>NW_028262347.1:61597500-62222500 GCF_047370975.1 Nipponia nippon
ATTGGGGCTTTTAGAATGCTGATGAGAAACTGGCGAGCAGCAAATTAATTTCACTTCTTTTTACAATGTGCCAACTAAATTAGACTTTTCTTATACAAAGATTAAAACAGCATGAGGATTAGGGCTTTATAAATGCAGAATAGTTTGCAGAATCAGGACTCAAAATAAGACCTCTCATCTTCTTAATGGATTTGCTATTTCACTTCAGTTCTGAGCATCATGAAAAGCTCTCTTAAGTCCACGAATAACCCAGAATTCACACATCGGGAAACAGTAGTATAAGCATTCTGTGAAGTGTTTGAAATTCCTTATTATTATTATAATAGTAAAATTGCTGTTGCAAAGGAGATCGTTTCTTTAGAGGTGCAGAAAATGGCAATAGAATATGGTAATTGAATTATAACCTGCTTTAAAAAGAGTAAAACGATGTTCGAAAACAGCACTGAAGGTACTGTTAGCAATGTGAAGTTTCTTAGTAGGATTTTTTGTTTTCTTTTTGACTAGGTTTTCTGTGATAAAATACATTGTTTTAATTGTGTTCTCTAATCCATTCCTAATTAAGTCAGTCTGTTGTACAGATATCTTTTGGATTATCATTTTACCATACATACTCAAAGTTAGAAAATTAGCTTTCTCTATATAAAAATGGGGAGGGAGAACTAGTAAAGAAGCGTGTTTTGTCATTAAGGCCTCGTTCTGATAAAGGAAAGTCTTTCTGTTAAACTCAATGAAAATTTGATCATCATGCATGCTGTGCATGGATACTCTAGGGAACCTAGTATTAACAAAACATGAATAATTCACAATTAAAGCTAAGACCCAACATGTTTAGTAAATATACCAGATTGCCATATTCTGGGTGGGTACCCAAGAGCAGCAGTGTACCCCTTAGTCATTCAGCGTTGGCAGGGCTGGATGGGCTTTACTTTCTCTGCAGCTAAGAATTTAATTTGATTTCAGGTCCTGCTAGTTGTTTGTTTAATATGCAGGATAGTTCATCATATGCTCTATTTATGCTTTTATTTCTCCAGTCAAACTATACTTGAAATTTTCTTCTTCCTTTACTTAGCATTCTTCAGCTTGCTCTTTTGGGAGATTGTTTCCTCTTCAAGAGTTGCTAAAAGTCTTGAGAGGTCAAGGAAGTGCTTTCCTTGAATAATTTTAGATCTGCTTTTTGCAAGTGAAATAGGGTCCTGAATGAATTACATGGTAGACATCTTTGGGAATAATTGACTTCTGAATAGTTCCTCGAGATTTAATGTCTCTAAGTTCTCAGATTTACATTCTAAGTTTTACTATGAACAGGATCTAAAAAGGATTTTGTCTGTTTACTAATTTTTTTCTGTCATCTCCTGGTTTTGATTAATGAAGTTGTTGCCATGTCCTGTCTACAGTAGAACAACCTTTTAATAAAATTGACATTCTAAATGGTTTTCCAAAAATTACGAGCAATAACACTTGTTTTCTACTTGGGAAGCAATCATCCACTACTTTCCTATGACTCTTCATACTATGGTTGGCTTTAGATCATCCAAAGCCCTTTTTTTCCTGTTTGTTTTTGAAGCAGGTGTTTTTTCCTGTGCTGACACAACCAATTATTTTATTCTTTTGTACTATCCAGGATTCTGGAGTAACACTAGAACATGCTGCATCTCAATTGTTTTGGAGACTGAACCAATTTTTGCCCATTACATAGGAAAATTTAGACATGTCTGATTTAATTCTAGTTCTAGGGAGATGAATGGTAGCTTTCACTTAAAATAGAAGAGTGTCTCTGGAGTTTGGAGTGTTTCCAAAATAGAAGTTAGCTCGTTAAGCTTGACCACGTTAGGTAACTGAGATCAGCTCAGGTACCAAAATGATCTGAATTTGTGGACAAACGCATAGATGATTTGGAGATGTAAGCAAGCTCTGTGTTTATCTAATACACGAAGACTGGCCAACCACTCCTCTCTATTTCATTCATTTCATTTTAATGCTTTGAGATTGCCATTGCTGCTTCTTTGGAGCCAGTCCATTAAGGCCACCAAGTATTATGGTAATGTAAGTCTATCACACACGTATGGAAACTGTGGTCCCCCTCTGTAACAGAAGACATTAAGGCCTTTGAAAAAAACAAACAAACAAACAACCACCTTACAAAACCTGCATGTCATTTGTGCAAAATGAAAGATCTAAAATGCTGTGAATTCAGATAGAAAAAGACAAGCTCATTCCTAGGTTTCATTTCCAGCTGGCCTTTGCTCTATTCCCACATTAGAAAGCTGATTCATTTTTTTAAAGACTTTTTTAAAGCACTGTAAGGTTACCATGCCAAAGAGCATGAAACCTGGCTCTGTGAGACACCATGTCTGGTTATGTGCTCTGTGCATGAGACTGACATGAGCTATGACTACGCTCGCCCCTTAGAGAGAACTAAATGCCTTGCTTTGAGCAAAGCCTGTCTATATAGTCTTGGCATTAAACAGAATATGGCACTACATAGGACTGGCACTGTGCTGAGTACGCAGTACTGGCTGCGCGGGGTTCTTCACCTCAGACAGCTCTATAGCTGGAAGAGCCCTCACCGAGACACCCAGTGTGTTGCTGGTACATAGTAAGACTTGGCTGAAAATTGGGAAAGAAAAATGATCCATGCAACAGTTCCTCTGACCCATCCAAAGGTATTTACTGAGTTACCCCCTCTCTGCTCCATGGGCCATCGCTCTGCCCTGTGCAAGGTGTTTCTACCATCTGCTTAGGTTCTCCTTTACCTTGTTTACTTCATATGGGATGGGAACTTGCAGATACCTCTGCAATCCATGTTCTCCGTATTTTCATGTTTTATTAGGAAGGCGCAGAAATGTCCATCCGTTCAAAGGAAGTCCAGTTCTGCTGTTTGCTACAAAAATTGCATTTTAAACATTTATTAAGACCTGTAAATATTTCAAAGTCCTTCCGACTTGAGATTATTGCATTACATAAATATTTAATGGATACAGAAGCTGCACTTAAAGCACTGATTAATGCATACATACCTCTGGAATATGTATAGCTTTCAGACTGGCACTAAGAGAAACAAACCTGAACATTTTTAGCACTCATTACAAGAAACAGAAAAATGTCCTATTACCATAGGAAGCCTCTCACAGCATGTATACATGAGACAAAACTAATAACTGTTCACCTTTCTGATTGTTGATTCTCATTCAACTCTAACAACATTACACCCAGTTTTCTGGCATATTGTGGAACTGAGATGTTCAGTGTAAGCTCATTTTTAGTTATCTGATTTTTTTCAGATATATCCCTCATATATGTTCATGGTCAAGTCTCCTGCTAGATAAGGACCAAGTCTTGTAATCCATTTAGTCCTGTTCATACCTATATAGAAATCTCCTGCCACACATAAGAGAAGGAGATTTTTTTTTTTTTTTTAATTTCTCCTGTTTTTTAGGAGGATATGGCTTACAGCCCTGTGGACTAGGTGAGATCCATTCATCCTCTGTATGCTCTGAGGGCAGCTGCCTCTGGTGCGCAGGCAGCCTCTGAAAGCCCCTAGATAATCTGGAGTCCCTTTTCCAACACGCGCCCTCAGGATCAGGAGTAGGAGGGCTGCGGTGTCAAGGGCAGCTGTGTGAGCTCAGTAACTGGCCTGGTTTGCCTGCGGAGTTAGGAGGGAGTCTGTGTGCTCGCCTCTCAGAGGTATGGGGGGTGCCAATGGCCATAGAGCCAGCTTTCTTATAGCCCTGACACCAATTTAATTCCTCTCATGAAATGGGAGATATGGCCTGGAATCCTTAGCCAACAATCCACAACAAATTTAATCGTCTTCATATAAAATTTTCAATTTCAGGCCAAAAAATACAGGGAGTCACGATTGCTCTGCATGGCAGACTGATGGTCGCTTGATAGAAATGAACTATTGTGAGTGACAGGGTGGGTAGGATGCCCAGATTTAGGATGCTTCTCCGCTGTCTGACAGCCTCCGAAAAGGGGGGAAGCATCTGGTAATGCAGCATGCAGCAGCATTCCGTTCACGTCTATCACGACGTATATCCAGATCGCATCAGCAAGATCTCTGATGCAGAAGGAAGCCATTAGCTATCACCATCATCTCTTCAGCTGATTATCCCGAGGCTTTTCATTTGATCAAAGGGAAAATGCGAGCGTGTTATTTTACTCAGAAGCAGGAACACACCTGCTTGAATACATCTACTGAAATGGCCTGCTAGAGGGAAAGCTAACATCTCTGGCTCCAGCTGGAAACCTCTGCGCACCTCAAAAGCTCCCTTCGCATGGTAATTCGATAATAAAGGAGGAGTTAACAGTAACACCCATCACAGGGACTATGACAGCACCCGTGAGCAAAAGGCTGATTGCAGCCTTATCCTGGTTTAAGGTATAGATGGCACAGCATTCCTAAGGGCTTTAGATGGAGCCTCTGCCGTTCAAAACCAAGCACAAAATGTCTGAAACCTGAAACCAGTTAATTACTTCAGAAGTGTTGACCTGAATGCTTTCCATCTGGCATCTTTACACTTGTGAAAAACAAGACTGAAATCCAGACACTGCAAACTAAGTGTGTAACACCTTGCTTAGGAACTGGGACGGAGCCGATGTACTCTCCTCCGGCTGCATTTCCCAGCATGGGAATACTCATTAACATTACATGTGAGTCATTCATAGTTTTTAACCAGCTTCCAATAGCCCGGGCAAAGATTTGCAAGGTAACCTGAAACATGCTACAATAAGCAAAGCAAGATTACTCACCTCACTGTTTTCTTAAACACTTTAATTCTGAATATCTTGGAGTCAATGATCTTAAAGGTCTTTTCCAAACTAAAAGCTTCTATGATTCTATAAGGAGACTCCCCAAACTGAGACTTTCCACCTTAAATTTCCTCCCATCTTGCATTCCTTTTCCATAGTTACACAGACTTAATTTCTCACCTGAATTGCACTCAGCAGTTCCTCCTTCTAGTCCTCGCACCGTTGACTTCAAGGGTTTTTTTGATTAAAAAATAATTGTGGATTTAATTTTTGAAATTTTCCTAAGTGACAAAGGGAGGCTTAATAGCATTTGCTGTAGGAATGTTACATACTGTACGTAAAATTGTACTGCACACACAGCAGTAACATTTTAATGATAAAATAGCAAAGTACATCGTAAAATTAATACCAAACAGCTGAATAGTTATGTCTTTCCATATAACTGAAGGCAAGTTTCTTAATAAATCACATATAGCTATAATTCCAGGAAGGGAAATATTTTGGTTTTCTTCAATGGGTGTCTCTACATTTACTTGGCCGCCTCTGCAAACAGCACTTGCCTCTCCATAGCATGGCTGCTTGCTCTGATGTGACCTTTTTTCCACATCCATCTCTCTCAAGTTGAAAAATGGGTAAAAAAAAAAAAAAAGCAGTAATTGATTGCATTAATGGAGCAAACAATCACGTTTGAAAATAACCCAGCACCTCTACTTCAGACATAAACGTAAACCTGTTTTAGCTAGAATAGTTATCTGTTAAGTCTGACTAAATTGAGCCTAAGAAAGGCCTAGGCAATGCCCAAACCCCATCTTTGCAGAAGCTTTTACAGGAAACTGGGGCCTGTTGTGAATTGCAGGCTTTGACTTGATGTAGGGCTGCAAATACCTGCTGACAGCATGGAGACCTCCTGATAGCTAAAAAGTAATGAATTGCCACAGTGTAATTCTAGTTTTTAGAATAAGCCGAAGCTTAATGGCTTAACTGCTATTATTCAGCTGTATGTTATGCTGACAGCTTTATGTATTAGTAAAAAAATAGAAACGAGGGCATAAACTTTTGGATTGATTTTTCTTTTACTGAGGAAAACAGCTTTGCTGGTTGTTTGTTTTTTAATTAAAAACTCTCAGTGAAAAGAGATTTTCAAGCCCACATAATTTTACTTGAAATGCTCTGTCTCATTTTCCAAAATACTCTGTCCATTTGTTGCATACTGATAGGATGTATACTACTAAACACCTAAAGAAACGTTACCTCAGGTCTACATTTACTCAAAAAATAGGGACAAAGGACTACAATGTCAAAGTCAGTAACATTTTTAAAAATATTGGCAAAAGATATTTTTAACAATTTATAAGTGAATGAAAATATTTTCTATATTTTTCCTCCATGAATAAGACACTATTTTCAGTCCTAAATGCCTCTGACTTAGCCAACAGAAGCCATTTAATGACAGTGAGTTGAATCTCACAGTCAGGAGGCTTGAGCACTCCAGGAGATTGACATTTGAAGTAATGGGGAAAGGTCTGCTGTTCAACATTTCACTAGGGAAAATAAAGTTGTTTTTTTTCTTTTAACACAGATTTTTTTTTTAAAAACTGATTTTCATGCGGTTTGGGGAGGTGGCTTTTGGATATGTTGTCCTTTAGTGCACTGAAGAATAAAACCGGACTCCAATTTTTCAAAATTTTTCAACCTTTCGCTAAGTTGTAAGTGCAACTGGAAAAGCAAGAGCTTTTTGTGTGGCATCAGGAGTCTTGTATGTGATGATGTGTAACACAGCTAGTGAGAAAAGCATGGCACTGCCGGTTGGGAAGCATATGCTCTAGTTTCCATTCGTCTGCATTTGTTTAATTTTTTTTCCTCTTCCTTCCAGTTTCCCAGATTTATTTATTTTTTTTTGTAATTATGGTAGAATTAAATGAAACGTGTTTTTGTCCAAACAAAGGTTGGGAAGTGTTGGCAGAGCGCGTGCCCACATGGAGAGCGTTACGGCCACAGGGACAGGCTTTCTTCAAACTTTCCATCATTTCCACTGGGCTTATTTGCACGATCTTGTCACTTGCCCGGGCAAGAGGGCACCTCAGCCGTGTAGGATCCTGCTGCTTTATTGCATCCCCCAGTGCTCCACACTCATCTCCCCTGTGCCCGAGGGTGTCGTAGTCCTGCTGCCACCAGCCTTCCTGTTGTACAGCAGCAGCTGGTGGTCTGTACTGGGGAGCAGCCGTGGGGCAGAAGCTGTATGCTGGCTATGAATGGGAAGGGATTTTGTAAAATTTTTAATTATTTAATGGAAAAAACGAGGCTTGCCAAAAAGACAAATCCTCATGCTTCCTTCCACTGGAGCAAATCCAATTTTGTCAGTCCCTGTGGCAGTATCAGGGATTGGGCTCTTCTCCGCTATCGTACAAGCAACGAAGAAATTTGCCCAAAAGCTGCATGCCCAAGAGCTGTGCAGAGAGGCCATTTCTTACCCCATTATCACCCCATGCATGTCATATCAACTCTCTAAAGCCCCCCAGCTCTCCCTGTCCATGGCTGAGGTCTGCAGCTGCTGCTCCCCGCTTGCCTGGGCTCGGTCCCCTGGCGTGCCCTGCCCCACCTGCCCCCATGCAGCCTCCTGGCCCTCCTTTCTGCATGACACCACACTTCATCTTTGTGAACGCCGATGCTATTTAAGCTGATGGACTCAGGGCAGTGTAGTGGCTTCCTTAGACCCATGTACTGCCAGAACAGGATTGCATCGCTTTGAAACGTATGTAATCCTTGCCCGGCCAAGCTGCCGAGGGAGGCAGAGCAATCAGTACAGTGGCTGGAGCCAGGCTAATCGCTCACTTAGATCTAGTCCTTCTCAAGAGCTTCTTAATTATCTCCCTCTCTGACTGAGATTGTAGAGGAAACAAATCACTGTTGTTTTGAAATGTGAAGGTTGTTGTCTTAATCCTGCACAGCCAGGCTGTGCTTTCAGGAAGCTGTGCTGCAGTTCTGCCTATGAGGGAGTGCAGGGTGGTGGGGTGTTTGAGGTGGGAACTGGCTTGGGCTCTAAAGATAGCCAGTGCCCCACCACGTGCTATGACACCTTCTCAGCAGATTTCCTATTTTCTGTTTGTTTCTGCTCTCATTGTGAATAATGTTTGCCTTGTGAGGAGTGGGGCTGGCAGATTAAATGGTCTGTTTGCCACTGGCAGAGCTGCATCCAGTTTTGGGGCCCTCCCCAATTCAAGAAGGATGTTGAGATGCTGGAGAGGATACAGTCACAGGCTACCAAGATGTTCAGTGACTTAAAGCATATAACTGAAAAAGATACTTTGAGGGATCTGGCCTTATTCAGGCTGGTGACAACAGGGCTAACTGGGAATCTGATAGCAGTCTACAACTACTTGAAGGGGTAATTTATGGTGCCGGTTTCCCCACCCAAGTTTGTTTTCAAAGCCTAGCTTTCTGGCCTCATTGAAAACCATGGATGAGACCATGCAGGTTTGGGGACTGCTGGAAATGTTTAACTCAAAGCCATTGTTAGGGAATTATTCACATGAAGGTGGGCAAGCACATGGCTAATCAGATAGCTGGAGTTTATGTTATCTGACTGACTCAAACACCCTTGCTTGAGGTGGGAAGATGTTTCTGGGCACACAACAGGTCTTAAATTGAGAGCCCTCATCCTTGCTGGCTGGGAACTTGGGAAGGAAGGGAGCAAGAGGGATGTTGTCAGATTAATTTAGCTTTTCTGCGCCATAGCACTAGATAATTTTGAGTCTTCTGCTTGTCCTGCCAGAATAACCCCTGTGAGAAAGCAAAGCTACGCAGATAAAAATCCCACCCTCAGCCCTGAAAGTATGAGCCAGAAATAAAGCACAAAGAGAGGAACTTTCTTTCTTCAATTTAATTGAAGTTACTTAGAAAAATAATCAGGCTTGAATGGCTTTTTTAAGGAAAGATTCATGAGCAGTTCACACTTGTGTTGGCAATGTATAATTTAGCTTTTTTCTTTATTAACAGTATATTTAGGTATGAGGAGATACTTTTCTACAAGCCTTCTACTGCATACAAATAGGTTAAAAAAAAAATCCAACCCCACATCGATGTTAAATTATTCGTACACATTGTATTGTGCATGCATGTAAGAAAATAACACTCTCTGTAACAAGAGTAATAGTAAGGACAGTCCCTTTTTGTACCTGAAAAGTGCAGCAGACTACAGTGAAACCCTAAAACATCTGGGGTCGACTTACTTCTAAAAGCACTTCTGCTTGTGGATTATTTATTTCATTTGTCTTACGCAGCATGTGGGTCAGGCAGTTTGCACATTTCTGTGACAATGGACATGGTCTATGAAGAGGCTGAAGCATGGACTAAGTCAGGTTTGGGGTGGACCTCCCACCGCCCAGGAGTCACCACCATGTTCAGATGGGCCAAATCCAGCCTGGGCTCCAGGTTAAGGTGCTTGGGGCCATCAGAGGGGAACGAGCCCCCAGCTGTGGGTATCGCGCCGGGCAAGGAGCCACGGGCGCTGCTGGGATCAGCGCTGGTCCTGCCAAATGATGGGGAAGCACCAGCTGCTCGGAGATGGGAATCACTGCTCCTCGAGCCCAGCGGCTTTGAGGGGGCTGGGGCAGAGGTGGGGAGCGGGGCCTTCCCTGCTGGGTCCTCTCTGCGCTCACCACTGCTCAACTAACACACATCCTTCTAAAACAGCAGCTCCCTGGGCGGCCCTCGCAGCCCCGCGGGCGCATCTGTAGGGTGAATTTTGCTGTGGCTGCAGCTTTGCCTGTTCGTCTCCCAGGACCAGCTGTGGCCGTAGCAGAAATGAAGCTGGGAGGGAGGCAGAGCTCGGGAGCAGAGCAGCCCCTCCGCTCCTCTGGCTGGGAAACCCAGTGAAGAGATGGGCTAAAACCAAGCTGGTTCCCCACCTGCCCCCACACTGCAGGTGGTGGCTGCCAGCTCGCTGAGATGAGGAGGAACGTCCCTGAATACTCTCCTGTGTGGAGGATAGTGGAGAGAGATATTTTTTTGTCTCCATCAAGACAACACACCCAACAGGCCAAAAAAAAAGGTTATTCCTTAACATTTGTGGTCCTCCTCTGACCTGCTGAGGGCTTCGTGCTCAACGCGCAGGACACGACCATATCCAGCATGCCAGCTGTTCATGTTAAACACAGATCTACAGCCCATTCACAGCACCCCAAAACAGACGTAACATGCTAAATGGACAGTTTATAGTAGTTTGGGATCAAGGTTTTTAAAAAGCAAGTGACTTTTAAGTACCCGCTTAAGACCACATAAAAGCCATCTCAGTGTGGAGCATCTGCCCGCAGGGCAGCCCTCTGCGGGGAGGCAGAATTTGGGCAATCAAACCCAAAGCTGCTGCTAAAAATCTCGGCTCAAGCAGCACTCACCCCTCAGATCTCCTGAATGTGTTTTTCTCCTAAAGCTTTTCTATCACAACTGTCAGATAGGGTTTTTGTGTCTCCAAAGCAGTGAAACTAAAGACAGTATTTCAGAACAGATAAAAACATGGTGATGACAGAGAAAAGTACAAAAAGAAAGGGGGAAGCACATCCTATTTTTAAAATATTTACTTTCTGAAGCAACTTTTTTTCTTAAATGAAAAAGTTCACATCACACTCTGTAGGAGGGATTAACAGCTAACAGAAGAGAAAACTGGACCAAAACATGAGCACTGTTGGATACAAGACCAAACAAGCACACAAATAGCTTGTGGGGAATACTGGAAGGGGAGAGGGGAAATAATACCCTCAGACAGATTTTTTTTTTTTTTTTTTTTTAAACAAACATACAACCATTGAACTATGAAGACAAGAAAGCCAGGGCACACTGTGATAGGCACTTGCAACAGCTCTGCATGCTCTAAATGAGACAAAACCGCTTTCAAGTAAAACACCAGCCAGCGATCAGCAGCCGCTCAGGAGCTCAGAGCTGTCAGGCACAGCCAGCCAGCTCTTCACTAGCCACCGGGTCAGCGCTCCAGGTTATAAAGAGGACCTAGGTTATGAAAACTGTGGCTGTTCCAGAATGGATGAGAGATTTATTTGTAGGGTATGATAAAAAAAAAAAATTACCCGAATCCTGGCTAAGAACAAATCCCATTTTGAAAGGACTTCAGCTGCAGTTTGTTATGTTAATTTGTTCTTCACTGAGATTTACTCAGTGACTTATTTTTATAAAATAAGATGGAATTTATTTTTCTTTGTTAACCATACATATATGGTGTCCTGGAGACTAATGGAATTCAGTGGGTATTATCAGCTACTGTACAATATGACATTTTCGGAATCTGGGTCTGATACTGTTAAAACAGCCCTGCCTTCAGCTGAGTTTATTTAAACCTTCACTAATTTTTTGAAGGGTTGGGTTTGCTCATAAGATTGACACACAGGCAAGTCAAAAACCCATTTTAACAATCATTCAACTTTAAAACAGATTTTAGGTTCCCCCAAGTGCCTTCACTTAAGCTTCTGCCTCCTTCTGCCCATCAGCCGGCTGCCGGCGCTGCCGCCCCAGGACTGGACGGCTTCAGGTGGCCACAGACCATTCCCCGGGCTGGCGCCTGCCGCCCGCGTGGCCGTACGCCTCACCTGCATCACATTAAAGCAACATCTGGGGAAGCCTGTACTTCTGCCCACTTGAGCCGGCTAATAGATCCACACTGAATTCTCATTTTTCATTATTTATTTGCCGCAATAGATTACTACTTGCTTGCCCAAAAACAATCGCTGGGCGTGCTATGCCTGGTACAATCTGCCATCCCAACAAGCTGTTTTACACAAAACAACCGCTACTGAGATGTTCACCTTAAATAAAAAGGTCATGGTCTCACACTAGAGCTGACTTAGATGAAATACTAACCCACTGGAAATTAGAAACAAACCTGTCAATGGTATTTAGGCATCAACTAAAAAAAGATGACTTCCCCTTCCCCTAGGAAAAAGCCATGAAACCAGCATGTAGGAAGATGACAGACCTTTTTTATTGCCTTGCATGCTTAGAGATCAACACCAAGATGACTTTCTGACTTTTCGATTACATGCCCGCATCCTTTATAGCAAGGGTGACCAGTGTTTTTTGAGCCAATTTTGGTTGCCCATCTTAAGATCAATGAGGGAGGCATGACTTGCAGAGGGTCCACCCTCTGGATATGAATTAAGTCAATGCCAATTGCTTTGGGCATTCAAAAAGCTCTACAGTCACTTTCAAAATGCTAATTTTTTTCTGATGGACCATCTGCAAATCTGCATTCATTTGGGCTGGCAGGCTTTAAATTAAGAGACAATGGGACTGGTCATATTCTTGATAAAATCATTAAGTCCAGACTTATAAAAAGTTCATGGTTTCTCTTCCCACGGAATACATTCACATTTCTTTCAGTCATGGGTTTTAGATACCATGATCTATCAAAATCTGTTTTACTTTTCCCTTTCAGGGCTAGATAGATTTTTTTTAGTACGCTTAAGTGCAATATCACTTTCTGAAGAAATTATTTCCACCGGTCTTCTCAGCGTGTGTGGTATCAAGAACCATTCCGGTATTTACCTGCATCAACGGCTAATGGAAGAATATTATTACCCAGAGACAAGCTCAACTAAGGAAAGCACAAAACCAGACTCCTTTTGTCCAAATGTTATCTTATCTTATCTCTGCTGCTGAAGTGACACCTACCAAGAGACCATGTTTTAAATAAGTATAAATAACATTAATTAGAATTGGAGGAATGCAAGATCAATGAAATTCACCAGAACACAATTAACATTTCTTTTTAAACAGTGTAGCAGTATTATTCATTTCTACAGCTAGATCGTCACAATCCTGTTACCCTGCAAAGAGAGCTGTCCTTTCTTACAGTTGATTTAAATAATTTTGACTGTGCTGCTCGCAGCATCATTCAAAAAAAGAAAATATTAATTTACAAAATAACCCATTCTCCATATTTATTATGACAAATAAAAATCTTAAATAAAACAGGCTTTCTCTCCCCTCTCTCCCCCCGACCCATCCCTCATTCCAATTTCAGGTAGCTTGGCACTGAGTAATTGAACATTAAAAAATCAAGTTTGTAGACTTCATACAGCTGCGTTTGGTGCTCGGAGCTGATGTTCTGGAAGAACTCTGTGGTCATTTCATCAGTAGTTCTCGTAGACTTTGCATAGGTGGGGAACTTCAGGTAGTTGCCTACTCCCGCCAGCTGGAGAATGTAATTCGAATCCTCTTCGAGCGTTTCGTACTTTCCTATGAGGTCGTAGTGGATGTGGCAAGGGTGGCAGAGGGAGTACACAGTCTGCCAGTGCTCGTTGAAGGGCTCTTCTCTTTGGGTGTGCGGGTCGATGAGATACGCCACAAACTCTTCGAATTTCACATCATCGCCTTTACGCAGAGCTTCCTGGGTTGCGTTTTTCCTCTGTCGCCTCACAATTTTGGTGCCGTATCGCTTGTGGAAGGAAGTGTTGTACTTCTGGGTGAACTTGTTCCTGTAGGCTGACACCAGTCTCTCAAAAGGCTCGCGAACAAAGAGGAACTTCATGTAGTTTTTCAAGCGGTGGTTGATCTCTGGGATGCTGTACTGGTTGAGGGTCTTCAGGTTCGAAGACACATGGGCTTCGTTGGCTGGGATTTCCATCGGATCGCTGTACTTGCCTCTTCCCGTCAAAACCATCATGACTCTCTTCCAGTTTGTGCAGGCCACTTTGGGAACATAGCAATAGATCATTTCATGATCTTCATCCACGACCAGGTGTTTGAGATCGTTTGGTGTCAGCACGCGGCGCTTCCTGCTAGATACACTGTTTGCTCGGCACGTGTCTGTCACTTGGTCTCGTCTGATCTGATGAAGAATCGCTGTGTTGGACAACTGCAAAGCAAGAACAGGCACCAGTAAGTCAAGCACCTGGGAAACTCTTACTGCCTTTTTGCTTATTATACGAATTCATAGAAAAGTAGATTACTGCATGTATAGAACAGCTCATTATGTCGCTGAGTAAAATTGTTCCTGTGCTAGAAGATAAACTCTTTTTGTCTCCAAACTTCTTGATACGTGCTGCTTAAATGCTGTTCACAAAGAAAGTGCCCACGGCTTTGCTTTGAGGCCAACACAAAGGAGCACAAGCACTCACACAGCCTGGTGGCAGTGTATTTACAGCACCCTCACCCTGAGATGCAGTCACTGCTTTTCTTAGTCCTGGAAAACAGATCTTCCCTCCCCTCTGCAGTCCATCCCACAGCTACAGCAGTGCTGGACCCTGCCTGACCTTTTGCTGCTGAGATGAGTTAGGGAGACACCAGAGTTGGTAAATTTGTCAAAATGAAAATGGTATGTGCTCTTGTTGCTGATGTCTTTCACGCTAGAGAATTAATAATCGCGGCTTTTTTCTTGGCTATGACCTTGGCAGAAGAAATTAAGCCCATGGAGATTCCTGCTACTCCCCAAGGGGAACATTCACTCAGATGTGATTTCTTGAGGAGCAGGGAGAATATCAGCTATAAATTTGCCTCTCTGCTAAAGTCATATTGACAGAGAAGGAAAGAGTGTGTGGCCTTCTAACACACACAGCACCATATTCACACACAGCCTTTTATTATTTTGTTAATAGCTCCCTAACTTTCTAATATTACTGCTACTGGATGCTTTGGTGAGGCTGTAATCTGTCTTGGGGAGGCCCACAGGGCAGCTGCACAGAGATGGCCACGGTCTTGCCACCAGCCACCTCCTGCCCAGCTTGTGTCCAGCGACAACGGCGAGAGCTTCTGCTAAGGCAGGTAATGAGCTCCTGGGGAAAACAGGGAATACCAGCCCAAGCAAAGGACCATGCTGACGCAGGGCTCCTGTGTTTGGTTACTCAGAGCCATCTGAGGTGTCTCTGCATGGCATGGTGTTTTGCTGTGCAGTCCTACCCTCACTGCTACAAATGCCTTTTATTCTGAAAAAATTGCATCAAAGCAACAGGGGGAAAGTTTTGGTAACGCTATTTACATTTACTTAACCCCACTTACCTGTGGATTTCAAAGAGCCTTACACACAATAATTAGTTTAGCCTCAAAGCCAAATATTAAGGCAAGTATTGACCTTCCTATCTGATAGGCAAGGAGGTCTGAGATTCCTTCTTGAACACCGAGTCCTTCAGAAGTGTTTATATCTGATACCTTCTGGTTAGGTTAACATGAATCACAGAACACTGCAATGAAGCAGTTGAGGCAATGTAGACTGTATACATCTGCTATGGGGGTTATAGGGGTCTTCCCCCTTGACAGTACAATATCTTTGGCAAATGGTTTTGCACCAGCTCGGGGGTTCATACTGAACCTCCAGTTCCTGCAGTCATGGGTCAAATCTCTGCTTCAATATCTTTAGTTAGCCCTGACTCATATTAAAAAAAAAAAAAAAAACAACTCAAAGAAGAGGATCCAAATGCACTTTAGAGGCAAAACCCAAACCAAACCAAACCCCAAGATGGGACCAAGCCAGTTGTAGGATTTCTGAGCTTTGGAAGGAAAGAAGATAGAAATTGTATTGTTACAGACAAGCCCTAAGAGCCCAGGTTTCACCTGCCCAAGGAGTAGCTAAAGCTTTTACAATGTCTGAGCAGCAGAGACTCTCCCTCCCTCTGAGCTGCGGTGGGTTGCAGAGGAATGTTCTCGTGGGGTGGGCAACACCAAGGGGCTGGTGCACCTCAGACTTGGGCAGAAGGGTTTTTTTCTTCAGGACAGCATTTATGAGCCAAGCCTGGGACCTCTGTATTTTGTACAGTGCCATCCACCACTTCTCCTCTGAATTCCTTGATACTTTCCTCATCTCATCTCTTTAGCCCCTTTGTTCAGCAAAATGTTGGCTAATGGTTAAAATATGCAATAGCCCAGCGCAGCTCCTTTAGACAGCTTGGCTTGTCTTTTGTGCGTGTGTGGTATCCCCCTGAATACCTCCCAGGTGCATTTCAAGGGCAGTTTTGTGCTATTAGTCCAAGAGATGAGAAGCCAGATGTGGAATGTGCTTCATGTTTCCTAGGAAAACTGACTGGCAGGGAGTTTCCAAAATAAGATGTTAGAAAGCAGTTGTCAAGGACCACACAGATTTTTGAAGAAATTACTTTTTCTGTTGAAAAAATATAAAATCCTTATTTCAATTTATGCTGTCCTCAGAGAGAAACAGATCTAATGGTCACCTCTATACTGGTCAGAGTTACCAGTGAAAAATTTTCAAAGAACTAAACAAAACCCTATGCAAACACACAGACATACAAATTCTCCTCTGCAGACAGATAAAATGATGAAATCTCTCTTCCTGGAGATTTTCATCAATATCATATAGCACAGTTCTGCTGTTTGCCTCTGGTTTTAGAGTAAAAAAAAAAACATGAAATGCCTGAATATACTGCTACATTACAATATGTTAATGCACTGTATTTGCTTTTCTGGTGCTGTTCTTGGGATAAATACAGAATTAAGTGGATGAGATTCTATGGCCTGTATTAGATAGAAGGTCAGATTTGATAATCTAATGGTTTCTTCAGACCCTAATCTGCAGATGAATCTTTGTGGAGCTGTGCTTTGCTCCTGATTTCATTCCTACATCAATAGGCTAAGCACTTCTTCCCCATACATTAACATTAATGAGATTTTCAGACAAGAGGAAAAATGCAGCCTTAGTGTTTGCAATTGCAAATGAGATTGTATTACATTAAATTCACTTAAAAGATTATACTTGTGCATTTTGAAGTGGTACTTGTCTCCTGCTCTTTTTAACATGGAAGAAATATGAAGAAATGCCATACAGGTTTGGTCAGCTACATTTACCAAGTATACACCAACACCCCAGGGTCAGCTCTGCACGTGCTCTGGCCTGTCTGGTGGCATACAGAACACGTGTTAAATATCAGTGTAACACTAAAAGGGTATTGCCCTATTCTGATAAATTACAGTACCATTGGGTATGGCTGATGGATGAAGGACCATGTAGGAATTACAGTTTTGAAAGCTCTACTTCCATTTTTATTTTTGCCTATTGACTTCAGCTTATTGAAAAAAAGGCCAATTTAGTGACTGTCCTAGAATGATGCCAACTGTATCAAAACCCATTTTCTTCTGCAGCTGACTAATACACCCGATATACCTTGAAAGAGCTGACCTACCTGCTTCCCCCAGAGAAGCAAAGAGCGAGCACTGCTGGCTGTCCCTAATGGTAACAACAGCCCTCTTGCTGAAGGATTGGGTGACGTGAAAGCCACACTCGCACCGCACTAGTGAAAAGTCAGGTAAGGTGCCGGAGAGCCTTTAATGGAGCTCCTGCAGAACCACCAAACTCTTTCCTTGTAAGCTGCAAACCACGGAGGACATGCTCCGTGGTCCCCATAGCCTACAGCACCATGCGAGGTAATCATAGCAGCATTTTTCAATTTGAAATTATACATTAACACTGAGTTAGCTGATGCTAATATGGTTCCTCCGCATTTTAAGTTACAGGCAAAGCTTTTAAGCCACATCACAATAATTTCACTCCTGAAGCTGGTGAGGGGAACTGGGAAAAGAATAAGATTACACGAGACTGGAACTACATTTATTTAAACTAGAGGCTCACTTAGCCAGTGAAAATGTGCTCACAACTAACGAGGAAAATACACTCTACAGATTTAAGCAGCCAGAGAGATAAGACTCAAGGGACAGATATCTTTAAATCCATGGCTGGCGAAGGGCAAGTCAAACAATTAGGGCCATGGACGGTCTTCCCTCAAAGCTGTTATAGATGCAGCTACAGAGGAGTTGTGAGAGCACGGCTGCTGCCTGGACACTGACTGCTGCACCTGTGGTCATTATCAGAGGTCCCTGCTGATCCCGCAGTTCAAGAAGCCACGATAAGTAATGACCTAAATCCACCCCACTTTCGGAGAGGGCACTTTTAAGCATGTGTGCAGGTTACCCTGAGAGCAGCGTGGGAATGGTGCTCGGGTCTGTCCTCTGACAGTTCAACTTGGACTTCAGCTGAGCATTAAAGGTTTTGGGAAGGCATCCGATAAAAGCATCCGTTCTTTCCTGAAAGGACTGACAACACCATAGATGCACTTGATCACGGGTTTTTTTCCTGCAGAAGTCGTAACGGGGGACAGAGAAGAAGGGCATGTCAAGATCAAAGTTTTTCTTCCTTTTCTGATGCAGCAACCGAGTTGAACAGGGAAGCAACATGAGCAGCGGGAGACTCCCAAGCTCAGCAGCATTTAAAAGAAGAAAAAAGAAAAGTATTCTGGGCACACTCTGATCCCAGAAGCTTGTCATCTTCACCAGTCCCAAACTAACAATGACGGAGGAAAGCTAAGGCCAGCACACTCTGCTCATGTGGATGTGTTCTGTACAGCAGGGGTGGGCTTTGAGCGTAGTCCACTGAAGAATATACTGACCAGAAATATATATGCTGACTAACTGACAATCATCAACCCATGACATGCAAAGGTTATTCAAGGTAAATCACAGTAATGAGGTGGGAGGTATTTTCTTCTGGTTACTTAGGCACAGCAGGATAAAATAATCTTTGAGGGCCTTTCCAAGCTTGATGGCCAAGCAGCAAGTTCAAATTTAAACACAGGACATTTTTAATTAATGTTTTATTTCTGAATATAGTAGTGTACTGCAAAGTAGGAGCAGAGATCAATCCAATTCACAGGTACCTGCACTGAAAGCACTTTTTTTAATAGAAGGATGGACATATCTAAGTGTGACTCAAAAAAGAAATTAATTAAATTTTGTCTTCCTATAAAATATTAGTGTGCAAAGAAGTATCCCCTGCGCTTATAAGGCAAGGTTTTATTTATTTCTATTGCACTGCCTGCAGCTGCTGCTCTGCACGTTACTGTAACCAGGCTCACAACCAACCTATGCTGGGAGTGCTAACATGACAACTGGGCATGGCAGACTAAAGGGCAAAATTATCCAGATTAGTTTAGAGTGGAATAAGGAGGATAAATATTGTGAATGGGGCTCGCCATCCCATGCCCTGCTAAATTGCTTTTTCTCTTCAGTTTTGCATTAACGAAGACTTTGCATCTGCCTTTAATTCTTCAATTACACTTGTGTTTGGAAGTTTGGGTTCCGTCCTACACTAGAACTATGCAAGTTGCCACGGCGTTCCCCTTACCTGTGGTCCAAGCAGCTATCAGTCAAAATCAGCTGTATCTCTGCTGAACACACAGTTGGGTCTATCCAGTAGCACTGTTAAGCTTAGCATAAACCTGAGCTCATCTCCACCAAATTCTTCATAATGGTATTTGTTTAGAAGGTGTGTGCAGCAGGCTCCCAATTCATTGCAAACAAGGTCTTAACGTGAAAAGTGTCAGACAGACGAACTATAGGTGGCACTACCAGTCCTAGTTATGGGACATCGAGAGAGACAATTATTTCAGTTGACTAAAATATCTCAGGTATTATCAGCTCGCCTTTCCCCAGCCCATCAACCACGTCATCCGAGGTCTAGGAAGTGCTTGTTATTTAATATATAAAATGTTTCTCAGTATTATTTATATTTTCCCCAATGCTTAAGGTTTGGGGTTGTTTTTGAGCAGGAGGTTACATGCAAGCACATTTCCCATCCTGTTTTCACATAAAAAGCATGACTAAGATTCTTGCAACTTTGATAGACAGCCTTGACGTTACAAACATATTTTAGATTATTTTAATACTTGGCTTTTACAATTTGTCCCCACAATTACCCCACTTGGTGTATATATATTCTATACACCAAATTCTAGATTGTTTTTTTTTAAAACGTTCAGCATTAGGCAACAATGGGGAACTAGCAATTTTTCATACTTGACAGTCTAAGCATAAGCATTTCTCAAATCATCACAAACAATTATTACTCTTTGCAGATTTGTACAGATGACAGTCAGACAATTATAGCTATGTGAATCAAAACACTGAATCTAAAAGAACAACTGCATTTTAGATAAAGAGATGTTATTAAACTGACCTGGACTGCAGTATTTTTATAAGGAATAGCTTTGTAACGTTTCATACTTTGATTTATTTCACATTTCATAGCATATTATTCTTGACTTAACTTTTTAAAAAATTTCCAGCACTCAAATGATAACCCCACCAAAACCTCAATTAATATTTGTTCAGAGTCCAATAAAACAGACTAGAAAGTACATCGTGTGTACTGGAGATGGAAATGCTTAACATCTTCCCTGACAACTTGTGGACAGACAAACTGGAATACAAATTTGCTAGGAAAATGTCTCTATAGAGGAGCTGGATAACAGAAGACAATAAAACTAATATTAACTTAGGAGCATTTTTACTAAGCAAGAAAATTTTAGAGATAAATTATATCCTCTGAAGGAAACTCTTGAAATATTACAAAGCTGCTTTCTTTTCTCCATTTCATGCATTGAACTTATTGCCCCACAGAGAAGATAAGGCCGAATATGCTTTTTTTTTTTTTTTTTTCCAAATAATTTTCTGTATTGCAACCCAAGATAACCACACCATTTTCAGTTCCCACTGTACAGAATGCACCGGGGCTATGAAAAGAAGGATCACAGCTGTTGAGAGTAAAAGTCATACACAGTAGCCGCTAGCACTGTATTGTCAAAAATCCTAAATTGCTTCACATATTCCCTCCTTCTTCCTATACATGGTCCCAACTTCATCCGTGTGCGTCCGTGGGCATGCATGTAGAAGAGAAGGGCGAAATAATTCAGCAGTCGCATTGCTTTGGCTCCGGAGGTGCCATTATTTGACTAACGACACACCCCAAACCCGCAGCAACTTTGGCATTCGCTCTTCTTTGTCCAGGTACGTGATTTGGGTGCTAGAAAAGAAACAATACTAAACCAGTCAAAATCCAGCAGCGGACACACATGCAGCCACAGATGCTGATGCTTTCCTGGGAAAACTTCACAACTAAGTCATTATGTGTTGGCCTCTTTGTCTTGGAGAGCCTAAATGATGGGAAAAACGCCTTGAAAAATCACAGCCTGTCAGCAAGTGATACCAGCTGTATGTTAAAACCAGCTTTTTAATCAGCCTAAGACTCCATCACACAGTAAGGTATGGATTCAGGAAGAAAAGAGGGAGCCCCCTTCTAAATGCCACCTTCTCCTGTATAATCCCAAACACCTTTGGAAGCCTTTCCATTCCCATTCTCCCTTCTCGAAACTATTTGGTGTCAATATGTAGGGTTTGGGGCTAATAGGATGAATGTATACATCCTGTAAAATGTCTCTTCTGAATAAGGAGATGGAAAAGTTGGAAGCCCCCAGGAAGAGCAGGCAGAAAGACCTATAGCCTGGCCACGCAGGGGGTGAAGGACGTGCCACCGTGTGCGTTGCTGTTGTGAAGCTCTGGGGGAATTTCACAAACACAGAGCAGGCAAAATCGAAGTGACCGAGTTGAAGTGCAATACACTCGAGAGGTAAGAAATCATCAGGAAGGCTGGAGGAGCTTCGAGATGGGAATAATTAAAGCAAAAAATCTTCATGTCGGCGGGTTTCTTGGGATTTAATTTATAGAAGACGAGCTTGGGTCCTCGCGTTGCGTGTACAAAGAGCACTCTGCATTGTCTTTCCAGCAGCCGACGCCGGCTGTCGGAAGGGAGGGTGAGAAGGGGAATTTGGCAGATGGCCAACCCTTTTTTTCTGCACAGTAAAAAGCAGCAGATGAAACTCCGGGCTGGGACCTCAGCTGCCGCGGCGGGGTGAGGGTGATGGAGCTGCGGTGCCTCCCCGCAGCGGAGGCTCTGCTGCCGGGAGCCCGACCACCCCGTGCTGCCGCTGAAGCGGCTTGCTGCCGCTTTGACAGAAAAGGACAGAGCGTGATGAATTTGTCCACTCCCGGCACATTCTTTAAGTGCAGCCATACATCACTGTTTGTATTAAAAAGCTGAAAGGTCTGGCTATCTTATGAATTTAATTTCAAAATGAAAACTTTCTGGCCTTTCCCCTCCAACACACACACACACAGATGTGCACACATGTGATGGCTGGAGCTGAGCTCATGCTCTCTCTACCTGTGTGTGTAACCAGCACACAGGGACTTAGCCACGGTCTTTCTAACCCGCCTGGTCCCCAGGGATGGATGCTTCACCTCTACGCTACAATCACTGGCCACTCAAAGCTGCCTCAAGTAGCCCTTAGGAGCCCCTACCTATCACCCTTGATGGACTTATGCTAATGGCTGATTTGACAGACACGCAGCAAGTGAGTTTGCTCTCACACAGCTGGGGGACAGGGAGTGGAGACCTGGCGGTGGGACACAACAGCATGCCACATCCGAGAGTATGAGGCTGCACTCGATCTTGGCTGAGGGGGAGCTGATTGCATCTGGCCTTGCCTGGGAAAGCCCCTTCCTGAGGATACACCACTGCTGGCTGCAGCTGCTTGGGAAAGGGCCGGGCTTGCAGAACTGCCTCCAAGTCACCAGGGACTGTAGATAGGGTCAAAGGGACTTCCACTGTTTATCTCATGGCTCCCATGTTGCAATCAAGGTGTAGATGTCCCACAAACTGGGACAACCCAAGCCTGGGGACAAGCACATGCATTGGGAAGCTCGAAGACAAGGGAGTGACCTGTAGCTGGCGTACGCTGCTACTACATCTCTACTGTGGGGGCTGTAGATGTGGTTTTCAAGGAGAGGCTTGAGGACTGGTTAGTAAAAGGCATGCCATGGACATCTGCAAACGATGCACCAGGAGGAGCACTGGGCTGGGGATGCATGGAGTCAGCCAGGGTGGAGCTGGGAGTAGCCCTTAAAAAACAGAACACGAAACTGCATTTTAACGTAGCTGGTATCTAGGAGACAATGGAAAAACTGACATTTATTTTTCTCTTGCAAGACATTGTGGTAGTAGGGGTGAGATAAACTGGGTGGAGGGGTGCAACAGGACAAAGTAGACATGTAAATACAAAAATACATAAGAAGTTCCACAAGAAGGAAGGGAATAATCTTCTGTCTGGACTCACTGTGGTTAGGACAAGTAGTAATAAAGCTAAACAAGAGAGACTCAATTTAGACATAGGAAAAATCCCAACTGAAAGCATAAGGTATGTCTGTGCTGGAAAACAGTGAGAAATCTCCAGCATCGGGAACCTCCAAGAACCTGCCTGAGAAGGTGTCAGAGTGACCTAAATGATCCTGCCAGGCAGGCAGGTGTCTCCTTGCGAGTCCTTCAAGCTTCACGAACCTGGGATGGTGGCTTCTGGAAGCTAAGCTCACTGTTGCAAACCTAGGTATTTTGCACGCTTTCAGCAAATGCTGCAGAGCCACAGAGGCAGAGAGGCCAGTTGGTGCTTGGAATGAAACCTCCCTCAGGAAAAGCCAACAACATCAAACTAGGGGGTGGGCAGAGACCAGACAGGTCCTCGGACACCACCACGACAGACACCCTGCATAGGACACCCTCCACCACTCATGGTGGAGGAGATGCAGGCAGCCTGAACACCTGGAGTTGACTGGGACACACGTGCCCTGCTCACCCCTGGCAGCTCTGACCTGGCAGCAGATGTTAATGGATTTCTCGATAACACAAATCCTCCTCCTGTACCTCTGGGTTGCAGCTTAGGTGTCACACAGTCAAGTAGAAATACTTATTTTCTTCTCAGCAGGGTATCTGCGATTTTAACTGAATACAATTTACTCAGTCCCATGCTAAATCAGGGTAATATGTTTCCAATTTTTAACTCAGCGTGTAATGCGCCAATATTGCTCCAAAGCTTTTGAAACCCAAATAGGAAAAACAGAAGATAGTTGCTGCATGGCTGGTTTCTTTACATACAAGAAACTACTTTAGCAACCCGCTGGAGGAGAGGGGAACCCCATAATTACATCTTTACCCGTGTTGAGTCCCTGTCCCCCATGACCGGGGCAGGCACTCTGTGTGGGACACTGCGGGATGTCCTCTTCTAACATCTCCTCCCTCCTGCAAACCAGGGATACAGGCTCAGGCCCCCACCAAGAAACACCATGCTGTTTTTTTTTAAGGTAAGACATTGGAAGTAGGAGTGATCACGCCCAACAGCATATAACCAAGCTGTATGGTCTCCCCCGTGAGGCTTGCTTGCTGTCTAACTGGACGGTGCAAAGGCCTGGAGGAGATGGAGAAGAGAGAGCTGATCTCACTCCCCAGCAAGTCGGTGGCAGACACAAGAACAGATTTCATCTCCTATCTCAGTATGACTTTTTTTTCAAGTAATGATTTGAACGAATTCATCCGGGCACAGACTGGCAAAATACCCAAATCTTTGGATAATGGATTTTCTTCTCCTCAACTAAGCTATTACAAATTAACATTGAATTTCTTTTAGTTCCCTTTGGTGAGGTTATATTGTGCTCAGACTAAACCTTGCTATTCCAAGGTAATTTTTCCTGGCACGTTTGTCCATGCCACTCACTAATGTTCACAGAAGGCAACTAACCAGGGTTGCTCTTTCTCCACAGCCTTAATTACAGTTAACCGGAAACTTTTCACCTTTCTGGGGCTCTACAAAAAGAATTAGATGACCCCCTGCTTGAAAAGACAAAAGGCCTTTTCTATTAAGATGCTAGCATCCATTTATAATCTTAATTACAACAGGCTTCCCAGGAAACCTTCCTGCCACAGAATGAAGTAGCACAGAAATAAGACTCTGGGTTAACATGGACAGCCTGTTTCATGAATAGCTTCTTGGGTCTGATTTCTTCTACCTTGAGATAAATACCAATGACTCTGACCCTGAGGGATGCTCAGCCCCAAACAAGCCAGCAGCAGTCACTTGGTCCAACCCTAACGCTGTCAGGATTAGACCCAAAGAGGGACCAAAGCAAAAGACTGAAGATGTGCCATGACACAGGAGAGGGATTTGTTTGCTTTTGCAGTATTTTCTGATTTTGTTAAAAAACCAGATGTTCCAGTCTTTGTGCACCGAAAGAAAGTCACTGCCAGTAGCTGACCACAAATGACTCCACCACAGGCTTCTCTGGGAAGCAAAGAGCATCTGCACAAGGCTGCCCTCTCTGCTGGCCACCGACACCTCTTCCCAAATGCCAGCGTGCTCCACCCACTGTGCCAGCTCTACACAGACGACAACATCCAACGCTCCACGGATCCGACCACCAGGCCCTCGCTGGAAACCTCCCGTCTCCCTGGGTCCCTCTGAATCGCAGTGGGGGAGACCTCAGCACAGCAATAAAAGAACAGAAAACATGCCTGGATAATCTTCATTAAATCCTGACAAAACTAAAAGTGTCTTATATTTTTAAGCATCTGACTTGCTACATTAAGCCTTCGTATGTCGGAGTATGAGGGCAACGTTAAAAGTAACTTCCATCAGCTATTTAAGACAACTGGAAGGTACAATTATTAGCATGATGCCTTGTTAATTTTCCTCATTTCTACAGCTGTGTTTACTGTGATTTCTAAGGGTTCTCTGTCTCATCTAATAACAGATCCATTTAGGGACTGCATACTAAATGTTAATTTACAATGGAAGAACAAATTCTTAGTATTTCTTTAAATGGCAGCTATTTTTTTGAAAGTGTTCCCTCAGCTACATCCTGAAAGAAACTGCACATCAGCTTTTTTTCCCTTTTCTAAAATGCTCGTTCTTTTTTAAACTTCCCAAAGAAAACGTGCAGAAAAGGCCACTCTGAGCTCTGGCTTTCGGGATCCTTCTCCGGCTGCAGCCAAGCGCTGTCTCCTTGCTCTCTGCTCCTTTCACGGATGCTGAATGTGCGCCAGCCCCTCATCAGTTCCCTCTCTATCATCTGCTGAAAGGGCTGGCTCCTTCTTCGCTGCTCTTGTACCCTTGTCATCCGCCTTGTCCCACCTGCAGCTTGAGCACGCCAGCGAAGATCAGGAGAAAATGGAGCTCCAGGACCTAGTTTTCAGCTAGCTCTTGCTCTGCATGCAAAATCCCCCAATGTGGGTCCTTGCTGTCCCTGAGCTGACTGCAGCGCCAGGCAGGCGCTCGTGGCATTTGTGAGCGTGGAGGGCACTGAAAGACCGGGGCGATATCCCCTCTCCCCGCGCAGCACAGCAAGGCGAGCGGCGGAGAGGTGCCAACCCGCAGCCCTCCGGCCTGAAGGGAAACGGTCTGACAGCCCGGCGTGAGTCGAGGCATTCAGCTGCGCGGGCGACGGGAGCCAAGAGCGTGCACTCGACGGAAATGTGCCCTCTCCTGCGCGGCGGGGAACAGGATGGCTCTGTCCCGCGCACAGGGCCAGCGCTGTTCCACCTCCCACAGGGCTCCTCGCGTGGCAGAGGGCTGCACTTTGCCTTAAGCTGCTCGCACGGAGAGCTTCCCCTCAGCACAGGTAAAATGTAGTGCCCGGTGATTTACACCCACTGTGCTGCTTTTTGGTATTACAGCCTTGGAAACATACTTACAGAGGGACTGACTGCTCGGCTACCAATACCTCCAGCTACAACTGACTTCTGCTTGCCTGCCCTTACCAGCCTGTTATTGTTCTCAGGATTTTTTATTTTTATAAGCTGCTTATTTTCTCTTTGATTAAAGAGAGAAACAGTAAGCTGAGTGGGAATACATATATCTCCCTATATACATACACACGCATACACACATATGCATCCCTGCCCACATCCCAGTGGTAAGCACCCAGATGGCACACCAGCTTATGTGGGTCACAGACCAGGGCGCATGGGTGCTTCCAGGCAATACTGAAGCACTGAAATATATTCTTATGCGTAAGTAGGTGGGACTGAAAAAATTCAGTAGCACAGTGGAGGGAAAGGCTGCACAGCTGCTGATCTTGCTTAGTCGGGTGGTCTGAGAAGCATCCATGGTGCCCACAGCCAGTCAGTATCTGGAACCGCTGTCACCTCTCTGATGATTTCAGTCAAGATAGCAGAGGCTCCTGAGAAAGACTGGGAGTTGATGCTGTTCTGGCTTACTGAATGGAGATTGTCCTTCTCCAGAGCTGCCAGGTGACATGGATTTAGGAGCAGGGAAAGGTGACAAGTTCATATAGTCCAGCAAGAGTTAATATTCCTGACAGGAGAAGTAAACCTAAATTACAGTTTCCAGCTAAGAGAGCTGTCATTTTAGACTCTCTATGCAGTAACTTCCACCCACCAGATCCATGAATGAAGAGCTAATGGTTCCTCCTCCAACCCGCAGCGTTGCCTGCTGCAGGACCCGTCTTCACAAGGCAGGGAGAGCTGCCAAGAGCCACCGTGCCCTTCACCCCATGGGGGGGCTTCCATGGCACAAATGCCTCCCACAAACATGCTGATAATTAACTGTGGATTTTGCTCTTTGAACTTATCCTGCCTTTTATGAGATGCATCAGCACAGCTGACCTAGAGATTAACAACGGCATCCAACTGCTCTAAACCCTTTTAGTTTTGCATTTCAAATACAAAACTGATTTCATGAAAGTCTGCTTATCCTGTTGTTTCTAAATCCCTTCTGGAGGTTAATACTAGCTGGAGCAGGTCACCATGTGAAGGTCCATTTGCAAGGACCACACTTAAATGCTTTTGATCAGGTGTCTGCAACCCTATATCCATTCCTGTAATCCATCCCCATGAGTATCTTCCAACTGCTGTGTACCCCAGCTAGCATGAGCAGGGAAGTCTCACAAAGCCTCTTCCCAACTTCTCCTACTGTTTTTAGAGACCTTCTCTTCCTGCTCCACGACCTGACTTTATCTCTGGCTTTGTTTGTTTAAAAATAAGCTTTGCTCACAGGGGAAAGCAGTACGTGCGATTCACTGCTTCCAGGAACCAACTGTAATTTCATTCAGCTTCTTCTGTCCTCCTGGGTGCTCTCTTCTTCCAGCTTGCCACCACCTCTCTTTATGCACATGCAAGCACAAGCCCCCAACTTCAGTTCCTCTCCCCAGTGCTCTTCAGAAGTGGTCAAGGCCCCCCAGCTCACCTTATTAACAGCACTGCGTTCTCTCAGCCCCTGGCTAATGCAATACAGGGTCCAAGGTAATCCCAGTTATTTTACGGTTAGCGTTAACTCTTCGTTCTGCCTGAACTTCTTTTTCACTTGTGCCTCTCACTGCTCTTTCCTCACTCTCCTTGGCAGCTCTTCATTTAACCCCTCCAGCGTCCCTTTTGCAAGCTGCACTCAATACCGCTAGAGCTCAAGTTGCACTTTCAAACCCACGGAGGGCTGGGAGCAGAGCAGGGAGATGCAAACATTTTGAAAGGAAGACATGAATGTTAAACAGGATGAGTAAGAGGCTGCTCCAAAATACACATAGTACTTAGGAGATTGAGATAAAGCAGCTACCATACACTACTAGTTTAAACCTGATGCAGAACATCTGCTCCTGTTTCATTTTTAATGATTCATGTTCTCTTGTCTGCAGCTCCAGAGAGAGAAGGACCACCTGAGCAGAGATAAACCACAGGTTCGCTTATACCGTTTCCAGGAGGAGAAAACGCCAAGATTATCTGAGAAAAACTGAACTGCTGAACAGCCAGCTAGGCTATGCAGAGCCTACATCAGCCTAATAACACTTTTTGTTCCCTCTTCACCCACCCCAACATTGCAGACAGGATTGTGGCCCTCTCGTCCTCCCCTCTCCACTTAGTTTTTCTTAGATCAGCTGAGATCAGTAAATCTTAGAAGCTCAACTGTAGCCTAAAATTACAGCTTGTTGGAAGTACTGTATCTCTAAGCTCCCTACGGCGAGGTAGTGGAGTAGTCCTGAGTCCACTAAAATATGGGCATATTTTAGCTATGACCTGCCTCGTTAGGGACTGAAGGCCACAGATGAACACATTCAATGGGAATAAATGCTGGTTCCCAAATAAACCTCAGATAAACTGCAGAGGGATCTGCAGGTGCTGGCAGGATGGATAATTCCTCCTGAAGCTGCATCTGGAGCCGCTATTGCAGACTGAGGTCTGGGATAAAAATAACACTCAGTACTTATCTGGTCTTTTTCCATCTGTAAACTTCAAAGCATAATGCATCATCCCCGCTTTCCAGATGTGAGAAGCAAGTCACAAAGAACCGGTCCAGTGTTGCTACATTTTTCTACCATCTTCACAAGCTGAACCTTGTCCTCTCCCAACATCTCCTCCCTGCCCAAGCACAACTCCGCTGGGTTCAAGGCAAGACAACCCAATGCTACCAGCACTTTCAATTTTCTGTGATTCTGCTCGTATTTTAAGATGGGGGTTGGAGTTTATTTTTCAGCCCTGGTTCCTGGTACATCTCTGGGAGAATTTCAGAACAAAACATCTCTTTAAATTTGTCCTCCCTGAAGTTTCTAGTCCTCCCAGTTACATAAAGGTTAAGTAAATGGATTAAACTAGCCTCAAAATTCAGGTTGAGAAATTGTGGCAGTAAAGAATGCTGATATCAGCAGATTACAGCTATTCAAAGTGTTTGGTTTAGACTTACACCTTTCTCTCTTTGTTATTTCTTTCCTGACCAACACTTGTGAGATTCACCATTGGGTGTAACTTCCATATCAAGTTGGTGCCTATGAGAAATTAATAACAGACATTTGGCACTGCCTGTTGTGAAAATGTATAGCATGTACTGCAACAACACATACAGTTTTCCATTTATCAAAACAACTATCTTATATGCCACTGAGATCTAATGGAAAGTCATCAAAGTTCAGTACAGTCAGAGCACTCCAAGATATTGTACGGGGATTAAAAAAAAATCACTTAAAGTACAAAAAAGGAGGGTTACATGTGTTGGTCTGGTTTTTAATTTGGTAATATGAGTCAGCCACACCCCTGAAAATCAACCTGTATGTTACTGAAAAAAACATAAAGTTCATGGATCTATGAGCATGGCGAGAAGGCAGCATTTGATTTCTTCTGGAAAAGTACTGGGTTCACTGCAAGAAACAGGGGTGCGAGCAGCATACGGTTTATCTGGAACAGGCGGACAATATTAAGCCAAACCAGCCCAATTTGGAGAAGTCGCATTAAGAAGCTGGTTAGTGGTTACAGCTGAAATGAAGTCCTACAACTCTGCCTACCTGCTTCAGCCTACATCTTACTCATCTGCATGAAAAACAACTAGAAACACAGTAGAGAAAGTGAAGGAAAGCATGAAGGAAAACAAGTTGTTTGAGCAATTCCATGACAAAAAAAAAAAACAGTAACAAAACCACAGGCTGCCTGGGAACAGCTCCCTGGGTTTGAATATCATCCGGTAAAGCAGTCTGGTACCTCAACATCGGAACAAAGATGAATGAACAGTCTAAAATGTCTGTCCATGGATGACAGGAGAAAAAAGTTGGTGAACAGGTTTTTAAGGAATTACAGCCCCCTCCAAGGAAGCAAGTGAAATCAGAGCCTGGCTCTGGCATTAGAAAGTTGAAGGGGAAGGAACACAGAGAAGAAAACAAAAATGATACGTAGTGAAAACATTGTTCCTACATCTCTGGGCTGAAGAGCTTCCTTTGAGAAGCTCTCGCTTTTGATGGCAGAGGATGACATCTCTCTGGGATGGGAGAGGAAAGGAAAACAGAAAAGCCTGTGATAGATGAAAACTACTAAACAAAAGAGACTGTCTGGGGAATTAATATTTATGACATGCAAAAAAAGATTGTAGTAAAATAAGAGATAACACGAATCTAATAAAAGCAGAGTTGTTCTGAATTAAAAAAAAAAAACAAGATGAAGACCTGCAATCTGGTGCTGTGCTATCAAAAAACCAGTTCACTTCTGTCTCAGGCAATATCAAAACAAAAAAATTGACATATAGGCCTGATCCAAAAACTAGTGACATCAATGTAAAAATTCCTCTTGATTTCCAAAAGCTTTTGATTTGACTCCTTGGGAATTTCTGATGTTATTAAGAGCTGGAAACCACCACTATCACCCCCCCTAAAGAAATCCTATTGCTCACGCAGTGGCACAGAGAGATGCTATAGGTCCAAAGGGTTACTGCCAGAAGCTGAACAGCTTCTCTGCTCAGTAGAGAACAACGGTGCATCTTAGATCTTGGCATGGGGCATCCTAGATCTTGGTGTGGGGTGTTGGGGGACGTTACCTTCAGTGTTATGGAAATGATTATTTTTGAAACTGAATATGGGAGTTACTGCACCAATGGCTTCTTAAAGCCTTCCAAAATCTTCCCCCATCACAGGTGTGAGCTAGAAAATGTGTTTTCACTCAGAGACCCTCCTCCTGCCGTGGAGTATCATAGTGTGCCATACTCAGTGCGCTGTCTAGTCTTGTTTGCAAAGCACATTTGCTTTTGGGGAGGAAAATGCTTTATAATCCTAGTGCATCTCTCTGCTGAGAAGCATTTCTTCTGATATTCTGCTAAAGTTTATATTTCCTTCCCCCCCTAAATATACCCATGGCCAAAAGATCATGAATGGCAAAATGGATCAGTTAAAAAAAGCTGAATGAAAACCACTGTGACAACCTCAATTCTGAGTTTGTTTCTCTGTGGGTTCGTTTCTTAGATGGGGTTTTCATTTTAGGCAGGGTTGTTTTTAATTTCCAGGCATGGTTTGCTCTGGTTTATGCCCAAGGACTTACACTAACAAAGTCCTACGGTTCTGTGAAAGGAGTATAAACATAGGTGCTAATCATCTGAAAATCTTACCTTCTGCACTACTTCTTTAATAGCACTTCCCAGACTGAGGCCTTTAGATGGTGTAACTGCAGCCCGGGTCCCCAGGCTCAGAGTTTCAGATGCCACGTAAACTGTGGCACCCCTTCCTCACAAGCGATCATGTTTGAAAGACCGTTTGCTCCAGCAAGAAGTGAACATGTCCTCACCCCAGGGTACTCACGGTGCACAGAGAGCCAAACTGCACAGACCCTCTGCTCAGACCCTCTTCACGGGAGCAGCCCTTGGTGCCCAGCACCGACTTGAAGAGGGATGCTTACCCCGAGCCAACGCAACGTTGGGTCAAGACTGTGTGGGGTGCCACAGGGTCCTTCTTCCCACCTGGCGTGGCCAGGGGAGGGGGCACAGTGTCCCACAGGGGTGGCGGAGCAAGGGTGATGCTAACACACCTTTGTCCCTTTGGTTTATGTGGGCATGATGGTGCAGCAGGGATGCCACCTGGCCTGATGCCACCTCAAGCTCATGGCCATCTGGGTGACAAATCTGTACAGGCAACTGATCCTGGAAATACCAGCTTCTTGAGGAAGAAGGAGCGAGCCTCCATAGGGAAATTCCAGGTCATCAGGGTTTCAGGCCTACTAATACAATTTAGAAAGAAAAAGAAAATCTACACTGGGCTATTAGCAAAAATCAGGTGTTAGAGTGCAGGGAAGACGCATAAAACAGTGCATTAAACTACAGCAGTTTTGGTCTACCTCAGAACATAAAGTTTATTGAATGGCTCCCAGAAGAGGGGAAAATGGATTTGGCACTCAGCAATAAAGTCTATAATTAGTTTTTTATAGACAATCCACGAACTGTGCTCGACTTTTGACAATTTTTTGTGGCATTGGCTCATGAACGCCCTTGTCCAGCGCCGCCATTGCTGGGAGCAGGACATAGAGCTCAAGGAGGGCTCTGGGCTGTCCCTTCCTCCTTGTGAGGAGCCGCAGCAGAGGAGCCCACTGAGGAGCTCAATTCTCCCTGTTGTGCCGTTGGAAAGGAGCAGTGATGGGTCCTTTCACCCACCCAAGGCCACCCCAACCACCTGGAGAGCCTCCAGCAAGCCCTGAAGCTGGGGTAGGCAGGGGCGGTGACCTGTCCTCTGAGCTCGGCCGCGCTGGAAGAGCCAAACTCATGAATGTGTCTGTGGCAAACCAGGCCTGGTGTTTTGTGACTCAGGACCCTTGAGCATTTCCAGCCACCTGGTTTCCCAGAACTGGCCAATCTGACAGGTTCGCTGCCAAATTAATAAAATAAATTAAATACATGGATATGTGAAATCGTGGGAATGCAGCTAGAGATGTAACATATCACTTTATGGAGATTTAAAAAGCTCTGCATCTGAGATAAGATGGGGTGGGTATATAGAGATGGGATAATTTAAAAGATTCACTACCACCATAAGAAAACACTTTCTGAAATTATTTACGCAACAAAATTTTATGTTCAAGGACGCTGGACTCATTCAATATTGCAGCTCACAACTATACAGCTACTGCAAAAAATAACAAATATAATTTTGGATGGAAAATTTATAGATGTGTTTTTAAAATGCACATGCTGATACCCTCACTTTGGTGTTTCTAACGGCCCTGCCTTCTGTGTGTTCATGGCCTTCCTGAACCTTATGTGAAGTTTGAGAGGACTTGTAAATCAGTTCCTCTCCTGGACTTTTAAATAGCAAGTGATTAAAACTAAAAGCAATCTCTAATTGTATAAAAGAAACCACTCAACTAGTTACGGCTGTGGTCATCAGGCATGATGTAAGCTTGCTCCCTCTGCGGCTCAACAAAGTCAAGAAACCACAGACTATTCCCAGACTCAGTTCTTAAAAGTCTAAATCTAGACAACGGTAATTTACACTACGGTTAGTCACACTAACCTATCTTTTATATCTAACCTAGAAAGACCTTCAGAGAGAGAAAACACATATTTTACTTAAGAGATTAAAGAAGAGCACTCAGCAGTGCTCTCACTGCTGTACTCTGAATAGGTGAATGCCAACAAACACATGACTAGACCAGACCCATCTGTCCTCCAAACATAAAGCAGCAGCCTTTCATTTGGGATATTTGTGAAAAAGTGGACAGCTTATGTCTGTGTAGGAGCATATGGGGTCCCCACAATTACAAACTCTCAGCCCCGCTGTGAAGCACGTAAACATCACCGCCGTTCAATAAATATGAAACTTGGTCAAGCTGACATGGTGAGTATGTGGCAGAGCCAAGCTTGACACACAGCAGTGTCCTGGTCTCCTGTCATTAACATCAGCTTCTGCAAGCAGTAAATCTACCAAAGTAACAAGACAAAATAAAGCTTTCCCAGTTTCTAGTCCAATGTTTCCCTTTCTGCAACGCACTTTTAAATTTTCTTACTGAGTTCAGCACTCTATGAAAAATGTGTTTGCCATTGACAAGGCTGGAATTAAGCTCAATTTTTTACCATGTCCACATTTCACTGCAAGAAGACTGTGGTTCAGACCATGGGCCTTATGAAAATTAATGTCAAGCTTGCCAGTGACTTCAAGGAATTCAGAATTTCCTCCGCTGTGTTTGTGCAATGTCCAGAGCTGTGAAGGGCTGATTGCTGAGACCAGTGTTCCAATAATTAATAAAAGTAATGGAGAAACAGAGTAGACCCAAATTAAAAGGCAAAGAAAATAAGCAACAGTGAGAGTACAGACAAATACCATTAAAATGCTTTGCCTCTTCATGGCTATGTTCTTTTATTGCAAAGCCAGGTATGAAAGAAGGTTTTCTTTTAAATGCCTTAGGGCTAATGCATCAACAGTAGTTTCAGAGAAAAGCGACACTCTTTATGAGGGAATGCACAGCAGACTTTGGTAAAAAAAAAAAAAATCTACAAATATTTCTAAGATCTATGCCTCTATGGGGCTGCTGTGTTTCATCAGTCTCAAATGATGGGAATTGTCCAGTAGCTATCATGAAAATATCCACCTGAGAAAGTTATGAGAATTCTTGCAGGACGCAATGCACCCTGCTGAGGGCTGAGCAGACAACTCGCTAACACGAGGGAGATTTATATTATTCATAGAGCTGCCCACAGATTTTATTATTAAGTTTCACATCAAAGTTTTCACACGGGAGGAATTAAAAAGTGACAAGGGCAATGATTTTGGTATCCTAAGCATGAGTCCAGTCCTGAAAGTTTACATCATGATGTGACTGAGGACTGCAAATAGATGAGAAGAATTTGATGTCTAGATCAACAGAATGACAGTGCTCTGCAGGTGCCTCCCGCAGTGCTGGTGTTTGTTTTAAGTGCTCTCACTTTGAAGAACATAATAGAGACATTGAGGTTTGGTAAGTTCTGACCTGAAGACATTTTTTCCAACCTTGCAGCTCATGTTTTCTTCCTCTTCAGTCACCAGGAGCCAACGGGAAGTTCATGCCAAGGCAGTATTTCATGCTCTCAGTAACAATCCAATTTCTGTAACCAGATTTTTGGAACAGAAAGTTCTTATTTTGGGCAAATCCCATGTGAAGGACATGCCTTGGTAGACAGATGGATACTTTCAACTTACTGATATAGGAAATGGAATCTATTATTAGATAGATAGCTACTGCCTTGTTACACTTCATATGTTGAAAACTATTTAGTGTAATGCAGAATCTTGTTAAAGCAATCCAGAAATACACATATTTTAAGTGAACGAGAAATGCCCTTATTGCAATATTCTAATTTGGACCTTGATCAAAACCAACAAGCCTCTTTGCACTTCATGGTTCAGATGAACTACAGTATGTCTGTAAAATAGTATGACTAGGGAGGCCTCATCATAGGTAAGGGGAACAGGCGCCTTTGCTGGAAATTTCCGTATTATATAATTACATTAATTTCCATATTGTGGTACAAAATTGCTGCAAGACAGAATATTGCCTGGTGCTGCATGCAAGGATGCAGGAACCTTCAGACTGGTGTTTAAGGGCTTGTCTATGGAGACCCAGAACAAAAACCCCACTGTTTCTACCGGAGATTCAGACGAGGTTGCAGCAGGCTGTCATTTTTTTGTGTCTGCATAGAGTCTGGCAATCTGAGCACAGAATTTCTGCTTCAGATCCATAATGCACAGAGGATCAGCTAATGTCAATGGAAGTCCCTCCTGGGGACCGAATACAACATGAGAGAGAAAGATGGGTACAGAGATCTGAGAGTGAAATTTTCACCCTGCAGTTGGAAAGGCTGTTTTCTGGAAGGCACTCAGGAAAATGCCTGGCCCATGCCACTGTCAGTCTTTCTGCACAACACTGCATGGTGAAGAGGCACTGGTTTTCCACTACCTTGGACGCTTTTCCAGTCATATCTGCAAAGAGGATGCGATCAAAATTGCCAGCCTTTCGGGCAGGCAGCCTGGTACGCATCTGGGCCTCGCACCAGAGACGTGAATGGCAACCCGCGTTACAGTAAGCTGTGTGGAGGTATTCGGTGTACATCTCACAGACATGATATGTAGGTCAGGCCCACCAGATCGGGAATCCCGTAACAAAATTTTTCTGCAACGTGATACCAGCTTCTCCCTTTCAGTCGGGTATCACAGGATGGATGGGGGAAGCAGCAGGATCAGGGTGGTGCGAAATAAGGTTTCTTGGCCCCTGGGTATCCAGACCTTGACTGTGCACGAGCTGGAGAAGAGCCCACGGTTGCTACACCCTCATCGTCACCCTTGTCACCAGACCCAGCTGAGCACGCCAAGGTCGGTCACGGCAAATCGGGCTTCTGTCATGGACCCATGCAAAGGGGCCAGCGAACGCCCTGGTTTGGGTTAACTCTCAGCTGCAGCATTGAGGGGACAGAAAGTATTGCCCTAAATATGTATTAAAACCAAAAGAAACCAAATTCACCAGGCTTTTTTGTCCTAAGCTAAATTGAGTCTATGGAAATTCTGTGAGTGATTTCAGTTGAAAATAACAGGCCTGGTCCGAAGCCCCTTTAGCGTCTTACCCTGCTCAAATTCCCGGAGCCTGGATATACTGTCAAGCTGTGCAAACTTTACAACACATTGCTGCTTTGTGTGTTTAATAGTGCTGAGTATTGGCCTGAGCTCTGCTCCCACCAAAGTCAGGTCCATGAGATTAACTCTCCACTTCAGTGGGAAATTAATTAATATAATGGCAAGTGCTTTTTGAAAATCCCACCTCTCTTGCTTTGCAGTTGTGTTGGTTTTTTTTTTTAATTATTAAATTTCAATTGCACAAGGCAAACCTGGTAGAAATACAGAAATAATAGCAAAGAAATACTGGAGTCATCCCGTAACACTGAGTAACTGGCATGGCTCATCTGACCACTTACTCTACTTCCCATTTAAATGGGGTCTGTAAATAAGCATCGAGCAGATATATAACCCATGTGCTGAATTTTATTTTTGCTATAATAATAAAAGCCATGGAGAGAGATTCATGATAACATGAATCCTCACTCGACTGCGCACAAGCGGCAGCGTTCATTACATTCTGATGATGTATTTAGCGCTCGGAGTACAAAGAGAGTTTTACCTTTTTTTTTTTTTTGGCAATTTGCATGAGAAGCACAGAGCATTTAGTCTTTGAATTAATCAAAATATCTCTGCCTTCACTGAATAAATATATTTGAATACATGAATAAATAATATATTGAGTAAAATAATGAAACTCATTTAAAATAAGGCTGAGAATCAGGTCACAGTTTTTATTAAATGTGACATTTTCCACAGTGTTTATACTGCAAGAGATAATGGCCTATATTTTTTGAAGTGGGTAACAAACCATCAAAAATCAACTTTAGATAAATTAAAGTAGCTTAATTTTCAGCAAGCACTGGGCTTTTAACCTGACTTTCTGAAAGTCAGGTTAAGATGATTCAAGATGAAACTTGAGCTTATGTGCCTAGGATGAAAATCTTCATTTAAAACCAAAGCAACCAATTAATTGACAGTCAATCCTAAGGTCTAGGGGTCCAATTGAAAAGTCAATCCTGCTAAAGCTCTCTGGTGCCTGCCCTCAGAACTAAATAGAAATATTTCATCCAGTACTTGCATTCCAGCTATAGACATACCATAAATACAATATACTGATTATCTTAAACATAAACCTTAAGTTTGCACAAAATCCTGTTCTTGGAAGCAATCAGAGAACTCCTATAGACATAAACAGGAACTAAGCTTGAAAAACTGTCATGAAAACCCACCAAGCCAGATACACAATCTATTCACCAGCAGTTGACTTGAGGACAACTCTATTTTACTTGGCTGCCTAAAACCATTGCTTTTCCAGACAAGTCAGCAAACAAAAATGCAAGTGAAGCAGGCACTAGAAATTAACTCAATTAATTTGCAAAAAGAAGAGAAAGAAAGGAAGAAGATGAAAGACATCTTAAGTAGTGAGATTCATGGAACAGACCCTGTAATACCACCACCACCTCACTTCATCCTTGTGGCCTGCACTCATTGAGCAGTAAGGAAAGACTGGGCATACCAAGGCATGGTAGTAGCCAGTTGCCAGATCGTTTTCATTTGCTTCTGTCTGCTCAGGACTCATGTTAATTATCACAGGGTAATCAGTACTTCATTAAAAACGTAATGAAAAACCTAACTCTAAGAGAGATTTATAATGTTGTCCATTACCACCATATCTGAGTGCTGTAATTAAAACAGACCTTCACTATGCTTCACCTCTTGTAACTGTGACTTCACGTTAGGTTTCGTCCATTTAGCAGCTACATCGAACGCCCCTTCGTGATCTGCTTGTTATTACCCCTATGCTCTCAGCTGGCTGACAGGATGAGTTTCTCAGATTAAAATGATCCAACAGCATAGCAACTATTGGGGTAACTGGAAAGGTTTGTCCTGCTCTGCGCTTTTGTCCAAGGTAGTGGTGGAAAGGCTACTTTGCCGCTAATACGTCATAATGCTGCGCAGTCACAGTAAAATGGGTTAAATACCCAGATCATTTGATGAAGCTGCCTCATTCAGTGCATTAATTAGCCAGCCTTTTTCAGCTGAAAGAGATTCAAGTCCAAAGTTAATCTCTATACCGATCAGGCTGGACAAACCCAACCCTGGGCCTGAGTACTGGTCTGCCTTGTCCATCCTGGTGGTCAGCGCTCTGCCAGGTTCCACACAGCCCTCGTCCCTGGGCACGGTTCAAGGGTTTGCCCCGACCTGGGCCATCTGGATGGTTTGGATACAGCCGTCCTGGTCTGGAGGCAAGGGGGGTGAGCAGCAGGGAAGCAATCTGTGCCACAGCAGTTCATCTCTGGGCCAGAGAACGGGTTCCGGCTCTCTTTGCTCACTGTTACATCCCCAGCTTTGTGTTCGCTCTGCTCTAAAAAGCAAAATGTTTTGGTTTATACTCTGATATGCTTTTGAGCTTAAAAGCCTTTTTGGTCTTTTGGCTTTCACTAAGAAAAATAGTTGATGTTGCCCATCATTTTAACCTTTTCATCAAAACCTTTATAAATCTCATGCATTCTAATGCACTAAATTTTCTGGTACGGTGGAGTTATTTGCCCAAAGCAATATTCACAAAGCATAATGCAAGCAGTGCTCTTGGCAAGTCATTAGGATTAGTGATGAAATGATCTGCAGTGCGGCTGGCCCATGGAACCTGCAGAGAAAGAGCTCAAAGACTTTAGCTGACTACACATAAACCTGCCTCATGTACAAAAAAATATTAATTTAGTCTCACAATAACTCAAATTGAAGGCTGCCTTTAGGCTGTGATAACATCTCTCCATCTAGCAAGTTTCCCCAGTGGTCCTGGGAGGAACTTTCAGTGGCAGGAATGCATGAGTGGTTTCCAGTGCTATGCCCAAGTACTTCAGCAGCTGAGGAAGTGGGTGGAGGAGGAGTCTGGGAGATATTCTTGGAAGACTGGTGAGGAATTGAGGATAGGAACAGCATGATTTATAGACCCACGTGAGTAATCCAAGTTGTAAGTCAGTGCCAATCACACTGCTATGAATGACGACAGGGGAGTCGCAGAAGCAGGATGGAGATACTTCCCCAGTTCCAGCCAGTTAACCCTGGCATCCAATAGATTGCAAATCCCAGTGGTTTATTATCCAAAGTCAATTTACCACATCTTTGCCTTTAAGAATACTTAGGTAAATGAGGTGAATGAAGTATAACCTCCAATGGAAAAATCAATGCTTTTTGGACACGTTTCACATAGCTGTCATTAGATTAAATAGCATCACTTTAGGGACACCCCTCCACCCCAATCTTTCCTTTTCAGCCTGAAAAATTTGTACCTTATGTTCCTTTTAATTAACTCTCATTTAGCCAATAATGCCAGTAACTTCCATGCCATAACTCTTGTTCATGCAATTAGAAGCAACTTGATACAAGCACAGAAGTCCAAAATACATGTGCAAAACCCTCCCAACAAGCAGCCCTGCTCAGAGGGGACCAGATAACTGAGACCTCACTAGTATCATTAGTATTATTAAATAATGCCCACTTTTCTAAATGCCATCCTCTGTTATCTGACATCCTCCTCGGATACCTGGAGCACAAAGTGTTCACTACCACCTTTTAGTCTCACAAGGAAGCATACTCGTTCTGGGGTACGTTCGACAATAATGCGAATACAATCCTGAATTTTTGTGAGAATGAGGCCGGGACTGGGCTCTGCTGGACAGCAAGGCCCCAGTCATGCCAGGGTTAGTGTTGAGAGTCAGTGTTAAGCCCTCTGCTCTGTCTGACATGGTGAGCTTCCGAAGTTCCCATGAAGCTTCTTGAAAGAGGTCCTCATGCAACATTGCCTGGCAGGCAGGTATCTCCTCGAAGCTGAAGGTTCATGGAGTATGTGACTCGGTGTCTGGTAAACATGCCCTGTGAGAAGTTAAACAAGCTTTTTTTTGCCTCCCCACAGGTTTTTGGAGAACCTATGCATGAAGAACTCCTAGGGTAAGATTCTCCAGCAGGAGATGCCACATGGGTAGGTGCCAAGAATTAGGTGACAGAAGCCACCATAATATGGACAGTTAAAGTCAAATTAATAAATTAATAAATAAATAATATACAATAACAATAATAATAAATAAATAAATAAACCAAGGTCAGAATAGGCAGATGGTATGCACATTTCAGGAGAAACCCAGGATTTTAATTTAAAAAAAAAAATGTACTTGGGAATAACGCTGCTTTGGCCATCTCCTTTTGTAGCTCTGGGCAAGGAACGTTAACTCTTAGCCACAGTTCTCCCCTCCTACAAAATGCAGTTGGCAATTCCTACTGCTGCTTCACACGGAGAATAACATGCATTTTCCCAGCATTTAGAAGATTAAATAGTCCACACTGTTTGATTTATTTCTGTTACTCTTGATACAAATCACACAAAACAGTCATTCATGTTTTAATATTGATCCTGTAATTAGTTCAGTGCAGGTAAGCCTTCACGCTAGATACAGTCCTACATTTACTCACTTGGATGCCGTTGTAAGATTGGGCTTTAGATGCTAAACCTTTACAAAGAATCCTGTTTCATGGTAGTCAAGAGCCTGTTTCACACTGTGGTAACAGCCTGCTGTAATGATACCTTATCTGAACTAGACTTCTCATGCAACTTACATGACCTCCCTCACATACTCATCCAGATGGGACATCAAGAGCACCATCCTTGTTAGCTAACCCCCACTCCTGAGGAGGAAGCGTCGGACAGCCGATGCACAGAATAAGGCTCCACAGGAGCCACCGGTCTGACTCGTGCTCCTCTGTCATCTCTCCTTATTTTAACAAGCGTCCGATGTCTTGGAGGCTCATCTCTAGCAGTTCATGACAGCAACGTAGAGCCTGCTGACTGCTTTCTGAATGCTCTTTACAGCTCGGTGTTATCACTGCCCACCACACTGCATCGTCCTTTACTGGGCAGGAGGAAATGCAGGGCACTGGCATGGTAGGTTTGAGAAGCTGGAATGTGCAGCATCCAAAGCACAGCAAATTCAGTGAACACCACCAGAATCTGCTAAGCACTGGATCACAGCTTTAAAATCTCCTTACAGAAAGCTAAAAAGGACCTGACCTGCTGCTTCTCTGTGCTTTACTGTAATGGCTTATTCGTTGTTTGTGGGTTTGGTGGGTCCCCTGAGGATGGATGATTCATCCATCCACTGAAGAGCACCATGGGATTTGGAGAAGGTGGAACACTGGATCCTGTGACAAGCCATCTTACTGAGCCCTGCCAAGAGGCCTTCACCTCCAGCCGCAAGGTTGCCGGGCCAGCATGGCCGATCCTGCCGGCTGCAGCACCAGCAGCTTCTGTCAGCACCCTGGGTGGCTGCTGGGGACACATGGAGGGTGAGCAGTCCCTTCTGCCAGGCCCAGAGCAGCTCAGGGTATGGCCAGTTAACCCAGGAACATTCCTCCACCCCTTTAAAGCCTCCTGCCAGGAGCCCCAAGGAGCTGAGCTCTGTATCAGATGGTGCAAACCTCCTACCCCACCATCTGACCTTCCCTTGCCCATCACCATGTTACGCCTGCGTGGGGTCCTCCTCTCCCTACAGAGAAAGGTGCAGTATTTGTCCTGCACTAAAGCAGCTCTGCAGCTTCAGAGAAATTCTTCTCACTTTAGTTAACAAGAGAATTAGAAATCCACTGGGTAAAGCTTAAAAAAAAAAATATTCCATGTATATTACTGTACTCTAAGTCTGGTATGGTAGTGTGTGTAGAAAGTTCCTGATCAAACTGGACTTTTGGCAACAAAAACAATCACGGAAACAACAACAACAACAAATCCTGCTGAATTTTGCATGGCTATCATTTTTCCTTGCTGGGAAATTATCATTTAGCAGATTATACCAAGTCTAAACATAAAGCTCTTTCACTGCTACCAGCATATCCCCCAAAATTAAATACTAAATACCCATTTTATCCAGACCATTACATGGAGAGATGCAGTCCTTGGCTATTTTGGGCTTCCTTTTCAATCTCACTCACAAAGTACAACTGCAGATTTTCATTTAGTCTTTTTCATAAAGGTAAATTCTTCTCATCACAACTGATTTAGAAGCAATGCAGAGACATAGCCAGTGCACAGACCCATTTTAGACATTCGGCCCTCCAACTGGCATCACCCTGTAAGCTGAAATAAGCTTCTCCTTTCATTCAGGAGAGAGAAGGGAGCTGTTTGTATGGATGGACATTACAGGCACTGTCTGCTTCAGAGCACACATCCAAGAAGCGGCATTCAGCTGATTTAGTTAGTGGCCTGAACAGATCATGTATTAAAGGTCTTCTTATTTACATGCATTTTTGAGAAAATATCAGACTCCAACTTAGCTCATCATCTTGATGCAGCCATACACTTAAGTGTGCATTTAACATTAAGCCTATGCTTAGTTGTTGTGAAAATCAAGCAGCTGTTCTGCCACTTTGCAGAACTGTGCCTTCTGCTTCTTAAGAAATAGCTACAAAAAGTAATAGAAAAAGTTGCTTAATCCCCCGTAATGTGCTAAGAATCTTTGAGGCCCTTACAAAATCATCATCATCATCTCTTTACATGACTGCTACAGTTTCTCAACACACAAGACTGCAATTATGCACACATTTTGAGGGCAAATGCGTGACTCCAGAGAATCTTGCCATGTGGTATGTGCCGCTGGATGTCACATAAAAAGTATTAGCTCCCAGCCTACTATCTTCCTCTATTGCTACTCCCTTTAAAAGCTGAAGAAATGATTGAGGAAAGCTTTGTTATCTAAAGCATCACCACAAACTGGAAATGGAGACCAAGAAATAGTGCTGCACTAGATACAAATTCATAGCTTCTACCTTCCCAAACTAAGCAGTGGGGACGGAGAATTTGTGAAGAATGCGCCTTCCTTGAGGACGCTTTGTTGAAATTGGTTGCTGATGTGATTGAGAAGGGCTTGCTTGAGGTGATAAAGTCAGTGGAATTAATCGCTTAAGTCAATGGCAGAAGTTCAGGACAACAAATTTTCTGGTTTGGTCCGGTTCATCATGGCTTTAGCTCGAGACTGGTGCAGGGGACCAGCTTTTCCTACACTGTGATGTGTACAACCACATTCACTCCCATGAGCAAACAGAAAGCAGCATCCTGTGATACTGCAGAAATCACATACTTGGGCAGTAGTCCATGTATTTTACTGCTCCTTTATGGAGCATTTTTTGACAGCCAGATGCGAGAGTAAGGAGAGCCAGCATCATCTGACTAGCCCTTCTCCCGTGCCAAACATCCTGCTAGCCACCGATACTGCCCGTCTCCAGCAGTGGATCTGCCACGAGGCACGGCTGAGAGCAGTTGCGTTGCCCACCTCTTTCTCACACAAGGTGCATTCCACATCAGCAACGTGTGACAGCAAAATCATGTCTTCTCATCAGTTGTGCAGACCAAGCATTTGCATCCTTAATACACCATCATTAGCCTCAAACAAATAGACATTTCAGAGAGATTTAAGGCTAGCCAGCTTGTCTCCTTAAACTTTTGCTTCAAAGAAAGCCTGTTTCTAGGCCCTGAAAAATAATGCTAGGGATGGATAAGTACAGAGTTGTCTTTCAGTTACTGGGACAGTTAGCTAGAGCTTTCCCAAAATGTTAGGCTTGCACTGTGCTTTAGTTATGAAAAAACAGGCCCTATTGCCTACATGGTAGACAAGAAAGGGTTTATAATGCCATGCACTGCTTTTATTTTAGGTCTAACATCTGTGAAAGTACATACTGGGAGAAAACTTCCCCTTATAACCTACTGGGCACACCATGGGCATGGTAGCAAATGCTTCCGTGTGTAGAAGAGTGGCCAAAGAGGGCTCACACCTCTTGCGTAAAGAAAGGATGTCGGGAGCAACAAGGAAGGAAAGCTAAAGCATATGTCACATTGGCTATCGTCCTGAGCTACACACTAGTTTGGCTCAAGTTAGAAAAGCCCTTGGGCCACACATAACTACACAATCAAAGTCTGTTTTATAACACCCAGAGGGACTGTGTTAAGGTTACCAGGCATCTTTAATCCTACTCTTTTCTAAGTTCTGAGAGACTGACTTTTTTTTCATGCATTCTTGCATGCAGCCCTGTTTAACTTAAAGTTAGTCATGGCCATGACTTCTAATAGCAATGGAACCAAGAAGAGTCAGGGGAGCATTTGTGTTAAGGACACAGGAGAGACTCCAAAGAGAAATACAGACTCATCCTCAGATTTGCTAAGAAAATTGTTGTAAATTACATTATTTTGGAAAAAAAAAAAAAAGAAACGTGTCAATATAAGGAAAATGACAAAGATGAAGGAGACAGTTACTTCCTAGAAATACTTCCTTTAGCCAGCTACCCACGATAAAGGATCCTTTGCTAATCCCTTTAAGTGCTCTATCAACATGAAAACATGCAAACACACTAAATTCTTATGAACACAAAGGGGTTTTCTCTCTGCAAGAATAACGTAGGCTCCGAAATCCACAGTCTTCAGGATGCTGACTATTTTGGTCAGTTACTTGAGTGGGGACAGCAGGTCTAATGTCACGAGCAACAATACAGCTCTTATTCTTGGAACCAAATGCAGTTATTTCTGAAGCTGAACTCACAAAACTGACTCACAGACCTGTCAGTCAAATCAACATCAACATGTTCCCAGATACAGCTCAACTGTAGGAAATGAGTTACTGCTCAAGGTAGACTCTCTCGAGATGAAGTTCACCTCTGGCAGACCAACACCAGCAGACTGTTATATCTCTTGGAAACTAAGGGAGGGACGTGAAACCACCCTGAGACTAACCACTGTCTTGACTGATCATGGATTATTCACTGTCAGTTCTGCTCAATGATCAGGTACTTAACTGTACCGCACCTGCCCTGGGGCTTCGAACTGTGGATCTGTGGTCTCCAAGAGCTTGAATAAGGTCAGTTTCATTGAGATAGAATGACAAAAAGAGGGCTCTGAGGAAAGCTGTTTTCTTCTCTGGAAAGTAGCTAAGATGATTATGATTAGAAAAGCTGCCTTCAATGGAATAGTAAGGCTCAAGGCTGAGAGCAGTGATATTGGGATGACACCAAACAGAGCTAAAGCCTAACCCAAGAGGGCACCTCTGCTGTTGGTGCAATCAGCTAGAAAAAGACATACATACACCAAAGAAAGATCAGAGCAAAAAGTATTGTCTTCTCCACAAGGGCAAGTGCTTGTAGCCTTAACGAATTGTCAGGATCTCAGTCAGAGCATAAGATTTACAGAGATTTACATAGAAGTACAAAGCTACAACTGAAAGCCAGAGCTATATCTATATTCCTATTCAGTGTTCTTATTAAGCAAAAGTCACATTCAAGACAATGAAGCAGCCTGCGCTGGATTTCATCACTGCTGCTGAGTTAACTCAGGCGGCTGGCTATCTTGCTCAGCTTGAAGCTGGTTTTGAGTGGCCATCCTGCAAAACTTTACTTGAGATAGTACATACATCCTCATGGGTACATCACACAGAGCATCAGACATAGCAAATCCTTGTAGGGGAAAATCACATATCTTCTGGGCTTCCCGAAGTAGATCTTTAGCAGTCAACAGGGTGAAGTCCTGTTTGTCTTTCTGGGCACACTATGAATAGCAGAAGATCCTGAGGCAATATGAGAAGAGTATCATCACTTGAGAGGGGGATGGTCCTTGCAGGACCCTTGCTGCAGGGGGGGCCAGTAAGCATCTGGAAGCAAAGGAATACCTGCTTATATTGCCAGGCGGGCCTGCTGCCCCACCTTCTAAGCACCACTATGTCCAGAAGGGCAGGTTTTGCACTTGGTCAAGGACTCAGAAATCATCTGAGTTGATGCTGCAGAGAAGATAAAATCTCAGTCTGCAGCCCACTTGAAGCTCTGTTACACGAATTCAGTTGCAGAAACACAAGACACAAGGATGATATTTCACACACTTGGGAGTTATCTAGTGCAGTGGCTGGCGCTGTTAGAAGACCAGCAATTAACATAACTGCATCTCACTCTATGAGAGGTCACTGTTTTTCAGGTCAAGGCTGAGATAACTCTCAAGGACATCTGTTCACACGTTCCTCAACCTCCACTAACCGCAGTATAAGCACAGTACGTCACATGAATATACTGTAGACCAGTGCTTCATGGTCACTATTTTATAAGAATATACAAGACTCAGAAACAAGTTTTAGATAACCTCTGCTAAATGAGGTTGAAATGTATGAAAGGGTCCCTCTTACTTTTTGAGCTCTCAGAGTAACACAACAGATTAGTTTAATCCCAGTGGATATAAAATGCAATGATTCTGCCGCAGCAATTTATGCACTGGATATTACAGGCCGTTAACATCAGCCACGATAATTACTGTAGGAATTGAGACAGGAACACAGGGCCTGTGAGGGTCTTTCAAGGGAAGAAGCCCATCAGCCTCAGGGCAGGGGGAGGCGAGGTCATGCCCTCACTTACCCTCAACCTGCCATTCTTTGAAATAATGAAGTGGGGTGGAGAATAATGTAGATGCAGAAACGGAGGTGGGCACATTCACTGAGGCTGAGATCGATTGGTCCCGGTGAAAGTTGCTCAACGTTCACCCGTTTTGCTTCTGTTCCCCTGCCCGCACCAGGGCTGCCCCATGTCCAGGTGCTGCTTTGGTGTGGGTGGAAGAGCTCAGGGTGCCTCTCGAGCCAGCCTGCGGAGGTGTTTCGGTGGAGCATGTACTGACACGACCCACTGCAGGCAATGGGGTCTTTGCTGTTCTGAAAACATGCCTCCACACTGGGACTGCTGGCTGAGCGCACATCTCTCTGTCAGGCACATGTTTTATATGTACGTGCTCTTCTCAGGGCTGCAATCTCTGAGTCCACAAAAGAGGGAAAAACTTTCAGAAGAGGCAGCCTACTAGCAAAAAGGACTTCTCTGGGTCTTAAAAGGGGACACAGATTATATGCTAGTCTTCCATGGAGAAATGAATTTCACATGCCATTTCCTATCTTCTCTTCAAGTATCTGATCCTGTTTTTAGCCTCTAGCCCTATTTAGAAAAATACTCTGCCTGTACCCCTGTGAAAGCTCAGAGTTAACTCTTTAGTGGCTTGTACTCACAAGGGGTCTCTGTTGCCCATTTCCTGGAAGCAACCACAGATTGAGCTCTTTATGAGTTACTTTTCCTTCAGATATATTCATCCAAGGATGAACAAACATTTTCAAGCTTCAAGCTAGTACCACAGTACCTTTTACAAATTTTTGAGCAAATGTTTAGTTTCGAAGCCCGGTAAGGAGAGCTAAGAGGCCATCATAGGGCAGTCATTTGCTAAGCAAACTCACTTATCATCAAAGCAGAAGAGAAAGGAATGATATACATTGATAAAAGTCAATAAGTCATTAAGGGAAGGAGAAGAAATATGTAGATGGTTGTTTAATATACTTAGAAGGGATCCCCAAGGGATCTAACATTACATAGCATGTATTCAGACCAACTACTCACCCAGAGGTAAAATAAGCAGATCCTAGATACCTACTCTTCCTTAAGCATGTGCTTTCTCCAGAACAGAAAGGTCAGATAATTTATTTGTAGAATCTCTTCCTTTTTCACACACACACAAATTATTCAGCAACTCTAACCCACATCAAGACAATGATTCCAGGAGACTGTAACTGTGGCCTCTTTGTAAAATGACAGACCATCTTACATTATCTGTACACTGAAAAGACAGACCCTGTAAAATGAATTCCAAATAATGAGCTGGATTGGTTAACCCCACCTGAAGTTGGTTCAGGAATCCGATTCCTCCAGCATCTAAATGTTACCTCCCATGGGCACAACCTCTAATAGGAACTAAGCTTCCAGTTAGGAAAAAAAGTTTCCACCGTGACCTTTCTTTTGATCTACTCACAATGGTCAGCAAACCTGCAATTTCATAACCCGTCCAGTTTTGACACAAAGGACGTAGTTTGGTCCACCATGGCAGACACCTTTACATCTTTGTGTAAGTGATCAGCTCTTCAAGAATTAACAGCCCTTTAAAATGCTGTTTTTCAGTACTCAAAGCTGTTGATCCAATTCCATTTCAGAGCTACAAAGAAGGCTGTTATCAAAGCAAGTGCAGCACAGGAGAGTGATGGACATGCTTTCCCCATTCCCAAATGAGGGATTGCACAGACCAACAGGACCTCAGCATGCCACCCAGGAGCTGCCTGGCAGTATCCTGCCTCTGTGCAAGGCTCCCACTGCATTTCAGACCCTGTTGGAAGGGGAAACCACTTCCTTGGACAGGACACCACAACTCCCAGCTTCTGCATCCCATCTGGGCAGCTATGCCAAATTTTGCTGTCCCCTGGCACACTGTTTCTCTCTGCGTATCTGCAGGCAGCAAAGGAGATCTGCATTGAATGACATTCAGAAGTGCAAATTCTGCTCTCCGTTACCAGTGCTATTGGCTGGGGCAATCTGTGTCAGAGCATTAGGATGTGTGAGGGAGGTCTCATGTCTGAGCTTCCCGCCTGGTAAGCCTGATCTGAAGCTTGCTGAAGTCAGAGGATGTCTTTCATTATCTTCAGTGAGCATGGATCAGCATCACTTTAAACCTTAATCACAATAGCTTCTAAACACAGCCTTTCACACCCGAACACTGCGCGAAGCTGAACAAAAGCAATATGCTATATATAAACATGTTGAGGAAAGCATTATGAAATTCTTTGTAAGTTTCCTATAATGCTCTTGCAAATTGAATCCTTTCACTCAGCACCTCAACACGATTAGAACCCATCGTTATCTTCCCACATACAGCATGAAAAACTAGACCTAGCCTCACTTTCTTGTACTTTCTTATTCTTCCTCACCGCTGGAATACCAGCCACAAAGGAGAGCGCTAAACCTCCCAGCTAGCAAAACCAGAGTTTGAGTCACTGTTTAAAAAGATTATGCAACATGACAAAGTCTCCAATGCCTCCATCTCCTCCCAAGTCAATGCAATGTGGCCCAATAATTGTCCCTTAGCAAAGACAGAGAAAGCCAGCTAATAAAACCATGCTCCTTTGCCATCTAACACTCCATCCTCCCACACTGCCAGTCAACCACTCTTAAAATCACCCTTCATAAAATTTAATTCCCAGCTTCAGAGAGCTACAAATCCTCTGGAAGTCTAATTATATCATTTCTTGAAGTCACGAGGCTGACTTTGACGCTGTATCTTCTTTAGGTAAGGGTAGGTGCCATATAGAAGTGATTTTTTCCATACTGATGGCTCTAGCCCAACATCAACATGGAGAAAGTCAAGAGACTCTATATGCAGCTAGAAATTAAACTTAATTTTAAGAACACATGGATATATTTTTCTTTCACATTCATACAACATTGTCTACAGTGTAACTGGCATACTCCAAGCTCTTCAAGGAAGGCAGAAAATATCATACAGTACCTGCTGTGTGTTTTAATATTGCTTTGCTTGTCTAAGGAAAGCCCAACAAATTACAGGCAGCATTTGATGGGGAAATTAAAATATCATCTACATTGCAACTAGTCTGCTGCCAGCTGTATGGATCACATTTGAGATGCAGCTGCTGTATAAACAGAGCCATTTACCAGTTTTACCTAAGGCAGACGGTTAAGTAGGTTTCAGCTGCTACACAAAAGATTGTGAAGCTTTACTTGCCTGCAAATATAGTCTCTGCAGAACCACAAATGTTTTGAAGCCGTGTTGCATTTCAAATCCCCCAAATTGGGCCTGAATGGGCTGAGTATATCAAAAGGGTATTACCCAGCTTTTCTGTTGTTGATATGTACGTATGCTGAAAGAAGAACTCTTTATTGCCAAACTGTGATTTCTTAAAAGAAATTCGGAGTTTCAACGTTCTCATCTCTCATAATCCTCACAAAGCAGGATAGCGTGTACCTTGGGAGGTGTTTAACTTGAAACTTGTTGAAACAAAAGGCTCTGGATTTCACCAGTGCTATGTCTTTTACTTGCTGCAGGCAAAAAAAAAAGCTGCGAGCAGTCCCATCAAGCTATTATCTTTGGGTCTCATTCTGACCGACGGCTCCCTGCTCTTGAAGCAAGCTGCTCTGATAAAAAGAAATGGCATCGAGCTGCAATTGAGACAAAACATAGATAGATCACACCAAGCTGACCAATAAACTTTGTTTAAATGCCTTTCTCTGATGGTGTTTCATTTGTCTGCAGGACGTGCAATAGAACAGAAAAGCATTCAGACAGGGAAAAAAATTGAAATATAACACAAAATTTGTCTGTAATTTTAATACTAGCAGTTGATTCATGCCATGGGAGGGCGGGGGAGCAGTTTTGTGGCAGCCTAAGTATCAACGACCATTTTTTTCCAGCATCACCGTAGCAACACTGTAGTTATTGTCAATGAAGCACTTTCATTCTAAGGTGCTATTTTTAGAGGATTTTACCTTTCCAGAAGAATTACCCTCTGGGCTGCAATTTATCATGTTTGTTCCTTGGCCCATGGGTGAATTTTAGTGGGACCTTTATTTTATTTTTAAAGCAAAACCAACCAGCTCTGGTTCCCTTCCCCCCCCCCCCCCCCGCCCCCCCCGACATTTCTGCACTCAGCTGAAAACGTCTCTGCTTTAACAGCTCAGACCTGGCAAGTATCAATGAGGATTGAGCTCCTGGAGGAATTAAAAACAAAATGCCAGCCTCCCTCCCCCAACAGCCACTGGTAAAGGCAAAAGGAAGAACAAATATATTTTCAGCACATGGAAAAACGGGCTGAGGATGAGGAAGGGGGAGAAGTGGGGACAGCTGCAGGAGGCTGAAGACCCAGCCTTCCCCAAGGCTGGAGCTGGTGGTTGCAGCAGCCTCCTTTGCTTGTGCCTCATCCATTCCTGGCAGCTTCCCAAATCCCAGTCTTTTCCTCATCACACCATGCCAGCAGGGCAGCTGCTGCCCAGCGGCGGGTAGCCCCCTTGCCGGGATGCTCCTGCCTAGGTTGTCCCACCAGTGCAACCACGCGACAATCAGCCTGTCCCAGGTGCTGCTCCGTGCCACTGTGGATGGAGAGGAGCCTTGGGAAGGCTACCTCTGGAGCAAGTACCACTAAGTGTCCCTGACCCACCACATTCTGCATTTGGAGAGGTTAAATATATATTTATCCAGTGAATACATCGTTCTGAGATTGCCGCACATGTCCATAGAGCTTCAATTCAGAAGCACTAAATGGACATAGTAATGACTCAAGATCATGCCTAATCAGGCAGCCTACAAGCAGGAGCTGATTATGCACATGCAGATACGAGATCCAAATGAGCCCTCTGCTCCTACTGCTATAGTTAAATAGATCCTGCACCTACTGAGTGTAACCACATTCACACAAGACGTTGAATGACACAAGACAACTACTTCAGTATAATCCTCCATTCCCACATAAAATGCAGATAAAATCTTTACATTACAGCAAAGCCTCAGGTTTCTAAGGTCTGAGGCATCAAGGAGTGGTTTGGGGGGCATGAGATCACACAGCCAGGATGACAACCCCCAAAGCACTGCTACAAGACAAGCAAATAGAGATAACCAGGCAGCGGCATGTACGTGCACACAACACATGCTCGCACGCATGCAGCCAGGGCTGCTGAGGAAAGTGTGACTTTGGGCCAGGCACAAATGGTGTGCTTAGCACTGCTAAAACCTACGAGAGGGCACGGTGCAAGCCCCACGCATAGGTGTTGGTTTGCTGGAGGTACCGTGGGAGGCCCTCAGGGCTTTTTACATCCAGACATAACTTCACCCCCCGAATCTCCACATCTCCACATCAACATCTCCACAGCACGGCGGGTTTGTCATGAAACGAAACCGGCAACGAACAGGTTAAGTACCTGGCCAAACATCACTTGTTCTGCCATGCAGCACCGTGTGCAGTGGGGGCACAGGTCTGTATAAAGGCAGGAACAATTTCCTATTCACATTGCTGAATAATATTATTGTCTGAAACTGCGGTCTGCTTTCGGGGTCTGGAAACAGTTCCATGGTTTCCTTCACCCTCCCTCCCCCTCCGCCCCTCCGAGCTGCGTTGAGCGCAATCCCTTGGCAAAGAAAGAGCCGTCCTCGTGTGCCGGCCCTCCCGGCAGCCGTCCTCCCGGCAGCCGTCCTCGGGCGGGATTTGGGAGCGCTCCCGAGCCTCTCGCCCCGTCCCAGCCCCGCAGCTCTCGTCAAGCCCTTTGCAGTAACGTCACCCTTTGCTCAGAGCCGTGGTCTCAAGATACCAGATGCCTAACTCATGGAAATGGGAGTTTGGAAAATACTAGTTTTGCTCTCAAATTTAAAACAGCAGTGAATTATCCACCTATTACACTAGCACAGGTTTTATATCAAATTGCATAAAGCCTGATTTTCTTAAATAACCATAGCCACAAGTGAAGGAGAGGAACTTAAACAGATTATGGAGTGTTATTAAGAAGGCAAAGAAAAAAGTATTTGCTGCTTCCTGAACAGCTAAAACATTTCTTCGAAACGTAGGCTATATAACGTCACACGTTCTTCATACCAAAACTTTATTTATTGACCAAGAAGCTAAGGAAAGAACCCAAGTCCCTGTCTGACACATGACAATAGATCTACATTGAGCCAGCACTGAAAACAGGACAATGCTTCTCAGAAAAATTCTGTCCTCCATTTCTGTTAGACATTTTCTCTTTTAAAAGAAGAAAAACAAGCACTTTTCAACCTTCATTATGTCTAGGCAAGCTGTAGTAAAGCAAGAAACTAGGATAATGTCACTGCTCCCAAACAGTTCTTTCACCTGCCACGCTTTCATACTTAGAGCACCTCTTGTTAGGCTTTATTTTCAGATTAAATTGAATGCCCTCATTCTGCTCTCAATTTGCGGAAGCAGTAACAAACAAGCGTTTCTGGAAATTATCTTTTCTGAGAGCTGCTATCGTGCACCTGCACGAACTCCCTCCTTCTTCATGTGTAGCCTGCACAGATGAGAACGACTTATTGCAACACCAGCTTATCAGAGAGTATTAACTTTTTGTCTTGGTGATGGGGATATGCTGCCGTGCTAAAGTTTCTAATCCAAATAAGTAAGTGCCTAAAGTATTGCAGGTTCATCATATGATAGCAGACGTTGGAAATCTTAACAGGCCTAAGATGATCTGATCGAAACTTGGCCTGATTTTATAGATGGTGGGTCCAGAAGCTAACATCAGGACCCAGCCAGCCCAGCAATACACACGCGAGTATAAGCACCTGAACACAGCGACACACCAATTCATTTTGCTCATTGCTTAAAATTACAATTATTGTATCAAAAAAGACTTGAATCACCTCCATCTTCTCCCTAAAGAAAGCAAAGTGGAAACAAATAACTAGTGTTCAGGGAGGCAGAAAGGACTGTAGAAATGCTAGTGAGTAGGGCAAATTCCTGAGGCAATTCTTTTTCCTTAAAAATATACCTCAGGCCAAACAAATCTGTCCACAAATTCAACGAACTATTTCAGTCAAAAAGGAAAAATTTTTAGTGGGTAAGAAGTCAAAATGTTTAATCAATACAAACATTTAAAAGTTAGTGGTGTGAGAAAGAAAACTAACATGCAAAAAATTATTTTTCTATTCCGTAAAAAAATCATTCAGCTTGGGCTGAGGTACAAAAACATAATTAAACTCCCTTCATTTCGGATTTCATTTCAAGTGAGGAAACTCCTTTCTTTTGTTCACCTCAGATACATTTTCTGTTATTTTGTTGGACTGGCCAATCAAATATTCAGCTCAACTACCACCAAGCCAGTTATAATTCTAATTTAAGGTTCCTCTATGGCAATTGCTTGGTGATGACATGTGCTGGGTTTTGCAATAGCACAGCCTACATCTTCTGCATACTTGCCAATTTTTCAAAAGCTATAAATGGAAATCTTTAGAGAGGAAAGTAGGGACATACCTAGGGAAATATGTTGGTCTTTTTTAGACTAGAGAAGAAATAGTTTGCACCTTATTTTAAAAGGGAAAGAGAAATGCTAGTTGAGTCTTCTAAAGAAAGGTAACTTGTACCTTGTAATTATAAGGGTTGCTAATGACTTCTTTTGGAGCAGAATTTTGCCCTAATTTTTATATATGCCTATTGCACAGTTCTGACTCCATTTTCCATTTTGGAGCAGAAAACTTTTAACTTCTTTACTGTCACCAGACAGGGAATCTCTTCTGTCTCTATCTGGATGACAAACCCATTAAGCCCCAGTGTGAGCTAGCTGTCATCATGACAACAGCTCAGCTGAAGTCAGTATTACTATTTACATGCCTAAAAGCAAGCTTAAGTGCAGTTTGTTGGATTTCACTCTATTTTGGTCTGCTGCTCTATCCTGCAGTCCTCACTTTCCGTTTTAGCTTTTCTTTTTTTTTTTTTAGCATATGATTTTGATTAGCCAAAGAAATTCCTTAAAAATACTTCAGTGGGAAGCCAAATGCCAGTTCAAATAATTCTGCATTAAACTTAGAAAGTTTAACACATGAGTGCCAGAAAACACTTCTGGCGATCCAGAAGCCAGCTTAGCAATCACGGAAAAAACAAAACCCAAAGCAGCCAGGTTCTCCTGGCATTTCTTCCTTGGTCCTCACATCTCTTCTCTGAACTACTACAGCTGGATGTTACCATCCGTGTTTGAGGTGGAGGCTCTTTTTCTGCGGTCACCACGCTTGTGGCTTCTGCTGTGCCCTTATAGATCTAAAATCATGGTGGTGTGATGTATTTTGTGGCTTGTGATAGTCAGGGAAGAAGGAGAAGACGCTCTGCGCATCCTCCTGTCCTTGAACAGAAACTCCCACAGCAAACTGGGTGGCTCCTAAGGGCCGAGATTCCCAGTGCAGGAACGGAAAATTGTGGATATCCAAATCCAGTTTTAGAAAGGCTGTATCCCCTAGCATGTCTCCATCCCCAGGATCTCTAGAGACATTACGGCCTCTCCATAATACAACATAGTACCATGCAGAGATGCCTATACTGGCAACCTGGACACTAGAAACAAAGACAGACACCTGTGCAAAAATCTTATCTCAATTATCTTCATGTCATAACATGACTCCTGGACTCCATTCAGGCCTTTCAGAGATAGCTTGGATATCTCAAGAGATCCCTGCACCCTGCTGCTTCGCAAAACCTGAAGAGAGGCTAAGCCACATGGTTTGGCTGTTTGCTGATCTGCAGGCAGGGAAGGAGTCAATGGAAGGGATGGGCGCAGGGTTCCTCCTCTCCTGCACGTCACTCGGCTCAGTCTGCTATCACGCCATCCCCATTGGAGAAGAAATTTTGGTTTAAAGGGTGTCCGCCAGCTCTAAAATCTGTGACACATTGAAGCCAACCTGTCGTTGACTTGATAAAGGCTATGTAAACCACATTTTAGTTAAAGAAAATTCATCTCATGTACTCTTGCTGCACATCACCCTTGAAAGTCTGAAAATTCGTTTTGCAAGTCTTAAATCATTCATGTATTTAAAAAAAATGCTTTTCAGGTGCTTGCTTTTTTCCTGCGTTTACAGGAAAGGGAACACCAAGACAGAAAGGCTGGTTCTGCAAATCTTCAGCCTTCCCCGTGGCCACTGCTTGGTTTTCTGGGAGTTTAGCTACAGCACGGAGTGCAGGAGTTAGCCAGCAGTGCATCACTCCAGGCCACACCAGGAGCCTGGAAAGAGCTCCTGTCTCAGTCCTGCATCTCCATCAGGCTGTTCCTAACGTGGTTTCTTTGTTCAGATTCTGAGCAGCCTCTAGCACATACCACCCACGGGAGAGACGGCTCCTCATCCTGAGTGTGTACGGTGTATGCCCTCATCTTCATTTGGGCACACCAATACAAACTATGGAGTCACGCTAATAATACCATTGCTGTGGTTTTCATTTAAACATTTACAGTTGTCTTTTAAGCTTTAAAAATTATTACAGCCCTGTGTCCTGGGCTGCTCCACATTGGCACAGATCATACAGATTTGTGCGCAGATGGGGGTTTTGCCTTACCTCTATAATGCAATAAGACTGTTACGTATCTTTTTAGTGTGCTCTTTTGAGCTGCAAACATCCACTGAACTGTTGTGTGTTACAAGTCTCCCCCTCCTCTGCATTATAAAACCTAAAAAAGTTTTATGCTTAATTCCTAGTGGAAACATTACATTACCTGTGAAAGCCCGATCAAACACTGCTGCTCTTTATGCCCTGTCACTGCTGATAGGCACAGTAATATATCCTGCCTTTCTCAATATAAACCCCCTTCCAATGAATAGGCTTAAGCTGGGGTATTTAAAATGAAATGCTGCTCGACACAAGGTCTTGCACCCCTTGTCCCCGTCATTTGCATCTATCATTTGATCAACTGAATAACTCTTTGTTTCCTGCTGTCTCGGGCTTTTTTTTTTTCTTTTTCTAAAGCAGTTCTGTATGTTTTCTGGTCTGCTTTTTGTAACCACTATATTCATTCCTCCAGCTGAAGGACTGATCATTTGTTTAACCCAGCTCTGCTGGAAATAAAAGCTTCGTTTGTTGTTTCTTGTTTCATTTACTTTTTAATTGTGGCTAATAAAGACTAAAACACATACATGCTATATATTTAAAAAACAACAACAAGAAATCAACACAGAGGTGCAATTTTCAATCATTGCTCTGGAGAGGCACAGGAGAGGAATAGGACTATTGTCAGGAAAGCCTGGGGTGCTTTGGCGGGTGAGGGAAATGCCCAGTGCTGGTGCTTGCCAGCATCGTTTCAGGCTGTTCTCAGTCCTGCTGGGTAATGGCTTTTCATGAGCACTGAAATACCTTCCTCTTTTAAATACGTGAATAAACAAACAAACAAAAATAAAAGCAAGGCTGCCTGAAATCTTGCAGGAGTGAGGAGGAGTAATGTCAATGTGTCATTTGTTTCAATCCAAAAGACCAGCCAAACGCTGCTCTGGGGAGTCATGCTCCAATGTCCCACTGCAAAACAGTTTGCAGCCCATTAAGGGGCTGACAGCGCTATGCAGCCTGTGCAGTCTGCACATCCTAAGTCTGTGGAGGTTTCCATTTGTGCTGATAAAATTGTATGATCAAGGTCTGGATGAGCAAACCTATTGTAGACTTGCCTGTGCATCGGGCACAACTTGTGCTGCTTCATTGATTTAATCGATGTTTGCAGATTGTGTTTGGTATCTTAGGAATTACTCAGACTTTCATCCATTTCAAATGGTCACTCTTTCCTGCAGCCAATCCAGACAAAAAGAATAGAAGGAAAAAAACCAAACCCTAACTAGGCGTTATGAATGGGCAAAATGTCCCTGTGCAGCAGCTGGCAGCAAAGAGGTTGCAGCAGCACGGGACGGGGAAGGGGTACAAGGGCTCGCCACAGTCCTGGCCTCCAGAGTGGAGCTTCTGGGCTGTTTGGATAAATGGGGGCTGACCCTATAATATGAAAGAAGAACAAAGTTAATGCATGTCTCAGACAGAAGGAAATAAAGTGCTTCCTTGTGCTAAGCTTGACTCAAGCCAGCTATTAATATAAAACTTGGCTATAAGGAGTGATTCAGTGGTGCTGCAGCAGAGCCTTCTTCCGGACAGCAAGTGAGCACGGGAGCAAAATAAATCTTCCATTGGTTTCACCTCTGGATTTGCTCCCGAGATCTCTCCCCCGCTCCAGACACTTAAAATCCCTATTGTGTTAGTACTGCGATATATCATCATGCCAGGGATGTGACAGCATCTCTCAAACAACATTTTATAGCAGACATAAAGTTTAAGTTGGGAGAGAGGGAGGTAGTAAAGGGAGAAATGATGCTTGTTACCATGCCAATCCACATGAAACCAGAAGGACCAAATTGCTGCGCTTTTCCAAAGAGCAGTTTTAAGCATCATTTCTCTGACGGTTCGATTTTCCCTGTTTAACACTGTTACCAGTTATCAAAAAGATCTTTAAGAGCAGATAATTGCTTCTGGAAACCCTTCGGGCCAATGATCCCCTAAGTGGGCAAGCAGTCCTCCTCACGCTGAGGCCTCCGACCCTGAGGAAGGCACTAGGGACAGGATCATTGCTAACAAAGACAGAGCCCCAAATCTGTATTTTTGAAAAGCCCATCAGTTTAGCATCTTGCTTTTTTGTCTTTTTCCATGGGAGGGATTGAATGGGAAGTCTGTTGCTGGAAATCAGGACCGGGTGCCAGAAGGCATGGGATTTAATAACCGGGTGTGACACTGCACAGTCACCAAACCCTTCTGAATCTCCACCTCCCTGCCTGCACATGGGTATAATAATTACCATCTACCCTGTGGGGTTTATTAAGAGTTATTAATTAATAGCAGGAGTGCTTTGTTCAGATCCTTGCATTATGATGCCATATTCAAGAAAAATAGTGTTATTGCTACTGACCAATTAAGAATCCTGTGAGTGCTTTACTCGGTCCCTAGGTATTCTTGATGGGCAGCAATGACAAGGAAGCTGCCTTTGAAAGCCAAAAAGCAGAGGAACGCTACTTAGCAGCATATCCAGTCTGATAGCATGTTGGAAAGTTCCCTTCCAGGCTTACGTGATGACAGCATTTTGTCCACACAGAGAATCACTGTGTAGATCATTAGGTGTCATAAAAGTAACATCTACCTAAACGTTCCCATTATTCACCCCGCTTTGCAAACCCATCGTTCGTTCTCACAAAGCCTCTCCGATATGAGCAGATACCACTATCCACACTTAACAGGCAAGGGAACCGAGGTGCAGAGATGACCAAGGTGCTCTGGCGAGCACAGAAGAGCAATGCCCGAACCTGCCCTGTTATCAGTCTGCCAAACAGCAGTGCCTTGTGCGAGGCGAGAACTGTCAGCCTGCCTCACTACGTGGCTGTCGCATTACAGGACCCTTCAGCCTAAACACGCTGCCTACCACAGGTGATGCTTTGTCTCCAACAAAGAAGTCGCATTTTTAAGACCGCTTGTGAGGCAGCGTGCCTCCAACCATGCTGCTGACACAAAGGGAAGGATGTGGAGCTTGGAGAATACAAATATTCACTGTTTGGGGTCTGCTTAATCAGCTGTAAGCTCGCCAAAACCCCAAAGCAAAGGCAGCAGAGGACGTTTTCAAGCTGCAGCCTCCAGTGGACTCGGGCAGCCCGTCAGCATCTCCTTTGCCAGCCGCAGCTAAAACTCCGATCCCCCTAGAGCAGCAGTCGGCTATAAATGGTTGAACAAATCCTCGCAAAATCTAATGCCTTGTGGGCTCCGGTGACATTTCCAGAATGCAAATGTGAAGCAATAACTTCTCAGTTTGACAGTTTAAGTGGGGAAATGGATAGGGTAGAGAGCAGCTGAAGAGACACTTAGACACAGTGCTGAAACAGAGGAGGAAAGCCCTTCCAGAACAAAACCAGAAACTAAGTATCATTTTAGAAAGAAAAACAAAACAAAACAACAAAAACACCCAAATTGCTGGAAATACCAAATAAGATCATATAAAAATGATTCTCTTTTCTAGGCCAGAAGAATTTTTTGGTTCTGTATAACTATGCACAGGATCGAGGACGATGGGCCCAGATCTGTGGCACACAGGCGCTACTGCAGAGCAAATAACGACCAGTGTGCAAAAGGAACAGGGGGATGGCATCAAGAAAACAACCCTCAGACCTCTTTGCATTCTGGCTATTTGTAAAGCTACCTGATTTTCGAGTGTGGAAGATGCAGGCAATGATATTCTACGATTTGGGAAAGACATCAAGATTCATGACGCCCACGATGCCCCAAAACTTCATCAAAGTCTCACTGAGCCAGGAGCTGTAGCACAGGGTAAGAGGCAATCTACACCTAATCAACTGACAGGTTTTAAAGTGTATCTAAAAATACCATGAAGGGACGAGCACTTTTTTTTCTTCTTCTATAGAGTGCGAATGGATTTTCCTTACAGAGGTCTGGCGACATTCCTGCTCGAGGGGGAGAGGGCTCAGACATCTCCACTGGGACCTGGGGGGAAGACTCCCTGATCATTTTATGGAGTGTGTCAGCAATTCAGGATGAGACTATGCCAGAAAGGCCTGAAGGAATATCCCAGGGAGTAGTCAAAGCAGGATAGTTAAAGCATGAATTTTTTGAAAGTGGAAGCTTTTCCGCTCGCAAATATCTATACAGCCTCAAACATCAACTGGAGTCAGTAGAATAAAGCTTTTGTTAGCATCAGTTAAGCTTAAGTTAACATGAAACTCAGCAAAAACTCAGCACTGACTGCATGCAGACTCCTAGAAGTGGAGTGGCATCTCCAAGGTCCAGTTAAGTCAGAAAAAAAAAACCCTTTAATCCTACCACGTTTCAGTTCAGGTCTGTGATTTAGCAACAGTATTTAGCAAAGGGAAAATCAAAGTAAAGCTATATACCAGTTAGATCAAGAGACCTGATGCTCAACTGCAGTGCAAATTAAAAACAAGTAGAGGATTTCAAAACTACATTGAGGCTATGTGTAAAATACTTGACTTTAAAATATACAATTAAACTGGTGAAGACAAGTATAGAGAAAGAAGTTGCACAAATTTTTCTTGGCCAAATTACTTGGTGGAAGTAAAAGAGATTAAAGGGGTGATTTAACAGATGCACCATGAACAAAATTTCAGCTTGTAACATTAACGTGATGTAGTGCTTTAACTGGAGAACTAATAGTAGGCCACCTGCCACACTGCTAAATTGAAAGAGAGGTCATCTTTCGCTCTCTTGCACACACACTCAAACACATGTTCACTCTTCTGGATTTCATCACGTGGTAGAGATTTGCCATATGAAACAGTAAGGACTGGAGCAAGGAGAGAGAAAAAGTGCCTAGAGTTTCTCCACTAAATAGTTAACTATGGAAATTACAAAAATGAAAATCTGCTCCAAAGAACAGAAGTTGCTTTTCTGAAGGGGCGGAGAGGTCATTCCTTGGAGAAGAGTGCTGACTGAAGGCGCCGCTGCCGTATTACAAACTATCTAAGAGCAAGTGACTGACTAAAAATAGTAACACAGGGTTTTCTGTTTTTAATATACTGAAAGCTATAGGGCTTGATTCATAAACTCCACCAAATCCATGGGAATCCATGTGATTCACTCAAATGGGCTTTGGACCAGATCCGCAGTAGGTTTCATTTTATGGAGGATCTCAGAAAACCATAAATTTATTACTCAGATACAAGAGCACCAACTTCCTGCACTGGGTATTAAAAAGAAAGAAGTTATTCTGTTGAGGAGTAAAGCTTCACTGTTGCAATACAGTCACAGCCTTCCTCTCAATAGGGCACTTATTTTAACTCCTACGTGTATTTGAGGTTTGTGAGAGCTGCTCAGGTTAGGAGGCAGGGACAGTAAGCATGGCAGCGCACCTCCCTGCTCTCCCCTGCCACCACCAGAAGATACTAACTAACCCCAGCAAGCTCTGCGCTCGCTGAGCTGGCAAAGGTGCCAGTCTGCACCTAACATGGTTGTGATAAAAACTGGCTTCCAAACTCACTTCATGCAGGTCACCACATCTCTGCTGGTGACTGCTCCAAAGGACGAGTCAGTCCAACCATCGCCAGCCATCGGTTGACTTCCCATTACCAAGCTAGGGTGGTAGAGCCTCTGGATGCCCTTCCCTGGACATGCGTACTCTGGTACTTTGGGGAATTATCCACATTTGTCACACCTCCTGAAACACAGACATGCTGACCAGACTCAAGCGAGGTTCACTGAGGTCCAAGCAACAGCCCAGCACACCTAGGATGCACCAGGACATCCGCTCACCCCACTCCCATCCAGGCACTGTGGGTCTGGCACCTCAGTCCTCCACTTGTGATGTGGACACCATAAGTCATTCCTTGGTCACTATGGGCTTGACATTAAGTCGTGCTGAGGACCTCTCTGCCATTTTATCCCTACAGAGCCCAGTATCGATGCTTTGAGTTGGTATTACCCAATTCTCCTCCAAGAGCAACCTGAACCTTACAGCCATGGTGCCCTGGGCTGCTGCATGCCTTCTCTTTAATTCAGGGGAGAGATTTTTCCTTTTGTGCGATTCCCCTTTCTAAAGAGGAAAAAGAAAGGAAAGATATCTAAATGCTTTTGGAGCCCCACCCTTCAGAGGCACTGTCTGCCTGGCACAGGCCATCAGTGTTTTCACTGCGTATTTTTACACGTCCTGAACTTTGGGAACCACATGTTCAGCTGTGGCAAACACACCCATTTCATTTACACAGTCCTGTGTTTGTCCTTGTCCCACATCCCAAAAGTGAGGATAGTCTGCGTGCTGGAACGAATGCATAAGAGTAAATAAACTCAGAAATTGGTTTACACTGCATTTAACTGATCTGCAAATAAACGTAAAAAACCATATTTTCACACCTTATCAAACTGTTTAATATTCCAAAGTATGCAGCCATGTTTTTCAGACCTGCGTTAATCCAAACTAGAAGCATCTCTTTCTGGGATCATGAAAGTGTTTGTCATGTAAAAATAACCTCAAAGTCAAAAAGACTGTACTTGAATAACCAAAATGAGGGAAGAAGGGATTCATAAAAAAACAAACAAAACTCTGCAAATAATACTGAAGAGCTAAAATTACCCAGATAATTTTAAAGATCACACACGGAACTTTTTCCAACATAAAAACAAGCTCCTGATCGTTGAGGTTTAATACCAAGCCCATTAAAAAATGGAAAATGCACCAGAGGCACAGGAACTTTCAGCACAGCTGGCCTAATATAAAAACAAAGTATGTAATTGTCGGCGATTAACAAAATTGTGCCTTGAAGAGTTGCTAATTTATCCAAAGCTCGACTCCGAGCAAGGATTGACTACTTAATGATTTTCATTTTTTCAGAGACTGTCATACCACAGAGAAGTTGCTAAGAATTCGGTTTCTTAAGTAATTGCTCCAGGGCTGGATTTCTCCCTGGGATGCAATAAAAGCGGACTTCTCGATCATCTTCTCCCACTTCTCTCCTCTGCTTCATTCAAGGGCTGTCTGCACCTTTGGAAGAGCAGTGACAGAAGGGTGACACAGAGATTGTGGTAAGCAGGACAGCACAAACTTCACTTGCATCTCCACCTTTGGTGAAAACTGCCATGTAGGAAACTAGAAGGGAATTCCTACTGATTCGTTACAGGAGACCACCAGAAAGAGCCCAGTCCCTCGGGAAGCAGGCGCCGGTGACACGCTCTGTAAGAGAAGGGCAGGACCAAGAGAAATATTTAGTGGGAAATGCCAAGCTCCCCACAGAGGAGGGTGAAGCCCACCGTGCTTTCAAGTGTCATGGAAATCCCGCAGTACCTGTCAATCATGCCACACCCAAGTGAAAGTGTGGTTGCCAACAGCAAATTACCGCAACCTCTAATTTGTGCTTTTTCGGTATCAAATTATTTTTCATTGCCAGAGTGCTGTATAAACCCATAATAAACTTGTTTTGATCTAACTCATCGCATGTTACATGCGCCTCACTCCATTTCTAAGGTGCCTAATGATGAGCTGCTTCCCATGGATTTCCTACAGCTGCATCCCGAGGTGGGGGGGAGCTCACACACAACCCTTTTAATGACCTTTATCAACCAAAATCAGAGTCCAAACCAGATGATCACATTGGCCCACACGATTAACGTGGGGACAAAATTAATTACTCTTTTTTTTTCGTACCCAGTTTCATCAGAATGTGTGCCAAGAAAGATGATGTTTGGAGCTAAGCCCTTCAGAAGACATCTGTGCCAAGCCTGGTGGAAGGGAAGTGATTTCCTAAAGATTAAGAAAATGAAAATCCAACCACAGCAAGTACCCTTCTCCCAGCTCCTGCAGATTCACAGGATTAGGAAAGATTACCAGAACATCGAGCCTGAGCTACTGCATCGGCCAGAGTGCACACTTTCACAGACAAGCTCCAATCTAAGTAACTTGTCAATGTGAATTTTTAATGACTTTTTGATTGCGAACATATGCCGTAGCTGGGCTTGCTCCAGATCCCAGCTGAAGTCAGCTGGTGCCTGTCAGGGTGCAGCTCTGTGTCATGCTTCGTTCAGTTTAACGGGGGACTCCCGCTGAAGCAGGTAGTCTTGGTTTCCCTGCCCTGCCCAGCATCGCCTGAATCAGATCTGCCCATCGATCGGACAGAAGCATTGGTGGGTACAGCCCGTTCCCAGTTACCTGCACGTCTCCACGAAACACTGCCACGAACGCAAAGCTGTCGGGGCTGGCTCTGACCCCGCAGGAGCACCCACCGCCTGCCCCAGGAGCTATCGCCTGCCTAAACGTCCACCGGAGGGAAGGATATCAGGAGCTTTAAAAGTTAGGAACTAAGTAACAAGCCAAGGGCAGGTGAAAAGTTGACAATAAATGCTCGTTGTTCGGCTTTTGTGGTGTTCGACCGTTCACTCTCCAACACAGACATCGTGCACTTATCCCTGTGCTCTTCCTCCTAAACCACCAACTTTTCAATATATTATAAGACCTCAAGAAAGAAAAGCAACCTGAGCATGTGCTGCCTTACATATGGAAAGTGCTACCAGCAGAAGCGGTTTGCTCACCAAAGTGTCTTCTGCATTCACCCAGGAAGAACTACCAATTAGTTCTTCCTCTGCTAAGTGTAAACTGTTTGTAATTTAGGATAAAAATACAGGTTATGCCAGGCACCTGAGCCCAAAATCAATCTGTAAGCAAAATAGCGACTGATGGCCATCGAAGCTGTGTGTGTTCAACAAGCCTGAAACAGAAACCCTTGTTTGCAATTTCAAAAGAGCGTAAGAGACAAAAATAACCAACTCCCATCAAAATGTCAGAGAAATTAGGTGCTTAACTGCTTTAGGCGCCTGTGAAAACTCTGTCTGTAACCTCTCTTGGGTTTTTTTGTGGTTATGATATTCCAGAAATAAACACCCTGAGACAGTGAAATGAAAAGCTGGACTGCAACAGAACAAACCACACTTCTCCTGATTAGCAGGAAAAAAACCCCATTCTGATTGTTATTACGTTTTTTCTCCCCTCCCAGGGAACAGTTGATATTTGTGGTAGCTTTGGCTGGAGCTCATAGCAGCTGTGTAGTATGCATCCCATTAAATGTACTGGTGGGTCCTGCATGGTCATTCTGGCACCATTTCTATTTCATACAATGCCTTCAGTTTTTCTATTTAACCTCAATCATTTATCAATCATTCACCAACGCCAATAAATCAAAGTGTCTGGGGACTCTTAAACATAAAAATAAGGAGCTGTAAAAAAATATTACTACAGCAATTAAAGACTCAAATAGTAATAAACTCTACTTGCATTACACCTTTAGAAAGCCCTACTGAAATTAAACAAACATTCAATATCAACAATATGAAAGGGGCTTTTTCTTCTAGTTTATAACAGCTACTGGTTTATCCAGAGCAGAAGAGAATTAGGGTTATTTTTATAGATCATGGAGACTAAAGGTGAATGTAAAAATGGGGGAGGGGGAAAGAAGTAGTGAAAAAGTAAAATAAATGCCAGTGACTTTTTTTTTTTTCCAGCAGACTAAAAGAACATGTACCAGAATTTACAAAATAAATGTGACTCTTTATCCATGAAGTGCAATCTTTTGGTTTGGATCAAGTCTGTATGGTTAACAACTCTATTTTGAGTCAACCTCACAGTCGGGTGTTTTAAAGTAAGTAAAGTTTTCTATTTTAATACATAAACTTCTTTCTTTGTTGTTTTCCTCAAAAGGCATTTTTATTTTCCAGAAGAGCCTTTTTTTTTTAACTGACACCCAAGATGAGGAAAAAAAAGTTTGCATCATTCAAGAAAAGAAAATGACAAATCTTGGCCAGACGGGAGAAAACATAATACATGGAGATGAACAGACCTAGAGATTCTCTAAGTTACGATCGGTGTCTCAGCTGCTAGAACCCCTGACGAAAAGGGGGCATTTCTCTTTGGAAGGGGTGATATGCTGTAACTATCGTGGCAGTCCAGCACTGGCAAGGAGAGGCCACATACCACTGCATTTACCACAAGAGCCTGATGATTAATTCCCATTAAAAGCTAACACAGCAATGCCGGTGCATCCCCCAGAGAGCCCAGGCTTGGGTTTTACCCATGCCAAAATCCTGAGGTTTTGTCAACATATTGCCGCATCCCCTCACAAGGGGACGGAAGCCTGCGACTTCGCACAGTTTTTCCACCAAGAAGCTCTTGGGAGGGTGCCATGAAGTGGGCACTGCCTGTACTGCTGGCAGGGGAGGCCTCTGCCCCGGGCTTCTTGCTTCCACTTGTTAGCTGAGGGCCAACACTTACTGTGAAGAGGAGAGGGTTTTCTTTTACAGTAAAAATACTGCAGGGATCCCGAGTGCTTGGACTGCCATCTTTATTAAGAATTACCAGTTCCACAGCGCTGTTGGTTTGGGTTGGCTTTCGTTACCAGCCCGCCGCAATTACTGCCAACAGAAAGGGGCTAATGAGTCGAAGCAAACAATAAATGCTGTTTTTTAATTTTCTTCTTTTCCCCTGCTCTTTTTTGCTGGAGCTTTTTGACAGGACCGGTGCTAGTGGTTGCCAAGCAAACAGCCAGGCCTGAGGAGACGTCTGCCCCACGTCCAGTGGCCGCCCTGCAGGACCCCAGCTCGGGGCCGGTCAGTGGCTGCAGATGTGCCCATTAACATTTTTCAGACCCAAAACAATGTAAACTGTACTTCTGATTTCTTACATTTACCAATCACCTCCGAAGTGTCCTGATTGTAAAAAAAAAAAAAAAATCATAAATATTGACCTCTTCTGAAAGAATAGTACTGGGGACTGAAGAAGGTACCACTGGAGGCCATACTTAGCTGGGCTTCTGCGACCAGTGGAAATTTCCTTCACACTTTTTTTGCAACAGTATTCTCTTTCAGTAGTTTCCTCTCTGCTATAAAGTGTGCTTTTATTATATCTGAGTTGAGCCGGTTCCAATGACGCACCTAAAACAGATGAAACTACCCCAGTGTGTTTTCCTACTGCCGAACAAGCAAGCTGTGCCGTCTGCGGCAGCAACACCGGCATCAAGACCAGGCATTCAGCAAAGTGCTTACCTGTGCCAAGCACAGGTACTGCCAACATCGCCGCCAAGACGGGGCCAATAAATCCAAGCACGCTGTGCATCTCTCGCCTATCCTCCCTGTGCGCACTCAAAAGTTCAGGGACCTCTTTTCACAGACGAGTCATTACACATGTCCGTGCGCCTTCATCTTTCAAAGCCCAGGCAAGCTGCAAATCTACAAGAGGAAGATGAATGGACTCAGCACAAAGCCTTGGAAAATTAAGGGAGTCTTTGGGAAATAAGCTGTAGGCTTTGAGGATAGCTGCAGGGAGGCCTGGCAGAAGCAGGGACGACGACCCGCAACCCGGCTGCTCCAGCTGGAGATCTGGCTGAGGAGCCTGCACCGAGCGTGCAGGGTGGCCAGGCGCCTGCCAGCTCTTCACATTTAATAAATTAGTGTGGATAAGGAAGCTAAGGCTGGGCTCGTAGAGACTGAATATATACAGACCTCTGTACGAAGGTGCAGAAACAGCACTGTTTGAGTCTGACTCATTGTGTCCTTGTTACATTGCCGGTTGCTTGGAGACTGACTGGAGGCACACAGCAAAGATGCTGGCTTGGGAGTCACTACCCTGCCTTATTTTCTTTTTCTCTATGCACATAATTTTCCTTTAAAGGCTTGCCTTGCCTCTGCAGATTGCTCAGCTTGCTCTGCCACTGTGGAAAACTATGGTAGGGAAGGCAGCCGGGTGTCCAGGAACACTGTCGGCGTTGTTCCACCCTCACCTCCCGGCCCCGGCTCCGTGTGCCGCAGGGGGAAAGAAAGCACGTCTTTATTCCTCTACAGGCTCGCGTGGATTCTAAACTTTACCTTAAGCCAAAGCAGTCACAGATTGCTTATTGAGAGACGTTCCCACACATTTCCAACAGGTTACCCTGAAGTCCTCAAACTTCCTTAGCTGGGAATAAGTATCTACAAATCCCCAAAAGCAGTGAAAATGCAATGGGGAACTCGAGCATGTTCCACTACTTGACAGGCATGGCACAACCGAGCTCTGGTGATTAATGTGGAAATCTTGCTTGGCTCTTTCCTTACACAAAACTGAGCAGTGTGGAGACAATTATTCGTAATTTAACAAGTGCTGAAATTTAATGCCTATTGTATCTCGAGTGCTAACAGTATCACGCTTCAAAGCGGGAGCCTGTAAAATATAAGCAGGACTTTTAGGACACTGTTAAATTACATGGGCTAAAGTCTACGTTGGTATAAAAGTAAGGATTGTGTGTCCACTTCCAACAGCCCTGTATCTCATGTATCCTTAATAGCTGGAAACCAAGCAGTATATGGTGGTATAGGGTAATAAATGACCTCTTACTTCTCTGTTTTAACAGGTCTTTATTCCCCTAATCAATCTCATCATTCACACCAGGGGAATCAGCTAAAAGCTCTTTAAAATTACATAGGTGCGCTCCGGGCCCATCCTGCAGATTTTCCTGAAAAGACAGTTTCTGTAAATGAATTATTAAAAAGGCAGCAGAAGCAAAGAGGCTTGGGTGGGAACTGCAACACGCAAAAGTTCCCTCTCTCGGGTCCAGAGGGCAGGAGGGAGGAGAGCCGACCTCAAAGACAGGAGGTGGCATGAAGCACTGTCCTGGACTGCTCAACCTCAGAGCTGCTTTCTCCACCCAAAGGCATTGTCCCCTGATTTTTGCTGGAGAAAATGACTGAGGTAAGAAAAAAATGGCACTGAGTTACTTTTAATTTCAGGAAGGAAAAAAAAGCTATCAACTTTGAAGGAAGGAACCCCACAGGGTTTATTTACAGCCCACTCAAATGACTGAAATCCCCTACAATGAGTCAAATGACCTTAAGACTATAAGGGCACATTGTAGCTGCATGTGGGACTATATGGCAGAAGGATGGGGTCTGCGAACACCAGGTCACCTGAACCTTGGGCCCTACTCAGAAGGCACGGATTCAGTGGCACATCACTCTGCCAGCTGAGACTCCCTATACCCCCGAGGTGCTGAGATGGCACAGCCAGGTACCACGCTGCACAAAGGACCAAGAAGCAAGCAAATGAGACGTGACAAGTTTATATTAATCTGTGCAGACAAACTGTTCCCTAATTTTCTCTCTTTGCCCTACAGCTGCTCCCAGCAATTCAGGCTGACATACGCTTGGTCAGTAGTCCGCTAATCCGGGAACAGCTGGATGCAAAGATGGCTAAAAGCTGTGTTAGTCCTACGGGGCCAGGGCCGCGGTGCTTCGATTGCAACAGGCAGCCTCACTGCTGGATCCTAACAGTCTAGGAGTGGTGCTGTGCCCAGCAGATCCCCGCAGGATCTGCTCCCACTTTCTCTCCAGAGACATAATACCTCAAAGTAAGGCAAAATCCGTTCCAGAAGTGGTTTTTATTTGCTGTCTTAATTGTCAGCAGCTAAAACCAAAGCTTTATGCAAGATTAAATAGCTTTTAACAAAAAATTGGGGGAAAACCCCTAATCAAAACATGGCTTTTCCAGAGAAAACATATAAAGGTATGCAAGCTAGACACGGACTGTATGACAGGGGGGCCACACAACCATTCAGAGAAAGCTGGGATGCGAAGTGAAATGTGCAAATATCAAGTGAACTTAACATTGCTGCTCCTGGTGATCATTCAGGTTTTTTTCTTGAATGACCCAGATACAGTTTGGCTCAGGAACAAGACAAAATGAAACACGAAGCAGCTCTTCAACACCCAGATTTGTCCTCAGTGTTCAGTCCTGGTGCATTGTGTCGGCAAACTTCTCAATCCCTGCTCTGAAGCAAAGCCAGTGCCTTGCAGGAAAAAACAAAACAAACAAAAGCAAACCAAAAAAAGTATGTAGTTATTTAAAATTACATTGATGGTATATGGAAAAAAAAAAGTATGGAAGGGTAATCTGGGCAACCTTCACTTCAGTACTTTCTGAATTTGCAGGCTGCTCCCTGCAGCCTTAATCCACCACTAACACAGGTTTTGAATAGGGTCTCTCATTGCATTTCTCTGTGCCAGTGGAAGCCAGACAGCTAGCTAGTGTATCCTATAATAAATAAACAAACACCCTCCCTGCCCCCAAACACATGTAAAAGATGGATTTAAATCATTAGGATTTACTTAACTCTGAAAGGGAACAATTTTTCACCAGATTGCAGAAAACCCCACTGCCATCGAGGGACCAAGGCTGAGATTTTCAGAAGAAATGGAAGGAGTTCAAGTACCCAATTTCTATTGAATTTCAATGTGATTTGGCCATCAAGCTCCCTTGTGCAACCTTCCCTGAGCCCTTGTTTTTACTGAAAGTTAGATTTTTGCTAACTTGAAAAGAAGTAACTGAGTAATTGTGAAAGGTTACAAGTTATTTTTAAAATAACATAGGGGTCGCTTTTTCCTCCCTGGTGGCTGTTGAGTTACAGCCAGAGTAACGCAGCTCTCGGGACATAATCTGGGACGGGGAAAAAACTGGTGAAATTCCTTATTCTACTACTAACTTTTTGTATAGACTTGGGCAGCCAGTTGGAAGTTTGTAAGTATTTCTGTGTCCAGAAATGCATTTGCAAAAGTGCTGGAACACTTCATTTCTTTGTATTTCAAACGAGGACAATGAGGGAGTTTTAAACTCCCCTAAAATAAAAGTTTTGACAGGATTTGCAAACATTCTGTTGATAAGAGCAAGGATTGCTCTTTACAGCTGGAACTTTCCATACAAATAACATCAAAGCTCTTTATACACAAGAATGATTAAAGATGAGGAACATGCCTGTGATGCAGGTTCATTATTTGCTTGTAGCTCAAATTTGGCAAAGCATGTAAGCACTCCAGGATGGGGGCCAAGGTAATATTTCATCGTGGCAGAATTGAGAAGACTCCCAAGATTTCCTCAGGCTTCCTTTAGGCTATGCAAGGGCTGCATACAGGGCAGACCCTCCTCAGGAGCCAGACTGCAAGTACGTTTTTCCAGGACCTTGTCAAAGTCCCAGACAAACAAAGCCTTTTGCATTCATGCAGGCGAGCATGGGGTTCTTTTCTGTCCTTGCCCAGTGCGGCACCAAAGCCGCATGCAGCATCTGGCTGGGCCAGGAAGGCTGATCTCATGTGCTGTCTCCTGCCTAAGTGGACCTTGATGAAATTACCCCTTAGGCCTCCGTAAAAAATTGAGTAGCCCATGTAAATTCAAAGAGGAAAGAGTAGAAGTAATTCCATCTCCATGCAAATTTCCTGCCTCTCTTTCCTGCCTCAAGCCAAACAATCAAATGCAACAAAAGGAGATATAAAAGTCATACAAGAAGCTTCAAATGGCCTTGACTTTCTTCATGCAGTATCTTATCTTCTCTTTGTTTCATTACTTCTGATTTCTGACATAAAGCTCATACAAATGAGGGGGGAAAAGGAAAAAAAGAGAGCACCATCAAGTATCCAGGAGCAGTCAGACTGCACTTAAAAGAACCAAACTCACATGTAAGATTGCAACTCAGAAGACCCCTTACAAAGTATTTTATTGGTAGTTGCCTACGTCGTGGGCATGCACACATGCAGCATGAAGGGCACTAAAATTTCTATGACATTTTTGCAGAATTGTATTATCTCATATTTGCCTTGATCCATATATAGGAGGTGCAAGATGAAGCGTGCAAAGCTGCCCTCCCACACCTTATGGCAGATCCCAGCTCCTACAGGCTTCTCAGCACGTCTGGGAGGCACCGCCACTCTGGAGATGGTTTCACACAAGCAGAGGACAAGAGCAACAAGGCACCTGCTAGAGAAGACTTCTGCCAGTTCGCACTAACTAGAAAGGCAACTGCTTTTCAGCAGAACGAACCTCAGCTTCCACAAACCTTAGCAGTTCCTGAGCTGTGCTGCATCCTTAGTGAATTGGCCACTGAGAATTTGATCCTAAATGTAGCGCAGCCTTTCAATCAAATTCCCCTTATGTGCTGAACCATAAGCTTGCCAAGCAGTAGGGATGCTGAAGCATTAAATAAAGAACATTTTCAGCAGTCAAGGCCAAGGTTAAAAACATAAGGAATGTGAGGAGTTGTTTTTGCAGTGAATTTATTGTACCGGCAAAGCAATAAACCATTTGCATTTGAAGGATCTATAGCATAATGATGTAGATTAGTAGTGCTTCTGTTGATTTTTTTTTTTTTTTAACACAGGGAAACTTATTGTTATCTTTTACAGGGCTCTACTCATACTCTTTCAGCCTTTGTGGCACTCCAATAAAGGCAGTTTCTGTATGATGGCAGAGGTAGGCTCGGAGCACTCTCTCACAGCTAAACCTTCAGAACATTGAACCACCACACAGAGGAAACCTCCTTTTTCCCAAACTTCCAGCATTCCTTAAGGAAGGAGGAGGGTGGACTGTCTTTATTATAAAGTACAATTTCTTTAATAAACTACCTAGAAAAGCATCCGATTTTTACATTGGGCTAAAGAGGGCTTCCCTTTTTTCGGATACAAGCGCACATGGGCTCTAGTTCAGCCAGTCGGAGGCAGAAGTCCCCATCTGCAGCTGTCTACATACCTGGGGTTCCACTAGCAACCACTCAGGCTTGCAAATTAAAAACCTGTCTAAAAACCCGACACTATTCATGCACTCAAATGCTTTTAAGAATATGGGTTTGATCCAAAAGTCCATTAAGGCAAATGGAAAGACAAATTGATTTTCCACTGACTTTGTATTAGGGCCTAAACTTGCAGCACTGGTCTAAAGATCATCTAATTCTCTCAGCTTTTAAACCAAACCTGTTCAAAGCTTCAATTTACAAATGCAGGCATTATAATGGGGCATTCAAATGCTGCTAGTGGATTCTTAAAATTAGCTCTTTGGCCTGTAAAATACGCATTAAGCATACCTTGGTGCCAATATCCAGCTGCAGAGATTTCTAAAAAATCTCATGATGATTGGTCTCAACAAAAATATGTTACGACTTATGACTACTGAAGTGTGAGGGAACCAGAGGAATGAATGGGAAGGCAAAGCTGAGTGACCTCACTTCAATTCCTCTCTATCTACTACTTCTTACTTGCAAAGCCTGCCTGGCGACGTGAAGACGGCTGACAGCTTTCCAGGACAAGACGACTCGCAATGAGACGGGAATTCATTAGCAGTCAAGGAAAACGCTACGGTATGTAACAGGTGATCAAGCAACTAGCACTGTGGAAACCAGGAAAGAATTAAAAGATGCTTTGCAAGGTGAAAAATGGTACAGAGAGAGATGAAAGTGTGTGTATTTAAAATCAGAGTATTTGAGCAGAGCAGCTGTTAAGTTGCTTATGGTAAAGCAAAGGCTTCCTTCCGCACAAGGACTGACACAAAGGCCAGTCAGTTACGGATCACTGTGGTAGCTAAACTAAAACATTGATCTGTTCCCCAAAACATCAGTGAGAGTTTGAGCCCACTGCTGATTTGCAATGCCACAGCATGTGCTCTTTGAGGCAAAAACCACTTCAATGGGAACAAACTCAACAGCTGCCTAAAAGGAAAGCAAAAGACTTGGAGGAGAAGAAGAGCTACTAAGTTTTCCTACTTTACAAAAAACATAAAGCACATATTAAAATTTACAGTTAATAATCAGCATGAAAACTCTTCCAAAACTGATGCACCTCTTCCTGTAGCCTTTTCTAAATACACAAGAATCAAACTTTAATGAAAGCTTGACGCTGCCAAGTTTCCAAACTTGAGCAAACAATACCGGGTCAAGAGACCATCCGATCCCAAACACTCCTGTTCCTCCTCTCCCCGAGAGGTCCTGGGTTACAAAAAACTACTCTTTATTTAAGAGCGCCGGGGGTAGCTCTCCTCCATCAGCAGATCACTAAGGACCTTCACGAGATTCTTCCTTATTAGCTCCCTGTTTATCATCGGCCGCTGCCATCCCAAGGAGCCCAGCATGCACTGCAAGCTGCGGCAACAAAGCCGTGCTGGAGTCCTGAAAGGGGCCTTTAAAGCACTGTTCATAGCAGTGCGAGATGGAGACAGACTCCCTGATTACAGAGTTCATTGCCCAACAGTGCACAAGACACCATCTGTGTCGGAAGCTGCACCCCGTGTTCACTGATATTAAACCCTTCTCAATAGGGGAAGACACGGACGCAGCTTCAGGTGCTGTCTTGTGATACACCAGAATCTCACCTCCAATTTTTCTGCAGCAGGTTGTGAACAAGGCACTGAAACCATTGTCAAAAATCCCCTCAAAAAGTGGCTGACCTTAAGACAGCAAAGCAAAGAAGCCAGCATCTCTTTGTGCTGGGATCACGGGCCCCGGTGGGCAGAGCTCTGAAAAAGAAAAATGCTGTGATGACATCTCCACTACTTGTTTCATATCAAACGTTTCCCAAAACTGATGGTGTTTTTCAATTTACTAATGGAGAGGGGAGGAAAAAAACCCCACTCTGAGTAGAACAGGAATCTCAGTCTCTTTTCCTTCTCTCATATCCTCTATATTCCCCTTGGAACATATTATATGGAAATATTCAAATACTTGTTGTATTGATACTAGGAAGTAAGAAGATATGTCACCGAGGGCCTTTGCCAGGCTGAAATCCCAGAAGACAGATGACTAGCAAATGCTTACATCCTGCTGACATACTCCTCCGATAATTTTTACAGCGTGTTGCTGAATGCACGATGAGAATACAACGCCTGCTATTATGCTCAGTTCTCACTGTTAACACATTTATACCAGTGTTTCACTTTGTCGTGCACTGGGTGACAGAAAATTGCCAAGGACACTAGGACTTGAATGTTCTAATGCTAATAATTTCCACAGCATCCAGCTGCTTAACTAAACACTGTCTCCATAGTCTTTTCCACTTCATTTAAAAGATCCTTTCTCACGTGTCAAGGGGGCAACTTTCAAGGCTTAGCATGAGCAATTTGGACACCCAGCACCCATTTAGGAGGTGCCTGACATACTCTGTTGAAATTTGTTTTGTCAGTATATAGCTTTCTCTTCCCCACATACATTACGATTGTTCTGATAGAGCTCAGTTATGGGCATATCTACAACAGATTCACTGCTGCTGGGCAGAATAAATTGACCTGCTCCGAGACTGACATTGCCATCATTAGACTATTGCCTTCACCCAAATGTGAAGTTGTTGCACGGATCACGGTGTTGTGCTTTACTTGCTGTATATATGTTCCCTGCTAGGGCTGAAATCATAAAGGCTTGCAAATACACAGTTCTCTTTCACTGGCTGACTGCTGTGTTGGGCTGAGGATTTTTAATTGGCTATTTGTTTTTAACAAAATCCTGAGCATCACTAATGAAAAACGAAACACCTTTGCAAAAATCTACTTTTAGTCAAAAAGCCATTTTCCCCCTGAATTTAGAGGTGGCCTGGGTGATAACATTGTAATAAAGAACCAAGTAGGGATCTAAATGTCAGACCTGCTTCAGTGCATAAATCACCATTAAACTGTGCTGGTTCTGGGGAAATTGGTTTTAACAGCACATTTCACCACAGACATAATAAAAAAGGAAATTTTTCTGCCCATTTTTCTGCTGTTCGGGATGAAAAGGGATTTGGGGGTTCATTCAGGAGAATTTGCTTTCTCCTTTTTTAGGCTGTGGGATGAATAAACAGCCACTCATGTCAGCGCTGCCCTGCATGGCAGTGGGTGGTCTTGCAATGATCAGAAAACCCCTAACTTTGGCTTTGGTGACTCCTAGTGTACTTTAGGCAATTCCCCGAGATACAGTAGAAGAAGAACGACTTAATGAATCCAAATGTAGGTTTAGGACAGAGGTCTGAACTTCCCAACTGCTTTGTATGCAGGTATTCACCCTGCAGCTACACAAGTCAGACGCATGAGATACAGTTACAGGGCACAGGGAACATATGCTCGTTTGCAGACACCCTCCTCCTTTCCCTTTTATCCAGACCTGGGCTGCATAGCTTCCTGAGGTATCCCACAGAGGATGAGATCATGAGAGTTGCCCCTATCCCTTGCAGAGTTCTAATCAGATGTCGAAGTAGGAAGAAAAATAATTAAAATATTTTCGTCAAAATTCACTGTAAAGTTCATTTTTGTCCACTTAGGAGAGAGATTCCTAACTAGCACACACTACATCAGATTTTAAAAAAAAAAAAAAAGTTATTTCAACAATGTAAGCATTTGAATAAACTGGATTTTTTTAATCCAATTTGTGATTTTTCATGGAGATTTAATTACATGAAAGATTCTCATAAGCCTATTGCAGTGCAGTCTCCTAAGCTGCTGGAACACATTATCAATAACAACTTTCTCTAGGACTGGAAAGGAAAAAATACATTGAAACAACACATCGAGAAGTTTACCAATATTATTTTCTGCACAACAAACAGTCCAGGAAGGCAGACAGTACAAACTGGCGAGACAGTTTTGAATACTTTGAGAGCTTTTATTAGAGAAAGTAACATTTTGCCTCCAGCCCTTCAGCTTGCATCCGTCACCCTCCCGAGCAAGGGAGAGGTTCTCCCAGTGACGGTCCAGCATGTTTGCTGTCAGCAGTAGACAACCCGCCTGTAGGACTGTCCGGTCTGGTTACTTCAAACACATAGACTGTCTTCCATGAGGAGCGTACAGTTGGATCTAAAGTCCACCCCTGAAGTCAACAAGAATTATTTCTATTGACATTAATGGGGGTTTAAATCAAGCCCTGCTTCTTATTATCAGCTGTATATTAACTGTTTAATCCTTTAAGTGTCTGACTTTGCAAAATGCCAACAATCTCTAGAGAGGCACAGGGCAGCTTGTAGCTTGTCTCGAGTTTTCTGCTTCTCCTGGTTATTCTTCTAAACCGTTTTTATTCTTCAACAGCTGCATCACATACAAAAGTAAGTTTTAGAAGAAATAATTCATTAATAACAGAACTTGTGTGCCTTATCAGCCTCCCAAGCTTTTATGTGCCAAGAAAGACTCAACTAAACCCAGTGGGCTTAATACTGAAGCCTTTAAACAAGCCAAACTCCCCCTCAAATCCATGGCTAAGCAGCGCCCAGCCCACTGCAAACAGATCATGAATTAAAGATTATTCTTCAGTAAGGCAGCAGATGAGTCAACTTTCCTAGTAATTTAGGGTGTTCCTTCAGAAAAGGCTGCTGTCACGTATGGAAATGGCACTGAACGGGAAAATGGCTTTCAGCAAACTCAGGAAATTTCTACTGAAAACCCTCAGCAGACCGCACCAACATCAGCCTCTACCTGCAGCTGAGAGAGGGCTCTGCTCTGCGTAGAGGTCCTGCAAGGCTGTTGCTCAAATTTCCCGGAGCAGAGCTACAACACGGCCCTGCTGAAGGGCGGGAGAGCCAAGAGCAGCCGTGGCGGGTCCTGAGCTCAGTGTCCTTACTGCAGAACGGTCCTTGTGGCCAGATTTACCAGGGGCATGGCAAGGGACAGACGAAGGGGGCTAGCTCCAACCCACCCACACTTCACTATGTCCTTCAGAGCACCTGGACAGGTCTGTCATTGCCATCACAACTTCAGCCAGCATTAGTAAAGAAACTATTAAGACAGACATTTCATCTACGAAATCGTTACTGTTTGCCGTACAGACACACCAAAAAGCCAACAGCTACTCTCCCTCACCTTTTATGGGATCATCTTTACAAAATACAGAGTGCTAAATAATGCTGCCAATTCAGAGAGCTCCAGTCAGGCAATCCCCTCTAGAGGGTTAACAGAAATAAACTCTTCTCAGGTACTTAAGGCACTGAGAGGAGCAGGTATCAGTCCAAGTTTTTATCACTCTCCTTACCAGAAGGTGCAGGATCTATAAGACTTCTTTGCCTTTTTATTTTTTTTTGCTTCAAAAGGGCAAGATGAGCACATCCCCAGGGACAGACACCACCTACCACTCTGCACATCACTGTGCAGCAAAGCCACATGCGCCAAGCTCCACTTCTGCTTGAACACAGTAATAAGAGGTGCTACATTCTTCTCCACTGCCAGATGTGGCATTTGTTGCCAGCAGCATTAATTATGTTTCCAGACATAGAAAACCACTAAAAGACTTGTTAATATATTAGTAGGGATGTTCATACTGTAATTTAATAAAATGATAACTACTGCATTTTCTCACTGTACAGAGTACGCCTTGCCTCCCCACACCAACAACTATCTACTAAGCTACCTTAAAATAAATTTCATTTATTATGCCTTCATACAAATCCCATTACTTGCTCAACAAACAGTTTTGTTTTCCTGTCTGGGCATCCCTCCAAAGACAAGCTGCTGTGTATGCTTTTGTAATTACTGATACGCTGTATAAGAAACTATGGCGTGTTTCTGACAGACTAATTAAAGGCGAAGAACAGCCTTCCCGAGACCTTGATTCAATTGTTATTCTCCCCTTGGCTTCCTCTGTGATCTCTACCACGCGATGTAATCTCTCTACGCGTCATTTCTCCACCTGTAAAACAGGGACGGGAACCTCTCATTTGCTTCACCTGCTTACGAGACGAGATCCTCGTACAACGGGCCACGGTTTCAACTGACTCCCCAGTGCTCCTGTAATGTACGTGTGGTTTAGCAAAGGCACAGGGTGAACTCAAGCCTTCAGGTCAACGCGGGTCTCCTCACAGGCACCTCCAGCAGCACAGCAAAATACGAAGTACTTTGCAAATCCACTGCTGTCACACAGGGAGCAGCAGACAACACACACGGCGATGGGAAGACAGACCACACGAAAATAACCCATCCACCCATTCCCTGAGCCGCAGCCCAGGTTGTCCCACAGGTCTGCCTGTCCTCTCCGCTCAGCTCACACCCAAATGAAAGCTTGCTATCAGTGACAACACTCCTGCCCCCCTGCTTCACCGTGCAGGGCTCTCCTGGACTCCCATGCCATGCCCCTGCCAGGCTGCAGCACCGGGCTGGCTGCGGGGCTCAATGGTCACTCTTCTCCTCCCTCCTAGGGGAGAGCGCTCGTACTCATTTGTCTTCTACTCCCTTCTCTCCTCCCTGCCTCGGGGAATGGCCGCTATTATTTTTCCCATTCCAGTTTATTTCATTATGGAGTGGCAAAAGCTGTCCACAGTTACTCATGCTGATCATATTTTTCTTATTATTCCAGGACATGATTTAATCTCTACTCTTCATTTATTATGTTTAAATCTGGTCTTGTTGGAAGAGAGAAGATGGGTAAAGGAGCAAGTCTGGGTTTTTTTTTCATGGCTTTGCCTGCATGCATTTCAGCCTTTTCCATAGTTCTCAATTAACAACTCTTTGGATACTAAAACTGCAGCCTGCCTGACCACCAGAGCCCTGTTTTGGTCCTGCCCAAGTCCCTATGAGGACGCCCGCCGGTTGTCGGGCTGGGGGCTGCCGCCGCTCCCCTGCCTAGGAGGGTGCCAGCAGCCAGCAGTGTGCCTCCAGCCAGGGAACGGCTGCAGACCTCAGCTCTGGAGGCTCCTAAACAAGTGTTTAAATGCATGAATGGAGACCTAAAAGCAACCTTTTCTTCAAGCGCATGTTTTTAGACTAAATCATAAATTTTCTACAGCTCTCTCTGGGTAATGTTGTAATCTGGTTTTCCTACATAGTAACACTGAAGGGCAGTAACTGTTATCCTCACCAGGAGATCCAGGGAAAAAAAAGAGTGGGAACTTATAAGTTCATTACAGAAATTCCTGTGGTTTTTGCAATATCTTTGTGCACATTAAAAGGAAACAGCTGTCATTTTAAACCAAAAGTCATGTGTTTGGATTAAGTATTTCCAGCAATTATAAAGTTTGGAGGAACAGTTAAAGCTGAAAAGCAGCTTCCAACACTGCTTGTCGCAGTTGACTGTGGAATTTTATCTCTGATCCATTAGAGCAACACAGTTTTTCTTGACTAAGCACAATTTTTACCCAATTTGCACCTTTCAAGCATTCCTATAAGTGCATAATATTAACAATAATTATAATTGGGTAGACAGATAATGCTACGACTTCAATTACAGGGCTGGAAGAAAGTAACTTATCTTCCCAGAAGCAGCAGGAGACAAGCAAATATTAACATAAAAAGCAGAGGTCAAATTCTATATCAACTATCATGTGCAGAAGCATTCATTACTATTATGTCTATTTATGTCAGCTAAGTATATGATCTTTTGTTCTTAATACGTTTATCATCCAGTTGGAATAAGCTGGCAATGTTGGCCTAATACAATTTTCTTTATTTTACAGGAATTGATCATGCTGGAGAAGGGTTAAAGCATACAGCCTAGGGCTGGGGGGTTCTCAATTTCTCTATCCGCTCTTCAGGTGGAGAAGATATGAAGATTGCTGTTGATAGAGAGTAGAAATTGAAATAGGATGAGGCAAAAGAGAACAGTGACATTGTACAGGCAAAATGCTCACTGGAGATTTATATATTATTCTAAGCTTTATTAAGAGGTAGACTAAGTCAAGCCCCACAAAGTGGGGTCCTGACTTTAAAGTATGATTTTTTCTGAAATAGATTAGGACACAAAAAGGAAAAAGAAAAAAAGGATTTCTTATCCCAGCACCATACTGATATTTTTCTCATTTTAATACCAATTTGGCAAGCGTAACCATGGAGTATGTTATCTGGACAGCACAAAGACCAAACAAGTTTGAGACTACATGGGGAGCACGTTTGGAAGAGCTTTTGCAGCTCCTAATAAGCCAAAGGGGGAAGCATGCTCAGTAATTGTGTTTCCAAGCAGGACGTCCATAATCCTGACAAATGGGGAATCAGGAGTCCCCTGGACCAGAGACTGTGGCTGTTAGAGGTAAAGCACTCCAGCCATAATGAGCAGCTACATTCAACCTAGCCTAATAAGCTAGTTTTTTTTTTTTTCCTCAAGCTGTCTTTTTTCCCCCCTACACTTCAAGCCTGAATAATACCAACTTGCTCTGCCTATGTCCAACCAGGAGCAGCCTCACCGTCTTCAGCTACAGCCCAAGGGAGGAGCCTTCAGCTCCAATGCCCCTTCTACCCTGCCCACTCCAAAGCTATGCCCGGGTTAATAACTAAAAACATCCTTCAGATAAACCCAGTCTGAAAACATATTTCTGGATCCTTTCCTAGAAAGCAGCTTTTTTCTCCCTCCCCAGCCCAAAACACCAGGAAAATACGGCAGGTTGTAAAGGATGCCGAAGGGGAGCGTGGAAGGAGTCCCTGCGCCTCCCCAGCCTGGCGGCCGTGTCTCTCCTCTTTGCTCTCCAAACGGCTTAAAGCACTAACACGGTGAACACAACGCAAAATACAGTTAACAAGGAATTCACTTCAGTGTCAAAGGTTTCCACCTCCTTAAACTTTGAGGTTGCCATGTACTGATGACAGATAATACAACATTAAACTTTGCAGGTGTCACCAATGTATACGACAGGTACAGCAGAACGCTCTGTATTTATTCTCCCATTTCTGGAAGAATCGGTACCTTTAATACTTACCTCTGGACAAATACATATTAGTCTAGCTGCTACAGAAGCAGGAAACATAAAGGGTCCGGTTCTGCTCTCCTACAAATGCTTCCATTGACTTTAAGGAGCCTGTAAAGCCCATGCAAAGGCAGGACTAGTTCTGTTTCCATTAGAATATAAACTCAGTGTTTTAAAGAGAAACAATGTGTATGTACAAAAGGGAGGATTACATCCCTCCAGGCACTGTCTGCTTTTGCTGTAAAAATCTACAAACTACCTTTGGAGCTTTTATTAACAGTAATTTTATTCAACCTGCATGTTTTTCTTAGTAACAGATTTATGCAAAGCTGATGATTTGAAAGGAGGACTCCGGTGAACACTATATTTTACATTCAGGTTTGTCACCAAATGTTATTGCTGTTTCCTTCAGAACCCCGTGTAGGTTACAAATACGTTTTGTTTCAGCTGTTATGCTGATAAATGAATTTTCCTTTTACACAACTGCTTAGGAGACAGTGAACCGCCATGTGCAGCTCCTGCAGCACTCGCATCTATTGTGCTGAAACTGCTGCAATAGTTGACTCTCGCTGGTGAACACCACGGTCTCGAGGCAGAGGGTACCAGCTGAGCCACTCGGCAAACTTCAGCAAGCAAGAAAGTGAAAAAACTGAAACACAATAGCTTTACAGAAGCATGCCGATAAGAAAATGACTGGTATTTATGGTGAAGATTACTGACATTTTCACCATGCCTATTTTGTCAATCTTGAAAAGGCCTAGCATGTATCAGGCATTTAATGAATCACACAACACATCACCTTGCGAACTGAGTGCAATCAAGATCAGGCAAATGGGGATAGATTTCAATGAACGTAACATCAGAAACACCTTACTTGATGAAGGCATGCATAGGTTCATATTAGAGCAGCATTTAAACAATCCCGCTAAAGGGCACCGGGCAAAGGCTGATGAAGAAAATCAAACATGAGGGAGAAGTAAAAGTCCTCTAAAGCTGACGCTGGAAATTAAACTTTTGTACAGACAGCCGAAACTGTCACTGTAGCACCTCTCCGAGCAACGGCTAAACTGACCCTCCCTTGCAAACTGCAGTTTTGAGTGTCTGATATTGTGACCACTTCAAATCCTGTCATCTGTGAGTCTGCTCTGTGCTACAGAAAACTTACCCACTTTGTTGGAGAGATTTCTAATGGTTAGAGTTTTCTCCTCCTTAGCTGCAAATCTTATCTTAAAACTTAGGTGTTGCCTAATAAGCCGAGAAAGCTTATTAGATAAGACATAACTTCATTAGGGAGGCTGCTGGGATATTGATCGAATCAGGAGACCGGAGGCAAATCCAGAATGAGGGTTTCCATGAATTTAAGGATACTCACTTGGCCTAATTTGTTCATTTTCTCTTAAGTAATACTTCATTTGTTTCAGTCTCTTAGACCAAAACTTTTCTGCTATATTTGTTACAACCCCCTTTGCTTTATTTATAACACTACATTAATAACAAACACCCAGAGCTGTTGAAACACATCTGTAGAAATATGCAAATTATTGCCCAGTGCAAAATGTGAAGTTTTCAACCAAACTACGTCTTTTTTTTTTTCCCCAACACAAAGCTGGAAAAATTTTGGTCATGTGTGAGACAATCAAAGCAGTCAAGAAAATGAAGGTTGTCATTTCACTCCAAAAGGCAGAGTGCAATATGTGGGACGATCCATGGTACTGTCTCTCTCCCACTCACTCACTCTTACTGCTTAGCTACCGGGCAATGTGGTTGTAGCCTGCTCAGTCTCTGTGGTCAGTACCATTTTGTACAAATAATTAACATCCATTCCAGTGGAAAGAAGGTCTAAGGTGCCTTGACTTCAAAAACTACTGTCCTAAGTCACAGACCTGATGCTACATCCTTCATATTGAGAGACATTAGCTACATCCACCAAGCTATCAGGTAAGAGAAACCCACCAGTAATTCTCCTTCTGCCAGTGTTGTCAGTCTAACCCTGAGAAACAAGTTTTGTTGGTAAATGCACGGTGTATTATACAGTACAAAAAGCCGCTGGGTTTTACTTCCAAAGCACAGACACAGCAAATAGCACTCTTCATTTGCTCCCATCTGCACCAGCCAGAAGCTCTGGCAGCTCTGATGGGTTGGTCTCTCTAAGCCACTTCAGGCAAGGTGAGAAGGCATTCCCCTCCTACCTTCATCACCACGTTAACCTAAACCCCAGCTGACGCTGCCTGCAGCAGATTAGCAAGCACTCACGTAATCCCTTCTGCCGGCTGGACTGGGAAGAAGCAGGGGACAACAGGCACCCTACAAAACCAAGTGAGTACCTCTTCTAATAAGTCATCTCTGATAGCCTCTGCTGGGCCACACAGCCCAAAGAGGATTCGAATTGGTGTTAATTTAGACATTGAGTGGGAGAGAGAGAGAGGGTGTACATTAAAGATTTAACTCTAAATTTCCTTTTTGCGTTTTGCAGTTATTTAAAACTTGAGAGTTAGTAACTTTTTCTGCTATTCCCCTCTTTGAATTTTCAGTCTGTAAAATACATACACATATATTCCCTTGGATTTGATTACTAAATGGGCCCATAAAGTAATATGAAACAAGTCTGAATTATACTCTAGCTCATGAGTTTGACTTTAAGGTTAGATGGCTGGTTTTAGCACATTGGAGTAATGACCTTAAAAAATAAAAGCTGAGTGCTCCGAGGCCAGCACAGAGCACACTTGCACATTGGGCAAGAAATTGCACCAGGATTAAAAGTGCCCACAGCAAGGTGAAAGGATGCTAATTCATTGATGTTCACACAGTACTAGAGATCCTCTGATTGAAGGCTGTACAGAAGTATAGAGAATTTTTAACTACAGAGACACTAACTGTGAATTTATGAATAATGAAGAAAGCAAAGGTTCAGTTTCAGCATAGTTCAGTTTCCCTAACCACTGCCTCTCTGGTATTCACCCACACAGTCAGATTGGCAGACGGCAACTGCAGCTAATATCTTATGTAAAAAGGACAGAGATTTATTAATACAGCATTCCTCATACAAGCCTCAATTTGGCAATTTATTCAAGTTTGCTCTTGAAGCTAAGCACTTGCCTAAGAATGCCGCTGAATGAAGGTCTCAGCATCCAGCAGCGCAGAAAGCCAGGGGAACGCAGAAGCCAGCAGAGCCCAGGAATTACAGTGAGGGGTGCAATAAAAGTCTTTAAAACATTGACTGAAGCCTCACTCACAGCATGAAGAGCTTCACAGGTGAACAGCACCCTGGTGAGGAGTTCAGCCCTTTCATGTATTGAAGCATACATTAAAACATGCTCTGTATTGCTAGAAGGTAGCAGGAGTTTCTCTGTTGGTTTTCATAGAATCATAGAATTGTCAAGGTTGGAAAAGACCCTTAAGATCATTGAGTCCAACCGTTAACCTATCACTGCCAAGTCCATCTATACCATGTCCTCGAGCACCACATCTATCCGTTCCTTTAAATACCTGCAGGGATGGAGACTCAACCACTTCCCTGGGCAGCCTGTGCCAATGCTTGACCACCCTCTCAGTGAAGAAGTTTTTCCTAATGTCTAACCTAAACCTCCCCTGGTGCAGCTTGAGGTCGTTTCCTCTCGTTCTATCACTCGTTACTAGGGAGAAGAGACCGACCCCCACCTCGCTACAACCTCCTTTCAGGCAGTTGTAGAGAGCAATAAGGTCTCCCCTCAGCCCCCTCTTCTCCAGACTAAACAACCCCAGCTCCCTCAGCCGCTCCTCATAAGACTTGTGCTCTAGACCCTTCACCAGCTTCGTTCCCTCCTCTGGACATGCTCCAGCACCTCGATGTCCTTCTTGTAGTGAGGGGCCCAACACTGAACACAGTACTCGAGGTGCGGCCTCACCAGTGCCGAGGACAGGGGCACTACCACCTCACTGGTCCTGCTGGCCACACTATTCTTGATACAAGCCAGGATGCCATTGGCCCTCTTGGCCACCTGAGCACACTGCTGGCTCATGTTCAGGCGGCTGTCAACCAACACCCCCAGGTCCTTTTCTGCCAGACAGCTCTCCAGCCACTCCTCCCCCAGCCTGTAGCGGTGCATGGGGTTGTTGTGACCCAAGTGCAGGACTCGGCACTGAGCCTTGTTGAACCTCATACAGTTGGCCCCGGCCCCACGATCCAGCCTGTACTTGAGTGTACCCTATATCACAATATTTATTTAGCGCACGCACCTAATCAGCTCACGGCATGTCGCCAAGGTTCCTAACCTGTTAATATCAGCCCAGGCTCTTTAAAGAACAGTAATTGCCAGGTGTCTCACAAGCAGTCAGCTCATCAAAAAATGGGTCAAATGAGAGAGTTCAGGAAGCAGACAGAAGAAACACCACCTAGCAAATCCAATTCCATCTCTATAATGCAAAGGAATAAGACTGGAAATTACTACGTTGCACTACCAGAGGTTCCTTGACATTTGGTGGTGAGACATAACTATAAAGTTTATTTATGACTGCAGCGGCCATAATGGACTTCTTTTTTAGGTTTTATTAATCCCTTTCCAGTCTCATGTTAACAGGCAGGAATCTCATCTCTGTTCCATTTTAAACTGATTTAGGATATATGACTTATTGCATACTGCTCAAATTTAGGGGTATAGCTTAGAAGTCATTACTTACAGTAGCAACTGCCAATGATAAAACAAGTATTATACTCTTGTGACAGGGGTTGACAGCATAATGCAATTTTTAGGACTTCAATTTTGGGTTTGCTAGGATGTCTGCAATGTCGGGCAAAAACATCCGAGCAAGAGTAATGGTATTCTGCCAGTGTTTTTCAAGCATTTTATCAAAAGAGAGAGAATTATCTATGAAGGACATGTTTTCCACATGAGCTTAGATATTAATTTATATGACTATCTACAGAAATCATTGTTTATGAGATCACAGTGTCTCAACTGACAGACGCATTATGTATTCCAAATTCAGGGAAATCCTGTGTTGTTCCAGGTTTAGCCTTAAATTGGTAGTAAATGCTGAATTTTTTAATGGTGATCACTGTATATCCACCCAAATCACAAAACCACCTTGAAGCATTTACAGAAACTAAAAACGAGAATTTTCCTCCTTCAAAACATGCCTTAGCTCTGAAAAGCATTAATGCAAAAATAGCACCACGCTACTCCACAAGCCTGCTTATTTATACACAATCCCATGTGATTATAAAATAAACCCCAAGCCCCACCGAAATTTCTGGAGGATTTTGCTGCTCTCAACCCTTCAGAATGAGTCCTGATTAAAAAAAAAAAAAAAAAGCCCAGCTTGCATCCTATTTCTCCTTTTCCACCATCAAACAATCCTATTGAGAGTATTTCAGACTCAGACAATTACCGCCACACCAAAGGCAAGGAGTTCAGCAAAATTATTGCATTCATCCTCTGAGACATGGGCAATGGGGGCAAAAAGAGGCCAAACTGGAAACTACAGTGCCTGCACCAGCCTCCCTGTGGCTGTTATTTGGCTTGCTGAACATTTGTTTCTGATTACAGGATGAGGGAGGGGAGAAGACGAAGAGATAAAAATTTGTCCAATTTTCAGAGCCCAAACCGAGCTTCAAAAGGAGAAGCTCAAGAAGCCCTTCCCAGTGTCAGCTGAGAGCATACAACCCGCATATTTAACATTTTTATACAGCAGCTATTTTATGCCAGAGTTATGCTTTCAAATTCCCCACAGTGCTGTCTGCCTGGAGCGCTATGTATAGCAATCCTAAAAAACACACCTCCACCTCTGTCCTGGGACCACGGCTTCAGAAATGAGCACACAAGCGAAGAACATGCTCCTCTCGCCACCTCCACAGCACGACATTCCCATCCAAACACCGATTAACTCAACGGCCCTCTTACCTTATCAGAGCCAAGAGGAGGTCTGGCTTGGATGCATGAATACGGTGAGTAACATCAACGCCACTGAAACACGGGGCTGAATGAAGACATATGCTGGCCTTCAAATTTAAGGAGTACAGATGCTTTGAGGACAAAGGGGTCCAGCCAAGCCTTAAAGTCAAAATCTAAGCTCTAGTGTAAATCCCTGCAGCTCTCTGTATAAGATCTGAAGAAGTACAGATGATACATAGATGATATACAAGGGACCTTGTGCTAGCAATACTCCGGTAAAATACTTGGTGACGAGTGGCTGCTGAGTCAGGGAAAGGACACAGAAAGCAGATCAGGACCTAGTCAGATGATTCAATCTAGCTACAGGATCGATAAACTCAGGAGCAACAAAAGCACATTAGCATTTCTTCACCAACCCTGACCCTTCAAAACCTGCAGAGGCCGGGAGAAAACGCTATCACGAAGAGCCATTGCAGTGGGCTGCCAGAAGCTTGTGTTGAGTCCCAGGGTGCCTACAGACAAAGTATTGGGAGCCGCTGAGTGACAAAAGCAAAACCAGGAGACATTACATTATAAAACACAATTAGAAGAATTTAAACATTGTTCGATGGAATGATGCACTGTTCTGTGTAATTGCTTGTTTGATAAATAGCAGGCAGTTACAGCTCACATTTTTAGCCTTGAATTATTGCCAAACTGACTTATTTTGTGAAGTAGAACTGAATCAGCAGTTCACTTACAAAAATTAAGCCCTGGAGAATGTGAAACAGTGAAATATTTCTACTCATTAAAGAAGATATTGGTGCTAGATAATCAGCATACAGACACAGCCCAGAAAGGTGGAATATTTATGTGCCCCAATCACTTTTCCTGAGATTCATCTGGTATGCAAATCACCTACAGCTTGACAGCATCCCTTAAATTTATTTCCCCGGAAGATTTACAGCCATGCCCTAATCACTGCCCTGCACCACAGGGCCACAGTGCTCATACAACATCCTGTAGCTGACTGGGACTCTCTGGGTCACCCCCATGAACCTTACTCTAAAATCAAGCGGTAAAGACAAAGGTTATTTCTGCACCAGATACAGTGTTAAAATTTAGGAGTCATTTAGTGGTGCACAGAAACAAACGTCGTGGTTGCCATCCCACTCACCACAGACACACGTCCTGATCCTCAAGGCACAGCATTACTGGGCAGTCACAGAAAACGTTGCAAGGAACCGATGGCTGGGTACTGTTCTTTTTGCCCGGGTGACTGTCCCCGGAGAATAGCAGTGGAAGCTGTAACATACCTCATTTGTGGCTAAATCCACATCTGACAGTTCAGCATCCTTCAGGAAATAAAAAATTCACGTCCATACATATGCATAAATTACTTTTGGAATGCATATAACAAAATAATTTGGGACACTTTACATAGATAATAGTAGCAAGGGTAATTTGCTTCACAAAGAAAAAAAATTGTATATATTTCCTCCTACAGTGTGAATTCATTTCCTACTGGATAATATTAGCCTGAGTTGGAATATGTGCAAATTTTACTTCCAAGACAATTACATGTTTTGGAGCTGATATTTCACAACTCATCAAAAGCAGAGACTGAAGCTTTTGATGCTTTAAAAGGCAATGTCTCATTTTTCCAAAGAGAATTACAATGTCCCTTTCTAGCTTCAGAGATACTGAACTATCAGGATTTATTTTCAATTTTGTTACAGTTGAGAAAAAACTGTAATTTGTACAAGTTTCTAAAATCTTGTTTTCATTTCTTCCCTCTCTCCTTGGAGCCTCTGTGGTTACTGCAAAGTAGTTTTACAAGTAGAACAGTATTGATGTAAGTCAAGAAGGATGCAAAGTTGAGAGTAATCCTAAATCCATGCTGACAAGCCTTTATATCATACAAACAACGTGTCTACCTCTTACTCTATCTGTTAACTGCTCAGCATCTTGGGAAGGATACATCTTCACATCTATGCCCAGCTGTGCCATTATTTTGGGATATATAATTCAGAATTTGGGAGTTTAGAACAGAAAGTGATGAAAAATAACAGGTTAAAAGGAAAAAGTGTAAGCTGGCAAAGGTACATTACCCTGGGGAAAAATCTATGAGCCTAAGTAAGATCAAACATATTCTTGCAACTATTTCATGCTGACAGACCATCAGGAACCCAGCTTCATCCAGCCCTCAAGCGAGCAACGTGTGAGAAGAGGGAGTCCTGCCGAGCGGCAACTTGAGACCGGAGCGGGACCTGCAGGGTCACGGCCAATTCCCCGGCACTCTCCCGCCTCCATCCCGGCTGGTCCCAGTTTGGTTGTGCTTCAAAGGTTATGGCTGAACAGAATCGCAGCAGCAGATGCATATACCAAAACAGGACACACAGGACTGGAGTAATGCATTTGGTATTGTGGAAATTCCTTTCTAGATGCTATTTTTAATACCCAGTATTAAACACGCTTATGGATATTCCATTTCCCGCACAGTTATTACTATTCAACTGCCTTTAATGTAAATGGTGGGTGCTGGGTAACGCCAAGCCATGTGATGAAATTATTTCCTTTCCCATCTGAGTTTCTATAGTCTTAAATAAAAAAAAGGACACTGGTGAGATTGGAGCTGAAACATTCATCCTGATCCACACCACCACCACCACGACATATTTTGGAAGAAACCCTTGCTTACAGGATAAAGCACATCACAGGCATTATCCCCTCTATCCTACCTAATGCGTAGTGGATAATACTGCAGTTAAAAATATTAATGAAAAATTACTAATGGTAACTAAATGATTCACTTAACTTGGCTCTCTCTGTAATGTATTCTTCATATGACAGGCATTTATTAGCTCTCACTGATGACTCCACAGACACCCTGCTAGGCACAGAGTGCCTGTCTACACATTAAAACTTAATGCACAAAGCAAGAATTATTGATGTTAGCTCTGTTCTAAAAGGGCATATCAGCAGGATTTTTTTTTTTTTTCTGCCATGGCTTTATTTTCCTTAGCTACTGAATAATCAGGGATTTTAAATTTTACCAGAAGCTACTGGTCAAAAAAACCCTATTAATTTCCCCACAATATTATTTCCCCCCAACTGTTGTCTTTTTGTGTGATTTTTTGTACAGACACATTACAATAAGTATACATGTGATGTTTCAAGATTAAAAAACAAGCTTGGCAATCCTAGCGCTTGCACATCGTGTGCTATCTGTGTGCCTGGGGAAGCAGCGAGTCTTAATGGACTTGTGTTTTCCTCAGGATTTCAGCATTTGTAAGAACAGCCAAATGCCGATAATTACTAGAGCCAAATACTGCATGGAGATGAACAGTGCCTTGAATACGCACAGACAATTGTCTCCACTTTACTGAAAGTCTATACGCTATGAATGAGCTGGAGCCAAGTGCTTCGCTTCTGCACAGACCTGATGAAGCATCTCATGCTAGCACGCAGTAGCTCTGCTGCTCGTGGGCCTTTTCCACCCAAGAAGCTGCTGACGGCACTCAACTCCAGGCCTCGCTTTTGACATTGCTGGGTGCCCACCAAGCCTGATGTCAATGTGTGATTTAACTGCCTTCTAGATTCCCTGAGTGAGATTTTCAAAATGTCTGCATCTTGGGAGTTTCAGAAAATCCATGGTATCTCAGTCTTTGGGGAAAACCACCACCACCACCAAGCTACTATCTCTAATTGCAGTTCTTAAAACCAATACATTTTTCCCCTCTTCCTGAGCTAAACAGGCCTCAGGCATTATACACAGCTTTTTAATGGTGCTTAGCCACCACTGAAGGAGATCCTCTGGTCCGTTTGGTCTGTTCAGCTCCCTTTGGTGCAGCGCAACCGCTCTTGACCATCAGCTCACCCAGCACTGGGACAGAGCACTGGGGAGCCTGCGTTTTGCTGCTGGGGAAGTTGGGTGGTTTGCCATCTCTCTTCATACCTTAGGCAGCTGGACCACAGAGCGCCATTTCCTGCAGCTGGACAGATCCCGCCTGGAACGATGTGGTTGGAATCTGCCCAAAAGCAAACCTCACTTGGACACATGTCTAGATATTGCTGCTGCCTTGCAAGGACCCACAAGCAGTCACTTGGCTGTGGCTGCTTCAGGCCAACCCTCCACTGCCCTGAGCCTGGTGTAACCCTTACGCCAGTGGAAAGTGAGCAAAGAGTGGATGCAGAATGACGCTGTTTGGATTTGGCAGATTAAGACGCCTGGTCTGCATCCCTTTGCCGACTGAAGGAATGTCATAAAGCCTCTACAACAAATGGAAAAAAAATAAGCCTCCAAGCTGAGCAGTTGAAGTGCTCCCTCCGTTTCTTTTCCTCTGAATAGAGACAGAAAAGGAAGCACTTTCAAAAGTGCTTGAGTGCCTGTCCCTGAGACTTAACCACCAGAAACCTGAATGAATCACTCACTTTTCTAATTGCCGAAGCCAGGCTGGAAATAGACTTCAACCTAAGACACACAACCTTTTACCCTACACCTAAATATAATTTCCACTAACAGCCTGTGCTACGCTGCTTTAATGTAAATGGCAACTTAGACCAGATATAGTAAGGGCCTATAATCTTTTAGCTATGTTTAAACAAAAGAGAGGTCAACAGGCTATTTACCATAATCCATTTTTAGGTTTCATGAAATTATAGCATAAGAAACAAATCAAGCCTGGCCTTTATGATCAGGAAAGAATGTCTCTCCGTGCCTTTTAAAAAAAAAAACAAAAAAAACAACCTGAAGATGGAAGGAAATGGAATGATTTGTTAAATGGATATATTTGATAAGGGAACATTAATGCATTTTTCAATAATAAAAGTGAAGAATGCTGTTCCAGCTAGACATTTCTTTTCATTTTTATTACACAGACAGTGCTGATTACAGTTTAGGGAAATGAACGGAAAGAACAGATGTACTATTTTTTTGATAAGTAGTCAGAAGGGTATTTTACGGAGTCTGGGAAGAGTTGGAAGGCAGATGATTCAAAGGATAATTGAAGAATGATATTTAAACAGGTTACATTTGTGCCCTCAGGCATTAAACATAGGAGACTCTGTTTAATTCTCAACACGGGAGTTCGCATTGCTGCACAGCAAATGAATACAATGAATAATTTTGTTTCAGAGACATGCAATAACTGCTGGTTAGCAAGTAGGGAATTTTCTGCAATACAGGGAAATAGCAACATTTTATCTGAAGTTATTCAGTATAAGCCAGATGCTATTCAAGTTTAATATTCATCATCATTCATTATGTTATAGTATCATATTTTCAGTAGTTTCAGAACAGAGATCAGAAACATCTCGGGGTAACACAGGCGGTAGCAAGAATGTGCAGAGACCGCCTCAGGTGCAGGACTCTGACTCTCTAGTGTCGGGACTGCAATGCAGAGGTCCAGCACAGCCTGTTGGGATGCAGATCACAGCTGGTCCGTGCCTCTGGGGTCTGAGGGTGCTGGTGGAAGCTGTCAGGCAGGTGGCAATGTCCCCCACTCCACGGTGGGCCAGATCTACCTCGTGCTTGACAGCAGCAGCCACATCTCTGTCCCCTCCTTGAGATGTCCCAGCTACATGCAACTTAGCTGCACTCTTGGTGCAAGTTGGGATTCCCTGGTCACGGCATAGGGACATTCAGGGCACATAGGATTTTAGTATTTAACATTGTACACTGCTTTGTTCAAGCTATGCCTTTAATGTCAACTTTAGTATCAGATTTCAGGAAAAAAAGGTACCTTTCTAAGGGTTTCAGCCCTCACTGAATGTGTGCTCTGAACTACATAACAGCAGGGCAGTCTGTTGAAAACCCCTTGGTTCTCAGCCTCTGACACTCCCATATCCTGCTTAACAACAGAGCGCGCATTAACCCTTTCCAATAAAAAACACATATATTAACTAGCAAGTTTCAGTGGAGTACACACGACATCCACATCGATGACACATTAGTGTATCATGATTAATGTTGTGCGCTTCATGCCAATTGAATTCCTAATGATTAGCCTCTTAATTCTGAGCTGAAACAATTACTCTTCCCATTGAGAATTACTTGTTTCAGCTCAAAGCTTGGCAGCTGGAGTACAGAAAGCCAACCGTACCCAAACGTGCAAACAGATCTTGTAGAATCAAAATTCAGGTTTACCAATACGTATTTTGTATGCATAATAAAGCACTGGGCATACAAAAACACCACTTTTCAAGACTGGTAGAAAATCTGTTAGCAAGACTGCGCACATCCCTAATAGATTTCAGCAGCAGCTGGGGTTTGCACACATGCATGTTCGTATTTGTGCATGAGAAAGCAGTTTGCCCTTGGTCTATAAAGGCCTCCACACAAGTATGGGCTCTCCCTGATGTAATTTAGATGAACGCTCCAGACTCGGTATATACTGGTGGCTGCTGCAGTGACAATGTTATAGGTCAGAAAATCAACCGGGTACATCTTGATTTAGATTCATTATAGTTAGGACCAAATACTTGGCTTGCCTTCAAGTAAGTGAAGAATTCAAGAAATACATCTCACGGCAGCTGTGTAGTTTTGGTAGGCGCACAATTTAACTCGTAACCGGTCATTATACTTGTCATTTTCTCCAATCAAAACACTATGCAGACAAAAATTATACCACCAATATGCCCCTGAAAAATAGATAAACAGGCATAACTCATTTTACAAGTGCAGAATCAGAGACATAACGATCTGATGACAAAAAACACTAATGGCAAACCCAGTATTAAAATGTAGGGCGTGCTCATTGCGCAAACTAGCTCAGACAACAGCATTGACTAAGCATAGCTGCAGCACAGCCAGATGCAAGAACTGCGCCTTGCCAGGCCACTACTGCTGCGACTTTGATGTCATGATGATTACTGTATTATCATTATGGTGATTCAATGAAAGCATTAATGTTCCCACACTTAGAGACACAGACTACAGTAAGCGTGGCTGAGTATCACTGAACAGACGCAGGCTCTCCAGGACCAGTTGCTCGGTGTAGTATTTGTAACACCATCAGAGCTGCTAACAGCATGAATGGAGAGTTTCCTTAAGCCTGTGCAACCAAGGGACTGACCCCAAGGCAAAGTAAGCAACTTTGGGGAAGTCTTTCTGCTGACTTCAGTAGCTGCTGGATGAGACTCCTCTTACGCATGATACAAGGGGCTGCTCCAACATCTGGAGGAGCCAGCAAAAATATCTCCATTGACTTTCAAAAGACAGCAGACCATTTCATCACCTACACGCTGACCTATCAAGCAGTGTGGTATTTAGATTTCCTATTCCATGTGGACTTGTAGCTTTGCAGCGAAACGTACTCTAGCACCTCACTGTATGAGGGATCTGAGGCTGATGCGGGCGACAGTGAGGACCGCACAAGGGAGCACGTTGTTCCAAGAGATCCTTGGTGTCCAGGAGATGTTACTTAGAGGAAAGTCAGAAGCTGCTTCTCAGAATTAACTTTGCAGAAGAAAGCAACAGTAGCTGTTAACTGTAATAAATTTGTAACTCTGATTTCTAAATGAGTGGTTTACTTACAGTGCCTGCAGCTGCAGGCTGAGGTCTCCCCTTTAGTTTTATCTTTGCTTGGCCTCTGTAATTACCCTCCATGCCCTATTTCTCCAACACAGAACCCATGTTGTTTCTTCAAACAACAGCTGCAGATAAGTAAGTCTTCTAAAGATATACACGCTGGCCAAGCCCAGTTGCATCCAGACTACTTTCCTATCCCCTGTTCTTATTCCTCAGGCCTCTCCAATTTTTCAACATATTTCTTAATGGAGCAAAAGGAATCACAACAGCAACCATTTTCTGGGGCTTGGTGAGTGACCCAGGTTAGCGACCACCTGTAGTTCTGTGCCAGATGCATTGGAAACACACACCAACACCCACATGCACTGCACAAAGCCAATCTGCACAAGGCAAGAATCAGTTCAAGGTACAGGTTCCAAAGACAGGAGCAGGTTTGGTAGGGAAGGAAGGAAGCTTATTTAGGTTATTTTGGGATGCAGGTAACTGACTGAATACATGGATTTTTATCATGTTGGTACTTACACAAGACTGACTTGTTAGTGACAAGACAGATCTTGAACCTGCACAACTGCAGGACAGCCTCTAATAACAGATGGCAGTACTTTGCCAATGGTCAGATAGGGAGATTCGGTGTCTTAGCAGATGATACCTTCTGTCTTACTTCTTCAGCCACCGATTTAATTACACTGATAATGTCATGAGAAGCAGAAATCAATTATTCATTAAACTTGCCTAAGAAATCATTCTTTTATCCCCTGTATTTTGTTTCAAGATCATTTACACTTGAGTAAAAAGGCAGTTTTCTTCCTCCAGTGTCAATATTTTATACAGTAACTTATTTAACAGCCCAAGTGAAAACTGAAGTGGGTCTGTCAAAGAGGACCAGGACATGATACTCTGTGCAAAGCATGAAGGTGATGCTTGAAAACTCCACCAATTCACCTGCTACATATCAACAGCTGTGTAATTCAGGGAGCTTAAGCAGGATGCACGGAGCGATCTGTTACATCCCTTTTGAAAACAAAGCCCTTCGATGCACTTACATCTCAGTGTCCCATGACTTCTTTAGAGGTTGTTGGAAGCGAAACCACAGATCTTGTGCTGCCTGTTTTCTGACTCCCTCCATTTTTAATAAACGCAAGAGCTGGCCTGCCATTACTTTCTTGACACAAAAGATTTTTTTCTACATTCCCATTAAAAGCAACACTGTTTTTTATAAACTCAAAAGAAGACATTGAGCTCTCTTTACCAGGAGACAGACAAAAACCTTTTCTTTTGCCTGGTTGGTTTTGCACTAGTCGACTGAAAATAAACACATAAAAGAGAGCACAATTTTCAGAGGGACAAGTCTCTCTTCTCTATCTGTTTTGCCATCGACTGTCCACCCTCGTTCTCTCGCTGTCTGGCTCCACCACTTTCTGATAGAGCCATGACCATAAACCTGCACAGTAACTCATGTAAAAATATTCTCGGTTTTGGAAGATAAAAGGTAGGAATGGGAGAGGGAGACTGAGCAGAGCTGAAGACATCAGGCTGAGGAGGAGACTTCAGGGCTGGAGGAAATGGGGAGGAGGAATGGCAAGAACAGAGAAGTAGGTCTTGGCAAGGAGACAACCTTACCCTCCTGCACACAGCTGCAAATTCAGCAACAGTTTATTAACCCAAGTTTACATGAAATAAAGAAGCTAAAAACAGCTGCAGAGAAAGCAGTGGAATCACTCTTATCCCTACAGCTAGACACGCTGCGTGCGGCATAACTGAGCCCTACGAGGCTGTTTGGGAGCTGGACATGACTCAGCTGTGTGCATCGCGCTCCACCATCATACTGTCAATGCAAAGCTTTCTATGCTGTAAAATTTATTTCCAAACATACACAACCACATATTTGTATATACACATTGCATTAGGTTTTAGTGTTACCCCAGAGCCCCTGAGTCCTTGCCAGAGGCCAAGCCGTACCTGGGCTAGAAACCACGCAGAAACAGAGGCGAAAGCGTCTCTGCAGACTCACATCCATGCATCAGGTAGAGAGCGGAGCAGAGCACCTACATTCTTCAGATGGAGACTCAGGTTAGCAGCAAACCATGCACAAATGGGAGTGTGCGTAGAGGGGGTGAGAGAAGCCTACAAATACAGGAATTACACACTTAGTGACAGTGTGCCCATGCATGGAAAGTGCCGTGTAGAAGGATTTGTTTCCAAGCTGTAAATATGTGACATTTAAATGTAAGAAAGTCCATACACAGGATTTTGTAGGTCCAAAGCTATGGAAAAAAAGAAGGGAAAAACCTCTGCTGTGCCTACACAAACTGCTCAGAATAGTCATTCTTGGCTGTTACTTTATGGAGTGATGTCACTGGCACAACAATCTCTGACAGAAAGAAAGCAGCAATTGTGGAAGTAGCTAATATTGCATCTCACCTTCACCACAGAAACCTTCATTCAATTTGCATCAAGTAAGACGTTACACTTTGGAGAAGTACCAACGATTTCAGCTTCTCCTTACCAGTTCAATGAAACATTTCTTTTCTCCTTCAGCTGAGCTTATTATGAATATTTAATGTATCAAAATGAACTGAAAGCTACTACTGTGCATCTGCTCTCCAGCTCTCCATCCATCTATTGACATCAAGGCTTAGTTCCCAAAATATGACATTAACTATATTGCTATGTAAATACAACTCCTTCAACTACCATTTCATAAGTAAAATGTATGCAAGGCAAAACCCAAGCCTGACTGAATAGATGAAACTGTCCTCTCCCAGCTCGAGATGTCTTTGTTACTTCGGCTCCTGATGTCAATTCCCCGTGCCAGCTTGTACGTTCATCTTCTGTCCTCTAATTGAATTAATATTCACTTCCTCTTACTAATCCCCAGGCGCTTGTCTGAAATGATCTAAGACACAGCCCACGTTTACAGGGAGAAAAGATTTATATTAGGGCATCAATTTGATAGCTACAGAGGTTTGCTAATTTGCCATGCAGCCAGGCAATCCGACTGTGAGAATATTGTGATTTTTTTACTGTTCCTCTAAAGCTTGGATGTAATGTTTTGCTTTTAGTCCTGTGCTGAAACCACACTCAGAATAATGTTCAGATGTGATTTAAGATCGAAAAGAAAGGAACACTCCTTCCTGGATTTTCCAGGCACCAGAAATACATATAAACTTCAGCGCACTGTAAGTTTGCCAGCTCTCTTTGGTTTAGCTATAGTTATTATGTCACTACCAGAAAAAAAAAAAAAAGAAAAAAGAAAAAAGATAGATAAATCTTTTCAGCAGCAGACTCACACTCTTCAGCATTTTCTAGTGCAATAGAATGTGTGGAATGGTGAAAAGGGAGATAAAACAACAGCTGCAATTATAGCTCCCTTCTGATCCCGTGGATCAGATCTTCTAACCAGACATTTGGCCTCTTTAGAGCTTAGGAGTTTTGCCATCAATTTTCAAGAGATCAGGTTTCACTTTTCTCCCAAGGTTATGAATGGACAAAAACATCTACACTGACAGCGTGCTGGAAAACCTAGACTACAAAGCCACTCTCTCCCTCCAATGCAACTACACAATAGTCTCAGTGTGAAGGAAATAAAATTTTGTTTTCCTTCTGCCCCCCACATTTTGCCGTTACCCCACAAATGTAGGGATGGCTGAAACATAAGACTGCATCCACACCAGGATATACAACTGCTACAGGCTGGTTGAGCAACAAAGATCTACTTGAGTGGCCCCAGTACGATTACTAGTATGTTATTTTTATAGAGGAAAAAAAGACATACACAATATAAACACTGGTTTTGCTGTGTTCAAATGCTGTATAGGTATTACCTTGTAAAAATACTTCTTTTTTTTTTTTCCTTTTCTTTCCACACCTCTTCCATATGAGTAAGAAGGAAGGTCTGAAAACTAATGAATAAAAGCAGCTTAAGAAGTGTGGCTGGCCCAGGTGATGATTACTGAAATAACCAATCTTTCAGTGTGATGATACGCAAACATAAGAACAACTCCAACAACCAGCAGTTAGAGTGTTTCCCGTGCGCGGGGCACGCGTCCTCTGCTTGCAGGGATTCGGCTCCCGGTTCTCCGGTTCTGGGAGAGTGCACCGACCATCGGCAGCGACAGCCCAGGCCCCTCCAGTTCGTACTTCAGATTCAGTGAACTGTTAATTACTGCTGTCACAAGGGTCTGACGATATCAGACAAACAAGATTGACAGAGCAAGACACAATTTTCTCCTTGTTTTACTAGACCAACAGACGAGCACACAAGGTCTTAAAATGACCATGGCTCTTGCTCTATTATAGCCTCAGATCATCATGACAAGAGGCTTAATAAAGAGCCTGTTAGCCTGAAATCCTGCTCATTTCTTCTATTTAGTTTCAGAACGCAAGACAGCATCAACAGCAGAGACTGAAGACACTCACTGCACTGTGTCACCCATGTACATGATTTGAGCACCCCACTGCCAAGTGTGGGATGCACAGGCAAATCGCCTCAAGTCCATCATTACCGCCCCCCGCCCACGTGATATTAATCCCAAGTCAACCCAAGTGTTTCCCACCTACTACTACTGGAAGAACTCAGCCCAAATTCACAGCTAGTTTCAGCCAGCCCCAAAGTGCCTATTTTCCAGCTGACCTTTTTGCTCAGCCCTGTCCATAACCACATGGTGCAGCCCCACAGGAGGGGAAGCGCTTCTCCAACGCACTAAGCGAGGGGTATGGTTTAGACTGTAGCACCCGGCTCGACCCACCTTATACCTCCCCACAAACTTCAGCAAAGAGAAAACTTACTTGGAAAGCATCCTTAAATAATCTGTGCTTGATTTAACGATTTACACGCTAGTACAAAAACTCTACAGGCTGCCTCCCCCAAGTACCAAGAATTTCCTTAGCACACTAGTCCCAAAAGGCATGCTGCCTTCTGCAGCCACACCTTTCAAGGACAGTATTTTAATCTTGCTTTGTCTGTGGTATTTACAGAGAAGCATTCCTGAATCTCTCTGCATAAATGGATAAGCAGACTATTGCACTTCTACTGAAGTGCAGCTGGTTACGTGACTGAGGTTCATTTATATTGTACAGAGCTAAAAAAGTGAATTAGTAGTGCATATCAATATTATGTACAATATCAATTAATATTACAGGTCAGTTTGTAGGACTTGAGGTGCTACATCAGATACAGTTAAGTCTGTAAAAATGGGACTTGGGGAACCTAATCTCTTGAAAATAATTGCAAATTTAACAACTTCTTTTGCCCTTCCTTAATATTAAAGTTAGGTAGTAAATGAGAATTACAAGTACCAGTAGATAGGTTTTATGTCTGTGTTCTCTCATTTTCATAATTATGTCTATTGGGATACATAATAGTCCCCCAGGGAGAGAGAGGCTGCAGCTGGGCTCTCTGGATTTAAAGAGATCATCTGGCCCTGTTGCAAGTGGGCTACGATTCTGCTGCAGAGAGTTAAAAAACCTCTTTGATAACAAAAAACACATGAAAAAAAGGCAGAAGTTTAAACAAACACAGTTGCTACCCTTCACACAATGGAGAAAGCTGCCCAAAAACTACTTGCACCAGAAATAAGCAAGAGAGGCTACAGTTTACAAGGTCTAGGCTGAGAATATCGGGATACAGCTACTTAGCCAGTGATGCTGGAGCGCTTGTTAGAGTGCAGACAGAAAGGATGCACTCTGCCTCTGCAGGAGCTGGTGGCAGAAATCTCTGCTCATTACACTTATTTGCAAACACTGATATTCTCCCACTGCCCTTTGCTTCCTAATCCTCCAAACCATCACATCCCCCTGCATTTTGAGGTATATATACCAGGTTTTCTGGTATAAAACTTTCAAGTGGGGAGGAAAAAAAAGGAACTTAATGCAGAGAAAGAGGGAGGTGCCCCATTTGAACATTACTGAGTTCAGAGTGAGCACTTGACTGAAGCAACATGGTTCAGGTCACCAGAGGCCCGACCTGGAGACAATTAAACACAAAAAACCGCTGAACGGCATCGGGTCAGAGTGCTGGAGCCCAGGTCTTCTCTCCACCCAGCTGCCCAAGTGCTTGTCTAACAGAGAACCCACACATTGCATACAGATATCCAGTTTTGAAAGCTGTGTTATCCTCTTTCTCTTTCAACACATACAACCCTTTTGGTTTTGGCCATGTCTCCTGTTTTATTAAATCTTTCTTCTCAAACTTTTATGCCTCCAGAAAGCCTTTATATTAAAACTCATACTCTCTCAAAATAATAAAATATGAGTCAAAGACTGGAGAAACTAAAAAGAGGTGTCTCTGCTGCTTCTTTTCCTATCAGGGAAATCTGAGCTATTTTGAGTGATGACTGTATTTTTTCATTTCACGCAGGTAACAAGTCTTTTATTAAACACAGGTGCCCAAAAATTCATCCCAATGCACTGCAGTAACTTGAATGAACATGTCCTGGGGATAATTCTGGCCTTGAGTGCTGCTAGTTACTGTACATACTTGTCTGATTAATTCCTCTTGACTTACAAAGGCATCCATCATGTCACAACGAATGATCTATGAAGCACAGTGTACATGAACCCCCCCGCCCCCCCCCCGTCATTTCCCCAGCATCTAAAACGGGCTCTTATCATTTGTAATCAGTAATTAATAACAAAGCATTCTCACTAGCGCAATTTTTCTGCTAAGGTTAATGTAATATTTCATCCCAGGCCAGCTGCTGTTTTACGACTTCCAAGCACGACAGTAAGTAATGTCTTTGCATAAGAAGTCATCCACGGAGTAAATCAATTAGCTCCTCTTTCATCAGCAGGCATTTTGCTGTGGCAAGGGAGGCTAATTAGATATAAAGTTGTTGTTTTGCAACAGGAGCATGTACCGAAAGTTTGGCATTGTACGTTGACTTTTCTTCCCTATGTCTCCATTCTGCATCTTTTCCATTAAGGAGTTTTTAACTTACGATCAATCAAATACTGTGATTATGAGCTGCACTTACAATGCTGTTGTTATCTGCACAGATTTGCCTACAAAGATCAGCATCAATAATGCAAGATATGCTTTCAGTATTGGTAAAACTTTTGGGCCACTTCTTGCCCTCAAGAAGGACACACATGTATTTATGACTATTGTCTCAGTTGCAAAGCGTCAATAAATTCTAACACATTGTTCTTTAGATAAGCTGCACTGTTTGTCATACTCCAAAGTTCACATCAGGATATCTGTATTGCTGTCCCTGGGAGGCAATTCAGCACCCAGAACATATATATGTGAAAAAGGGAGAAAAAGTAGTGTATAGCACTGGTGTATAGTGCTGGTGCAATCTTCTTGTCTTACTGAAATTGGCAAGTAACTTTGGAGACCTATGGTTTTTTCCCCCCTTTTGATTGATACAGCAATTGTCTGGCATCTCAGGCTCTTTTTGCATGATGTAGCTGACACGTCTGGCTCAGGAAGCTCGTGACCCATAGGTGGTTGTGTGCTGGCAGAGTATCATGAGTTGTTTATCCCTCTTGTAGTCTGTCCTGGTCACCTGCTGTCAGAGACAAAACACCAGGCGAACTGGACCTTTCATCCTACTCAATGGCTTGCCCTTTGGTTCTTGTGTTTCTAAGAACGACAACCTGTAGCACACAGAAACATACTACACAGTGCTCAGCACCTCAGGATCACCAAGGGCAGAAATACCAGGTTTTAGGCATTTGAACCTTTGATTCAAAGTGCTGCAGGTGATGTGTACATAAAGCTTGGACCATGAAGCTCACCACAAACCTGTCCAGGCACTGTTACAGTTGCCCACAGAGTCATCCTAGTGAGTGGAAATCAAGTGAAGATAGGAAGTTACCAACCCAGATGAAAGTTGAGTCATGTGGGCTGAACTACGTTGATGTTTGCTGATGCTATCCAGGCAGCCTGAGCAACGGATAATCACGCAGCAGCTCTAAAAAAGGAGCATTTGAGGCCTGAGGTGACTGAGGATGTATAAACACTGTCTGCAAGGCAACAGCTCACTTTCTTCCTTTCACTTGGTGGGAAGAAGGGAAGAAAAAAAGTGAAAGTAATAAAAGAAATGGGTCATTTCGGGATTACTGCTCCAAAACAGTCCAATACAATTCCTTAACATAAAGGCAACATGAGGTCCACAGCTCTGACTCAGCAGGTTTAGCAAATCACCAGGCATCCTGGCTCCAGCTACACCAAAAGCAGCCACCTAGAAATATATTTCCTTGACAAAAAGAAATGTGTTTGAAAAGGCAAGTAACAAATGGCAAACAGCGTGACCTTTAGTGAAAGAGTCAAGTTGACTCACAAATTGAAGTCAGGCAATGTCGAACTAGAACGTGAAACAAACTCATCCTTGGATTTGGATCCTAATGGATACCAGACTGGATCTCTGCTGTGTTTCTCTCAGCAGTCTAGATAGTTAGATCAAACAATGATGCAGCCTGTATTTAATGAGAATTAAATGTTAATCTTGACAACTAGAAGACAAATTCTCACTTTAAAGATGCAATTATTTCCCATTCCTTTAACATTTGGCCCATTTTGGTTTGCAATTTCTTGTAATTCAGTAGCACTTTCATTGCACCAAACAGATCAACATTAACCACTAAAGTGCATAAGCCTCAAGTATGATGCTGCCCAATTCTGAACTTCCAGTGACTCCAGCTCAATGGGCTGATCCACAATTATCTGTTATTTTCGGAGCAGTGGGGCTGTACTCAGTCATGCAAATTACAATTCACAGTTGCATATGTTGTCGTCAAAGAATATGTCTTGCAAATATTTGTTTACCCAGATTCTTAAATTCCTGGGGTTTCGTATACAAAAAAAAAACCCCACACCCAAGATACCACACAGGCTTATGTCAGATTCCTGCAAGGCTCTTCACGTGTGTTCAGTTATGTCTAGATTTCTTCCTTTTGCTACTTGCTGCGTGTTGAATCCTCTTTCTCCTTTCATTTACAACTATGTGGCAGAAGAAAAATAGTTCTGCTTAACACATCCAAATTGGCTTTTTAATAAACTCATTAAAGATATGGTCCATTTCAGCCCTCAAAATTTGCCGCAGGTACCTCTGCACTTTATTACTAAACGTCTACCTGAAAATGAAAGGAAAAAAAAGATAATAGGGTCTCAAAGAAATGCTGCACACTGTCTGTCATGTACACAGAGACCACAGTCTGGAAATCCACTTACTCAGTGTAAATCCAGTTCAGTTATATTGACTTTTCTTTCCCTCACAGTATATTAGTGCTCATGAAAAATCTGGCAGTGAAAGCCCTAGAGAAGAAATCTTTTGTCCACAGATAAATGCACTTCCCACATTCTGCTCTACTACAACAGGCAAAAGAGCAAAAGCGTTGTTCCTACTTTTACAATAATCACAAGGTCAGACACTCAACTAAGACATAAGTAACACGGGCTTTGTTACGGACGCTTTCTCTGGCCCTAATTCAGTGCCATCTCCACCCATTTATCCTCTCCTCCACCAAATGTATGAGCAATTATGATCAGTCCACTGAAAATTTGACTGCAATTCTAACATTCAGCTGCTACAAGCCACCAGTCCACTCTTTCAGTCACCTCCAGATCATTGCTACATGTTAATTTACTCAAGCCAAATCTTCCTTTCTGTTTTTCATGTTTTTTTTCTTTTTCCTTTTTCTTTTTGCTCTTCCTTTCCTTTCCTTTTCACAATCATTTACCAAGCCAAAAGAGATTCAAGAGACAAATGATGGCGTCTGCAAACAACTCAAACAGCTCCATAGAAGGAAACAAAACAGCACAGGATCAGAGAGGCTGTTACGTGTCAACACAGTAAATACCCACAGTCAAACTCTCAGCTGGTGTAAATCAACCTGTCTCCATCTGGGTTTCTGAGGGCAGCGCAACCCGATGCTGAACACACAGCAGAAAAACCTTATTCATATTAAACTACAGCATTTTAAATCTGAGAGAGTATTGACCCTATCTGGCACCTATTTCAATCTACAGCCAAACTCTCATCTCCCCTGACAGGGAACAGCCAGGAGCACGCTCCATGCGAGGAAGTATGGGCCCTTAATACCATCTCAAAGCAGGGAGCCCCATACAGCCCCCTCCCTTGGGGGCCCTGGAGACATTCCCAGGAACAGCAGCAGCAGCAGTCATGGTTGCACGCTGCTGCCTACACAAGGAAACCCGAAGCACGTGAAATGTACAGTGCACTCCACAGCAGAGGATGGTGAGCCATAGCTGGGCTCTCCTGTTATACTGGATCATGTGAAAAACATGCACATGGACACTATTAAATATTTAAAGTTTCCTACCCTTAAAAAATCACAACTGCACCTAGCTTGTAGTAATCCAAAGCCATAGCTGCAGGGCATCTTTCAGTGGCCTAAGTCTGGTGTTTGAATTATACAGATTCCTTTGAACTACAAGGAGAACTACAAATATCTGCTCGATCAGCTCCACTGTTCCTCTGAGGCAGCTAAACTGAGTGCCAAAGAGTTCCTGTGACAGCACACACAGCCATCGGCATCCAGCAGAAAAACAAGGGTTCACCACACCAGGAGTCCAATAGGTTCTGATGGTCAAGGGTTAAAGATCTAACCAATGTTTTCAATTATCTAGATCAGTAAGAGAGAGATTTTGGCCAAAAATGTCTTCTTGCATTTTTATTATATATTGACTTCCAACTTGACTTTACAAGTGGCTGATCGCAAGTGCTTCAGCAAGGAACTGCAGAGAAAGATTAGGGGTCTGATCTCCGTTCCCCCACCCTCACAACTGCTGGTGAATTCTTGAGGAACAAGCACCCTACCGCCAAAATACAGACCAGTCTCTGATCTGCCACCTTAAGAAAGGTGAGACAGACATTTCTTTGGGCAAAAATGGAAAAAGAAAGATGACCCACGTATTTGAAGAAATATTCTAGGGGACATCTCCAGTCTGTTGTCTTCTATGGCAGCCTCTACTCACTGCCTTTTCTTGTTACTGTTTTCCCAAAATGCAAGCACTTGCTTGCCTGACATTGCCAGTCCCTCTAGGACCGAGTGCAGCATGCAAAGCCCTATCCAAAAAGCAAATAATTACCAAGAACAAAGAAAAAAAGAAAAACTAAAAGCTTGATAAGAATGGATGTCAGGAAGCTGACAGAAACACTTTGGTGTAAAAAACATCACCTGCTTGGTTCAACATCGGCTGCAAGAACTGCCACGCTTCCTCAAACTTTGACTTTTCTGGCTGGCCTGTAGGTGAGCCCGGAAAGGAATGCTAATGGTTTGCTTGGTCAGGGCGTGCAGAAAGGAAGGAGAGTCAGCGAAGGAGCTGCCAGCTGCGTCCCCTGCTTCAGGAAGCTCAGGAAATTTCAGTTGACCAAGCTTGCAAGGGCTCTGGGATTACTGCCCTTCAATGGATGGGGGTGTTTTATTCTTACGAGATGGCCTTTAACGATGTTAAAGGGCAAGGAGGTTTTGACTGACACACAGCAGACCCCAGAGAGAATAATTCGTCGGCCAGCCTCTTTTCCATTCCCCGCCCTTCTTGAATATCTGCAAAGAGTCTTTAAATTTAACCTGCAAATGCTAATATTTTTCCTTTGTAGCACTGGATTGTTCCTCTTCAGGGCTTTTACATGCACTTTCCATTTATGCAATGCTAACTCCCATAATGGTCAATAAAGGCCAGTATATTAGTATGATAAAGTCATGTTCCCAGCCGTGCACAGAATTCAAATTGAATTAGAAAGTCAGCCTATGTTCATAAAAACAACACTATCGAGCAAATGGAGCTTTACTGCACTACGTAACGGACATCACATATCTTTGGGTTGTTGTCAATTCTTCATATAAATACTTTAAATCACCTAGACTTCATTTTGCACACTATATAGTGAGTCTCTTCATAATCAAATAGTATTTAAAACATTTACTGCCTTGTTAAATCTAACACGTTAGATTTATTGGGATAGTCACTTTCCTTAATAGCCAATTTAGTAAAACTCAATGTATTCATTGACGGATAAATATATAATAGGCGGTTGTTAAACCTTAATAAATATGTTTAATAGTCAGCTGGCATTTTCTCTCAATGGCAGCACTTCCTCTCAGCTGCCAACAGGAAATGCTGCTCCTGAATGTGCCAATTCAGCCCACATGGAGGGAATAAATTGATGTAGAGGAGCACAGATTTCAGGTAGCTTGCCTGTGCTGCTCGTCACAAGAACAACTCTAGATCAGATTATCCTAAGGTCCGATCAAGACCCTCAGGTGTTAAATAGCACACAGTGTAAGGAAGGGTATGAGCTACTGTGTTTGCTTAGGCTCCCTACAAGCAATGAACCAGGACAGGAAGGGCAGCTGGCTACCTGAAAGCCGTATCAATGATATTCATGTATTGTTATTGCAATTTACAGTCTTACCACACTCCTGATTTCATGTATATCATGTCGCATTCTCACACCCCACCCTGCCACTCTGTGTGTTGACTGACAGATTAAATTACAATGGCTTGGCTTCTAGCTAGGAGATCTAAAAGGTACTCTTTTAAGGCTTTTAGGTACCTAAGAAAAAATTTCAGAGAAGTCCACATCATTAGATGACTAAACACCTTTAAAAATCAGGCCCTTAGCTCAAACTGTAGAACTTTATGGCTAAAACTCTGCAGGTTCCAGGATCAGTTCTCCAAGCTGAAGGCAGCTACTGCATATAAATGGGAAAAACCAGACCAAAATACCTTCAAGAGAGAATGTATTTGTACATTGGGCTGGGAAGTTTGATCATAGCCACGAGATACTCACCTGGGTGGGATTATACAGTTCCTGGAGTGGGCTTCTGGATCCTTTCCGGCAGCAAATGTCCATCCCGAATGGATTTCTACGCATTACTGCAAGGGGAAATTGAAATTAATACAGGTTAGCAACATTGGTTAGCAGTAACCTATTGCAATACCTACAGCAAGAAGAGATTTTTCTGACAGATCAGGGGATTCTAGACAGTATTGTGTCTTAATTCCTAATTTTATTTTCCCTAGAAATCGTCTGAGAGCTAAATCCTTTATCTATTGTGGAAGTTACTAAAAAAAAAGCTCTCTGGTTCCCCTCTTACAAAAGCTGTTATCCAACAACTTCCAGCTTGGGTGCACAAAAATTCAAGCAGAGGGATCAAAGCGACGCAATTTTCAGCAGTGCTAGGTACCTGCTTCTCCGATCATCAGGGAGGAGTTGGATGGATTCCTATAATCAGCATCTCTGAGAGGCAACATTTGAGCCTCTCTCGGCCGAAAGACAGAAGTACACAGGAACCTAATATTAAAATATCTGATTTTAAAGCTTTTGGCCTAACTCTTCAGTTTCTCCTAGAACAGACACTCAGCAGTACACGCCGCACATACAGTCAATCATCGCTGCACTTCTTGCTACAAACTATATTTTGCTCTACATATTGCAACTGAATATTTAACTGATCCAAAAACCAACATCGGCTATGTTGTCCCAGTTGGAGACCAGCAGGTTTTCAAACCAAAGGCTTTGTCAAAGGTCTGCCTGAGGAGCATTTTGGATGATAAAGTGTTTCCAGGAGAGACCTTGATCTGAGCCCCAGCAGGCGCAGAGATCATCAGTTTCAAGTTAGACCTTTGTGGCCATAAAAGTCTACGTAAGAAGACATTCGGCTCCGATCACCCTCTACAGTCACGAGAAAAACAAGAGCTTGCCTGTCCTTCCAATCTCACGTGGCCCACATCACCCTCTGCGAACACTCCTCTGCCCCAGCTTGCTCTGCTAGCTACGGAAGGAGCATCAGGCTATCCGATGCCCGCATCAGGCATCGCAGCGAGGGGAGACTTGTCTCGTCAAGGTTTAATTAAGACACAACCAAAAGGAAAGACGAGATGATCCTGCTGGGAATCCAAAGGCATTAAGCAGAGTCAGGCACGCTTTTACCACCGCTTGCCACGTTTTGTAGCCAGAAACTACTGAAGTGTCCTATAGCAACGGTTCTGAGCTGCACCACTTGCAGACATGATACTGCAGGCTTCGAGCCAAGAGTCAGAGAATACAGTCAAGTAATGTTTTAATACAGAGGGCTGATACGCAGTCATAATTGATATGTCAAGCAACATGAACCACAGAAAACTGTATACAATTCCAGTCTGGAAACATAATAGATTCCTTCGCTCGCTTCATATCTATTTTTCAATTGAAGGTAATTATCTACTAATGTGCTGTGTCGCTTTTCCCCTGAGCAAAGAGAGATTCCACGGGTCTTGCGGCAAGAGTCAGACACATATGCTTAGCAAAAAAACTGGCTAAATGTTTCGATTTTCTTCACAATTAGGACAGTAATGTTATTAGAGGCAATAATTTTAATTTACATGCTTAAATACCTGATTAACTTCCAAGCATTTTTAGTCACGCAGCCAAGCACTGCAATTTCTTTGGTTTTGTGCTAATGTGACTTTCAAAAAGTTAACTTAGAAAGTGTTTAAAACAGTTAAAACTTTAAAAAGATTTTGCATGAGTAATGTCAGCTTCCAGTGTCTGGAAGTGGTTTTAGGAAGAAAACACTAAAGTGAGGGTGTGAGACATCCAGCAGTTGTTCTAACTACAGAGCTCCTATCCATCCCGTCCCCGTCTGTCCTCCCCCTCCGTACTCTTGTATCAGGAACTGTGTCCAGGGATGCTTTGAAAATCATTTTGTAGCCCCCTCACCATTACAAGAAAACTTACTAAAATGGAGCCTTCCAGTCAACAGCAAAAGACGTCGTTTCCATTTAAAACACCAGAGCAGGGGGAAAGGGAGAAGGGAACGTTTCAGCGTATCCAGGTCATTAGACTGTGATTAACCAGGATCCTGAAACACTGATGCTTTGTTCCAAAATGAAGAAGGAGAATAATTCTAGTGTGGTGTTCCCTAATTTATTACTTCACTTTTCATTTCCATTAAATACAGTAAACAGTAACGTGCATAAATGTATCCCTTCCTGCTTCACTTAGCCAGCAGGTATCAACACAGCAACACTTTATATGCAGCAGTAACAGCCATAAAGATTAAATTATTTGCACAACATGCAAGATTTGATTCCCAGATGTAAACAAAGAAAAAAAAGCAACTGTCTCCCCAGCAAAAGCTAAATGCTAAAGTAGAACCTTAGTCACAGAAGCCATTAAATCTTTTTTATGATTCCCAATATTACTTAATTGGTTTGTTTTTTCAATAAAGCCTTTAGAGGACGACCGCGGAGTTAGCATGGCAACACAGCAGCTCAACACAGCGCTCGATTCCCCCTCTATCGGTGTCAGGAACAGCACACCCTGACGCAGCTGTACACAGCACCTCTGTGCACACCTGGAAAACGCTTGTGCCTGGAATTTAACTGCAGCATCGAAATAAAGGGGAATACTCCCCTTTCCTCAGCAGAAATCCCACTCGCACTTTTGCAAAACTGTCCTTAGGTAAATAAGTATCAGGAACGTTTATATATAGTTCAAAATGCTTGCTGGCATGCCTGTACACAAACTCACCTCTCGGGGCTCCTGCAACCTGTTTTCTACCGTCTCAGCTTCTCTGAGGCAGTGTTTCATTATGTGATGACATGACCTTTTGGGCCTGAATCTCATCTATAGCAATCTGCAGTAAGAAAACCGTAACATGGACATTAACTGCAGCCATACTAATTTTAACCACACTTCCACTTAGACTCCGTCACACTATTGCGGTAGTGAAAATTAAAAAATCAAGCCCTTTATCTTCACCAAATCTTCTTATTAACATAGTAAATATCTAAATTTACATTTTATGGCTTGGGCTGATCTCCATACATAATTACAGTTAATTATAATCCAATGATAAGTATTGCATATGCATGGCTCCAAGAACTGATTAAAAGACCACGTTCATGCACACTAAGTGTTTGAAGCAGCTGACAGCAGCATTTAATGCCTTTAATGATTAAAGAGTAGTGTTAATGCTGCAACTGCAGCAAAATCAGCAATCCACTGAATTTAGCCTGGACTGTGAGCAACTGAATGAATTGTTAGTTTGTTACTTAAATACAAGAGCTGTAAGAACAAGACCTTCCTTCCATCTCTAGGAATGATTTGTCCAAAATGCAATCTTGGCCCATCTTGTTAAAATCTGTGGAATTTCAGAGACTGAAGATCATTCACCTGGAAACACGTAAACCAGGCTTAAGTCATCACCTCCACTTGGCAGAAGGCATTTAGAATGCACTCGGTAATCTACAAAGACCCTGTCCCAGAATGGGAGACCTCTGGTATTCCCACAGGATGAACAATGACAGGAGAAAATACTAAAAATAAGAAGCCACATCAATGCAATTTCTGCCTTCCCCTATCAGGAGCTACAGAGAAACTAAGAGAGGGGGACATGGTGGCACTTCTCTTGGGAGATTACTGGCCTGAAAAGGTATGTGAACACTGGGACTATCTAGAGGGAAGAGAAAAGGGGGAAACATCATTGGAAACAAGACTCTCGGAGGCTTAAAACCAAAAAGGTCACCTGCTCACAAAGTGTCAGAAGGGCAAATGAAACCATTTCTCACAAGCCTGTGTGGGATCAAGTCACAGAGGAGACTCCGCCAGAAGAGACACACAAAATAATTGTCACTTTTTTCACTGGACTTACAGAGACAAACAAGTGACATTTCAAACACTGGTTGCGTGCATTCAGCAGCCACCTATATCACCACCATCCTACAATCCCGTAAATGTCAGAGGCTCCCATTTCCAAGACTTCTGTAGAATAAAATTTCCCCGGCTGCTATCCAGCAACTATTTCCTACTCGGTAATGTTTAATTTGCTTGGGCTATTCTAATTACTTGCAAGATTATAAAAAACAAATGTAAAAACTTTACCTCTGCTCACTGCCTCTTAAATTAACTGTCTCATATTAGCAGCCTTCCAGGACCTGAAGGGAGCCTACAAGAAAGCTGGAGAGGGACTTTTTACAAGGGCATGTAGTGATAGGACAAGGGGTAATGGCTTTAAACTGAAAGAGGGTAGATTTAGATTAGATATAAGGAAGAAGTTCTTTACTGTGAGGGTGGTGAGGCACTGGAACGGGTTGCCCAGACAGCTGTGGATGCCTCATCCCTGGAAGTGTTCAAGGCCAGGCTGGATGGGGCTTTGAGCAACCTGGTCTAGCGGTAGGTGTCCCTGCCCATGGTGGGGGGGCTGGAACCAGATGATCTTTAAGGTGCCTTCCAACCCAAACCATTCTATTATTCTATGATTCTATGATATTACAAATATTTGAGAAAAGTTCTGAGGACATATTAATATTTAATTTTTCATTACATTGGTTTAAAGTACAAAGTCAAAATTCCCTAATACAGTATTGCTTAAAGCTGATATACATAATTCATTCCACCTATTTGGGATGTAAGCAGTCTCACCGAGGAAAAAGTATGCATTGGCGGCAGTATGTTGAGACTCCCATTGAAGATGGGATCCTGTTCTTGTTTTAAAGAAAAAAGCTATAGACAAGTCAAATATATTCCTTTTTTGGTCTGATTTCTCTTCTTTTTTGAACTGATTTCTCTATGAAAGGCTGAAAATTGACAGCAGTCTGCTTGCTTCTTTTGGCTGAAGTACATTGCTTTCCAGCTAACACTGCTGTCCAACTGCCCCTAAGTTCAGGCCAGGGTTAATGTTTTCCATGGAGCGCCTTATCGACAGCAAAGAGCAGGTTCATAACCTAGTACCTTCTCCTAGAGCCGTAAACAACCGGGTTAGGGCTGAACATTCACCTAAACATCCCCTACCAAACCTAGACAGAAGAATCAGTGCCACTTGGCCCAGGCAAGATAGCAGCATCAAAACAGTACTTACATCTTTGACATCTCTAGCCATGTTCAAATAAGCTACTGCCCTCAAACGTCCTGAATTTTTAAAGCAAAGCAAGAATAATTAATTATACCTATACTGAAGGTTTAGAGATTCTCTGCAGCTAAAGATTTGGACATGGTTTGTCCTCCAAACTCTCGCACAGATTTCTGCTATGACCCCAAAGCATCACAGAAAATTACTTCTATTGGGTACATAGGATGAAGAGTTGAAATACGCATTCAAATACTAAACTAAACACCTTCTCAGAGACACTGAGACATCCGTAGCTGAATCATAACCGTAAGTCTGTAAATGGTATTATAAGACTACTGCTCCATCTGTACTGCCAAGAATTATGCTCAGGGCAAACTGGTCACATCCGAACACAAAACCAAGCAAGGCTCAATTTGACAATATTTTGCACATGTAACACTCTTGAAGCATGAAAAGACTCAGGGCAAAGTTGAAGTAAGTGACCCTAGGACGCAGCCCTTTTCCAAAGTTCATCAGAGGCTCTTGGACCAAATTTTTTGCGATTTGGAACATCCTGTCCACATACCTTTCAGACACTTAGTTAAAATCATGCTGAACAAGCTTGTCATTAGCAACCAGCTCGTTCTGCTTCAGGAAAATGAGCCTTCCGTAATAACTGACAACAATCTGCTCTGCAAGACTTCACTTCAGCCAAGTCCAAACTGCAGACAAAATCGGAAACTCGGCGACAAAAAGACTACCTCGTTTCAAGCTTCATTAAAATTCCTGTGCTCCCTTCTACAGACTAATCAGGCTAAGGACACCAAATGGTATGCAAGGGTTAATTTTTAATCAGCAACCTGCAGCCTGAGGAGTGAATGCAAATGCTCTCACCCAGCACTGGCTCCAGAGCCTGAGTAAGGAGACTTATAGATAGCTCTCCCAGCAATGATTTATGAACACTAATCCTTCAGCAGCCGTTCACAAAGATCGACGGATTGATAGCAACATCTTGTGAGATCTGGGGCCTTGTGCTTTGCTGTGTTCAGCTCAGGATTTTAGACTAAATTATTGGTCCTTCATCCGGAGACCGCAGGTACAAGGATTTATGACTAAACTCTTGTCTGGCCTCTTTCGTTTTCTTGAGGCAAAACTGCAGCTTTCCTTGCTGGAGCTTGGGAGATCTATTTTTAGAAAGTAAAAATCAGATCAGGTATTGTATATTGTATATTGTATATATTGTATATTGTATATATACAATATTGTATATTGTATATATATTGTATATATTGTATATATATTGTATGTATATTGTATTGTATATTGTGTATATATTGTATATATTGTATATATAACGCAGAGAATGAGATAATACTTATTCTCTGTTAATGGAGAACCAGATTTTGCCTCATACCAGACAGTAACTAGTAACACGGGGTTTTACTCAGCGTGAAAAACAAGCAAAAATCTGTGGCCAGAGCACCTTACCCCATGTAACACCACTGTGCCTCAGGGACAAACTGACAAACTAGAGACCCAACTGAGCTGGATGTTGTATGCACATAGCAAAGAAACAATTCCAAAAGCTCCAGTGTTTTAGAGCTCCACCTGAAGAACAGAGATGCTGTATTTTGGGGCAGCAATACTGGTTCGTTGGTTCAAAATATCCATCCCACTCTCCCCTCATGTTTCTACTCCCACTCATGTACCAGGGGGACTTACCAAAGTAAGGCTGTGGATGGATACGACAAAAGCGAAGGATGAAAAATAAAGAAGAGGTCACACCTTAGTGAATGATTATGGCTGAGATGAGCAGCAAAGCCGCTAGTTACAGGACCAGGGACCGGCAAAGTAACAGTCCTCAGTTCGCAGATCAGAAAAATAGAGGCAAAGAGGTTAAAAACTTCCACAAAGCAAATTAGTTGCTACAGATCGAATTCATTTCAGGAAGCGAGATGTCTATTCTAAGCTACTCATTCAAGCTCCCACAATTAACAGAGAGCCGCAGCTGTAGAGATGGGTTGCCCTGTGTGCCTCTGGAGGTGGCTCCCTTCCTTTCCACTGACCAGCAACCCTAGATGGATTGATGGTTGAAATAAATCCTGGCACAGCAAGGAAATGAATCTTAGCGTTTGTTTCTAAGCTCTAACCACTAATTACAAAGGTTGTAAATGCCCTCCAAAGAATAGAGAGATATTTAATTACTTTTTCCTTTTGACAGATTTCCAGAAATAAATTTGTATTTTATCCTGTTTGTTCTCAGATTCGCATGGGGATGGGTTTAATTGGGCACAGTGGGGAAGTTAATATCCTTGGGTAAAATTATGCAGAGACTTAGATCCTTGGCCACCCTACGGACATTGCATGTGGCATAAATTAGCACAACATCTTTCCTGTTAATGAACAATAAGCAACTTTTTTCCAGTAATTTTTTTAAAATGTTAATCCACACGGAATTTCTTTAGAAGTCTCAAGAAATTATCCCCAAACCTAAATCAAGAGTCTTTTCCATAGGCTTTATTTCTCACACGAAGAAAGCTCCGTTTTGTTTATCTCTGTCACACACAGGCATACGCTGCTTTTAATGCAGCAAGTTTTTGTGGGTGCAAACTACGAACTATATTAGACTTGGTCAGAACTTTTCTGATACAACCTTGTATTCCCTGGCATGAAATGCAGACTCAGGGGCATCACAATATTTCACAGGTCAGTTCTGGATGGATCGCTGACCACCCCAGCTGCCTGCTTACCTCTGTGTGTGCCCTGGTTTACGCCATCCATTAGCAAAGCCAGATGTCCCAATATGTTGATCAAAATGGTCTACTTCTTTTCTCCCAGAACTATTTCTAAGTCTTCATAAATATTTTTTTTACCATCCACAACAATTTAAGAAGTTGTTCATTGTTTCCTTTTTTTTTCTTTTTGTCTCAAATGCAACTTTCTACAAATGAAGTCAGAAACTAAGGAATTGTGACCAACTTTAACTGCATGTATTTCAAAAACCTGTATTATGAATTTGCATGAAGGAACACTGTGGATCTGCTATATCAAAATGCAAAGTAAAACTCTCTTTCTGGATGTTACACTTTTCTGTACTTTTCCATTACAAGTTAGCCATGTGTTTTGCAAAATGAGACTGGAACAATCTGGGAAGGTTGGAAAATTTCTAGTGAAGTTTACAGGTTTCCGAACATGCCTCCCTCCGATTTCTAGATACTCGCTGTAACAACATCAGCAGGCACATCTGCTGCTGGGTTCTCTTTATAGCAAAGAATTGAATGCTCTACTCTGTTCTTCTTATCAGCCTAGTTTTCAAGCCTGTAGATAGTTGGCTATATCCCATCTCTCTGATACAAGTTCAAACAAAAACTGTGTAAATGTAGATCCAGGGAAAAAAAGCTACATTTGCATTGTCCTAAAAAAATGAGAAGTGAGATTTCTTTTTCTGTATTTCCCACTACTTCTATTACACTGTCAGTACCAGTCTACTTAACAAACATGATGTATGAGCTCACTCCAAAAAAAAAAAAAAGAGGGAGTGAGAGAAAAACCTTTAAAGGAGGAAGGTTTCTTTAGAAAGCTGTAATTTTAAAAGCCTTTATCTTGAATCACAGTCAAAATGAAAACGATGGCTGCTGCAGCTGCAGTCTATTTGAGCTACTGTTTCTTTGCTGTTCTTCAAGAGATGTGCATTGAAGATGAAACACAAAATCATATTTGCTATGGATGTACTCAAACGCACAGCAAGTCTTCTCACAAGCCAAGCAGAATAGAAAATAGAGCTGCAGCAGTCATTTTAACCTGGAGCAATGAAAGGCTCAAACTTTCGGTCTCTGGATTTCAGGCAGAAGTATTGCACACACACATATGCACACCTGACCTGACACAAACAGAAGTCAAGGGACACAAGTCATTTCTGTCCTAGTGACATGTCCAGATGGACCAAGATTTTCCACCTCTAAAGCAGCGCCCCTGATATTTTTAGTGTGATCACATCTTCCTGATACTTTACTGTGATTTCTGAACAATACAAATTTTTCTTTACAAAAAAGAAGCACTAAACAATTTGATAATCGGGAAAGAAAGTCTGAAATCCTGCAGTAATCACTTCCAAAGCAGTCATTCATTACGGCAAAGAGGATTATGACTGCAGCTTGTTGGATAAGCAGATGAGCTCTTACAAATTAAGGATGCTACTTCCTTGGCAATGCGAAGGCCAAATGCTGATATTAAAAGAAAAAAAGTACCACAGACAGCAAAGGCCTGATTTTGCGATTTGCAAAATGTCCAGACTAATAATTAATACACAGCTAAGCTTTGCTGTCTTATTCCAAGAGTTTCTTCTGTTTAATACTTCTAAACTCCAATAATCCCAAGGCACAGAGCCGCAATCAGGTTCTTTGCAAGATCTTTTACTTTTCCAACAGCTGGTTATCGCCTCAGCTGACCGGGCTCAGGCCAGGTCCAGGTCTGCAGAGCACTGCTGGGCCATGTACAGCCCCATCGGACCATGGAAGCTCTCCAGTGCTCCTGCCTTCTTCCAGCAGGATCTGTACCTCTGTACGCGAAGGCTGGGAAGCTGCTTTCACACACTCCTCTCTCTCTGTTAGGAATGAGCTGTACACAGATAATATTGCTTTCAGATGTAAGAATCCCCTCATGCAGCAGTTTTGAAATATTCCAAACCACAGATCTTTCAAGGCTTTTACATATGAATAGGACATTGTCAGCTCCCTCAGACCCAGGCTGCACTTCAGCACACAGAAGAGTAAAATACACATTAGCACTATAAAACTTCATCTCAATTAGCATAATCTGTATTTCCATTATAGAGCCCGGCTTTACAGCCAACCTCGGGTGATGTACTGAGCACTCTGGATCTGTCTTTCTCTAAGGAGAAATTCCCCAAACACAAGAAAACCATTCAGAGCAGTGAATGTATGAGCTTTCAGTGCCGGCTTATCTTTCAGCAGTTCTACTCCCTTCCTCTATCTCCTTCCATTGCTCCCATCGTTTCAATGAGTTCAATTAAAACCTTCTGATGCACTTTGTCTACAGCAAGGAAACGCAGTCATGCCTCACACATACTCACGCGGATGGGCCAAGCACACCGACTCCATGTCCAAGAGGGAAAAGGAGTGAATGAGGAAAGATCATTTTTGTGATTTTACTTCCAACAAGAGCATTTAAAGGAGATCCAAATCAGGCAGCAGTTGCAAATGACACATATTCTGGTATCACTATCAAATAGCATGCTGGATAGACTAAAAATTTTAAATTGATTCAGACTCTTCCTCCAAATATTACGGATATGCTATATAGCATGGGATAGTAATATATATGAGGCCACTATGCAAGTAGCTTTCTTCTGGATTAAACAGGAATGAAGGAATCTCACAGTATTTCAAGGCTTAGTTTCTGAGGTTCCAGAATATTGGATACCTATCTGGCCTTTACTGGTAATAATGATATTTCATAATTAGCATACAAAAGAATAAGCTTTGGTTTCAGTCACTAATAGCCTGTCAAATGCCAATGAAATTTCTAGTAACATGGCAGCTGGTGACCAATAAGTATCCAAACCACAGGATCACTCTGACAGTATGGCTCTGAAGGAGACAGACAACAAAACTCTAGACAGATGCATGGACTTAAAAGTTTTTCCACAGGAAACAAATGCTGTTCTCGCACTTCTGAGGTCTCATGCAGAGAGGGATAGAAAGAGCAGGAGAGAGAGGAAAAAAGGAAAGCATCCTTTCCAGAAGACTTCCCCAAAATTATGCCCAATTAAGCTGTAGTTCATCTTTCAGAAAGAAAACTCATCTCCTTTCTAAATTTCCCAGGAGCGGAAAATCCACCTTGGGAAACTGATTTGATGTCAAACTCTCCTCCCCAAACACATCCTTTTGTTAATCTCAATTGACCTATCCTCACCTTCCAGCCACTGGATCTTGTGGTGCATCTGTCTGCTCCTCGTGGCCATAGCTCTCTTCTCTATGCAGGAACCTATACGTTATGATCAAGGCACCCCTTAACTTTCCATCATTCTGAGGCAAGTTTTCTAGGCGGTACCTCACTCTTCTTGCTTTCTTCTGAACACGCTCAACGATAACACCACAACTTGCTGAAACCAGGGTGCCCCCACACCACACAGCACCACAGCAAAGGCTGTGGCAGAACCCATATGACGAACAAGTATAACCTCCCCTCTCCGGCTCTGTGCTTCACCATAACATGTGCCCGGGAGGCAGTAGCTCTCCTGTGGCCCAGGGAGCAGGCAGGCCAGCTGGTGAGCCATCATCCTCAAACCCTCTTCAGACCTCCCTTTCAACAGAAGAGGGGCCTTTACTTGGTAAGCATCACCTAGAATTTATTCCTCTACACACTCACCCTTACTAAAATTACTAAAATTGAGCTGCCACCCAAGTCACTAGGTATTCACAACTCTGTATTAATGACTTGCTGTTTTCCTCCTCTCCGTTTACCATTGCCCTAACTTTTGCATCCTCTGTAAACCTGATCAATAAATGACTATGTTTTGTTCTGGATCATAAATTAGAACATTTAACTAGCGCCAGTCCAAAATCTGGTCCCCCAAGGATCCCATGGGAAATGTATCTGCTTAGTGATGACTTCCCAGTTACAGCTATTTTTACAAACTGTCAAACATTTTTTAAATCACTATTATGTGTGCCAGATTGATATGCATTCACTTGCCAGTTTAATTTTTGGTTTATTCATTTCCATATGCACCTGTATAGGAGTAATTCTGACATTCAAATATCTATTATTAAAACAAAGAGGGTCATCAGCTTGAAGAATTGATTTTAAAACATTTATTTCCGGAAAATGTTTAGGTTAGCTGTCTATCTTTAACCTTCCAAGGCTGCAGAGAAGGCTTCTGTGATATATTACAGTCTTGCTTTGCTCTCAACTCCGCGTGGGTTAATTTTATCACAAGTTCTTGAAAGCTAAAACAGCGGAACTGCATTTTAATTGAAAATATTTTACACTTTCAGCTTAAAAAATAAAGCAGAATAAAAATTACAGTTTAAGCAATGTTTTCTCAAGCCACAGAGTTGAATGGCAGATAGGACTGACCTGGAGGGAGCAATCTCAGAAGGCTGCTGCTTTTGGGGTAATCCTTACGTTTTATGCTGAAAACTCCATTTGTCTTCATTAAGTATTAATCAGCCATTACCAAGGAGGCATATATAAAAGGTGTTAAATAGTAAAACCCAACAAGTGAAAAAAACTGATTTGATTTCACATTTACAATAAGGAGTTGTCACATATTACCCCTTTCCAAGCTGAGATAAATCATCTCAGCTCCATGAACTCAGATGGATCTCTGTCCTTCTACATGAGCTGAGAATCGCACCTGAACTGTCTACAGTGAAAGGAAGATTTACTGAGATTGACTGCTTAAGTCCTCGGCAGGCAAAGCAGTCAAAGCATTTTATTCAGCTGGGAAGGACACCGCTTGCGTGCATATGTGCAGCTACTCATGCAGGTATCATATGAGTGACTATATTACATCCATACATGAGTGAATATATACATGCATAATTGATGTTGACATAGCACACCAGTGTTTTACCCACCACCAGATGCTGGTGTTTTTTTATTTTGTAATTACTTCGTTTTCAAGAGTTGTAACATGCTGCATCATGTTTCACTGTTCAAATCCAACAATTAAATGGCAGTTTATTTTGGTTTCTCCTTTCCATTCTCTATATTTTGCTCCTATCTATTTCATTACAGGTTTCCAGGCTGAAAGCTTAAGTAATATTCAGAGAAAACAGCAATGTGAATTTTTCATTTAATAGTAGTCTCTTTATTTAATAACCTTTTTTTCCAGAACATACCGCTTTTCAACTCTTCTATTTAATCAAGCTCTTGACATAATATTTTCCTGTCAAAACATACTCTATTTTTCCAAAATCTTTATCCTCTCCTCCCTGACCTTTTCTTCCCCGCACCCCCCCCCCATTCCCTTTGGCACTCTGTGGCTGCCCCTACACATCCCTACCAATCTTTTAGGCTCATTCCCTGCTAAGAATTTCTCTTCCCTCGCCCGTTCTAGTCTTCCACCACCATCCAAGCTCCCCCGCACCTCTCTCCTAAAGCAACGAGCCAAGAAAAAACCCAGCTTGCTCCCTAACCCAGCCACCACGCCAGGAACCCGGGTCCCACTCAACCCAGAGCAAGGGGTGGCAAAGGGGGCAGAGGAGGTGGCAAGGGGTGGTGGGGGAGAGGAGGTGCTGAAGGCATGGGGGCTTGGCTTCAGTTGCTCAAGAGGAACCAGAAAACAGCCCTCTCCCCTGTGTTCCCTGAGGTTTCCAGGGCTTTAATCCCGTCCCTGAGCCTGGCACCCCTTCTCCATCCCCTCGGTGCCCCGCTCCCAGCTCAGCGCTGTCACCCCATGCACTCCCCTCCTCTATTCCCAGGAGACCCCATCCACCCAGAGGCCCCACATTAGCTAAAATACACAAAATGCCAAATAATGAACAAAAGGCTTGAGAAGCAGGCAAATTACAAGGCCAAGAGCTACAGCACAGGGAGGCCAGGAGGCACGCCTTGTTTTATTTATAGTTTTTACTCAGCACTTTGTTTTTCCTGCAGTTAAAGCAGTTAAGAAAGATGACAGAGTTTGAGGTCAGGAGTGTTGTCACAGGCACACAAAGCACGATCAGATGAGAGGTTCAGCAGCAATGCTGAGTGTTCTCCTGTTTCTCAACAACCAGTAGTTTTTCCTTTCCATTTTATACACTCGCTTTCAATTCTCTGTCCTAAATGTTTAAACAAAGAGCAGTCATCCCCTCATACAATTAAAGGCTGTGAGTATGGAAAATAGTCCAAGACTTTACGTGTTACTTTTTGAGAAGATGCACAAGAAACGTAGCCTTCCCACCAAGGCTGTGTTCCAGCTAAAATTAGTGTCACAAAAACAAAGATTTCAGGCAAATATAAACAGCCTTAGAAATGAAGACCGCCTTTACCTCAGCTATGAATGTTTTCTTGAAATGGGAACCCTGAATAGAAAAGAAAATTAGAAGACCTCAGGATGATAACCCCACTGCCATTAACCTTGCAGAAACCATTTTTGCTATATTGCATTTGTGGCTTCCACCCAATGTGTGCTGATTTCAAATGAGAGCTGAATATGCGTATTTAAAAAGACAAATCCAAACCACTAGCACTGACTAATTTTGCTGTTCAAGACCTTAGCTATATTTTTGTTGTTGTTATTGTTGTTTTGCATTGCCCACAAAATAACGAGGGATACAAAGGCTGCGGACAAGGATGTGTGTGAACCTGAAAAATCACAGCTTCTAATCACCCTGAGGTAACTGCAATATAAAAAAAAGAGCGCAGGGTGAAGGTAACCAGTGATTTTATTTAGATTCTCCCACAGGAACAGGATTAATTCCATGCTCTGCAGATGTTCATTTGCGTCCTCCTTATATTATGGGGAAATTAAAATACAGGGTGGGTTGCTGTATACTCTGCTTACAATGCCAAGACAATTTAACTGTTTCTGTTGCAGCTGTGCTACTTCCCTTCAAAGAGAGGTCAACACTCCTAATGCCTATGTCCTCCATCAGCCCACCCCAGCCCCAGAACGCAGAGGACCTCATTTAATTCCTGCCTCACTGAGGAATGTCCTTTTAAGTAGGAGGCTCTCTTTGCCATCCTCTTGCCATACCAGTAATGCTACTAAGTACTGGAATTCAAATCACCTGTCTTAGGCTAAAGTTCAAGCTCTTAGGAACAATACGTGTTTGAGGATTTGGTGTGAGCTCCTCCATAAGCTTTCACTTGTGACTTTTTCTTCAAAACACCCTGATGGCATCATCCAACTTTCCAAATATTACCCCCACGACAGCTACTGCTAAACACCAGTCTTCAGTTGGACAACACAGCATCAACCATGTCTTTCCAGACCTGTTTTGCTTCAGAAAGTCCCTGCTGGAGCTGGTTCTTTGCATCGAGGCTTCTTTGCGTGGAAAGAAAAGAAACCTCTGGTTACATTCCTGCCCTATTCCACGCAAAGAAGCCTCGGAGAAGCCTCCTCATGGCCAGGTGGGAGCTGAATCTTCTGGTATCCCTCCAGATAGTGCTCAGGACTGAGAGCAGGTTGGAAATAGATAGCAGTCATGTCATCCTTATCCTCAAGCCAGCCCCAAATAAAACACACAGGGCAGGGAGAGAAAAGGAGAAACAAAACAAAAGCACAGCGAGTCCCAACCAAATATAAGGGTTTCTCTCCTTCATCTGTTAGCTCTTCTTACAGCCAAAACACAAGAGTTAAGCTATGCACATGACTAAGGGTTTCCAGCACCAGGGGTTTCCCAACGCTATTTGTCTAATCAAAAAGTCAACAAGCTATATTGGGCTTTTCATTGCAAGGACAACACTGAAGGAAGAAACCTCAAGACTTCATTTCCTTTCTCCCATGTTTTTCAAATAGCATCTGTTTGTTGACCGCAGATGAAACAAAACACAGGCTTCTTCCCTCCCTTTTAACTAGAGATTAAGATACTCAGAATTTAATATTGAGAAGCGAGTGACCAAAATGGTTCTTCCAAACCCAAACAGCATTTTTCTTCCCCACCATCCAGACACAACATGGTCACACCAGTCACCCAAGCTCTGCAATCTCCTTCCACAGCAGCAGCTCACTCCCAGCAATGCCATTTCTCCTCCTCACAGCAAAGCTTAGGTCAGGATTAAAGGGGGGGGGGGGGGGGAATGTCTGAAACACGAAAGCTCTTTTATTGGCCACATCAAGTACAAGATGCGAGACAGGAATGATAAAAACCAAAGGAAGACTTTCAGCTTCCCAGAAAAAAGTAGCCATTAAAAGCAGTCATCAAGACCAGGCACCAAGCTAACCACACACAGGGTGACAGCCGGTCCCACCACTTGTCACTTGGTGAAATCACTGTCTAAGCACTAACGCCTCAGACAAGCACTTAAATACATCTCGCTCCCCAAATCACACCAAGAGACCAGTGGGATGAACTGCAGGCCACCCGCAATGGTCACTAATGATGCAATTTATTTCTAACAGATATGACATCGCAGCAACCAGCATTACTGTTTGACTTGAGAAGTGTAGAAAACAGCAAGAACAAACACTTCCTCCTCCCTAAATCACCTCTTCCCCCTTCTCATAACCTTTCTCCTCTGCAAAGGAGTAAAAGTTAGTTTTAAAAAACTGAAGAAAATGAGGAGAAAATGACGAAGCAAAAATAAAACTTATAAAAAGCTGCATCTATTTTGCACAAATTAAAAAAAAATTAAAAGCTTCAAGAAAATGGAATTTTCTTTTAAAAAACCTACCCAAATTCTACTACCTTTCTCTTTTCAGTGACAGCCTTTACAGGAAAGATTTGTCCACTTTCTTACCTGATTCTGTAATTCACTGCTGTCATTACACAGGCACAAGTGTTACTGAATTTACATGGAGTCACCCCCAGGGGGTTATTCAAAATACAAATTACACAACCCAGCACTGAACACAACAGCTTTCCTGAATTATGGCTGTTTCCTAAAATACGGACTGGTACCGCATTGCTAACTGGAGCCAAATGCATGACCGACCCATGTCGATCCAAGCCGCTTCAAAAGAGGGAGCAGCAAGAAGAGACCGCCAAGCAGGGACACTCAGCCCAGATTTTGAATGCAAGCACGGGTTTATTATTAGGTTGTTCTTTTGAGTTATACTACCAATGCCTTGGCTACACTGGATAAAAATAAAAGCACAGTACTTTATGAACCATCCGCCCATACTGATGCAAGCTGCTACCCGTGCTCTGCAGCAAAAAGGAGCACCCAGCTGAAGGGAGGCACGCAGAGAAGCTGTGCGGCTCGGGGGCTGGGGTCCCGCGCAGCAGACACAGCCTGCCAACCGCAGGCCCGGGCAAGAGGGAACAGAGACACGGGTTACGCAGACATCCAGCTGGTTCCCCCCGCCACCGCGCTCACTGCAGAGGAAAAAGCAGAGAGCAACGGAGGGGTCTGAGGCAAGGAAAGCACGGCCACAAGCCAATTTCACTGTCACCTTCCGTGCAGCGATGACAGCTCTGAGTCGGCTGGCTTCAGGCCAAACTGGACTTTCCAGATCATGCAGCAGGGCACAGAGAAGTCGCCTTAGACAGTGAGCATGGGGTGTCAGGAGGGGAGAGCAAGGAGCACAGGATGCTCTGCCCGGCGGGACAAGGCAAGCCAAGACCGCTGGTACCACCGCCGTCACACTGCGTCGTCTTCTCCGCAAACGTTGGCCAGTCTGCTCTCAGCAATGGGGAGAAAAATACCCCCGTTACAGCAAAGGCCTGGGGCTAGGCCAAAACAACATGGGGGAAGACCCAGAAGAGAGTTAACAATGTCAGCAGGGTAAAAAATGCTATTGAGGATTGTATCAGTATGGAAGACAGAAGCAAACTAGTCACTGGCAGATAGGATTAATTTTACAAGTGTAAAATCTGAGTTTCACTTTTAAGCAAAGAGAAAAACTATGGAATTTTTTCAGGTAGCAGCAAGAGCAGCAACATCTGTTGTCTTTCTCAAATTTATACACCAAGCAACTACTCATGTTACTCAGCACTGCTTACCTCTCACCTTCCTTTCCTCCACTGTGAGTGACTTCAACGACTCTTACTCTTGGCAAGAATTTTTGAGTTACTAAACTGCAAAATAGCCAGTATTTGAAAACAAAAAATATAGCTAATGATAAAACATACCACATCTGAAATCAAGCATTCAAGAACAGCTTCAGCAAAAAATACTCAGACTTTAGATTCCCTACCAAAAAAATCTATCCCTACACTATTATTGGTCTGCATTTAAAATTCCTATACAACAGCTCTTACTTATTTAGCAAGAGCTAACCAATCCAGCTTGAGAAGTGCCTAATCCCATTACAGTTTTCCTCCACATCATCATCATATACCTTGTGCCCTGTTCTTAAATCTGAATGTGCACTTCTCAAAGCCGATGGGCTTGAGTCTTGGGCCAAAATTCTTGCCCAGGAAGCGAAGGTGCCCCACAGTTTATACTTCCCACTGGAGTTTACCTCTGGACTCTGCCTTTGGTTCCCTCACAGTCTTCCTGTGTAACCCTGGGGTACCACTTCAGCCCAAATTCAGTAGTACACTGAAGTACTCGCTTTACATCATGCACATGAGTTGAAAATCAATGCAAGTGTATTGACACAGTCATGACTTGCTGAAGGTCAGAAAGCAAACTGGTGACGGAGCTGGAAATAAAACAGAGACCTCCCGATCTCAAGATCAATTCCTTTAACCTCCAGGCCATGTTTGCATGAATTAACAAGGGAAACAATTCATCTGTAAGTGGTCTGAATCATTTTAGTGATCAGGTAATGTGTCCCAGTTCTGTCATCATTACATTTGTTGGCTCAGAGCTCCAATTTCCACCCCCATGCCACTTGCCCAACAATTTCTGTCCTTGGGAAAAAGTAATCAAGTATAACAAGGATGACAATCATAATTAGCTTAAAATACAGGCCTGCTGGCATGTAGTAAGAAGACATTTTAATATAAAGAGCTAATGTGAAGGGAGAAAGACTAAAGCAATAGAAATTTTAGATTAATTGAATATGGATATCCAAACCCAAATTATGAGAAATTATCATCTTAGGAAGCGGTAGGAATTCCCTTTACATAAATTACTCCTTTAAATATTTAAAATCCCACTTCAACCTCAGTAGAAATGAATGTTTAATATCTGCTCTTCTGTAACCTGACAAAAGCATTTGTAAAATGCATTTAGCCCAGTCAGCCCCATCCTGCTCTCAAAATATGGGCAAGAGAAGGTGGACAAAGACCAAACAAGGTAAGAAACCATCTGATTTCAGTCAAATAGCTTTGCTGAGCTACCTGTCATCAAGTAAATCAACTGCCAGAGAAGAAAGGAGAATAGACCCGAATGCTTGAAGGTGACTCTTTGTAACAGCAACCAGTTATGAATTATATTACATTAGGACCACTTCTGTATTTTAGAGATTTTCTTTTTTCCAATACATTTGTCTATCTTCTGCCATTTTTCACAGTTAAGCAATTACTGGTCTGTTGGAAGGACGCCAGCTGTCAGTACTTCTGTCAAACTGACACTTCACAAATATGTAAGAGTCCGCATTTCTGATGATGAATTCCTTACCGCATGTGTGACAGGATAAATTACTGCCAGCAATACCTACACAATGACTCCATGGGTCAGCGGGCTTCCCGTAAAGAGAGACAGGCAAGGTGAAAGGCACTGTCACAGGATGACAACTGCCACATCGTGGGATTTAAACCGAGAGTTGTGTTTGGTTTTTTTTTAAACTAAACTTCATTAAAATCCCAGCTACCAAAATGCCACAAGTACTACGGCCACGTCCATTACATCAGTAACATGTGTGATGAGAGTCAGGCAGAGCTATGGGGCAGGTCTTCATCAAGGAAGCATGAATACCAACGCTACGTTGTCTCTTCAACACAAGGGACTACCCACTATTCGGGTCTTCCTGAACCATTTCAGTTTGGGTGAGAAACAGATGAGAATGAGCCAGACGCAGCCTTCCCTGTGCATCCACACAAAACATGCAGCGAGCACGCGTGGTCTGCTGCCCCGTCCCTCCTGTCCTCAACGCCTCAGATGCACTGGGGAGGCAGCCACCCCTCCCGGCAATTCTCTCCACTGCGTCCTCATGACTTCTCCAGATGCCCTCTCCCATCCCCATTACCCACGAAGGCAATGTCTGCTGATTTCCAGGGAGAGAAACCCCTCAGCCACGTCGATCAAACCTCTCAGAGGACCAGTTGCAAGCCAAGAGGCCTGGGTAAAACAACTCTTTTCAAGAATTTTAACCTTTCACTTAAATATGCACTAATTTTTAATCCTCTTGCCCACCCTCCAGACTCACATATCAGGGATACAGATGCAGAGATTGATGCCACATTGATACAACACAGATACTAAAACCATAACACAGTGAGCAGTATTTTACATTTATCATAGCAGTGTTGGTTACGTGTGTCTACTGCATAAACCCACCATGGAAAGAGCCTCTTAACCTTCCCTAACTCATGTCCTTTCCAGCCAAGAGCATAGCATAAGTAAGTAGCGAATCCTGGTGGGTTTCCACTCCTTTGCCCCTCTCACTGAATTTCTTTGTAAGTTATGCATTGTCCCACTGGGTGAGGAGCAAAAGATGGTGTGGGGTCAGCAAGCTGGTGAATAATAAAGGTTTATTTAATCAACCTCTTATTAAGCAGAGCTTGACCGATTAACCTATGCAAGTGCCCAACTCTTCCATTAGCTCTTTTACTAACTCTCTCCTGGACAACTCATTAAACAGAGCAACAAAGTAGCACCCTGGGAGGGTGATTAAACTCTTTGCTGGAGGAAGCAAGGAATGGTCTGAGATCGCTCGATGTGCACACATGCAAGCGCTCGGAGCCAACAAGCAGGGGTTTCTTTCCAATTGAGAAAAGAGAAGTGCTGGTATCTGGGGGGAAAAAAACAAGGCTTCTTCCTTGTTCTTTTTAATGATTTCCAGTGCTATCAAAAGAAACAGAGCCACATCTACAGCTGGTACAAATCTCAGCAAATCCACTGACTTTGACAACACTACATGAATTTAAAGCAACTGAGATTTTGGTTCCAAAGTCTTAACAATTCTAAATAAAAAAATAACACCCTAAATTTTGGTTCCTGTTTAAAAACCCACTGACTGCCCCCTATAAAACTGAAAATATTGACTTCGCTTTCTACTCGCCCAGGCAAAACCAAAAATGCGCTTTTCCCAAATCTAACACAAAGAACTGCATGCTACTTAAAACAACAGCAACCACTGACTGCTGCTACCACTCCTGCAGCTACCTTCCATTACTGTAAGCAAGCAGTTATTGTGCTTACAGTTTTCTGGACAAACCCATAAGAGACAAAATGAAACAGTGGTCCCATAAGAACAAAATATTTAGAACAAAAAAAAAATATTGAGCTATTTAAGTTAAATATTAGTCATGTTGATTCCCTCAAAACTGATACTCATTATTACTAATATAGGATAGCAATGTACCACAGACAGCAGCCAAAATGTGTAACTTTTCTAAAACCAAAACTTATATAAAGTCCATATATAATTAATTTGGAAGACTATGAAACCACAATTGCAGGGAAGACATATGATACGAAAAAAGATAATACAACTTATCTTGGAAAACCCACGAAGTGCTGAAACATCTAGTTAATTCCAAAATAGGATTCCCACAGTAAATGAAAAGCCACCGAAAATAGCACAAAGACCCTAAAATAGCACCAAAAACCTGACAGAAGTAAAGCCTCCCAGGATGTGTTGTAAAATGTCTAACTACAGCTTCCCTAGATAACTCAACCACACATAGATGATATAAATCACATTTTTAACAGGACAGAGCATCACAAACAAGGGTGAACCGATAAGGTTGCACGTGTATAAGTGAATGCAGAACGTGTTAGAGCAAAATCCTCTGCGTCAAGGCAGATCCCACGGTTGCTCCAATACTGGAGCTCCACAGACCAAGGAGGCAAAGTGTTGTGGGACGTTATTCAGCCAGCATGGTGAAGCCTGCTGGCAGACAGACTTGGGTTTTTGGGGGGAAGAGGAAAGGATCTGGGTTGCAGCCTGCTCCTGCCATCAAACTGGAGACTAAGCCGCAACGTAGCTGTGCTTCCATCCCGGGGGGAAGGGTTTGGGCTTGTTCCAAGACTCAAAGAAAATGAGAGCTAGGTCACTGTGGCTGTATTTACTATGGGCCACAACGACCACAGATACTGTCAAAAGCAAGCTGAGTAGAGGCCATGCACAAACCATCAGATTTATGTAGATATGATTAAAAGTATCCTTACAATTCAAAATCGTATCTAGAAAATCTGAACCTTGGACTAATTCCTCCCAAACCTATGCCAAAAAAAGGTAAAAATACTAATTTCATTTTTTAGCAGCATGTTCTCCTGCAGCCTGTGCAACCAAGCCAGGGACACGCACAAGATCTGAAATGGAACTGACTACAGCTTTGAACTAGAATAGCATTTACAAACACATTCAATGGGTTGAGTTCTGTCTGCTCTCCTGACTCAGGGCATAACGACAAAAATACTGACACTTCTTTCTCTATGTAATAAAAATAAAACAAATAACAGCACTAAATAGGATTTTTAAATTATTTACCAGATTTCTAAACCTAAATTAAGAAAACTACCCTGATTAAAATACTTCATTTTTCTAATTTAGTTTGCCTTGTTAAAACTTGCCACTGAAATAACATAAGCTGTGAAATGGAAAGATAAAGGATTCTGTCTTTAGCACATTAATTGAACCAGCTTAAGCTATTCTACAGAGATGGCCTAAGGAAATACAAGTAACACCAAGAACTGGATCATGAAAGATGAGCAGTACTAGCTAAACTAAAGTACTAAAAGAATTATAGTCTCTACAGGGTTCTTTATTTTAAAAAATCAACAATTACACCACTTAAAATACTGCAGTTTGCAAATCTAGTCGTCTTTTAACTTCAACTGCTACGGAGGAGTCTGTGATAAGGACCAGGGGAGACACGACAAGAGATCCTTTTCTCGACCTGAACAGCCAGAACCAAGGGAGGCAGAAGGCAGGCAGGGAAAACGAGAGAGAAAAACCAACCAGCTAATGCACCAAGCTACAGCTACAGCTGTGAGCCCGCACTGTTGTAACTGGTGAACAAGGCTTTCGGCAGCAAAACGAAGGACGTGAACTGAGATCCCATGCAGCAAAGGTAGGTAAGGACACTTCCAGGGAGCACACTGGGATCAAAGAAAGGGCAAGTGCTTTCACACTGGCTGGATCACAAGCACTGAAGTAAAAAGAAACATGAAAAAAAGCCGCTGTCATTATGGAGGAATGACAAGACGTGTCGGGACAAAACACTGGAGGAAGCACAGGCTGGATTCACTGATGAAAAGATGACAGGCGGCAGATACATGCGGAGCGACACTGCCAGAGTACAAAGCCAGAGCAGTCTGGGAAACCTGATAGCATATATCAGGGCAGAGGCTAAAGAGGAGAAATAAAGGATCTAGCGATCTAAAAGGCCTTTGAAAGAAAGCTGTCTGAGAAGGAAAAAAATCAAGTGGAAGATGTGGACTCACATCATCGCTGTACCATAATCTGGGCAGGAGACCTACACAAGAACACACAAAACATGCAAAACTTTGGACAGGAATATAAAATTTGCTGTAGAAGGTAACCGGCCCATCTAACTAGGTATCTTGCAACTCACTGTGGCCCCATCTACAATTTTACAAAAAGCAAAAGTATCCAGTTAAACATCTGGTGCTGGGCTGAACACAAAAGAGAAAATTATTTCCCAACACCCACCATAGTCTTTCAAGTCGTGAGCTTCAGCTAGGGTTATTATCTCATCTGCACCAATGCAGTGTTAGTGGTGATCATATCATTACCATAACCAATCTAAGGTTTAGATATTTGACCAGGGAACTCACTGTGAGGAAGAATACCAGACCACATCTCTTATACTTTCGACTTCAAACAACTTCTTTTATACAATATTTTAATTTCAATTTGGCAGAAGAAATCTGACTGGTCAGACTGAAGAATGGATTTTTTTTTTTCCTCTTTTTTAATCAAGGTATCTGTGCTCTTCTATTTCCAGGATAAATGCACCCTGCACACCATGCACATGCTAATTCATTACACACTCTTGCTCTTGTCAGATCTCTCTCAGATCAGGCTATATTAGCCCTGGCCCTGGACTACCCACCTGCAATAACGCACTTAACATCTCGAGAACTTACTCTGTGCTCACACTGGCTCTCTACTCTGTGTATCACAAAACTAATTCCTAGTTTCTAGCTAAATTGCCTCCTTCCCCTGTGATTATTTATTTTCCAGAACAGCTTCTTTTACGGAAGGCTTCAATCTTGAATATCCAAATTAGTTACAGCCTCCAGGTCAGCTTTATTTACCATTTCATTAACTTTTTCAGATCATTCTTTGCAGATTAAAGGAACCCTTGCAGAACCTGGCTGCACAGCATTGCTCACACCAGGCGTCAGCACACGGCAGGGCTGCAGCTTAGCTCTGATGAGCATGTTGGAAGAAACATAGTTTTAAAACCACTACAATATTTTATCTACGAGAAATAACACAGTAAGTAAGGAAACAGTTGCAGCTTTTCATGCTTGGACCCTCGCTAAAACGGAACTTGTTTTTCCAGCCTAGATGGATGAACTAGGGTGAAAACTTTTCTTTCCATAAATTGCCAGTGATATAGATACAGATTCTTAGTAATAAATACCATCTAGCCATACCAAGAATTATGGCAAGTCAAGCTCATTACTGATGTAGTCTTCATAAGAAGAGAAAAGCAAACGCAGGCTATCAAGCCTTCCTGCCCCGCTGGACACAGAGCACACCCCCTCCCTCATCACGCTTCAGAAGGTCAACCGCCTGTCCTTTACAGCTCCTGAAGCTGTCACGTTATTTCAGTTCTCGCCATCTTTTCATCTTCCTGCAATCCTTACATCAAGTTCTTTTGTACTTCTGAGCTCTCCAACACCGACTTCTTCGTTACCCAACATGAATAACGCAAGGAGGGGAGGCAAAGAGCTTCTGTACAGAAACAAAACAATCTCTGGCTGGTGTGGTTCAGCATCTCTGCGTTGCCCCCTGGTTGTTGGGAACCCTCTTTGCACATGCAGGGGGCTTGTTGGCCAAAGAGCAGAAACCTTCGACGCAGGTCTGGAGGCCTCGCACCCCACTGGGGACCTGCACCTACGACGGCACCCCTGGTACCCGCCACACTCTCTGGGCGGTCAGCGCGGAGGACAGGGAGCACTGCCGGTCCCCGCTGGGAGCGGGCGGCTGCTGCGCCCAGCGCCATCCCCGCAGGTAGTCAGAGGATGCTCCAGTCAGGAGAGGGCAAGGTAAACACTGAGGATCAGCTCACCTGCTGGAATTATGGCAAGGGGGATTAGGTGGAATCTATTAACGGATTAAACTCTGTCCTGAAGATCACCAAGGCTTAGCCTCCCTGTTCCGCTTCTATTAATAAGTGACTTTGTTATGTGTTTGGCTGGACCTGTTTGAAATACCCATCATTCATTCCCATGGGGGAAGAGGAGGGGAGGCTGCACACACCCTCTGGAAAAATCACCATTTTCAGAAGAACACACTTTGCATCTGTTTCAAAAATATATATCTGATGATGATAAATAATAACAAATGCAAACTTCCATTAGATTTCTTCTTTTATGTATTTAAAGGACCATAAACCACATCGCTCCATCTTAAAGCGCTGCTTAAGCTGCAGCAAATTGTTAGAAACTCATCAGGTCTACAAGATACCAATCCATTACACTGGCTAAAATACAAGCGGTAATCCCTAACGGCTATCTGGCAAGAATGTAAACTTCATTAACTTCATGTTTTGCTTAGGGCTTGCATAAAATTAAATATTGATCGTCTTGCCGCTTAGTACAATGTAAAGATGATATGTGTGTATTGGAGAAGCACATAAATATTTATTACAGAAGTAATCAAATGGAAGCACAGCCAGACTAATCACTTTTTTAGGTTGCTTTTGTTTTTTTCTCAAAGAACCAAAACAGCACTCAGGGCACGCTAAGTGTGTGGAATAACACAGGTGTTACACACTCAACTACCTTTATTTCACCTTTGCTTTGGTTTTGCAGTGAGGGATACTCCTTAGTTTTCAGGCAATGGTTAACAACAGGCTGTGGTTCTGGGCTGAAAGTACGACCGCAGGACATGCAGCCACTGTCTGCTCGGGGAAAGCGAAGACATCAGCTGGGAAGGGTTTAATTTCTCAAAAAAGATTTTCTCCCTGCTTTGTACATGCTTCTGCAATTCAACCTTCGCCATCTGGTTCAAGCAATTTCCCAGGCTTTGTTAACCTTGCTTTTGGGGTGACAGGAAGCAAGAGCGGTCAGTGTTTACTGCAACTCCGTTTCTCCAATAGAGATTTTAGTTTGGGGGGCATAAGGAAAAGTGTAAGGGAATAAATTGTTGTGTGGTCCATGGAACAGAGTCAGTCTTAGCAACCTTGCCCAATGAGACTCTGAAGCCGACTTTATCCTCTAGGTGACATATTAAAATTAACTTTATTCCACCGCGCCTGCCAATTTGGATACTGCACTTGCTGACACAAAAGCATAAAAAGAATATGCTAGTTAATTAGATGAATTATAATGATTTTGAAAACATCACTTAGAAAAGAGGTTGAACACGCTTTCACTTGAGGGATTTGCTACTTCTCTGCAAAAATCTGCCATTTCCAAACCTTCCGAATGCAGCTCTTTGCAGCTATAAAATGCTGCAACAGAGGCTTGGGGGATATGAGGACAAGTAACTAGAATACTCTCCTTCCTGTGACTTTGATATCTTTGCTACAACATGAGGGCTGGAATACTAAAGTCACTTTGTTCTGGCTTTTTGCTGTGGTTTGATACTGGATGAATAAAATTCTAAGTGTCAATAACTCGGGATAGTTCAAATAAAAAAAAGAAATTCTTTTCCCTTGGCTAAACTACTTGTCTGAGGTGAAAGACGGGACATAAAACAAGATTTCCTGAAACTGTTGGTTAGAAAAGGCAGAAGAGTTATTGTTGGTTTTCCATAACTAAACTACTTTGCCCTACTGAACTATGTGCACATTGTAGAGCTACAGTCTCCATTCGCAGTGATGCCTGAGGGTACCTTTTGCCAAACTGCCTGGTAACTTTTCCTGCATGTCCCCATTGATGCACACTGTCCCCCAAAGAAGGCGCTCTCGGGGTAAGAGATGACATTACCAAGAAAAGGAAATTTTAAGACACACTGACCAAGCCGAGGAATTTGCAGTGCCTTTGCAATTACTCTTTGTCACCCTCTCTCAAAGCAAGTGAATGTAATTGGAGCTTCTGCATTTCATATGCTGGTCATCTAGGAAGAATTATTTACGTTCTGCCTTGTAACAGACAGCCCAAGGCAGTCTGCTTCCTGCCTATCGCAGGCGTATCAGGGAAAGCATCTGGTGCGCTGGCCAGTTGTTTACTCCTACTGCTTGTTTCGGGGGAGAGGGTCGTCTTATGACAGTTCAGGGCAGTTATAAAAACTTCAATCTGTGAAGCTGGTAGTCGCTAGCTGATTTTTTTTCCCCAAAAAAGAAGGAAGTTACCCTTTACCTGGGCTTTTGATGCCTTGTACAGAGGGTGTCAGGAAGAGGTGGTTAACAGATTGTGGATTCCACTTTCCCCAAAGCCTCCTTTGACAACATTTACCACATACGGTGTCCTGCTATGATGTTGAATGATGGCAACTGATGGCACGCTTGCACTCCATGGCAGACAGATTTATAACACTCTTTTCCTCAAATATAAATAACACATCCAAGCTGCTTCCTCACCAGCCTATTGCTGCCCTGGCAGAGCAGCCCCCGGATAACAAAGCATCCCCGTACGTGCACACCTGGCTCCTTCAGCACTGCCTCTCTCAGACAACGGATGGTGTTGCTCAGGCTTTTATTTCATCATTCATCTATCACCCGTTTTGTGGCTTGGCAAGTATGACTGCTCTCTCAGGTAGGTTCAGAGCTATATTTTCATAAAATGCTGCCCAAGCATATAGCACGTGACAGATAAGGAATTATCTTGCCAAACCCGGATCGCAGAAGAGACCTTGATTCTCCCAAAACAGAGGAAATTCTTTACAGCTACCATGCAGCTTAGCACGATGAGGATAGCAAATCTTTCCTCCAACATTAATGTTTTGGCACACACTGCTTTCTCAAGTTTAAACTAATTTTTGTTAGAAAGAGGAGGCACTTCTTAAAATGCATAATGAATCTGTACTCTTCAAAGAAGTTTGTTCTGCTGCTACCTTTGTCAGGCAGCGAAGCTACCCAGCAGTTGTCTGAAAGCCAACAAAGAGGCTTCCCACGGCTCCTAATGAGGGCAAAGAACTGAGGTTGTTACAGCTGGAAAGGACTAGAAAGCATCCTCTGTAGGTTTACATCAGACATTACTGAATTAGCTGCATAAACCAAAAGGCGTATTTCCTCAACACCACAAAACCAAGGAAATTGATAAACATCCACAAGACCCACTTAAGATAATTGAGTGTTTATCCAACATATTCTAGTAGTATTTTGTTGTGTGCTTTCTTCTTAGTTTTCAAATTGTACATGTTATGTGGTCTTACGTATACCCATTTTTTGACATTTACTCTTCAGGTTTGAAGAGTGCTATGGAAACAAACACATAATATTGAAGAAAATTGTGAGGAGATTTTTCTTTTTCTCTTCCAATATGGTAAAATAGCAAGTATCTTCATAGTCACATTCATTTTCCTAGGACAAGTCTTTCTAGTTTCTCTGTATTAGCTTCTTCACAAGTCTTCTTCAGAACTTCTGCGGAAGTTTTCCATCTCTCTTTGCATAAATGCAGGAATCAGTAAGAAAGGAGAAGCAACAGTCACATTACTTTTCCTTTTCTGTTTCCCAAAAGCCTGTCCTACCTCACCCAGCTCTTACAAATCTTGACTTCCTGGAGGAAATGTCCAAACCGTAGAATCATAGAACAGTTTGGGTTGGAAGGGACCTTTAAAGGCCATCTAGTCCAACCCCACCCTGCAATGAGCAGGGACATCTTCACCTAGATCGGGTTGCTCACAGCCTGGTCCAACCTGTCCTTGATCGCTTCCAGGGATGGGGCATCTACCACCTCTCTGGGCAACCTGTTCCAGTGTAATCCATTCCTTCTACATAAAAGATTGGCAAATACCTAACGTACACAACGTGTAATAAAACCATTTTGATTGCTGAAATATTTCACTAAGTGTTATTGCAAGTGGGGATGAACCATTTCTCTGTGTCACAGTGCCAGGAACCCACCTTGTTACCTCCGTCAGGAGCCGGCATCGCTGTCGCTCACACTGCACTGTACATGCACACCGCATCTCATGAACCCACCCATGGCTGCCAAGTTGCACTTCTTCATAAAACAGCCTGTAGACTTCAATAGGGTATTTATCGTTCACAAGAAGCGCTAATCAGTGTAAGCATGACTATAAAACTTGGTCTGTGTCATCAAATTCCTCACTAACACCAGCGCAGACACTGAAATGCCCAACATCATCTTCACTAGAGCCCCCAAAACGCTCTGCTCCTCCCTGTAGAAGTAAATGCTCTTCCCCCTTCATTACTGAAACTTCACCCAATTCAGCTCAGGACTTTGCCCACCTCCGCTCCCACTGCCTCCAGCTAGATAACATATACGCTCAGATTTAGCTGCATAGCTATGCACTCCAGAAAAGCAAGGTCACAAAAATGACAATGAAGATAGGGGCTTTCAGCAGATAAGGCAGAAAGAAATAATTTTCTTCCGAATGCAATGACTGAATAGTCCTGTCATTGAATGGACCGTCTGCATTCACGAGTGCTAAGACACACTTGCATCAGTGTAATCAAGCCATCCAGACTGATTTTCCTCTATGCTTTTCTCTCCTGTACTTCTGTTAAGAGTAGTTTTGAATCTTAGACCTGGCTTGCATCTTTCCTTAGCCACTGTCTCTCTTAGTATCCTGGGTGAAAGGCAGAGTAGCAGAGGATAAATATCCAATACAAGGATGACAGAGCACACCCTAAGCACCATGGCATTTGTAATGCCTTGCTGAGGGGTTCGACAGGAAAGAAAAGGACTGTAAGGCAGCAGTAGTAAGAAAACAGCTAATTTGAAGAAAAACACCTATTTCCAAGAGACTAGTGAGAGGTGAAGAAGGACAGGCTCACATTAGTAAGGAGCTCCAAGCAATTCTGCTCTCAAGAAACCAGTGAGTAAATAAGCTATAAAGGATTACTCTGAACTGTCACCTACAAGTGATCAGGCGGTCACTTTAGTTTACTCCGTTAGACTGACATGAACTATACACACAGAGAAACAGAGATTTTTGGTGGATATGGCCTTTGGCCCAATTTATCCTCACTGGCTTTCTGAGACTATTCTCTCCTCTATACCACCCCAAACGGCTCCTTCATTTCCACCAGAATCTCACCAGAATGTTTGAAAGAAAAATTGTAACAACGGGCTCCAGAGAAAGCAGCTGAAAGCCAATAAACCCTGCACCTGTCTTTGCATTCATGGGGCACAACGATGCTTGTACTTGTTCACCCAGACAAGCAGCAAAACACACAGCATTAAGCTCTTGAGTGACTGTCAAAGATGATGCCTCCCCGGCACTTCTTTAAATTTAGGCTGTGGTGTTATGCAAGTCCTGTAACTACAGAAGCGATTCTGTGTAAAAAGGCTTCAATAATGTTAGTGTTCAGAAAAAGATGAAAAATTCAACAAGGTTTAATGCACCTATATTTGCACCCAACGGTGTGTCAAGACAAAAGCGAGACAAGATGTCAGGTTTTGTAAAAGCAAGTTGAAAAGATTTTAGAGGCATCATCCCATCGCCAGCAAAACTTCATAGATGGTCCTTTCTGAACGGTCTATGGCTGGAGCAAAAGCACAAATCTGCCCTAAAAGGGTGAGGCTGGCCCACGAGCTGCCCCAAGAGAGGCAGAGCGCAGCTGTGCTGAGGCTGGTGACAGGGACTGAGCAGCCTCCCATCAGGCCACGTCCTCCATGCTCATACCCAGCTCAGACAACATCCCCTGGCATGCCAGCACCGTTTTGGGGGAGACCCAGGTTTCCTCATAGCTGCCTTCGTGCAGCATGAGGCCTGCTTCTAGTACCATCTGGGAGGTGCCTTGTTGTCTTCCCACACACATCCCTCAGGGTGCAAGGGAACAGCACCTCCTCGGGCCTCCAAACAACCCCTCTTGGCTGGACCCTCCAGCACCACACGAACAACATCCCTCCACCTCCCCTGGCTGAGGCTGGTGGTGTATTTGCCCCCTTCTATGCACACGTGGGTTTTATGTCTAGAGTACAGCTGCAAATTATGTCAATTAAGCTTTAAAGAGGAAATTGAGGCCAAAAGGAGATAAGAACTTCAAAACAAAAGGAGCTTAAATGGGGGGGGGGGGGGGGGAAGTTGCCTCCTGAAAAAGGCCAAGGAAAGCCTTCATTATACAGCCACTAAAGAGCTAGGCAATCTATTGGCGATGCTCTGAAAAACAAGTATATTGGCAATGTAGGCACTGGTAACAGTAAAAAAATGCATCCTAATCAGAGCCAGGTGAAAATTTTCACTTTTGCATTTATTTATGTAACAGAAAAATTAAGTGTTTTTTTTAGCATAAAGTGAACTTTTCCATTGGTATCTGGTTTTCACAGAAAACGCAAAACCCAAAATATTGAGTACTTTGAACTGCTGTTGCATGATTCTCATAGAAGAGAGTACAAATGCCTTACAACTGCATTGTCTTCTATGGACTGAACTGCTTCACTAGGTGGGCTTTAAATCCAACATGCTCTGTGGCTGTGTGACTTTACCATGCAGGGGTCAAGACCCTCATACACTTGTAAGAGGTATAACTTGAACAGGGATCCAATTAAAACAGAACAGGATTATGAAGTATTAGAACTTCAACATCCACACAATCTGGATCCTTAAAAAACAAGAATATCTTGGCTTTGTTTTTAAAAACCATAAAAATTATTCTGAAAAAAAATACAATTTTAACTGAAAAGAAAACCCTTGACATGGAGGGATACCACGCGGATGCCTTCTGCTTCAGTCTGGGCATTATATTTTCTCCCCATATGAATTTGGTATCCATCCTCACCTCTAAACTACCATAACTGAGGATGAGGTTCTCCAAAATCAGAGAATCGTGAAACTGTAGAAATGAAGAGAGATATCGACATTGAACATTGACGAATGTCATCCAGCACCAGCTCCTGCTGGATGTCTCTCCTGTGCAAGTCCTGGCAGGCTGGTGAGAAGGGACAGCCACAATGAGAGATGCCCGTGGCAAGTGCCCTGCCCTCCCTGCCCGCTCCTGGCCCACTGCAGCACCCCACCACAGATGTGGGATGCACAGACCCAGCTCAGGCTTCAGCTGCGCAGGGGCTTCCCTTCCCTGGTTTTGGCCCACATTCCGTCTGTCTGTGTATCTATCTGTGTAATTAGCCAATAAACCGCACTCAAGATCAAGAATGTGTCACATAGTGCCTGGGACCTCCAGATCCAACAAAACCCATGGCAGATTGCACAGGACTCGGCTGGAGAAGCTTTACCTTGCATGTTAACAAGGAACATATGTACAACTCTATATGCAGTCTTTGGTAATGTAATACTCAGAAACCACCCTGTCAAGATAAGGCTGAAAAGAAACAAAATCACTGTTGTTATAATCCAGTTTTCATCTTGGCCAATTTACCCTCCAAGCCTCCTGTTCTCCAGCCAGTATTTTCTTTATTATACAGTGCACAAAGTAAACAAAAAAATGAGTGACCTCTTAGGTTGCCAGTTTGTTCCACATTTCCCTTACTCTGCAACATATGACTGTTTCGTGTGCACGTCCCTCAGCCTGAATTCCACAGACCCATCGTCCTGAAGAGCTGCAGGGCAGGAGGGAAAAGAAAAAGGGAGAAATGTTCTGTTCCAGCCACTGCTGCCAAAAATTGAGCTGTGAACCCACCAGAAGAACGAGAGGACGCAGAAGAGCAGGGCACAGTATGCTCCACATATTCTGGCTTTCTGTTCAGTGGCCCAGCAATGCTTCCTGCACATAGTAACAATCAAACTTGTATTTCTGGACCAAAATGAGTAAGTAAATGCACAACAAAACAGACATAGTTTTTGGTTAAAACCACAGAGAAACTCTTTGTAGGGAGAACTTGATTTAAAAATTATTCTCCCTAAGACTTGGTCATTGCACCAGAATAAATATTCTTAAGGTCCTCAAGGGGACATTTTCTTCTGAGCAGCTCTCCAATCTCTATGAACAAGGGAGCTATTCCAACACACCACATCTGTCTAAGAAATATTTAATAATTTGGGTGAGATTTGAAAAGGTCTAGAGGACTCAGGACAATATCTCCAATTATCTTGTAAGAGGACTCGTGCTGAAGTCACTAAAGATCCACCTTTATCAAAAAGCCAGATGTCTGGGACTAAACATTTTAAATAAAGTGGATGTAATATGGGCCAGTTGCATGAGCTTAGATTAATTAAAAGCTAAAATATCAATACATGAAAGAAATTCAAAATACGCAATGTAACTAAATTGACTAAAGTCTCTGAACTTTAAGTTTACTGGGAAATAAACTGTAGATCCTGCACATCAACGAGCCTAGGAAGCTTAAAAGTACAACTGGTAAGTGAATGATCAGGAATGTGTACCTTTGTTAGGAGAACATGTTAAAAGGCTGTGATTTTTTATTTCTTCCCCCATCTTTATGGAACTATTATCCAAAAAAATCCATTTAAAAATTTAAATTCAAAATTTCAGGTGAATTTTGTTTCTGTATTTTTTCCTGCATTTTTTTAAAAATAGTATATTCAAAAGGCAAGATAAAAGTTCCACTAAATGTCAAGACAGACACAGCATAACCATAGTACATTATTATCCTGAAAAAGGTTACTTCAAAGTGTTAGCACTGGAATAGATTTTGCTGCTGTTAAAGGTCACAGACATTTTTTCTAATAGTTTCCACTGGAATAAGATAGGGCCATTTTGGTAACCGCTCTGCAACAGCAAAATAGATAGGACTGTTGACTGAATAAACAGTAAAAGCATAAGAACAGTTGAGTATTTTTTTATCTAACTGTGTTAACATTTTGTGTATACACTGATATCATATATTTACACAGCTAGCAAATTACATCTGTAATGGTTACAAAGCCACAAGGATTAGTCATCAAAATCAATTCTATCACTACCAATCTCTATAAATATTAATGTTCCACACTAAACTACTTAATCTGCCACAGGGAATCAAAATCATTTAATCTTCACAGAACACTTTAGTTTACTCCTAAAATTTCTGTGACTATTACCTTGCCCGGTTTATAAAAGGAATTAAAGCAGTTCCACAAAATTAATAGTGTAAATCATCCAAGTGTGATCAAAAGACACCGTGCTTTCTCTCTCTGATTTTAGAGTGTCCTTGTTTTTATGAGAAGCAGAACATAACAGTTTAATCTTGCTAAGGCAAATTCTGCATCCGCTGGGGGGAGGACTGATTATCATGTAATCATTTATACCGTAACTTCAACTACAAGCCCCAGTGCAGGACCAGGGACCTGCCACACTGGAGAACCGCACGTCCATATACTGCAATGAGACAGGACCTCTAGGGAAGGCATCCTGGCACACCACCCAACCACCCATCCATCCTCTGTACCCTACAGGGGTGTTTCGAAGCACTTAATCAGCTGCCACTCCACAGAAAGCAGCTGATGCAGGGAGAGATGAAGGTTGAGCCCTTCACAGGCAGAGTGGCAGCTGTCACTCACTGATTTCAAGGAGAGGCAGGTGCTCGACTTTGAGGACCTGGGCAACCCAGGTCCCATCAGAAGCACACTGCAGAGCTGGGGTTCAAATTCACATTGAAGCCACAGTGACACGGTCACTCCTCCTCTGGCCTGATGATGCAAAACTCCCAAGACACTTGCTAATTAATACCGAGCCTCCTGGAAACGGAGAATAAATTAAAAGGATGGGGTACAAACATATTCTCCATCTGCGACTCTCGCCACAAGTCACTGCACAGAAGCTGGAAGTTTTTCCATGTGATTTCAAAGAATAATAACCTGGTTGCTCTCGGTTTTACAGTGATCTCATTGCTAAAAACATTTCAAATAGACAACCCAGAGTCTTTCTCCTTTAGTGTCAAACATAACAGAAGTAGCCAAGAACCCGCAAGCTTTGCAAACCCATAAAATCACATTTGGCTTTCAGCTATGGAACAAAAATAGAACCAAATCACAGAGGTCTCATATAGTCCATGCGAGCTTCAACCAAGAAATGAACACGGGCTGCAGCCTTTGCCCAGACTTTGACAGATCTCAGTTTGCAGCAAAAGTAAAATGGGCTGACGGTTATTTCGTTTGATCTTCTACATAAAGCAAGCCTCCATTTTCACTACAACTTTCTTTGCTTGACAACTTTCAGCTAACATGGAGCATATTATTTAGAATCCCATCCAATTTAAATAAACACTCCAAGCAACTGAGGATTTATCACATTGTTGATAATCAGTTCCACTGCTTCACTGCATTCACTGTTAAAATATGCTTTTTTCCCCCCTTGCCCGAGTTTTGCTGACTAACGCGGAACCACAGGAAGCAAAGAACCCCCCAGGATCAGAGATGTTCTCCTCATGGAGGCAGTTATACCCTACAATCAAATGTTTTCTTTTTTATGAAGGAGACAATCTGTTTAGTTTAAGTTCTCATTATAAAAACATGTTTTCCTAAATTTTCTGGAGTTAATTCCCCATAGAGTGGTCTACGATTCTTGTTCTTAATTAAACAATGCTTCTCTTGTACTTTGCATGCTTTCCTCACTATCTTTTTCCTTTTTTTTTTCTTTTTTTTAAGATGAATTGCTTTGATGTGTGAAGCAAAGTCAATGATACAGTCAGAACATTTCATATAAGCTCTCTGCTTTCCCAAATGTTGAGCATCAGTATTAGTATCTGGTTCTGAAACTTTTATTCCAGACAAGAAAGAAAGAAAATTATTAAAAAAAGAAAGCCTCAGGATGAAAGTTAATTAGATAAGAAAGAGTAAATTACTTTTTTGTGACAAATTTTCTGACAATGACAGTTACAACAAAGCAATCCTTTCATCACTGGCGGTTACTTAATATCTGTATGAAGCAACAGGCGAGTCCACTCCCCTTCAGAGACATACAGCTCCCAAAATAAAAGTAGCATAAACTTCACCCAGCACTGCAGACGCTAGCAGGGGACGCACCAAGGTCTTTCTGACCGCACTGTACTTGCACCTGAGAAGCGCTGGTAGGAGCTGTCAGTCTGACCACGTGCTCCACAAAACTGCAAAAATATACTCGTCGACAGGAGAAATCCAAGGGCAGAGGGAAGGGGCAATCGACAGAGGACAGCCCGTGCAGGCTGGCACCGAGCTTCGCAGCTGACCCCAGAGCATGGGACAGGAGGGAGAAAACTCAACCAGAAAGAATCAGAGCCAATTCGAGAATGTGATGGATGAAAGAGAGAGCTTGAAATCAGACATGAAGCTTGGATACATTTTCATTCCCTTACCCATTTTTAAGATTTTTTTTGTTCAGAAATTGTACAGCCATAATAGACGATGATGACCATCTAACCTGACCGCCCAACAGCACCGTCCCTCTCACTCACTTGCCGTGAGTTCATTAACTGGGGCCTGACCTCTGTCAGACAGCAAACCCTTTGAAACCCCCAGAAGATGGGAAGTTTCCCCACACTGTGTGCATTTCTTCCCCACCCCCTCCTTAAAAGTATCTTCCGATGATCTGATTTCTTTTAAGGGAAGGTTGCTCATCCCTTACTCTGCATGACCAGGGGATACCACGATCTCTGCGTAATCCACAGAGCAACAAATGTTCGAGGTGGGTTTTTCCCTCTTCATTCATCTTGCACAAGTGCTCTTTTCACTTCACATTCAAGTATTTAGTTTCATTCTGGTGGCCGAGTTTGGACATGTCCATACCCATTCTTTGACCAGTGGCTGTGAAATGCCCCCCTGGCTGGAGATCTGGCTGATACCTGCCATGGCGCCCACAAAATTTGGAAATAAAACACATGCTCGCAGAGGAACCAGAAGTATTTTGTCAGTACTAAAACAGAAACAAGGGCCTAAATGGCACATACGCGTAGGCTCCAGGCGCCAGTCATTGCCCTCTTTCACAGACCGTGGCTCAGCTACAGACCTAGTGAAAAGCCACGTGCAGAAATACAAGCGGTAACTGCAGTGGGAACGAATCCTCCCCAGCTTTGCTTTTCATGGAGACAGCAACGACAATAAAAATCTGTCAATGTTTTAAAAACCTGTCAAATCACTGCAGTGCAATACATACAGATACCCACTGTACACTCCAGGACTTCAATACATACTAACACTTCCAGCATACATTTTTTACTTTATGAAGTAAAAGTAGCCTGATTTTGCAGAGCACTGAATACCTGCTGTTCCTACTGATAACGGCAGCAGTAACTCCCCAGTAGCAATGGGGGAGGAAGCCCTATCTCCAGCCTGCAACTGAACTAGCGTGCCAGCAGGTGCCTAACTTTATGTGTCCGGACCTGAACACTCTGGCACAGCTTTCTGGAGATAACTCAGAAAAAAAATAGCCGTGTGGCTTTTTCAAGAATGGTTTTCATAATGTTCCTGGAAACTGAATGAAAGCAAAAATATTTTAAAAACCTATACAGAATAACCCTTCATCTTAAAACTATCTTTGGAACCTCAGTTCTATGTACATCAGAAAGACTGGGGCAGGGCTTTTTTCTTTTTCTTCTTTTTTTAAGGCCTAACACTGAACAGTGTTCAAGCAGGATTTATTGTTCAGGGCAAAGATAGGCCCAATCTTGCAGTCCTTGCCGCAAATTCCACTATTGAGAACAGAGGCTGGGAAAATAAGGAGGCAAATTTAACTTAATATTCTTGCTTTCTGAGGGCTGTACCCCTTTTCTAGGCCCCAATTCTACAAGCACTTAAATGGATGCTTATTTTCAGTCATACCAACCATCTCACTAGAAGCAATAGAAACTATATAAGGTTAACTGGTAGGTTTTTTGGTTTGGGATTGGTGGGTTTTTTGTTTGTTTGTTTGCTTTTAACTAAACTACCATTTTTTCATTCTTACCTTTACTAAGGATCGAGACAGACAATTACCAAAATGGAGACAGGCAATCTTTATCCCTGGCCTGCTCCTGGGGAGCCACTTCTAAAGTGGTATCAGTGTTGAGGCAGTTGGAACTACCGGAGATTTACAGAGGAACTCACGAGGGCAGATTCTGCCCCAAAACAGAGAGCTGTAACCTGAAGCCCTGCAGCTTGCTGCTGGGCTAAGAATTAATAAACGAGCAGCTATCAAAAAGAAATACCTCCTCCCGTTCCCCCACATCTAGTCCACAGGACAATTCTTCTCCTCCTTGGCAGCCAGATCACTGGGGAGAAAAAGACCCTTTTAGTTTTAGTCCTATGGCTGAAGTAAGGGTGAGCAGTCAATGAAAAGCCATTTGTTCAAATATGGCTGGAACTTTTTTTAATGATCTCAAAAGAATGTTAAAATTTTGTGGCTAAACTGTCTAGACCAGATTTGAGCTGTAAAATATTCCATTTAGTAGAGAAAATGCACTCAGAAGCAACTACACTCCCAAACAGGATAGTTTTCCAAACTGTGGGCACAAGAAAATACTTGTCTGTTTGTGTTAGTTTTCGCTTCTTCTGTTTGTCCATTCCCTTAGACCATCTGTACAATGGCTTGCCTGTTCTACACCAGACTCGCTATTGAAAGCCTGATCACAAATGACATCAGCTCATATCAACTGAAGTTTCACCCCAATTTCTGGCTCCCTCCCCCTGATCCCTTGTCCCTAAACAAGAATATACTCAGCTATAGTGTTTTCCAGAGACCTCACCGGTCTCTAGGAGAGCCTCCAGGCATGGTGTTTCTATTGCCTCTTAGTGTTGGGTTGTTATCAGATGATTTCTTCTTCTCAGAAAACCTAACTAAATCAGGGGTGCAAGGAATTAGAGAATCACAAATATTAGTTTTCAAACGGCACATGGTTCTTTTCGCCCTGTGCACACCCAGCCTGGACTCGAAGCCCCGGGCCTCAGAGCCTCCAGGCATTGGGAAGATACTTGCAGAGAAATCGGTAGCATCAGGGAAACCAATGCAATGCTCCAAGTCTCTGGCTTCTAGTTTGCATTGGAGCAGTCTCAGGTTTTTCCACCAAAAGGTCAATGTTTCCAGTGGAACCGAAATTGCCAGTTCTTGCCAACACTGGAAAAAATACCTTGTAAGCTATAAGCTTCTTTCGCTTCAACCATAAGACATTATTTCTGTGCAGACTTCGCCTTAGCTGTGCATGTGTTTCTCCTCCCATTAACTTTAGGGCAACTTTGAACCAAACCTGACATAGAAATCTCCAAGTCATCTAGTTCCTGGAAGTCTTGGGAACATGAGCAGCAAAGGAGAGAGACTATCCATGTTCTGCTTAAGGAAAAAGTTGCTGCATGTCTTAGCCCTTATTATACACCAGAGATTCAACATTGCATGGAGGGGATGCTGACAGGTAAGATGAAAGAAAGATTTTAAGAGACAGTGCTCCTAGTACAAAATGCGTAGCTGCATCAGCAAGCTTCCCCCGATGCTGCTGGTAGCAGGTAAGTGGATTCTGCTGTTCCAAGTGGCTTTTTATCTATCTGAATACAAGGGACATGGAAGCCATGCAATGGTGTACCAGGATCTGACTATGAACAGAGTAGTCCTGAGGTAGAAACTGCACCAGCTAAGGTCTTAGACTCCATATGATGAAGAATTAAAATACGCACCTGCTCACACGCATCAACATCAACTGCTATTGAGTGGAGATCTTCCATATGCTATTCTTAGATGCTGGTGACTATGGAGGCCTGCCAAAGAACAGGCCCATTGTTCAGTGCCTTGCAGGGCTGCTCAGATAACAGATGTCTTGCTACAAGTAGCAGCGATCTCTTTGAAACAGAGAATACCCTCATGGAGATCTGCAGCTTTCCAAGTCCCTTAAATTATTTCTAAATGTATCTATACACAGTATAGCAGATTTTTTTTTTTAATTAAGATATCCATCTGAGCCTTGCAGGAGATCTCACTGCTGTATGCTAGCAGTACAAAAACAGAAGTGTGACAAATAATTGTCATTAAAGCATAAGGACTGTGAAAAACGTCACTGCCCTACAGTTTACATCCAAGGACATCCAGGCAGAAGCTCACATGAGATGATCTGGCAATGACACTACCCGCTGCAGCAAACATTCAATACAGTCATTTGGCTCTGCCAGGGTCTTCTTTCACAATGCAGGAGCAACACACTGGGTCACGAGGCACGTGGGTGGCTGCAGGGCTGGTTTGCAGCTGAGGAGCCACCTCCCTGGCAGGACTCCTCCGAGCCCCAAGCACTGCATGCTTGACCCCAGCTCTGCCCTTCTCTCTCAACCCTGCTCGTCAGGCCAGAAGATCTACCAGTGGTGTGCAACTCACTGCTAGCTCACAGGCTGCCAGCTCTTGAGAGGAGATGGAAGAGCAGGAGAGCGTGGTCAATACTGCCACAGGGAGACTGAGGAAACATACTGCAAATGCAGAAGAGACCCTGAATTTTTACTTGCAGTCGTGGGCTAGTCAGTAAAACAAATTGCCTATGTGATAACTTATTCCTGTCACTGTCCCCATAACAGGGATGACAGAGTTAACTTTGCAAAGCTGAGCGGAGCACTAAAAAATATGCCTACCTGTGACTTCATCTGGTCCTGTGAAATAAACTGGGTTAAAAACCAAACCCAAATAATTCACAGAGCACAATCAGATAAATCATAGCTGACTAATCTAGGATGGCTTCTTGACAGAGGGGCAGCAGGAATAATCAAGCAGAAGCAGGAACCATACAGCCCTGAGCTGGTGCCAGTGGAACAGCTGATGAACTGTGCCCTTACTTGCACCGCTTGGTACCTTTCACTCCAAGTAGCTTCACTGAAGCTGATGGGACTACCCGCAGAGCAAGGTGCTACCTACCGTGCATAACAGTCTTGTACCTTGGTTGTGCAGGACACTCAGTCATTTATATCCTCAAGAGACAGTGGCATTGGGGGTAGGATGTAGTAACAGACTGCTGAGTCAAGGAGAGGAGTTAAACCTGCCTTCCAACTCCATGCCAGTCATGCATTAGATCCAGAATACACTTATCTTTTCTGTTGGAGTTTTTTCCCTCTTTCACACTCTTCTGTCCCCACCTCAAGAGTTTTTTGTGGCAAAATTCTGACAAGATCTCTACTTGAGTATGATCACTTACAGATCAAAAGCAAGCTGTAACAAACTATGCTCTGTCTTTGGCTTTCTAAAAGAAAGTCAATTAAGGTTACTGTTCCACAAAGGTATTTCCTTTACAGCCATTAAAATTAAAATGGCAATGCGTTAAACACATGGGAAGTCACAATGAAGCTTCCTGTAAGTTTTTATGAGAAAGTCTATAACATGTCAAATAGTTCAGCAGTAACCTCCACATGGAATTCAAAACCAGCATTAGCTCTTAAAAGAGCCAAGCCCAATAAGAGGCTTAGAAAGCAGCAGCAAAATGTAATTAATAGGTTTTTGAGGAAGAGCCCAGAAACCTAGGATCTGTTATGGCTGGCTGCACTCCTCAGCATGCTGATGCTGCCTCTCCCACCTTTTTCTTTCTCTTCAGTTTAAGAAAAGCCCTTAGGACAGGGATTGAGATGTCTTTGGTACAATGAAGTGCTGCCACAGGAGAGCCCCAGATGTGCCCTCTCTCTGTTCAAACCCTCCACAGATGTGAAAGCCCTCAGCAGGCTGGAGGTTGAGCAAAGGTCTTCTTTGAGCTGGCCAGCTGTGGCAGGCTATGCCTTCTGCTTAAGGAGCCTAGGAAAGTCACGCAAACGTTTTCCACCTTGTAAGCAGCCGGGTGGACATCAACCATCCCCATGTCATCGCAGAGAAGAGCTACGAAGGGAATGTATACATCCGTAGGCAGCACAGGGAACAAGCAAGAGAGCTGGACTCTGGGGAGTGCACTAACTGGAAAGATGCATTTTATTTGTGGGGTCAATCTCTCTACTTGTCACAACATCTCTCCAACAGTCCGAATCACTAAACATCCGTCTCCATAGACCAAGCCCCAACGCAGAGACACATCCAGCCCCAAGGGCAGCACAGGATCCATTTGTTTAAAGCAACAGCCGGGGCCAGAATCTGCCCTATAATTTGTTTTCTCTCCATCTTCCTCTTGTTACACACCTGTGGCCAGTTAAACTAATTACAGTCCTTCCCCCTCCCTCTTCCTCCCAGTGTCCAGGGATTTGGACATAAATCTTGCCTCAGCGGCAGATGGCTGGATGCTGCATCCCTCCTCCTGGAGGCAGCTGCTCTCAGCGACAGGCCTGCTGCCACCACCCTGGGGCTGCAGATGAGCCCACACAGCGGCAGGAGACCCTGCACGGCCCAGGCCCTCCTCCTGCTACATCTGCCAGGGAGCCAAAGGAGCCAGCCAGGCAGAGAGCCAGGGATTTGGAAGGTGGCTTCCCAGGCTTTTTGCCCCACGTATCATGAAGAAGCACTGCAAGTCTCACGCCTGCTCGCAAGCAGCCCTTGTCAAACTTCCAGCCCCATTTCTGGAAAGTCACACATATTTCACCCATGGTGTTTCCCAGCAGAGCTGCCAGGGGGTCAGAAAAGAGGACGGTGGCTGGGAGAAACAGGAGCGCTGAAGCAACCACTAGCAAACCCCCAGGACTCCCCCACTGCTGCCTGTCCAAAGCCACCTTCTTCCCTGGCAGTCCGAGGCTGTTTAGCTTGGTCCCCACTGACATCAAATGACAGCCCACACCTCCACACCCGCTGAGAGTTACAGACTGGTAAAAGCCCCTGCTCTACCCCATTCTCCTCACCCTTCTCAATATACTGTGTTTTTTGTCCAGCACCAGCTCACAGAATTGCTCAACAACACAAGGACCTCAGCTCGTGGACGAAGAGGAGGGGGCACCAATGGGGCTCTGGAGGAAAAGTTTGAAAATACAGCTTCAGAAAAGCCTGAAGACTTCAGAGCCAAACGTGTATTTAGGCCCTTAGTTGCCCAGTGGGAAAGGAAAAGATTCAGGTATGCAGATGCCTCAGAAAATCAAACTTCAGGAACCAGGGGAAAAAAAAAAAAAATTATTAGTGGTAGCTACTATTCAAAACCACGTTAGCAGCGCAGAGGCAAAGATAATCCTTCAGAAACCAGGCGACTGATTCAGCCATCCCCGAGCACAGCAGCATGCCTGCAGCCACACACCCCAAGCATCGAATGGTACTGGGGAAAACCCAGCAATGCAAAGATTGGCATCCAGCTCTGGGTGGAGAAGGAGCAGGGGAAGAGAGTGAGAAAGAGAAAAATACCAAGGAGTTTAAGAAAAATAGGGGAAAGAAATGATACGACGCAGCTTGGTCTTAAACATAATGCCATTTTTCCCCTTCCTCCATCTATGCCATAAACAGACACTGTCAAATGAAAATGAAATTGCCGACCAGCATCTCGAGGCCTCTCTGTCAGTTGTCACCACAGGATTGTTTGTGCTGGAGGCAGAATAAGGGACACCACACAGCAGATGCACTTGGGGCCTCCCTCTGGGCTAAGCAGCAACTGAAGAACAAAACCCAAACGGCACCCTCAAAAAACAGGTAATATGCAAATGACTGATTTATCATTAACTAGGATTTTATCTTCTGCTGTGATTCCTGAAAAGGTTCAAAAACAACAACAAAAATGCTGTTATTTCTGCTCTGACTACCCTACGTGGTCATGTAGTCTCTGCACCATGGGGCTTATTGGAAAGGGTTGCCCAAAACAACGCTAATACTTTGTCACCCTGAGGGTCTGTGGGACAGATGCAGTGATTAGAAAAAAAAATAATAGAAACTTTCCATGTCAGTACATGCTGAGTGAACGTTTTTCCTCGACAGTTACAATATGCACCCATGGGTCAGGACGTCTAGGGATTATCCTCAACCTTTTACCACTGATGCTGTCTGAAAGGAGCAAGCTGCTTTGCTACTCTGCAGTTCCCCTGGTTCACTGCAACAACACAGTAAATGCTACTTATCAAGACCAGAACATGTTAACACATTTTGAAATCCCCTAGGGCCATTTAGAAGAAAAAAAGTGTTGAGAACCAGAACTTGGGGCAGTTTCTTTAGGCACCACCAGCCAGATTTACAAAAGAACCTCAATAAACTGTATAATGGAGTTTTTCAATAATCTAGTCCCTTTTTAGCCACCTACATCAAATCTGAGCATTTGGAAAAAAGAAGGAAGAGAGAACAAGAGAACCTCAAATCCTGGTGCTGAAATCCTGAAATAAAGAACGAATGCCCAAACCCTTCTTAAAAAATGTTTCCTTCATATGTCACATTTCCATACTTGCTACTTGGGAAAGGTTCCTTAGATGAACTCCAAGCAATCTCTGTCAATCATTCATTAGAAGAGAGATGAGTATCTTGAATCATCTTTTTACAAGTTGAAGACAGTCTGTCTTGTGTTTCTGAACAACATTTTCAAGTAAATTTACAAGAACTGTCTCAGAAACAAGTAACATCTCACACTAATGTAGGTTTAACAAATTCAGAGTCAACAAAAACTTCTTTATATAAATTTTGTGGGCTGAAGGTTGTTAATGACTTTCTAAAAAGTTTTGAAAAAGAAAGGAAGTTTTAATGCAAGAAAATTCAAAACTTAAACCAGCAAATCTTGTGAGGACTACTCTAATGTTTAATAAACTGTGCACTTAAGAAAGTATCAATAAGTCAACGACACAGCGTGAACCTCAAATTAATCAGCTATTGATTTCAAGACAATTCAATTTAGGCAAAGCAAACAAAAAAACGGTCGCAACTGGAAGTCATCTATCTTTATTCCACAGACACTTTGACTTTTGAAGGTCATGTATGTGTGGGGGAGAAGTGCTGTTCAAGTTACAAAGGAGCTGGAGAACAGTTTGAGGCACTTCAGTCTAAATACTGGAGCCCTGCAAGGCAGTGTCAGGCCAGGTGAAGTGTCATCTTTGCAAAATACTGTTATGGTTCCGACAGACTTTTGCTTCAGTTCCTGATGAGAGCACATCATCCTTCACAACCTGAATCCAGCCTTCTTTCAATGTTTCACCACAGTCGTTTTGATCAAACAGAAAAGTCTGAATCTGCTATCTTGACTAGTCAAAGAGAACATGGACGGCATCTGTATTATTCATTCCTGTTTAAAACACTCTCTATTCTTCAGTAAAATGTTTAGGGTATGGTGTTCCACCTCACTAAACACCTCCCCAGAGAGATGCAAGACAAGTTCTCCCTCACGCTGCCCATGCTCAGATGCAAAACTACTCTGAAGATTTCATGAGTGGCCATGGAAAACAAGATTCAGGATAAAACGCTCTGATCGGCAAAGAGCCGCCCACATCATTACTCCTTCCCCGAGATACAAGTGTCTGAGTGTAAAGCTGGGAAACCAGATGTGGCTGCGTCTTCCCTGAGCCCCAGCCCGACGCACCCTATAGCCCTGCGCTGTGCTGTAACCCCTGGTGATGCTAGTATGAAATACCATCAAGTAGTTTAAAATGACGATTAGCAATGCTGTTCCAGGGTAGCTAGGAAAAACATGAATTACAGCAACAGAAAGAAAGCAGAACCCTCCGAAATTATGTTTAAATCCATCATCACACACACCTCGCAGCCCCCAGTGATGCACACAGAGCCTGGAGCACAGATCTACCGAACTGCTATCAACATGCCAGGTGCCAGTCAACGTGACTTTTTCACATTTAAGCATATACACACTTAGACTTCCTGTAGAGTAGGTTTCTATCATTCACTGTTGCCTCAATGTAAGTACTAAGTAAAAAAGAATTTAGTAAGCTGTAAGCAGGGGGAGTTAACATATGCAGATCTGATTGCACAGTCTTAGCAAGCAGGAATAGCAGAGTATTTTATTTTAGAGCTATCTGAAAGAAACAGAATTATTGTGAAGGAACTGAACCCTTTGCATCTTCCTTCCACAAAATGATTCATCTGTTTCTGCTCAAAAGCTAAACTATTTTAACTGGGCTGTGTAATGGCAACAGCTCATGTCAGCTGCCTGCTCCCACCCTACCATCTCGGCTCCCCAGCCAGGCTACGGATCCAGCATCTGCAGCGGGCTCCGGCAACGCACAGCCTGCCCCAGCGAGAGGGTGGCCACGCATGAATGTGCAGCCTTAGCAGGGAGCTTACGTTAGAGGGTAACATAAAAGCACTGCAGCAGCTCTTCCAAATAGAGACAGCTGTGGTGTGGTTTTGAAAGTGTCCGATAATAGACAAAAATATACATTAAAAGCTAATTTAAAATCAGGAGAGAAAACTTCTGTGACGATATAGGGCAGCATTATTTGGTTTGACACAAAATTCAACTTCATTAACCCTATTAGAGGCCTCTGTGTAAATGCACAGTAAGACACTGGTGAATCAGGTGCTCTATTTACACACGTTACAGGAGAATATAATCTTTGAGCATGGAGGAGGGCAGGGCTGTGACTGCAGCGTCACACCACAAAACAAGTGGAGGAAGACCTTCTAGTTAAATGAAGTGAGGGACTAGCATAAGAGCTCCTATGAGAAAATTCTTGTCCCTTAACTAAAACAAGCAAGTAAATAGAAGAAACCGGCACAGGAAGAGGCTCTTCGGACCATCAGAGATTAAAATCAAGCAAAACTATCAAACGCAGATAGGTAACGTAGAAAAAGAAATCCACTTATACTGACATACTAAATAAGAGAAAAGACAAACTCGGTTAAAATACCCCGAGAGGTGTGGTGGCTGAAGGTATACAGGACTAGAGGTGAATCAGGGGAGACAGATTTGCTGCCTGACTCCACACTGAACCCTGACATGTCCCGGAGCAAGCTACTTCGCTTCTGTGCCAGGGCATCCTTCCCCAGTCCTGACAGCTGGAACAACACACATTTTGACTCAGTTCTTGCCTCAAACCGCATGAGCGTGCATTTCCTAGGATACCAGGACGCCTGTAATAAAAATACTTCTAAATATGTATTTGCCTTTTACTGATATAAACTAGTATCTATGGTTTGGCTCTCACTTTGCATTCCCGTTAGAAATATAGGAGTTATTTTTCCACCCAGGAAAAAGAAAACATATAGTGAGTCACTAGGAAGGGGATGAGTCAGTCTCCTTCAGATGCTCTAGCCGTGTGATGCTAAATGACAAACCCCTCTGCAGTCTGAACCCTGGAGTCTCCTCCTCACACCCGCGCAGCCTGCGGCGAAGGAGGCCAGATCCTGCGCCGTGCTGCGGGAGCCCTCACCTCCCACCGCAGCCTGGGGACCGGAAACAGCTCTCACCTCCAGGAGCTGACTCGGCACCTGCGGGGACGGAGCCCACAAGTGAAATTATGCAGGGATCCAGTTAGACGTGAAAAGGAATAGCGAATTTGAAATTTGGATGGAAGGAACTAGTATTTCCATCGGGAGGACCAAAATACCTGGAATGGAGTTACCGAGTTATGAAAAGACATCTTGCTACTTTCTAACAGGAAGTGAGCGGCACACATCACTGCATCCTAACAAAGTCTCATAAAGAAACAACACGGAAAAACAATTAGGTTGTCTCTGTCTTATATAGAGCTACTCTCTGCCTGAAGTTTTTCAAATTAATTTCACTTTGTGAAGGTGCTTCAAAGCTATGCGCTCCTGTGACCAAAAGTAACCAGCGATGCTTTGTTTAAAACACAAGGATGGGTAATTTGCAGTACTATGCTTAAAACACACTTACCCTAAATTAATAGCAAAAAAGGAGAGAGATGAACAGCAACTAGAAAAAAAAAAACCACGCAGCAAGCTTTATCTACTCTTTGCCATGGTATTTCACACGTCTGACCTTTTCCAAGTTATATCATGCTAGCCAGGCCTTACTTCGGCACGACAGTGACAATAAGCAGCCTTCTGTTAAAGCTACATGCAGATACTGAAAAAGCAGAACTGCCACCAACCTTAAAGAACAAGTTTTTGTCTCACTATATAGTCTACGATCAGTCAGACAGCTGCAGGGTCAAGATAACGCAGAGACACATGCTTGCAAGACGACTATCTGCTTGCAGAAGCCCCAGCCACGGGGCGGAGAAGCACTGCCCTAAGTGGCCTCCAGGCAGCAAGAGGTGGTGGTCCCTGCTCCACACTGCTTTCACAGAAGCTGGATCTACCAAAGAGTAGCATCTTCTTTTAGATTAGATCACTTTAATAAGGTTGAAAAAAAATAGTGAGTTAAGCTGACTTTCTTAGACTTTCCCTACTTCTGAAGAAAAGTGGTTCATGTTACACCTTGTTTTACCTTGTTCAACTCAACCACCAATTTTAGTAAGAGTATAATGCTTTTGTACAGCAGCTGACATCTCATGGCACATCCTAGTGGTAAGAACAATGTGCTGTTATTATAGCAATGGCCCTTGGATCAGGCTGCTGGACAAGGAGAGACTTGTGACCAACTTTAATTGGAACAGGCTGCAAGAAAAGACTCAGCACAGCATCTGAATGCTCGACCACAGCCAGTAGCTCAAACTGGTTTTAGCCACAGATGCAGCCAAGGGCTCATTTAGCAAACTTTATTAGGGAACGGCAGTGGTTCGTTATCCCAGGAGAGATTTAGAGTGAAAACCTGCAGTCAGAAACCTAACAAGATCTTTGAGATTCTTCCATATTTTCAGCATGTGCTTTAGTCTATGCCCACCTCCTGCCCTACATCTGGAGGATCCCCAAAAGAATCTGTGATTTGGCCAAAGAAAACCATTAGCAACATCACCATGGACTTGTACCACTGTCTTGTGGTATTTTAGGCTTCTGGAATAAGCAAAATGGGTAAAGTTCTCCAAAAAATTACAACACCGTGTGAAAGACCCAAGAAAAGGAACAGCTATCACTTATTTATGTGTTACATATTTTGTGTACAGATCCAAGACATGGTTTACATCAGCCTGTGGGGTATGGAACTGAACTATCTAATTGTGTTTTCTCTTCAGGCACACACACTGTGAAAAAAACCAAGAGAGATCCAAAGTTCAGTGTTACCTTTCAAGGTACAACCTATATATTTGCCAGGTAGAATGAAATGATCATGAATTTCATAGGGCTTGGGTGCTTTTTTTCTTGAAGGCATGACTCACAGGTTAGTGACTCTAGGGAGTTGTGTTCAGGACAGATCATTGTTTCTTGCTACTGCAGATAGCGGTATTGTTTATTTTATAAAAGATGTCATACAAGTATCAAACTTTAAAATATTTTTCCTTCTTCTTTCTTTGCAAAAGCTCTTCTGCTGGTTCTATATTTATTCATATCCAACGTACATGTATTTGTCCATCCTTTTTAACTCTAATCAACCTCCCTTGTCTTGCGCCATTCTCACCAGCGTGCTTGCATACAGCAGTGAAGCACTTACAGCTAACACTGAAGGAAAGAGCTGGGCACTTCACAGCAAGGAGCTCTATGCTTTTCCAACAAGGGCACAAGTGGTGTCAGCTATCATCAGTCTTCTCATGACGCTCTAAGCTTGGGGACCCATAAAGCAGTCTTAGTGCAGCTGCTTTACCTAGTGCTTTTGACCCGAGAAAGATGGTGCAGAAGGTTCCTCTTGCAGGCAGATGCCAAGCTTTGGAAACCACCCTCCCTCTCTACACTGAGGAAAACCCAAAATTTTATGATATAGATGTGTCAGATTTGGTATTTTGGGACTCCACTCCCACGTGAGGCACACTTTCAATGCAAACAATACATGCAAGTTTTAAATAAAGTGAAGAATCCACTTTGTTTGAGCCATGGCTTAGTACTTGGTTTCTTCAAACAGTTCTCTGCCACAAGTTGAAAACTGGAAACAAAGCCGGCTGACCTCCCGCCCCATTGAATACACTCAGCAACTTGCAGGTACATGACTGAAATTCCTTCTTTGTTTTCTACCATCCAACAGAATGGATGAGTTGGGAACTCTTGGGGCAGTCATTAATAATTAGCTAAGGGGGCGGGGAGGGGGAATATAGCCTCTTTTGTTATGCTCCACTACATTTTGGTTTTTATTCAAATACTGGTCAATGAATTATTTTTTTAAAAAAATCAGAATTGAAATCTCCTTAACATACTACTATCAGGGTATTGATTCACCTACACGTTTCCTATCTATTTACAAGGAGATATACAGCAGATCTGAAAGAATGAACCTTTGTTTGACAAGCAGGTCTCTCAGCCATTCCCTCAAGCTTTCATTCATTTTAACGGTCTATGCTTCACATTGAAATTCAGCCTTGAAGACGTTAATTATTATTGGTGTTTCATTGCCCTTCAGGTGTTCTACAGTGAACCTTGATGGAATCTGTCATGTGCTTTATTACAGACTGCAAAGCCTACCACGAATAGGGTTGGTTTTGTAGGTTTGTTTTTGTAGGTTTGTTTTAACCATTCAGTGCTCTCAGGGTGCACACCTGGTTAACGCCTCTTTGAACTCACCCTCCTCTTCCACCTACACAGCTTTATCTTAGTCACTTTAATTTGCTCAAACTCATACAGCCAAAGATTGTGCCTATCGCCACAAGTCTCCAAAGGTTCCTTGGTGAATCAGGTTTTACCATGTAGCTTTTCCCTGTGATGGAAGACATTACAGACTCCACATCTGGGTCCAACATCAACTGCTGCTGGTCTAAGCAGAAATATGAGCAATTACCTCTGGCTGGCTGTCTCCACTCCTTGCCATGAAGCCTTTCTTCATTTGCTCCCGACAAGCGCTCTGGCCAGTATAAATTTACCAATCCATAAAACACTTCAGCACCCACTCTGTTCAGGGATATTACTATCGTATTTTCCTTCTCCTCTCCTCCCACTCCATTTACTGCTTCTTTGTGCTTTATTCAGATTTTCTACTGCCTCTTTTTCTGGGACTGGTAGAGGAGGTCCTGTTTAGTTTGGCTCATTCCCCTTCTTTCACCCCACATCCACACAGTCATCGCTTATCTGTACTTAAGATTTGCACATCTGAAAACTATTTACTGTAACTATCATTCCTACAATACTGGCTTAAAAAAAGAAGTATGCCAGCAGCCCTTTCTGCTTTGTAGCATTTGAAATCTACTCTTCATTTCAGCATTAAATTGCCACCCTAACAAAATATCTATTAGCCTTTTGCTGTTGGTTTCCCCACCACCTTTCAGGATTTCAATTTTCATCACATTTTTATCTTCAACATTTTCACTTGCTGCAATCCCTGTCTACAAAAGGATTAACAAATGTGCCAAGTGTCTTGGAGAGACGGTCTAAATTTCTGGAAGTCGTCAGTCTGGTTCCTGCTTCTCTGCATGGGGAAACTGCTTTCTGGAAACTTTTGTTTGCAAAGAGCATTCCAGTGTCTGTGGCTGATACCCGTAATACTGGCCACTACCTTCCACACCTCACTCCAAGGGTCATAGCTGAGCTTCAGCACCTCGCTTCTGTTACCCGTAACTAAACAGGCAAGGTTTGGGAATAATGACAGTCTGTACAAAGTCGTACTGATCTGGTCATCTGCCCTAAAACATAATCATATTTGAAATGTAGCTCAACACCATAAACTCTTCATCTCTTCTCCATCTCTACATGGGTTTTTTCTTGGTAAGCATGAAGGTACTCCCTCTGCACAGTAACCACCTCATTTCTCCACATACACAATATGAAATAGATTTTTTTAAATTTATATCACTTTATCAGGTCCTAGCCATCAACATTTAACTTCTCCAAGAATTACACTTACTTTTTTTCCCCCCCTCAAATCACCTGCACAACTTTTTAGTGCAGCTGCATCTTACTGCTCTAAAATCCAACTTTCTATGCTTTTCCTTTAGAAAGCATTTTCTAGGATCCTGGTATCCACCTGGAATCACCAGTTTGGCTAAAGCAGAGTCAACCACTTTGGCCCTCTGTCTGGGAGAAGGGTGACATTTATTTCTGAGCCATACGATACCTGCCACAAGGTGACCATGGACAAAGAAAGACCTATTAAATTTAAGGCTCAAAGCACAACCACAATTCTCAGGAGCATAAAGCTTTACACAAAGGGTCTGCCTTCAAAATTCCCTTCTCCCATTCACCATCCCCATTTACATCCATAACACTACTAGAAATCTGTAAAGGAAAAAATACTTGTGGAAAACTGAAGTTCCTTGCTTCAGTACCACATTGCTCCTGCAGTGTAGAGGAAAGGACAAAGTCTGCCAACACCAGTGAATTTCAGGTTTTTCCATATGCAGTCTTAGAAGTTTTCCAGTGAGCATGCAGCCTCTTAGGAAGTTTCAGATTTGGTCTAACAGCACATATAAATTTGCCTACTTTAAATCATTTTTTAGGCTCTTTAGAAGTTGTCTGAAGCTCCAGGGAACTACGAATGCAACGCTGGAAACCACTGTGCATGAACAGCTATTACCAGACACTGCTGTAGATCCCACATGGTGTTGATACATTCGTCAATTGAACGCAGATCTTGCCCAATTACATCAAAACCAAAAATCACACAATAGAAACTTAAGGGATAAAAAGGATGACTTACAACTGGTCGCTGTGATCACATACCCAGGGAGGGGGTGGGGAAAGAACAGAAGAGGAAATTCCTAAATACAACAGGGACGACACAAATTAAGCTTCCAGCTCATTACATTAGCACTAACCTCTATTCAAACAACCTCCTAAACTTCATTGTAAGCACTAGATGCAGCAGGAAAAGCATGGCATGTTGAAACAACATGTTTATACAGGGAACACCCTCATTTGCCAACCGATACTTCATACTCATTGTCACAAATTAGCATTAATGCCCTGCATCCCCTCAGCCAACATAAAGCACATGCTGAATCTATTTTAGTGTTGTTCACTTATATTAGATACAGAAGTTGCATGCACAATTCACCAATAAAATTAACATGGATTACATTCTAGTTCTTCATCTCAACATCATCCAGTGTCATCTATTTTACATCAACTTAGAAGAGGTTTCAGGTTTCCTACTAACAAAATAAACCAAAACTACATCATGGCACTGTACCTAAGTGCAAAATGTACCGATACAGGCAAACGTTTCCAGCATGAGGCCCTCAATCAGTAATCCCAATTCAGCAGTTTACTAATCTTACAGCCTCCTAGGCCTATTGTCAGACAGTGCTGATGGGGTCCAGACACCAAAACAAATGCTGCTCTAATGATTCAAACCCAACCACTCTCCTGTCTGCAACAAAATATGCAAGGAGGCATCTCACACTTAACTGGTTGGCTTACAGAGGAGTCCTGAATTCAAGTTCGCATGCTTTTGGCAGAGATTGGGTTCAAATTAGGTCCCACTACGCTTGCAGATTTCCCACTGCATAGAGATCCTAATATAACCACAGCTATACCCAGCAGCACAACATATAAGCAGCAAAGGATGCAGATAAGCGGGTGGGTCGAGAAGCGCTCAGCATGGACAAGGATGACTCAGTGGGTGATCTTTAAGATTCATGTAGCTGGACAAGTAAACAGGGGTGCCTGGGGCGGAGGACTGGTTGCCACCCCGGAAGGGAGGATTTTGTATTATGTAAATAATATATGACTACCATTCGGTTAGAGGTCTAAGAACTCATTTTGTAAATATTTTACATATGAAATTCTCTGATTTCTCAGAAGATGGGCTACATTCCAGTCTCAGTATCTCAATCGTGGAGTCTGAAGAGTGTAATCAAGCCAGGCTAATGACACTAAACAGGGAAGTGAAAGGCAGAGCCCAGAACTGAGCTGCCAAGCACTCTGAACTTTCCCATGGAGAACTGGCAATTTCAGATGCTGTAGGTCAGTCAGCTGATAACGATCCTACAAAGCCATGCTATAAAAAAAAAGAAACAAAAAAAAAAAAAGATTGTTGTAGTTCAGTAGCAAAACCATGAGAAAATTTTCTTTTTATTTGTTCTTAAAGAGTTTATCAAAATTTCCCAAAAAAAGCTTTTAAGTTTTTTCGTCTCTCATGTTGCTGAATTTTTCTAACACAAAGTAGATACCAAAGCAAGAAACTATTAAACTGTTCATTGAAGACAGTGACTAAAGGTGCTGGAGGAAAATGGCGTAACCACCAGGATATAAAGTCACTTTGGCTGACCCTCTTGGCCAAGTAGGACAGCTCTGCAAGATGGAGAGGGCACCAATCCCACACAACCCCCCAGCTCAGTGCCATGGGCTCCCTTCTGAAAAATGGGGAGAGTCACAAGTTTAATTCCTCTACCTCACTGGAAGCCACCTGAGGAACACTAATTCCTCATCTCAGTTGGGGAAAACCAGACGGGACTCTCAGTTTCAATGTCCTTAAGCACGCAAACTAGTTTGTGGGTTATTAGAAAGCACAGAGCTTGCAAATCAAACCTGTTGAGAAGGGAGAAAGATGTTTCCAAAACCTGCTCTATGTATGTTGTTCAGATATTTTTATGTATTCAGATAAAACTACTAAGTGAATTTGCAAATAGTTTACAGGGACCCTAAAGCTGCCTTTGACAGTGTAACTTTTCACTCTTCAAAGAAGCTTTACCCACCATGATAAAACCACCGGTGGCTGGCTGAGCAATAGCTGATTTCTATGTAAAGCAATAGCTGACTTCTATGTAAAGCAAGGCCAGAGAGAGTGAAGGGAATACAAATAAGGGTTCAGGGAAAAGGACAAAGAACAGAAAAGCAACATATGCTTTGAAAACAATCTAGTTTGGAGCAGGAGATAGGAAAGGGGAAAGATTCAGCAAGGAAGAGGTCACTAAGAATGAAAACTTGAATAAAGACAGAAAAAGGTCGGTTAAAATAATTTTTAATGGAAACTCTCCTAACACTAACAAAGGAAGATGAATGGGAATGCTGCACTGTTTTATATAGAAAAATAGTCTAGTGATTAAATAAAACAAAACACCAACGGCAAAGGATTTGACTCACTGTGGAGTCATGCGTGACCGAAAGCGTTTAATTAAGACTTGGGGGCTAGTTCAAAGCCACCAGAGGCAGTTTTAAACAAAACCCTCTAAGTTTTCCTAGAGCCACCAAAAATGATATGTTGCTAGGGGCATGTCGGAGATGCAGAGAGCTTACACTGAGCTTGGGATAAAAAAATTAAATAAAAGAAAACCCTTTTCATTTCATCTGTGTCCACATAACAAAGCGTTCCCTGGAAGCCTCTGCTTGACAGCAGAACCTAAAGCAGCTCAGACCAACACAGATCCTCTTGGCTTTCAGCGCTCTCTGTGCCCGAGGGAGATGCAAAAGGTGACCTGGAACCAGCACAGTTTCAGCACCAAGTCCACATCCAAAGCTTCTGTCCTTCATAAAAAAATAGGAAATCTTGTATTTATGCAATTACTCATCTCATCCTTGCTGACAGCTTCCAAAACACAGGAGCGGTGATAAAATTTGGATCGCTAATAAAGAAAAAACACTTTCTGAGCTCTTTGTATCCTGCCAAAAAAGACATATCTGTTATTGCCAAATGTTTCATTCTTTGCAATTTCTAAACAGACGTGCCTCTTCCCTGTACTGATCTTTAACTGGCTCTGTTACAGTCCACTCAAGACTGACTTACTGGAAAAGGAAAATAGGAACAAGAAACTTATTAAAAGCAGACAGTAAATCTGCTTCTTGCTGAAACACCATCAGCTCTGATGGAGTCGGGGTAGGGCCACACTGACAGCTCACTGAAAGGTCCATCCGGCTGCGACCGTGCACAGTGTCAGCGACTGTTCGCACCGAACAGGCGACTGTTCGCACCTGCGCCTCCCCAGCAGCTCACCGCACCACACTGACCTACTGGCCCAAGGCATTAAACTCACTAACAGCTACTGGGTATGGATGCATGCATGCACACCCCACCCACCCCCTCAAAAAAAAAAAAAAAGTTTTCTGATGAACTTCCTCATCAAACAGGCAAGTGCCAGAGCTAGCACAGCAGTGGAGCAGGAGCAGACCAGGGCAAAGCCAACTGTATGCAGGTGACACGCAGTGGATGATATACAGATAGCTAATGTAAGAAACACAGAAAGACTTTGAGCAAATGAACAGACTCCCTCTTTGCATGCTCATTTAACCGTTTTACCCTCAATTATTTCTGCAGCATTTCCCTACGCCCTCCACTTGTGACCTCCTGACGGTCCCATTCTGTTCCTCCTCATCTCCCGGCTGTCATGTTGTACGCTGGCACTGCAGTACCTGTAGTACATCACACAGGTGAGGAAAGGCATGAAGATGATGATATGTGATGACTGTTTTTCCCCATGTCCAAGGACAGGAGACTCCAGTCTCCCCTTCAGCTCTGCCAATGACTTGGTTTTGAAAGCTGTGTCTGTAAGGGTGGTTTAAAGGTGTAACTTAACAGTTACAGCCGTGTCTGTAAGCATGTTTCTGAAAACTTTCTCTGCATTGGCTTCTCCTCACTGTATTAGCCATAAGCACATTAGCTCTATGTATTGATGCAGTAGCAGCTAAAAATGACTATATCCTACCAAAGCTGCCATCCTCTCGAGGCTAACAAATCCTGCCCAGCCTCCCTCCCTCCCTGGAAGAGGGCAGCATGTCCTTACTCACAAATGCTACAACTTCAAACACAGGCAAAGCCGTTGTCTTCAAACATTCATCTTATAACTCCACAGCAATGTTTCTCTTTTGCCAGAGTTCTCTGTCTCACTTGCACTTTTTATTCTTCATGCAGTCTCTTCTCATAATGCTTACAAGTACACAAACAGCTTCACCTTTATCTTCAATGAGTCTTTTAAGCCTCAAAGACTGGAGATTTTCAGTACTATGGTGTATTTTGCACTTGAAGTTACAGTACGCAACAAAAACCCACTTTAAAACAAGACCCTTCAGTCTGACCCTCAAGCTTGAAACCAAGTGACATTTAGGCTTTGATCCTCAATCCCAACCCACAAGTCAGCTTTGGAATTGGATCTAAAATGATCAAGGACCAACCTCTGAATCAATTTCAAACATGACCCAAATTGTCAGTCTTGCATTAAGATCTGCTCTGCAGAGATTAACACTGTATAAATTGACATAAATTTAAATTCTCTTTCCTGAGATCTAACTTTTTACAGCCAGATCACTTGACAAACTTTGCACTTAAACTCCAGTTAAGGTTTGGCTTCACTAGAGCTCCAAGCTCCAGACTAAGCTCTTTGATGCCATAAAATCTGTCTCTTTCAGACTAACATAAATCAGGAGAATTTTTTTGGGTACTATATGAAAATAAAACAAGAAGCATTTGTTTTTCACATCAGTGATGTATCTGTTTTCTCTTCTTTTCTCCCTTCAAGACAAGAGAACTGGCAACCCCGGTAGCCTGCAGCTTACTTCTAGTATTGTAATATTCACTGGCAAAGCCAAGCAGCATGACCCTCTATGCTATTGCTGTTCTACAGCAATGCTGTAAAGATCAAAATAAAAATATTAAACAAATCTCACTTTTCAGTCAGTCTTGCTAGAAAAGTCCTAAGAAATTCTCCTATGGCTTCTTTCTGGCCATCCTGTCAAGTAATTACTTACGTTTCCCAGTCCTGTGCACGGGTGGAAACGTCCTCCTTAAGATACTGCCCCCGAATAACGTATTTCAGTAAAAACAAAAGGGAAAAGCAGTCAAGCACAAGACTGAAACTGCAGCCAAGAATAACTGGTGGTAAAACACACATTAACAATATTAATCTAAAATGCATCATAAAAATGCAATCTTTAGCAGTAGAAAGTGGCATACTAAATTGCTCGTAAGACAAGGTTAATAAATTCCTGTCATAATGGAATTGAGTGACACATAACTAAGAATTAGGGGAACTTGTCCTTACAACCGGCGATAAACTGCTCTCACTTGTGCCTGTTACCTCCCAATTTAATTTGAAGTATTTGTTAGCACTGATAACCCAACCCTAAGGTGGTGACTAGCAGAGTGAAATGCACCTGATTGACAAGCAACACTGCAAAAGAATATTTATTTGCAAATTAACCAGGATAAAGGATAAAAATGTAAATTAATAATTGGAATTTTACTTCTCCGCTTGTTATTCCAATGCAGGCTGTGGAATATGTTGTAGTCAGGCTGATGCTTCCTGGCTGAACCCACGTACGCTGCTTCTGCTCAATCCTTTGAAATTACACTCCCCTCCCTCCAAACCAACCTTCTGCACGGTCAACAGTAAGGAAGTCCCAGTGAGCACCAGCTCCCTTTGCCCATGCTTGCAAAAATGCTTCTCTTGCCTTAACGTCAAGCTGCAGGCGATGGGTCAGCACACTTCCTACATGCATCCGCAGGTTCCGGTGGTGTTCTTTATTTAATGAAAACATTTATTTTAATATTATTGAGTTCAGTAATATCTTTTTAATTATTCTTAAATTCTGACTCAAAAAACTACCTGGTGACACATTTCTCCTCAGTACTAATGCCCACTAATGGGAGTATTTGAACAACCAACAGTTTTAAAGCATGATCTAAAAATCCAGTTAGGCATGTGCTTTGATCAGGTTTTGCCTGCTTCACTACCAGTTCCAGCTCGAGAGGCGCAGCAACATTAACTGTGATGAACAGCCCAGCACGGAGTAGCATGCTGGTGTCATTTGCATGCCAGCACCACCAGAGCCAGCAAACTAGACAAAGAGGGCAGCAGGCTCATGGCAGAAGAGGAGGAAGCAACAAAAGCCATGACCTTCAACGTACTTGTACATCACCAGCTAACACTGACAGGGACCGCACACTTGGAAAGTCAGTCCTGCCCCTCTACAAACATGTGCCAGGCTATGTGTATCCATTTAGCAGAAAGTAACTAGTTTTCCTTTGAATAAACATTCATGATGAAATAGATGCCCCTAGTAGGGACTCTTCCCCCTCAACAGAACAAGATCAGATCACCTACACATTCATATCCCACCAACCTTTTATCCTCTTATACCCATCCATTTAAACCCAAAGTGTGGGCTTAAATATTGCAACAATGCTGCAAATCCCAGGATTACATCAGATGTTGTTCTGGTCATCTGAAGGATAACTTTACCATGTCTGAAGAAGTAACTGCTCAGCAGGCATGGGGTGTTCCTGGCTATAACTGCTACGTGTTTCAATGTTGTTTTGAGATGTTGGGGTTTTTTTCCTCTAAAGCATCTTCACATTTACCATCCAAAACTGAGAAAGTCTGAAAGCAATGATTAACCACAACACATTACATCTACACAAAACATGAAACCCTTAGGATCATGGTGGTGGAACAACTGGCACAGCAAATTCTTCTCACTGCCTACCACTGTCTCCGCGCTCCTCTGCAGAGCAAGGCCACCTGTGATACCCGTCAGAAGAGGTTTTTTTTTCAGAAGTTGGTAATTCAGATCATAAAAATGAGCTAGCAACCCTACTGCCAGGGCCCTGAGGGCACCGACAGGCCTTAGTTGCCCTGACCAGCCTCCCTAGAAACCCCCATCCACACGCCCAGTCCACAAGCCTGCAGGTCTACTTAAGCTCAGGCCTGGGCACCCAGTCCTGACCTAAGCTATGTCACAGGTGGCCCTATGCCCAGCCTTTTCTCCTGATGTCCAAACTTACTGGCTGGTCTTCCTCTATGGAACTCATACCTTTTTTATGGTTAAGCCCTGTCTTCTGGGTGAACATACTTTCAACTTGTTACCTCACCCTACTTCGGACCATGGCCAGAGCCTGTCACAACCCTGCTTGGGTGCTATGGGGCTGCACCCCGCCATTGAGAGCACTCCCCACCCTGGGCTCACCCTCAACTCCCATCTCATCGCCCCTCGTGGGAAGCCCCACTCCTGCCGCTCCCTGACACCTATATTCCCCCATGTTAAAAGAAAAACGGATAAACTGAAGCAAAGTTGCAGTAAAAGCTTGCAAGGAACACATTGACTTTCTGACCAGGAAGTAAAAATCTTCTGGACCCAAACAATAAAAGAGGTAGAAAGTACCAGACACTATTAATGATTCCTGCTTCTGGTTTAATCACACACCACAGTACAAGGCAATCCACTTAGGGGCTGTTCAACCTACGGAGCTCCAGGTTTACTACTGAATGACCATGTCTCTGGGCAACGTCAGCAGAACAGGGATGCGCAAGTTGGGAGGGAAGAGATGGTCCTGGTGACAGAGGGTCAACTCCCAGCTCCTCCAACAGCTTCCTGGATGGTTGTGGACAGTTGCTAGGAAGGAGGTTAATTTTTTTTTTACGGATTTGGCCATTTTACTGCAACCTAGTCTCTCAATGAAGCAGATTACCCACAGACACCAGTGTTAGCAGCACTGTCCAAGAACAGTGCTGGGGCACAGCTCATCCTGACACAGATGCTGTGAGTCCACACTGCCCATAGTGGCAGTTCACCCTAACTCCCTACAAAGCAGCACATCTGCCTGTCCTAGGAAGGAGGCCAGCTGACCAACTCACCTAGCACAAGCTTATGGTGTTGGTATAAGGCAGGATGAGATAGGCAGTGAAGAACACAAGCAGGAAGCCGCGGACAACATACACTGAGCTCACTTGTGCCGCAGACAGGGACGTACATATCCTTACTTCAGTAGTAATGAAAGTGAGAGCATTCTCTCCATACGCACCTTGGAGCTCCCATGAAGCCTGTATCTGCACAGAAGCCCATTTCAAAGCAATTCAGAAGTGAAGTGGTAACTGGGGCCAAGCACAGGCTCACACTTGACTTTGAATAAATCCGTCAATTACCAGCTTTGGTAGCCAGCAACTGTTTCCAGCAATAACTTGCTATTCTGTTGTGCTGGTTCTACCTACGTTGAACCGGACAGGTTCAGAGCAGCTCTATTACATGTGTTGGTGTTGCCATTGCACGTCAGGCACGACAGGCTCCTGCCCTCAAGATCTGGTCTGTGGCGTGCCTGCCACAGGACTCTGCTTCAGCAGAGCCACAAAGGTAGAGCGGTGCTGCAGAAGAGCAAGGACAGAGATTAAAGCAAAGCAGGAACCAACCGCCCCCTCCTTCCGCCAGCTAATTGCTATGGTCCACTTGAATATGTACTCTAAACTTTGCACCCTCTGTTCTGGATGAAAGTCCTTAACAAGAAGTCCCAGACATACTTTAGCCATGGATGCAGAAACACATACATGGGGTTCTCACATCATGCTCATTCACAGCATGACCCCTTACAGGTGCTTCACTTGCATATGAGAAAGTGAGATGCATTCGAGTCATAAGGGCTTAACTTGCAATTTTGACCTCCCGACCTTGTATTGTAGTGACAATTGTATTGACAGCCCAGGAAGACAAAGCTTCCTTCCTTCCTGGGGTCAACCTCTTCTCCCTAAGAGACGAAGAAAGCAGCAAGTAAAATAAAATCCAAGTCTTATTCCCTGAACTTGACAATGTCTTCCCTTGTTAAAAAATGGCAAACCCACTTCCCAAAGGGCACAGAACAGATGGGACTGAAAGGGCTACTACACAAGCTAAACACATGAACACTGGTTGTCTGCCCAAAAATCAGCTCCTTTAATTCTACGTACATAGTATTTGATGCGGCCGTAGTGCCGTTTCTACATGCCTTCACTTGAGGATGATGGGTGTATGTTTTTCCAGTTTGCTATATAACTATGCTGTGCTTAAAACTGCCTACAGCTAGAAAAGATGACAAACATGACACAACCCTGCTATTTCCAGCAAGGAAGTTAAATGTGAAAAAAAGACTCCATATGTATTTTTAGGCTATAATTGAAGTTTTAAAGTAGCCCCTCTCCTGAACGTGCATACGCAGATGTATTTTGCTGGCAATCTAGTACCAGCCACAACTTGTGGCAGAGCAGTATTTTTCATAATTCAATGCAAAACTAATCTCTGACAGACGAGCAAGAAGCAAACAAACCCCAGAATTTCACAGACGCAGGTACATTTTTGGCTACGCTTGTTTGACTGTGGGGGGGGACAGAGACGTACAGATCAGCAGGGGAGGGAAAAGACAGGAAGAAAAGTATTCCTAGATGTCTTGCAGCGCTGACAGAAGGTCTGGCTCTTCATAATGCCTCACTGCAGCTCATAGACTACAGCTGTTAGTCCTGTGCATTTGTGGGGAACAGTCACACATGTTCAGCAAGATAGAAGGGAAGTTTTTTGTTTACATTTCCAAGACTGAGGTAGAAAATACCCTTTCAAACATGTTAAGTAGCATCAGTTTCCCCACCTTGAACAGCATTGCATGAAGCATTACTTCTGATGCCCCAGACCTCCACAGGAACAGAAAAAGATGCTAGATTTAAATCTGAGGCCGTTCTGAGCAGTAGCACACACATTCATGAAATGCTATACCAGAGATTTCTTTTTCAAGGAATGAACACCAGCAATGTCCCACAGCCACCACAGAGAACACGGAAGTCTAAAAGGGAAGGATCTGGGCGAGCATCAGCCAGCAGCTGCAGCCCCTCACACAGATCACTGATGTTACCTTTTTGAAAAGTGATAGGAACTTTGACCTTAAAACTGCAATGAAATAAGAATAAGCAAAGTGCAAGGACAATATATTTTACAGGGAGGCAATATTTTAATTTACAGATATGTCAATCACGGCTGTGTAAGTAAAAACCCAGGATGGATCATGCACATCAGCCTTGATCGAGACTTAAGACCTTTGCTGACACAGGAAGACCCTAGAAAGGGTATGGTTTTATTGCATTTGCTCTTCTCTCTCCCTCCCCCGCCCCACCCCCTCAAACTTAGATTTGCCAGCAAAATCTCTAGCAGACCTGGGCACAAAGGCAAAAGAAAACAAAAAGGGAAGAGGCAGGCCTTTTTGTCGCCTGCATTGACCATCAATCTAGTACATCTGTTACTGGCAAAAGCAGTCCAATCACAATGCTATCTCAAGTAAAACAGGCTTGCTATTCCAGAAAAGAGATTTCTAAGCACAGGCATGGCCTCCATCTCAGTTTGTCTACATCCAAACCATAACGTGACATCTCAACAGACATGTACATAATAGCATTGTCATGACACTAGCACCCGGACAACCACTTCTCTGTATTGAACACTACATAGAGGATAACCTTTCCAGACAAAGAAATGGCTGCCTGTTGCTTAAATAGTACAAGGAAGAGGGCAGCTGAAGAATAAGGTAGCTGAAATACTGTCTGCACGGGACAGGAAAGAACCAGCAGGAGAACCCCCGTTTCCTGAGCTGCAGCGTCCCTCTTCCATTAGGCAACACCATGCTCCTCATCAGTGACTACATCTCTCAAGTGACGGAAGCACCGAAGATGTCAAATGTTCCTACGCAGCAAACTTTGCCGTACTCAACTTGAAAAGGAGGATGTTTTGCTGCTTGCTTCCAAGCTCCATTTATGCAGCCTGGCTTCAAGCTGGGCGCACAACGCTGAAGTATTAGAAGCCACTAACTAGAATTACTTCCCAAGAGCTAGCGAGGGCCTTTGATGTTTTTCCTTCAAGTATGTCTTCAACTTCTGATCCAGAAAAGAAAGGCCATTCAGCACCTGTCAGGGCATATAAGGAAAGATTTGCACTTTAGAAACCTAAACATAGAGGCAAAACACAGTGAAAAATTAGAAGCAAGAACTGTTTATGTCTCTGCTCTGTAGTACAGCCAAGCAGAGGATATCTGCAGCTTCGCATCAAGACTCGCATGACCTGGGCCACAACTCATGGTCCCATGGAGGCAACACCTTGTACAGGAGAGCTCAGGAGGAGCTATCAAAGCCCCATGTATCTGCAACAGGAGGATTTTCCTGGCAGGAGCACCACAAAGGACATACAAGACTGTCCACAACAGCCATCCTCACAAGCCTAGAGCATACCTGGATGGGGCTGCAGTGGTGTCCCTTGGGCTGAGCGCTGGGACTTTGGCTGTGCCTGACACCTAGCTCTCACTACGATCTATTCCAACCCTAAAGGGGTTACAACCCTCAGATCATGCAAGTGTCAGGCTCCACAAAACCATCCTACCCCTCAAGGTTTATTGCTGAATGTGCGTGCCACTAACCTGGTGGGAAACGACTAACCAAATCCCTGCGCACATACCCTTCCTGTCCATGCCTCAGTTGTCCTAGCTGTAGAGTGAAAAAGAAAGCAGGACCTACTTTATGGAACATTTTTAAGCCTTCTGATGAAAGCACAGCATTACCATCACAGAAGTAGACTCGGGCGCAAACTCTCAAAGATTTCCAGAAATATTGCTCCTAACTTGCTGCTAGTGAAAGCTTTCAACTGCAGCAGATAGCAGCAAAGCACAGACTTGCCATTAACCAATACCAACACATGTTGCTTGACATTCAGCAGTGTTTCCAGGCTCCCACAGCGCTGGAGCAGTACACCAGGCATAAACCGTTCTAGCGAGGTAAGAGCAGTTGAGGTACAATCTGATGACAAGAGATCCCTTCACAGCTGGAAAGGGAGCATGAAATAAATCTCTCTTGGTCGCATCACATCCCAATGAATGTAGAAACTAGCAAAAGGTCTAAAGAGTACAAAGAAAACTAAAACAAAGGGGAAAAAAGTCTATGTAAAGATTGGCAATGGGAAACAACCCAAGTTAGTTTGGACATGCAAGAATTATGGCCTGTTTCCCTCAGTGCCCAGCCACACTGAAGGGAATGAGATGCATTTCTAGTTGCATAAAGAGTTCTCACAGTAACATGTTACCACGCTGGCTACAGCATTCTTGAGATAGATGAGGCTGTAAGTCACTGACATTATACTGATGTATAGGCTTTGTGCATTACTAATCATTCGGACACAATAGCCCCGTGTATATTTTTGTTTTGCAAACTGTCCCGGCATCCTCTGCAAAAATTCTCCTTTCTCTGCTCTGGAAGATTTCAAGAAAAGCATTTAGGAAACAGAATGGGGAAATACCCACCAGAAACACTGATGTGTTCTGGGGAAAAAAAAAAAAAAAAAAAAAAAACAAGCTGGATCAAGACAGCCAAAATGAAGACAATTTTAATTAAACCATGTCTGTCTTATCCATTTCAGCTCACTTAGTATCTCAATTTATCTCAAAATAGTTAACAGCTCCAGAAGCCCCAACTTTTTCCCAGTGTTTTCTTTAATGCAATTACACTTTTGCTGTCACACCAGAAATATTAATAGCCTTTTCTGCGTGGGATAGAGAAGCTCTACAGCAGAACCAGAAGACTTCGATCATATTGATGGCCTGCATGCTAAGGGTTACATATAGCTTATCTGTCAATGTCATTTCCACTGAAACTAATGAAAATAGACAGCACCCCCTTCAATACTTCAGGCATGTATCACTATGGGAAAAAAGCTACCATTCACTTGAATGCACAAGTACTCTGTGAAGGACAAATAAGGGAGAAAGCAGAAAAGCAAAGCTGTTATTCTATTGTATGTTGCTCTGTAGGAAGACACAGAGGGACAAATTCTGCTTTTCGTTATAGTAGCTTCGATCCAGAATTGATATAACCAAGTCAATGGAGCTGACCCAGATTTACAGGGGAGAAATAGTTCAGAGTTCCACTCGAGACTGCAATCCTATATTTCTCCCACCACAGGGGATGTGTGCCCTTTATGCAATTCAAAAAGCCTCTGCTCTGGCACAGTAGACTTGACCCAGTGCTCACTAAAATCAACTGAAAAGCGACCATTGACTCCTTCTGTCAATCATGCAGACCTCATGCAATTAAACCAGCAGCATATTCAAACCACTCATCAATGTACTCCTTTCAGAAAAAGTCATAAAATCTTATGGCTTGCCCAAAACAAAACCCCAAACCCAACAGCCTAGCAGGCAGCCGTGTTCATCCTATTTGAGCTTCCCTGAACTTGCCACAAAGGACCACCAACTCTGGTTTGGGCAGAGAAGAAGGAAGGTGGAGAGGCAGAGATCAGCGAGCATGGTCCACAGGATTGACAATGCAAGGGTAGCAGGAACTTTGCACAATGTCCAGCTGACTGATCTTGCAGCAATCACTAAACCAAGAGAGTGGAACACGGCAGTCCCTGGGAGGCAGAGTATGCATGTGAGTATCCACCCTGATTCTCTGATGTATTTGTCCCACTTGATTCAGGCCCCTCGCTACAAGGAGGACATTGAGGTTGGAGCGCAGCCAAAGAAGGACAACAAAGCTGGTGAAGGGTCTAGAGCACAAGTCTTATGAGGAGCGGCTGAGGCAGCTGGGGTTGTTTAGTTTGGAGAAAAGGAGGCTGAGGGGAGACCTTATTGCTCTCTACAACTACCTGAAAGGAGGCTGTAGCGAGGTGGGGGTCAATCTCTTCTCGCAAGTAACAGGTGTTAGGACAAGAGGAAATGGCCTCAAGCTGCGCCAGGGGAGGTTTAGATTGGATATTAGGAAAAACTTCTTCATCAAAAGGGTTGTCAAGCACTGGAACAGGCTGCCCAGGAAAGTAGTTGAGTCTCCATCCCTGCAGGTATTTAAAAGGCGGGTAGACGTGATGCTTAGGGACATGGTTTAGTGGTGGACTTGGCCGTGCTAGGTTAATGGTTGGACTTGATAATCTTAAAGGTCTTTTCCAACCTAAATGATTCTATGATTAGCAGTTACATCAACTTCATAATTATGTGCATGCATACACACATTTAACTCCAAAGATAAAGCGCTTATCCCCATCTGGAAACTCAAATATATTTTAGAAGCTAATCAAGACCAAAATACATAATCAAGACAGGCTTTATCAGTTTTATATTTATGACCCCAACTGACACATTTTATTAATCACCAAGTGTTTAAAAAGTGTTACTTCCCTCCTCCTCAGTTACTATAAATTCTCCGCTCTCACTTCCAACACAGGCTGTAAAAATACAGATTACTAAAAGGACACGTTCAGCTCCTGGTACCCACCAGTGTGGGTGCAGAATGTGCTATTCCGTGTCAGGTCACTTCAGATAATACAGACATTTTTGTTCTGCCGGCATACCAACCAACTTTAAAGCACAATAATGCAAATAGTCTTTAAAAGGATTTTAACTACCTAAAGCTCTTTGTTTTAACACAAGGTATTACAGTAGAGATCATCCGTGGGATCCAATTATAACCACCTCATTAATTATATGTCTACCTTCCCTAATCCAAAAATCCCTACAAGTTATCCATTTTATTTGACCCCCTTATATAATCATTTATCAGCCAAAAAAGCATGAAAATGACTAGCTGCAAAGTATGTCATTTGTTAAGTGACTTCAGAAGGCATTACTGAGCGTCCTGAAACCCACCTTTTTACCGTTTACAAAACGTATCTTCTATTGTCAGAACGTCTTAAACATGAAAGTGTTGGCTTTTAAAGTACAACAAACTAGAAAAAAAAAAAAAACACAGTTCTCTGCTTTTTACAGAGTACAATGGGTTTGAGAAGTGGATTGAAACCCAACAAAGCCTTTTATTCCTTGTGGATTATTATGTGTGGACTCTGCAATTAAAAACCATCGTCTCCCACCACCCAGCAAAGCGGCATAAAAAGACGCAATCTTTTGCTATTAAGATTACTAAGGATGGCATCTTTTAGCCTGAGACAACGTTTAAAGCAGCGGCAGCAGCAGTTCCTTTGCAGACCAAGCACATCTGAGAAGGACCATATCCTCCTCTTTCACCTACTAGAGAAGAGGGGCTGGATTCTGCAAAACCACGTGCAGATCACTTTACTCACATCCTTGAAATCCAGGCTACTTCTCACTGCAAAATTACAAGCAGACATTTACAGGCTGTGATCATTTCACACCTGTTTTTCCATGGTGTGGTCCATCTCCCTTTATGCCATTTGTTGGATAGAGTTACCATCTCCCGAACCCCTGGAATCACAGCGCCATGAGAAATTCTGCTCGATTGCATTGTTTGTATTTTCCATTTCCCCCAGCACCTTCTTTTAAGTTTTTTCATAGGAGTGTGAAGCCATTGCAGCAGTGATTGATAGTTACGGATGCAGAGTCATCCTTCAGTGTCTACAGCCTAGCACAAACAAGATGAAGGCTACCTTGAAGATGCACTCGTACTGTTTAAGTTGATATACCCCCATAAAAATTCCTGTTTTTCCACAGCCTGGAAAGAATTCATAAAATCATTACTTCTCTCAAGCTGGATGTTTCCAAACACTGTATAAGTTGAGAAGAAATAGCAGAAATGAGAAACCACACTGACTATATGTTTCAATTAGTAAAATAACAAAGGCACCTACGTGGAGCCCTTGGCACTTCTGGGATTTCTTTTAATAACAAAAAACTTCATATTCCTTACTGCAGCCTTGTTCGGAAAAAAGGGTTTGCACTTCAGAAATCAATGCATTTAGATTCCTTGGGCCGCCAACTACAGATTTTGTATGGGGAGAGAAAATGGGTGGGTGTACGTGTGCGTGCACACGCGTTTGTGTCCGCAGCCCTCTTTTTTTAAGTCAGCATTTTATAAGTGCTCATGCTCAGCTTTTTTAATCCAGAGATTCAAATTTGTCAGGAGGAAAAAAAACTGAAATATTAAGTTTCCAAATCCAGCCTCAATGTCAGTCAGTATGCTTTAATGACATTGTACTCCAAAGTTTCCAGTGGCAGACATCTAATTTTATTTCTTTTAAATAACACCCCCTTCTGATGCTTACAAGCTAAACGTTAATGCCTCATTTTGGACCTCATTTCTAACGTGTAAAATTAATAAGGCCAAAAGCAAAGCTGTCATTTCCTTTCATTGCCAACATTGGGCAAGGTGTAAAAAACAGCCAAAAAGAGCGTATTAGTTTAAAATAATAACAAACTGCGTATTTAAATGTCAAATACATAAGGCAGAGAAATTTCCTTAATACAGGGAAGCTTCCCTGACTCGCACTGACACAAAGTTTGTTTGCTGCAAATTAACAAATGCTTGTGCTGCACCTATTTATACTTCGCTGTTTAGTCAAAGCCCTGTTAGCACTTCACAGAAATGAGGATCCTGTCATCTGCTCTAGCTCTCCAAGACTTGCCAGCACAACACTTTTCAACCCTCTTTAAGTTCATAGAGTGGAACAGGTAAAACAAGCCAGCTCCCGCAGACACATCTGCAATTCCCACGTCCTCTGCAATGGGCTCCCCACCAGCCCCCAGGGACTGAACGGGGCATCGCAGACGGGGCAGAGCAGAGGACGTACACCGCCACGGGACGGTCAGCACCTTCCGTGCGCTTACTCCTTATACATAAGTGCACATTATTTGAGCACTGGCTGCCTTTCATTAGGTACTTCCCAGCGATGCTACAGCTGGTGTGACAGCCCAAGACGACAGTGGGGAGGGAGCTGAAATCTAACAGGGGCCATTCATTTGAAAACCTACGACTTCAGTTTGACAGGAGGGAATGGATCTACTCCAGACAATTTCACCAACAACTAACTCCTTATTAAGGAGTATGTGAAGAGGGCAAGCCAACAAGCTACATTTATTGATCTGGCATTAAATGAAAAATGGGGGATAACAAAATTATGCAAGAGAAGCGACACAGAGCCCAAGACATATATGCGGTAGAATTTTGATTTATTCATAAAACCTTAGTTTCAGGTGCCAAACAATTACATGAAAGGGGAACACTCTGCATCCTCCACTGATTACATTCACAAAATTGGAATCCAAGAAAATCCCTCTGTCTGGAGGCATGAGCCAGAGATAATTAGGAACTGAATTCTCTCATTGGTTCGCTGTAGTCTCTGGTGGTCTCATCTTCTAGTTAGAGCATGAGGCTTGTGCCAGAAACACCGCTTTGTCACACGCAAGCATTCTGCCCACAACAAAAGGACGCTATCTATAACTTGAATACTGAAACAGAAATAAGGAGGAATTAACCGAACACTACAGTTTGAATTGCAACTGTAAGGACAAATACCTACCTTGTCCGCAAAGATCTTACACGAATGGGCTCCACAGGGAACAAGAACATCCAACAAAACACAAACGTGCTTTGAAACGTTATCCTTGTAATATAGTAGGTGGCTGCTCAATCTAGATGACCCACCACAGACAACTCTTCGTGTTTATCCCAGACACGCAAGGTCTACACAAATACAAAATTCCTGAATTTAATTTTATTTCCTTAATGTAAAGGGGAAAACTCCTGCTCTTTTTACGGATTTGAACTGGGCCCTTCACCCACACATCCACACCTGATTTGATATACATTGACACTTAGATAAGTCACACACAGAACTCAAACATTTGCCTTGAACGACATGAACAAACTGCAAGAAAAAAACATCAGATTCAAACCCTTGCGTCCCGCAACCCTGTCCTTAACTCCCTCAGGATCACCTTAGAGTTGATACATAATACATATGCATCAGCCCAAAAGGCTTGAGAGGAAAAAAAAAAAAAAAAAAAACTGGGCTGAAATGACATTCACACAAGGACAACTGCAGCAGCTTTGTCAGGCTGGATTCGATACAGTACGTCTGGCAACAGAGTCAAACAAAATACAGTAGTGCGGGCTTTGGGAAAAGTAACATGGATCTAATTTCTTCCAATTCTCTGAACCACTTTTAGAGTTAGCTATATGGTACAATATAAGATAAACTACCTGTCACTTCTAAAAAGTAATGGAAACAATTTAAGAATTCAGAAATATGCTCACCCTGTAGAGAAATAAAATGGACATACTAGTTGCACTCGGTGAACTGTACACATTTGTTCACAAAAAGCACTGAGCATTTCTGCTCTGTATGCTTATTCCTAAAGGAAAAAGAAAGCTTCCATTCACATTGACTTTATCTCAGAAAAAGTTAGACTTTAGCCAAGTCATGACACTTTCACATCTCTGAATACAGACTGTTAATGCTATGGAAGTCAGCACACAGTTTCCCAATATTGATTCACAGTAACAAAAAAAAATTAAAATCTTATAATAATAATCTACATTGTAGAAATGGTAACTGTGGAGCAATAAGCACTCTGATAAATTAAAATTTATTACAACATTACTGTTGACAGTGCCAGGTAATTTTTGCTTGACTACATTCAGGAACAGACACTTTTATTTCTTAAGGTCAGCAAGCAGCTGTTGCAAAAAGCTACACTCATGTACCGAGACAGAAAAAGATGCCCTGCTAATAAGTTTAATATTCACTAACTCTGAAGACTTTCAAAGAGCAGTTTAACTCTCAACTTAAAGCAGGTCCAGACTACCAGTACCTTTGAGAAGAGGGACCGGAGTAAGTTTGCTCACACTGATGATGCAGTCCCATGGAAATCAATGAAAAGCTTATAAGGACACCGACAAAAGGATACAGCACAGCCCCCTCGCAGGCGCACGGCAGGGTTTCTGCCTGCGACTGGAGGATGGATTTCATTGCATGCAATTAAATGAGGGCCAGATTCTTGTGGCTGTCAAATGAACTCCATTTCTCAGTATCCCAAACAGAATAATTTAAAACCAGTATACGGAATCCATCAAAGGAATGCCACGCACCCACTGCTTTGCAGATCTCATTCCCCTTTATAATCAGGGGAGAAAGCAAGGATCAACTGCAAGATGGGAGACTGCTGCATTGATTTTCAAACAGAATCTTCCATCAAAACCAACGGTGAGCTTGTCTTCAGACATAAGGAAAAAAAAAATCTCATGTGATCTGAGCTGTTCTGACATTTGAGCAAAGGTAGAATCAGTCTTCTGTAAGCAGCTATCAGTCATACAGTGCTGCATGCGTAACTGAGAAGATCACGGACAGGAGGCAAGTCTGAGGATCTATCCTTTGTTAGCATCCACAGGAGAACAGTAGAAGTCTAAAATAGAAGATGAAAAACAGAGCAAAAACATTCTGGTCTACAGTGGGGGGAAAAAAAATAATATCATGTTTAGAATAAGTTAGTTTCATAAACCTGTCTCAGGTAAGATAAAGACAGTATTAATTATTCTACCTTTATGTGGAATTTTTCATCTTGAAGGATGCCAGCACATGGCCAGTCTGACCCCAGCCCAGCAGAGCAGCTCCTGCCTGCTCTTACCGACAGAGTCACCCCCCTCACTGCAGCTGGGACGTCTACAGAAGAAAGCAAACACATCTGGCAAAGCGTAGGCAGGCTAAGGACTAGTGAGCGAACTGATTTCACAGGAAAGGCAGCAGACACAACTATAATGGGCTGTCATATAAAACCCCAAGACTGACCCGTTGTACGCAGACAGAAGAGCCGTGAGCATGGAGCAGTAATCAGGTTGCACTCGGTTATGCAGATAGCACATAGCAGGAGAGTGAAGGGGGGAAATATTCTGAGCGGAGATACAGGGAAAATCTCTATCCAGCTATAGCAAACATTGCAGCATGATTTTTCATTTTCAGAAAAGGCTAGACAGGCAACAAGAAAACACAGCGAAGTCCCTGCTGCCGTTTCCTCCCTCAGGAGCAAACAGTCCCCCAAACGCGCAGGTAAGTCACAAAAGCCAGGATCATCTCCGAAGTTTTCCTTACAGTGCTCCTGAGCACCAGAGAGCAGCACTGTTCACCTTCCCCCACCAACAACTGGTCGGGGAACCTAATTTGGGAGGGTGGGTTCCCCAGCACATCGGCAATCTCGGCCAAAATTCAGGCAATGCAAAGGTGCATTAACCGGACAGCACGTTTACTACCAGCTTCCCAACAAAGAACAGGTATGGAGCCAAAAAGAACAAGGAGCAAAAAGCACCTCTCTCCTTCCAATATGCTGTTATTTGAGATACAGCCCAAGGGACACAACATCACATTATTTCACAAAGAGAAGGCTAAGCTCACCTTCCCGCTTCAGGCTTCGGGTGTGTTTTTGTTGTGAGGGGTTTTTTTTTTGTTTGTCAGTTTTTAAGAAAGGCTTCTGTTAACTATGTCATTTTCCTATTTATTTATCCCAAAGAAAAAACAAACTCTCAGCAGAAATTTGTTTTTCTAACATTTCTAGCAAGAGATCCACACTCAGAACTCCTAAAACGGAAAATGCCCATCTAACAGATGAAGAGCTGCCTTGTCCCTGAGGGGGGTTGGACTCATCATTTGATAGCCTCCGAGCATCCTTCCCCTTCTGTCACACCTAAAATTGTTTGGAAAGCTCTGTAGGCAGAGAAGAAGCCTCCTGAAATTCACCAAGAGAACTTGGTGGGTGAAGAAATTGCCAGATTTTAAACAAGGAGCTGACACTTCTTGCAAAGAACTTAAGCTTATTTTCCATCCAGAAGGTTTGGGTGGGAATTTTTCAGCTAATTCTGATTGCAAAGTGCCTATCTTACAGAACGCTGCGAGCTACCAACAACAGTGACAGGTAGTGAGCCAGGGTATGAGAGGCAGCTCCCCCCGGTAGCCGTCCTAAGACACGTACTCCAGCAGAGACCAGCCAAAACTCAGAACACTCTCCACAAGAAAAAGGGTCATCGGCCAAGATTTTGAAAGCTCTTATAATACTTTGAGCCTCATCCCACCCGACGTGCGCTCTGCCCAGGGTTCAGCTCCAGTGAGTTTACACATACATCAAGAAGGGCTACTGACGGATCTTAAAATAAGTATATAATGCCTCAAAATGATCCGCTACCTGATGTATATCACATTGGCAGGTCTACTACCTCCCTCTCTCCTGCCCCTTCAAGAACTCTACATTAATCTGTCACTTCCACCACCAAGATGGTAACACACAGAATTCCAGAATAGGTACTCGGTGAAAAGAGCTGCTCGAGCTTTACAAACTGCACGTAAACTGAACAACCACGCTCTATATGGGTCTAGAGGAGTTGGATAGATTTCTAGCAGTTTCCACTACAGAAACAGCCCACGAAAAAAGCAGAATCAGTTATGATCAAAAAGGTACAATAAAGATGGACAGGTTGTGATCGCATATATTTCCAGATCTGCTCCACTCACGCTAACAACCTAAATATGTGTCAAACAGAAAATGGGTGCAGATTATCCTCCCGGTGATTTCACAGCATCGCATTCTCTCCTCAGAGTTTACGGTAAATCCTTTGAATTGTACTAAAATCTCGACCTATTTATAGTTTCACAATAGCACGACTATAAAGCCATAATCTCCAGCAGTTAGCTATAGAGCATATTGAGGATTCTTGAAAGGCGGTTTTTCTACATTCAAAAATTCACAGAATATTTAATCTCTCTCACTTACTACATGCTGAGTTTGTGTTCCAGCAGTATAATTCATCTGAAACAAGGGGAAAAAAAAATACCGCTTGGCCCAATTTTCTGAGTATGCATGCAAACTATATTACCTGTGGAATGCAACTAACGAAAATATAATTTTGCTAAATTGGTGAAGCTGCGTGACAACCAACAGTTCTGCATGGTGCCTTGAAGCCCTGAAACAGAGCCTTCCCCAGGTCTGCTATGGGCTGAGCGCTCCTTGTGAAACCAGCAAGCACGGAGCAGACACAGCAGGAAAGAAAAAATATGTTAATTTTTCCAAGGAGTTGGCAGGTATTAACACAGATGGGCACCATACAAGAACACATCCATCAAGCAAATGATACCAACTTCGGAGGAGCAGACAGCTGATAGAAAAACACCAAACGGGACTCGGCTTCACCACAGAACAGCAAATCTACTGATTCCTAATCCTATCAGCGCGCTAAGCCTCAACCTTTGGATTCCAAAAACTTCACGGAAAAAACATTTTTCACCAAGTATGGTTTGGTAGCCGCAAGAAGGGAAGGAAAGGGCCAAACTGAGTGTCCTTTTTCTTTTTACCAAGCTGCGATTCCCTTGTTTGCTACAGCTATGCCCGTAGCCACGACACTCGAGAGCTGGTAGGCGAGATTTACAGGTACGGCCGAGAAGGCTCTCCTGCCGAGAAGCGTGGCCGCTCGGCCAGCTACAGCTGTCGGTCTGCTAAGACGTATCGCTCCCTCTTTACAAGCCTCGCTCTTTTGCTCAGTTGTCAGATCCCTCCAAAAAGACAGCGCAAGTGCAATTTCCACCTCATTTCTCAGGCAGGAAGGGGAAAAAGTGAGACAGACGGGCAGATCAAAATTAATTTTTTTTTTTTTTTTGCCACGCTGGATAAATTTCACAGCCAAGCTGCACGAAGCAGTCTCACTGCAACCCACGACGGATCCGTGCGTGCAGCAGACACGGCGTGAAGTTTCCGTGGCCCCGTCCCGCCTTGGCGTGACCCGGCAGCCGACCCACGAGTGACTTCCACGGGAGCCAGCACTCGCTCCCCGCAGCGCGGCTCCATCCCCAGCGTCCGCTGCGCTTCTCAGCTGGAAAAGCCGAGCGGCGTTAGGGCGCTCGGAGCTCGGACCGGGGCTTGTTACGCCCCTGCGTGCCAGCCCGCTGCCCGCCTCTGTGCGGCCGCCCGTGCCCGGCCGGGAGCACCACCTCGCCTCCTCGGCCGCCCGAGCACCCGGCGGCACGGCCGGGCCCGGCACAAGCACCGCGGCCGCCCGGCTCCCCCGCCCCGCGGGCAGGGACGGGACGGCCCGGGCCGGGCAGCCGCCCCTGCCGCCCCGGGCAACTTGGGCGAGCCGGCACGAAGTTGCCCGCCGGCGGCCGCGGGTGCCCTGGCAGCCCCGAAAGGGACAAGCCGCGAAGCCGAGGGCCCGCAGCCCCGGCGGCGGGTGGCGGGGGGCCGCGGTGCCCCCCTCGGCAGGGAGGGACCCGCGGGGGCCGGGAGGTCCCGGCGCCGCTCTCCGCCGCGGCAGGCTCGCCGGCCGGTGCCGGCCCCCGTCCCTCTTCCCCCCAAAGGCGCGACAGAAGGCGGATAATAATCAAATTTTAAAATAAGCCAACTTTCCTCCCTCCCGCGGGAACCCTCCTGCGGGGGGCGAGGCGATCTTCCCGCGGCTGCCCCGGGCGGTGGCCGGGACGGGGCTGCCGGCCGGTCTGCGGGGCGCTGCGCCCGCCGCCGCCGAGCCCCGCGCCTGCCGCAGCGGCGCCGGGAAGCGAGAGCCGGGGCCGGCGGCAGCCGGTGAAGGCTCCCGGGGCGCCCGCCACCTGCGCCGGCGGGGAGCGGGGCCGGCGCCGAGCCGGGCGGCACCCTCCGCGGGGCCGGTGCCGGGGCCGATGCCGTGGCGGTGCCGGTGCGGCGGTGCCGGTGCCCTACCTGGGTGCAACATACTTTGGAAATAGAAGATGACGAGGATGAAGGAGCCCACGGAAGTGACCAGGACCATCCTGCACACCCGGTTCATCCTCATTACTTCCAGCACCGCCGGCTTCATGGCGTTGTCCGGCGGCGCAGAGAGGGGCGGCGGAGCGCGCGGGGCTGGCGCCGAGAGCCGCTCCGCGCCCGCGGCGCTCCGAGGTGCCGGGGAGGAGCCGCCGCTGCCGCCGCCGCGCCGGAGGATGCCCGGGCGCCCGCGCCCCGCACCGGGGGGCGCTAATGCCTGCGCTGGGCGTGACCACGCCGCTCGCCAGGCGGAGGGGCGCTCTGCGCGGCGCGGGGGGGAGGCGGGCCAGGCGGGGAGCCGGGGCGGAGCGCGCCCCCCCCCTCGCTGAGGGGAGAGATGGTCCCGCCCGGCGGCGAGCGGCGGCGGCGGGCGGGAACGCGCCGGGCTGCCTCGAGGGGCCGCCGCCGCCGCGGGGCGCGCTCGGCGGGGCGGGGCGCGCCGTGCCGGGCGCGTGCGGCCGCCGCAACGGCCGAGGCCGGCGCTGAGGGAGAAGGCGGCAGCGGGGGTTGCCTCGGGCCCCGCCCGGCGCCGGTCGTTCTGGCGGGCGGCGGGTGGGGGCTGCTGCCGTTGCCGCCCCTCTGCCTGTGAACTTGACCCCCTCTGGGTCGCTCTCGCCCTCCTGAGGGGCTTCGGGTCCGCCAGCCCGCCGGCGGGGAGCGGGCCGCCACCTCATGCTGGGCTGCCCCCCGGCCCGCTGTCGCCCGGCACGAAGGAGGCTTTTCCCAGCGCCCCGTTTGGGGGGAGCAATTCTCTTCTCCCGCTTTTTCTTTCTTTTTTTTTTTTTTTTTTTTTTTTTTTGTGTGTGATGCCTGTCACTCTGTTAATCCCAAATGCCTTCTTCCAGATCTTCTCTTGCTTTAGTATTATGTAAGACGTAATTTTACGGCCAGTCCTTGTCATCGGTTCTTCTTTGGTGTTGCAGTGCTGTCCCAACCGGTAGCTGTTAATATTTATAATCGGTGTAAACACTGACTTCCAGTAGCCCTGAATCATCCTTAATGAAAACAGTGCCACCTGGCATGCCAGAAATGAAAGGTTTTTTTGTTTTTAAGTGCGAGACTTCAAGTTTTCTGAATTAACCAAATGACTGCTCGTTTGTCTGTGGGAAACAAAAGGTTCTTCCCCCACGGTTCCTCCACCGAAGTCTACCTCGCGGTAGTCGGAGAGCAACAACAGGCGATGAGATACGAGACCGTACGTGGGAGGAATGCAGAAGAGCTTAGTGCAACGGAACAAAAGGCATCTGCCTTGTCCACGCGTGCATCGGGGTTTGGGACGCCTGGGGCTTCTGGTGAGCCGCGGGTGCGTGAGCAACTGCAGCTAAGTCCTGAACTACGTTTCTAGAGCTCCCAAACTGGGACCATCCACTTGCTCAGAACTAGACAGGTGTTGAAAAGTACATTGCTGGGTGAAATCAGCCTCTTAGCAACACACCGTTTATCCTTGCACTGTGATAACTGTTCTATTTGTTCTCCTGATGCACCCAAATACTGCTTTTCCTTTTGCTACAGTGAAAATCAGTTTGCTGATGCCATCTTCATGTGTAAAAGGATTTTTTTCCCCCTCAGATTTCTGTCTGTTCTTCCGATGTGGTTGGGGGGAAGGGTCTTTAAAATGAAAATAGCCCTCAGCAGACCCAGCCCGAAGCTGGGAAGCAAGTGCGGTAAAACAGATTTTTAAGCTTAAAAAAAAACCCAAAACAAACAAAAACCCCAACCAACAAAACCAAAAGGTATGAGTATTCTGTCCTGGGTAATTGTGACAAACATCTAAAGTCATCAGAGTTTTCCATTCAGACTTTCTGAAAGCCAATTAAAAGGATTTTACCTCAAGGATAAACCGATAATTAGGTAGACATTTGTAACAGAGTAGATTATTTAGGCTTGGCCTAGAGTTCCTTTTATTAGAAATAATTTCCATTGTTCATTAAGGTTTTACACAAGATTAATTTTGCTTACTTTATGTAAATTTTTTCCAGGGTTTTTTTTTAGCAGTTTTGGTATGCAGTGACCATTTTCTACTCTTCCTAATGTAAAGGAAACTTTACATTGATTTTCTCTTCTAAATCCAAACCTCAAATGTAATACAAAAGCATTCTATCAAAAACACTAGATAAAAAGAAGTACTAATATGTAACACATCAAAGTGAGGAATCTTTAAGCTCAGTCAACAAAAGTCAACCAGAAGCACAGCCTGGCATTTCAGCATCCATCCATCAATACATATGCTGCAGCACAATAGCAACTGCAGTATTTTAACAGAAAGAACTGGACTGTATCCAGGAATGTGGATGAGACAACAGGGATGAGGGCAAAAGCCTGGAACTTAATACTCAGTCAAGTAACACAAGAAGAAAAAGCTGCTAGAGAAAGTGGTCAGTCGCTCAGTGTGACTGAACAATGGTGACTCTTTGTTTCTGAGCATCATCCTCTGATGGAATGATGGAGCATTTTAAAACAGCAGGAAGAAAATCACTAGCTGTGTTGCCATTTACTATTGAAAGAACGTTATAAAGCAATACCTTCATTACGGACTTTGGTGATTACAAACTTAACATCCACCCGCACGCCGGGTTGAAATTTCTCTGGAAACTTCAAACTACGACAACCTTTCTAATGCCTGGTGAGTCAGGACAATGAAATGCAGCAGCCTGTTTTTTAGAGATTGAGACAGCTGTGCTTTGGTTTTCCTACAGGAAAGAGTATAATCGAGGGAACACAAGGAAACGCAGTTGTCTTTCCAGACGGGTGCCAAGTTATAGAACAGGTACGCGAACAGCTCAGGCACTTCTTCTAACGCATACCTCTGAGTGGAAACTTCAGCAGCTGCAGAGCAGTAGGGAGTCCGGATCATACTGTAGGTGTGATCACCTACCATTCCCGTGATAATAACCAGCATTCCGTACCTCTGAATAAAAATAGTCTCGTCATCCAAGAGGCTTCTGGAAAGAAAGACTTAAGAGATTAAGAACCAGATGCCAGTGACATCAAAAGAAGTCCAGACAGTGTTTTGTAGATTATTTTGTGTAACAAAAAAGCTTTACAAAAAACCAACCAAACAAAACCACCCACATCACTATTTATTGATAAAGCTCTAAAAATAGCAAAACCGCAGCTGAAAAACAGCACAGACAGAAATACAGCGTGTAGTAAACTCAGGGTGCAATTTATCAAAAAACGGCAAGCAGGCTAATATTGAAGAGCACGTTGAAATGTGAAACAGAAACCCATTAGAAAACAGAGGTGTCTGTGAGGGACATAGAGGTCCCTGTGCAGCTTCTCATCTGTAATGGAACAGCCTCAGAAAAAGTTACTTTGTTTTCTACTGATTAGCTTCACCCTCTTAAAAACAGAAGGTGAAATTTTTAGAGAATGTCTTCAAGGGGGGGCAATTAGTATTACTGAAGGAATACGCACAAGCTTTTAGGCATGTAAGCCGCCTTGGGATCTGAAACAGAAACAGCAAATTTCAGACTCTCTGTCTCTCTGTCTATCCTTAGACCGTTATGACTCCAGTCCCATCACGACTCTTACCACGATAGGGGGAAGCAGTCTAGGTAGGTGGATCAGAAAACCTTCTGGACATGTCTTCTGGTTATATTCTGTGGGGATAGTTTTTAACTTCCTCTGCCTAAAACAGCCATACCATAAAGAGACCGGCTCTTGTTTTTTGTTGCCCAAGGAAAAAGCACATTGCTTTAATGGTTCCAGCCAGCCAGTGGACCTTTCGTGTGACCAGCTGCCCTAAACCGCGCTGTCTGAAGGTAGGAAGTCAAACAGAAGAAGACCCGTGTTAATGGTCAGGCACCCCCCACCTCATACCTTGTAGGGCTCTGTAGTGCAACCTAGGATTGCCTGTCAGTCAAAATGTGTTTAGCAATGTTATTCTATTAATATACAGTAACAGTCTTTTAAGATACCGATTCTGATCCCATTAAAAAAAGCCACTGAGAACCTCCCTACCCCAGCTGACTTCAGTGGAAGTAGGACAAAGCTCATTACTTACACAGATTTCTCAGTCAGCAATTCACTGTACGCCCGAATGAAAGGCCACCCACCTCCAGGAAGCTACCACCATAGAAAACTGAAAGACAATCCTTTCTGGAGCTAAGCAGATATCTTGTCCCCTTCCTCTTCCCTCCAAATAAGGAAACCCCCACACCCAACATGTTCCCAAAGCTGAAGAAACTGCTGCGTTTCTGAAATACCTTGTCCTGCATCTTGCATTTTCTACAGTGATGCCTTAGGTAATGCCTTAAGGCCTTTATGCCCTGTGCAACCTGAAGTACTGAATTAGAAGGAAAGCCCACGTTCTTGCAGTATCTAACTCTTGGTTCCAGGTAGATCTCCAGTGTCCTTTACCAGAAATATAGGGGGTTATCTTTTTTTTTCAGATTTTAAAATACTTTGTACTAGATGTCACCCTGCTACCCAGCCGGCTTCCTCCTGTATTTTAGAGAGGATTTCATCCGTCTTCATTCTAGATGGAACAAGTTTATGGCTTCTTGGGCTGCATGCCTCCCCGGTAATGCAAACCAGACTGATGAGAGGCAGTATTTCTAAGAATGCCATGTGTATTATCTGACCGGTGGTATCTGAAAGGCATTGTTGTCTCCACCTCCCCCATACTGACAGACCACAGGTTAGTTTTGTGCTTTGTTTGTCCATTAAGGAATTACAGCTTCCTCCCTTCGCCGCAAATCTCGCTAGTAGTTTTGTCCTGTGATGGGAGCAGATTCTTCCCTTCTCTGAGGGGAGTTTGAGGAGCCGGGGAGCAGGACAGCGTTTCCAGAGCTAATATGGAGCCACTCCCATCTTCAAAATGCACGTGGTACCTTTATTATTATCTATTAGTAATCTTTATTATTACCTATATTATTAACTATTTGTTATTATTATCCTCACTAGAATAACATCCAGGCAAGCTTTAGGAAGCTTCCCTCTAGTGCAGACCCTTGCAAGAAACATTTTTGCCAGAATGGTACATACCTGGTCTGCAAGCACACTGAACTGTGCTGCTCATGTCAGTTCACTGACAAGACTAGATGGACATGATTGTGTCTCTTAAAACCAAGAACAATGCTGTACATTTAAATGACTTCACAATGCTGACAAAAAGTTTCTGTTGTAGAACTGGCTTGATTTAAAGGTGGCAGAATACAGGATCATGGTTAAGTTAAACAAGGTACATGAAAAGATAAGCATACATTTGGCTTAACTAAATTCATAAGGCGCACCAATCAGAAGAAATATATGATGTATTTCAAGATTAAAGTAGGACCTACAAGCAAAACCTGTGGTTGATGCAAGACCGCTGCAATATTAATCGCAAAGCTCTTAGTTAAAAGCCTTGGAGGAGATAGGCATAGAAGCAATTTTTTAAGCTTTGCTTTGAAGGGTGCACTTCTGCTGCTGTGATCAACAGCTGTACTGGATCAAACCCTGCGGTCCAACGCTGTCCGGGACAATGTCACCAGCTTCAAAGGAAACACCAGTGAGCCCTGCAACAGGTAGCAGTGGTCAAGTCTGCCAAAAGACTGACGTTTGCTCGCGACATTTATTAGCTAGAGCTTGGCTTTTGTCCTGCAATGCAAATGGCTGCACTTGGGGAACACCCCCCCCAAAAATCAAATCCAAGAAAAATTCCAATGCATCCCGTCACCACAGCTACAACCAGAGCAGCCAACACAAATTCCTGGGCAAAGCAGACACTACAACATTTGCCAAGTTCCACTGAAGTTCAGCTCTCTTCTTTTTCACCCTATGTGCACTTCCTTTGCAGTTTTCCCCATTGCTAGTTAAGGACACTTTTTACAAAGTGAAATTATTGAAGTAAAACGTAACAACTGTAAGGGCCAAGGCAGCTGCAGGGCAAGCTTTTCTGCCCCCACAAATTCGCCTTGTATTGAGTTAGTCGCCTTTGTTAAAAGGACCTTTAAATGGACAAGTATTTTCCCCAGCAATGGTGGTGCACCCTTAAACTGCACTGAAATTCAGATCTCTTTTTTCGACTGACCTTAGGGCATCATCTGAAGTGTGACTCAGAGCACACAGAGGCTGAAATAAGGAAGAATTACTGGCTTTTTATAGGGTTGCTCATCCTAATTCTATTCTCAGACACCAGGGATTACTCACGCTCTTCAGAACATATTGCTGGCATCCTGCTATGCTGCTTATTAGACACAAGGGTCTCAGAATAACACCTAGTAGCCAGGAAGGCAGGATGCAGTAGCTGTTGGCTAGCAGAAGCAGCACACCACCAGATCAAAGCAAACTGCATATACTTTACAAAACATAAGCATGCTTGCTCCATTCACCCTGCAACACTTTCTCAGCTAAAATCCAAGCAAGCTACCTTCAGGAGCAAATTGATTTGTCTCCAAGAGTTGGAGTGGCTTATATGTTACTCTGGGGGAAAAAACCCAGCTGAATAGGAACAAACACACATACTTAGAAAAACCATCTTTGCAGAAGTGGTGAAGAGAATCATAGAGGAAATGGGGGGGGGGCGGGGGGGAACAAGGAAAATATCTACCCCACCCAAAAAAAGAAAAAGGGAACTGGAAAAACAGTTACTTAGATTGTCACCATTCTACATTTGAATTAAAGACAATATCATCTCCTCTGTTTAAGGATTTTAAAAGTGCCTTAACATGATTGTTTGGCTTTTCTAAAACAGTCTCTAATTATTTCTGATTGCGTAAAAAAATTGCTGGTCTTTTCTGTCAAGTGTTTCTTTCAAAACCATTATTGTCACTTCTGGGGTAGATCCATCTCACCAGCTCTTACATTCCATCCAGCTGGTCTCCAACTGGTCAAATGTCGATACATAGTCAGAAGAAAGGAATACACATTCACATGACACAATTCATTTGCCCTATTTTGGACGTCTAAAGTGCAATGAAATGAATCATGCCCTAAAAGTGCCCATCGGAAAAGCTCCTGGATGTCTAGCTCTGCTACACACACCTATCTTGTACATGGGGAAAGTCAGGTGAAACAAATCCCAACAGGATTCGAAATCTCTTTTTGTTTTGAAAGAAAAGCTGCCAAATGTCATATTTTCCGTACTCTAGCGTTCAGCATTATATCCTGTTTTCTTGTCACCTACCTTACAAAATACCTTGCAATCAAAAATGGGAGCCGTATTCTTCATTGTTACTTGAGCATGTTAATTTCGGTAGAGGTTCTTTTAGATCAATAATATGTCCTCTCTTTTCCTGTATTTTTCCTACACAAAAAAAATCCAACTAGGTACAAATATAAACACTTTCCTTTATAAAATGTTTCCCATTTAAAGTTTTAACCCTGTCTCAAAATTCAATACTTTCATACAAGAATTTAGTTCATTATGACCACCAGAAAATCCTGTTTCCTTTCTTTTTTTTTTCCTTTATGCTAAAACTGAAGATAAACACATACCGTCTTTACCTGGAACTTGTTCAGGAGACCATTTTAAGTCAACAGATGCTGGGAAAATCCTTTGTTATTTTTCAGTGGTGAAACAAGTTCTCTGCAGTTTTTCATTCTAGTTTACGTGTATAACTACTACATGTTCAATTTACGCATGTAGTTGATTTAAAGGTATGCTTACAGTCCTTAGGACTTACGTGTGTTGAAGATTTTCCAAAATCAACAGCAAGTCAACATAGTCTTAAGTGGAAAGTCACATACCTCTTATGTTGTTATGCTTTTCCTATGTCTCATTCCTCTAACGTTTGGACTAGGAGAAAAAATCCACTGAAGCCAGTAAAAGTACGGGTGTAAAAAACAGATCCAAATCGAAAACAAGTTTTTTTGTGCCCAAAGGACAATTGCACTACTGAAAATCATCAGACTGAACAGGAGAGGCAGCAATTCGTACTTACAAGTAGGACTTTTCTCACTGTCTACACTGCAGTGACCTTAGGCTTGAGAAGTGCTATGAGGTGCTTAACTGAAAGGCACTATGGGATTATAAGGAGCAGTTTAGAAGCACATCTAAAAGAAAAGCATTTTCTACAGCTAATTAAATGCTAGTTTTTTTCACTTTCACCATCCTTCCTCAATTGAAACGTGTGACTTCAGGGACTCTTTCTATTTAAAGGATGTCTAGGTGATATTACAGGAGAGGGAAGAGAGACAATAAATCACACAGCAGCTGTTGAAATAATATTATCCAACCTGTAAAGACATTTTTCCAAATCACTTCACACATTCGTCACTCCACCAGTATTGCATCTGTATAATGAGTTACTCCTTACCTTTCCCCTCTGGTGTGGCTCCCCATTCTTATGAACCACCTACACTGGAGTTACGATTCCAACTGCGCTATGAAGTCTCTGCGAAGGAGAACACAACTCAGCTCCAGCAAAGAGAATGTATAAACGGTGTTGATAGCTGACTATGGAAAACCACAGCTTACGTGGTGAAGCATATCTTGACCTAAGGAAGAGAAAAGGTTTGAGTTTACCGCTAGTTTAACCATATTAAGAAAAAATTAGCCCAATTAGAAAAGTTACCCAGTTTTAGTAATTTGACAAGTCTTCCTTCAGCAGACTAGAAGGCAAAAAGGGATATCTATGTCACCTTTCTTCTGAACAGCAAGTTAACAACTTCTTCCAGAGCAACAGCAGCAGCTACAACACATTTTCTTGATCCATTCTGGTACGGTTTCAGACCTGGTTTATGAAACATGAGCCATAATTCTATCAAAGCTTATCTCTTCCTGGAGATGGACTAGGATAACATATCCATATTGACTCTACAACATCTATCAAAGGCTGATGAGGAATGAATACCATTAAGCTGTCTGTCTGACCCTGCACAGGAAGAAGAATGGCCATTTGCTGTATATGATTCATTGTAAAAAAAAAAAAAAAAAAAATTCAGAAATGCCTTCTGGAGGCTCCATGATGCCTCATTTCTTTCTTGTAGTCAATATTTAAGTAAAACCAATAGAGAATGCATATACGTAGTTTGGACTGCAGAAGTTTACAACTTTGATGACTTTCAGCCCTGCATTAATTCCCTTTTCACTGGTCTCAAAATCAAATAATGTTGCAAATGCATACTGAAAGGCACGTTGTTTTTCCCCAAAAAAACATTTACCTAACCCTGAGAAGAAAGTTTTCTGTCAATGCAACTGCAAACTGCCCTTTCCAATGACATAAAAAGGATTTCAAATCACTTATAAATAACAACTGCTGCTACTGTGTCCATTTGAGCGAGAGCACTTCAGCTCAGACTATTGAAAAGCAAACTGATCTACTAACTGAGTGCCACCCTTTCAGTAAATCATGCCATACAATTGAGCCAGCATTTGGCATAACCAGGGAGCGTGAGATTTTCTTAGAGGAGATCAGCCACCAGAGGACCAAGAGATTGCTGTGTTGTCAGGAGATCCATTCACGGAAGTCTGCGTCTCCGCATGGTGCTAGCTGTCCATTCTCACCAAGACTGGAGATTTCTTGTTACCTTTGTGTGTGTCATTAACCAAATCAACTTTCTGTGTGGCCATACTGTAACTGAGTGTGGTAGGTTAACCTTGGCCAGCTGCCAGACCCCCCACCCAGCTGCTCTGTTACTCCCCCTCCTCAACAGGACAGGGGGTAGAAAATAAGATGGAAAAGCTCGTGAGTTGAGATAAGGACAGGGAGATCAGTTACCAATTAGTGTAACAGGCAAAACAGACTCTACTTGGGGAAGATTAATTTAATTTATTGCCAATTAGAAATAGAGTAATATGGTGAGAAACAAAAACAGAACTAAAAAAAAAAACAAAAACCCAAAAACCCCCAACAAGAAAAAAAACTTACCCCACCTTCCCCGCAAACCCCATTCTTCCCAGGCTTAACCTCGCTCCTTCACTCCTGACTCTTCTACCTCCTCCTCAGGGGGATGGGGAGTGGGGGTTGTGGTCAGTCCATAACAGTTCCTCTCTGCCTCTTCTTCCTCCTCAAGCTGTTCCCCTGCTCCAGCATGGGGTCCTCCACGGACTGCAGGTGGATGTCTGCTCTGACATGGTCCTCCACAGGCTGCAGGGGGACAACCTGCTTCACCATGGTCTTCTCCATAGGCTGCATGGTAATCTCTGCTCCAGTGCTTGGAGCACCTCCTTCCTCTCCTTCTTCAGCGACTTTGGTGTCTGCAGGGCTGTTTCTTTAATTTTTTTTTCCTCGTTCCTCTCTCTCACAACTGCTACACAGCATGTTTTACCCTTTCTTAAATACATTTCCACAGAGGTGCCACCAGCTTCGCTGATGGGCTCAGCTTTGGACAGCAGTGGGTCTGTTTCGGAGTCAGTTGTGTCTGGCATGGGGGCAGCCCTTGGTCTCTTCTCACAGACACCAGCCCTGCAGCCCTCCCGCTACCAAAACCTGGACACATAAGTCCAATGCACTGAGGAAGTAGATATGATCATCCTTTGGGTGTTTGGACTATAATCCTTTCCTCCCCTCCCTTTCCCACCAGTTTGTTTGTGAAGTAAAAAATTAAACAGACCTAGTTCAAACCACAGCCTACTCTCCCACCATGTAACTGATGGGACTAAGTTTAAAAAAAAAAACCCAAACCATCTGTGATTCATTCTAAGGAGAATGTAAACCATGACCAGAAAGCACTTCAGGGAAGTGGATTTTTAGCAGCGTGTGCACAGCTTTGGGTACACCTTAACGCAGCTTCTACTGAAATGAGATTTGAGGCTTTACAGAACTGAACCAGTAGCAATCCATGCCACTGGCACAAATCCCACATGGGGCTGGGGAACCACACCATCCCTTCCTCCAGAAGGGCTCAGCAATAGCAACCAGTGCTTCTGGTCTTCTTCAGGCTAGCCTGCTTCCCTGCAGAGCTCTTCCCTTTGAAGGCCAACCACAGGTTTCTTCTAGCATTGAAGGCAGAGTCCTCTTTAAGGCGTACAAGGCGTTATGGTAAAACGCACTCACGGGTACTCAAGTACGGGCAGCCATCGCTGTGTTCCTGAGGGCAGCTGACCTCATGGGCTTTGGTCCTCCGAGGGGAGGGAATATACTGTAGCACGTGAGGAGATCGCCTTTCCTCTTTTGGTAGCAAGCGAGAGTAAAGGACAGGTGAAGGCTTGTGACGGCACTTCTCTTTACTGCACTGTCAGGGTCAGTTAGAGAAGCTCCCGTAGAAGAGGATCTCCTCTCCATTCCATAAGGGAGATTTCCCTAAAACAGCTGAAACTTTGTTGCTTTGGTTTGAGGTTACACTTGGTAGTTTCAGACTCGCCAGAAGGTAGACAGCTGAGGGAAGAAAGGAAAAACAGGTCGTTTCTTTAATAACTAAGTCCAGCGGCAGGCCCTGCCTTTAGCTTAACCTCTGCAGTTGTGCTTTTCGTGACTTTATTTATAAATTTATGTTAGTTTTTGTAACTACCTCTATCTGTCACAATGCTAGCAGCAGGTGCCAAATCCATGTGTACTAAAGCAAATATCAAGTAGCTTTGCGTTTAGGGCAGGGAAAAAAATGAATATTAAATTCCCTCTCGAGGGACCCAATCATCCTGGCAGTTTAAGTTGCAACACACACCTGATGAAATGATTGTGCCTCAAATTAAGCCTTCTAATTTGTGTATAAAACTGGGTCACAAAGCTTATTTCCTCTTCCCCTCACCCCCCTTCACAGCTCCTATACACGTTAGTGCAGTATATTACACGGAGCAAAAAATATGCTGAAGGGCAGAGCTTTGTAGATGGCTCTTCAGCATATCTACGCTGTGTGCTACAAGCACAGCTTGCAGCCAACTTGAAATCTGAATTAAAACAAAGTGTATTTTACAGAGGTGCTCTTTTTGAATCCATTATTGTTATGCCGCTCACTAACCCTAATGCTATCAATGCAATAATCTTACCTCCTTCCCTTTTTTTTCCCCCCTCCCATTTGTGTCATCAGCATCACAAAAATCTTGAGGTTTTTTTTCCCCAAGTGTTTCCCAGTCCCGAGTTATGCAGGCAGTTTCCAGACTGGAGTTTGTAAGCTAACTTAGTCATTGTTGTCATTCATTTGCAAAATGTCCATTACAGTATGCAGTAGTCACAGAAGATTTCTGTTTTCTTCTCCTCCAGGTGCCAGTAAAAAAAAAAGCATATTTTAAAAAATAGATCTAAAGTAATCTGTACTTATTTAGAAGAATTATCATTATACTGTCAACTGGGAGATAGAACATTTGTCACACATACTGACAAAGCCCCCCAGCCAAACTCTCTTATCACTCCAGACAAACAACTGATCATTTTATCCCCCCCAGCAGATGTTCCAGCTGCTCAGGTTAGTGGAACACCCACTTCCATCTCTGCCCAACAGCGGCAGACTCAGGCTCTTGAAAGTCACCATCCGACACCAGGAACAAAAGGTCAAACCATAGTCTAGACAGAAGCTGTAAACTGGGATGCTCAAAAGCCATCAGTCTGACAGACTGAAAGAGAAGCCTAGCAGGATTTTTGCAACAGATTATGTGCAAAATAGGTATCTTATCAAACATACCTTCCTCCCATTTACTTAAACAATAAACACAGGTCAGATTTTTGGCCCTCGCTACAATCTGTATAATTTCATAGTTGTTTTGGCATCTTAGTTTATCCAAAAAAATAGCACAGTTTTCTCTCAGTAAGATACTCAATCACCTTATGTTAGGAAAACAGATCTAACAGCACAAGTCAAACACACTACAGATACAACTTGATGGAGACGGGATCAACTCAACTGAAGTTACTAGAAGAGCTCCAGAGATTCATTTAACCATAGGATTAAATTCAGCCTTCTGTCTGGAAGCACCAAATTGAAAAGCCATGGCAAAACAGATAATTAAACTCTACAACTGTTGCACTTCCATGCTCTTTCTTTCCCAAACCCATCACAATGCTGCTAGTGTCATCCCAACATCAAGTAGTACAGGCACCCCAGTCAGATCTCTGACACTTTATTTTACCTCCTCAGGGCCCAGATTTCACCCCACCTGTTTTATAGCTCACAAGTAGAACAGCAATCTGAAGGTGATGAATGAAAAATGCAGTAAAACATTCAGGATTTACACCCAGCTAGTGCCTCATCATGTTTCCACTTGCTAAGCTCTGCTGTGGTGTCACGGAGCAGAGTTGAACAACTTCTGCGTGTTGCTACATAGCTCTAATATGCATGCAGCTCCTATGCCCCCTGCCTACTTTGATTACTCCTGCTTTTGGCAATTAACACCAGGAGATTAACAATTGGCTCCAGGGCAATTGACTCTGGAGGCAATTAGCCTCTTACAGGCACTTCACTAGTTGCCAATTTCATAGAGGTGAGAGGTGCAGGGGCTATTAATGAAATGCATCAGGAAGAAATAACTGAGCTGTCAGTTAGTCTTGGGTCTCATCCATAATTCTGCTTAAGAACAAATGCCGTAATTCTACATCCCATGTGAATCACAGAAGGCTAAGTGAAGTCACCTTAGAAGGACTGCTTTCCTTTGCCACAACTCAGGGATTCATTGGATGCTCCTGTTATGGTAACATCCATTTAAAATTTTCCCTGTTTTATACAGATTAGGTGGTAGTGAAGCGAAATGACAAGGACGCGGCTGGGCCAACCTGAAGTCATACCATTCGTGTCTGACTTCTAAAATACTGAGTAGACACATGTCTCTTGCCAGCCTCATGTTGTGTATAAAACCAGATATCTTCACAGATGAGTGGTGTTTGCAATGCTGTGGTCAGTTTGTAACCAAATCCAAAAATACACGAGCTGTTTTAGAAGCAGGTGGTCTGCTTGAGCCATTTAAACAGCAACAAAAAATGTAAGATTGCTTTTTTATACTATTTATAATACACTATGAGCTCAGTTCAGCAATCCTTAACTATTTGAAACCTTATTTATATTGGTAAGAGTGGCGTGGGCATACATCCTTTGAGAATAAAGAAGATGACTTCCAGGTTTTTACTGTTCAAAGAGCAAAGAAATACACTCCATTCAGTGAATCCTCGTGTTGGAAATGTACAAGTAACACAATGCTACCACAGCTGTATACCAGGAGCTTCTGGGGAGTAAATCTGTGAAAAGAATTAGACATTTTATCCCTACAGAGGGATCCTCATGCTCCCAGAGGAGAGAGAGATACTCCAGACTGGCAAGGAACAGAGTGCTGAGCCGTCCTCAGGGGGTGCTGCAGGGGAGGCTGCATCTTACATCCTGTCCCTTTCCATGACTTCATTTTGTGGCTATGTCCACCTGGGAGCCTGCAGTTATGTCTATTATCCAATAATAATGTAGGTATTAACAACACCTGCAGCCAGGACTGGAGTTCAGGACACCTGTCAACTCTAAAACACCAGGATTGGAAGTCTCAGCCCTTCATCAGTTTGTCCGTGAGGACAGACAGTGGGAGACAGCGTCATAAACCTTATTAAAGTTGAGATAAACAGGATCCACTGCTCTCTGCTTGTCCACCATCCCAGTCATCTCATTGTAGAAGGCTACCAGGTTGGTTAAGCATGTTTTCCCCTTCATAAATCCATGCTGACTACTCCCAATCACCTTCTTATCCTTCAAATGTTTGCAAATGGTTTCCAGGATTAGCTGCTCCATTACTGTCCCAGGTATGGAGGTAAGCCTGACCAGCCTGTAGTTCCCCGGATCCTCTTTCTTGCCCCACTTGCAGATAGTGACATTTGCTTTCTTCCAGTCTTCAAGAACCTCTGCTGATCAGTATGACCTTTCAAAGATAACTGAGAGTGGCTTTGGAGAGACATCAGCCAGCTCCCTCACCGCTCATGTATGCACTTCATCAGGTCCCATGGTCTTATGCACGTCCAGTTTGTGTATACGTTCCCTAACGTGATCCTCCTCTACTGAGAGTAAGTCTTTGTTGCTCCAGACTCTGCCTCTGGTCTCAGGGGCCTGGGATTTCTGAAGGCAACTCCTACCAGCAGAGTCCAAGGCAAAGGCATTGAGTACATACCTCAGCCTTCTCCATGTCCTTTGTCCCATTCAGCAGCAGGCCCATGGTTTGCCTACTCCTCCTTTTGCTGCAGAGATACTAGTAGAATCCCTTCCTGTTGCCCTTCGTAGCCCCCACTGGATTCAAATTCCGGTGGGCTTTGGCATGCTCAGTGTCTCTACATTCTTCCTGGGTCACCTGTCCCTGCTCCCACCTCTTCTATTCTTCTTTTTTATGTGTGGGTTTTGTCTGGAGCTTCTCGTTCATCCATGCAGGCCTCCTGCCACCTTTGCTTGATTTCATGCATGGTACAGATGTGGGCACCGAGAGAACTCAGAGAACATCTCCCACGTCTGCGCTTCCAGATATATATATTTAGACTTCTCTGTGCACAGCATTCAGGGAGGTCACCTGGGCCTGGATGAAGAGCAAGGTAATACAGTCTGCCAGAGAGATTCCTTTGAGCAGGACCAAACAGTTGAAAGAAGCTGAAACACCTTTTTAAAGAGCAGTAGCAATTCTGCTTTTCCTGCTAGCTGCAACACAAGGGACAGCAGAGCGGGACAATCCACCTGGAGGACCTCCCCCATGCAGCAAGCAAAAGGGGCAGAATTTGAACAGTTTGGGCACACGTTGCAGAAGCAGATGCACAGTTAAGGCCGCACCCATTTGTCCTGTGCCTGAGTCTGCTTCCTGGAATTCATTGCCTGCTATTTCACTTTCTCTCTCCCATTCCTAAAAATGTCTCTTAGCTTGTATAATCCTCCTTCAATAGATATTTTCCTGTTAGCAAATTAAAACTAGTTCTCTAGAGGCCAACGAAAAACAGTCTCTTAGTGCAGGTGGGCTTTTTAAAAGGTGCTGAGCATTTTATTTGAGAATTGGAGAGGGAGAAACAGTCACATAAAAATTAAATTACACCTATTTGATACCAGTCATCATTTTATTGCACATAAAACCTGAAAAGCAAAGCATTTAAACTCTTCTATATTTTCAAGTCAGTTATCTTGTAAAATATTGTATTTAGCATAAAATACATTCTCAACCAAAATATTGATCTACCAGTTACCCTAGACAGAAGGCAAATAAATGTCAGTTTAATGGTGTCTGGCATTTCAGTTTAAAACCTTTCAGTTACAAAGACAAGAAAGTGAATTCAGAATCCCCATATGCACGCTGGGCTGGATATTCTCCAGGCCACAAGCAAGGGGTGTACCTGGGTCTGGTACCTGATCTGCACAGAGGGCAAGAAACGCAACCACACTGCCAGGGCTCTCGGATGAAACTGATTTGCCTGCACCACAGAAGGAATATAGCAGCTCTTCATAGCTTGATCTCTCATCCATGGTATTGCCTGTCAAGTGGACATTGAGGAGCACAGTATAAGGTGGGGTTGCCCACAGGTATAACATGGATGGAGGAAAGGGACTGTGTGGCTGTTGCTGCAAATCACCTTGTTAAGCACTTGCTGAGGTTTTCATCTACATAAAAAAGCCAGCCATTACCACTGTTTAAGCTCCACCAGAATTCATCCCCTCAAAGAAGGTGTTTGGGAGGCCTTCTCCATTTATGACAGGTAGCTCACCTACGAATATATCCACGATTCGAACTCCTCAGTGGCCAGTGCTAAACAGCCTTTCGCTGTATAGCCTAGAAGATCAGAATTTCAAGGCAAGACACAGAGCTGGAAGGAAGCATGGCAGCACAGAGAGTGGCAAACATTTCCCTGAAAAGTGCATAGACTCATAACCCGGCAGTGTCTGGAGGGAGGATCTGTACAGACCCGAGAGGCACTCAGAGCAAAGTGCACTGAGAACCTGTATTCCTACAGAAACAGACACAGGTAGCCATTATCGGAGAGAAGACATAATATACCACACTAATTCCAACTGATCCAAGCTGGCTCCCTCCATAGAGAACCACCTAGAAGAAGAGGATGGCCATGTCCTTTTCTGGCATGCAGAGCTCCAAGGCAAGGGTGCTACAAAAGAACAACAGCTATGCTTCAACGTGTGCTGGCATTCAAGCACACCTGTGACATGCAGTTTCAGAACAGGAGCAAAAAAGCGGTGACTGGGAAACAGAAAAAAATATAATCATTTTGATAGTTTCAAAGCTTTTCAGTCCAACTGAAAGTAAAAACCTTTCTACAGAGTGGTCAGTGTGTGTGAACAGAGCATGATGCCTCTCATAAGGAAATGTAGGTGTGCATTTTTATACCCAGGAATCAGTATAATGCCTGATTGCCTCACAATAAAAGTCGTATCAGAAGCTTAGGGGGATGGGACAGGGGAAAGCCTTTGAATTTGACCCTAGTCAGAACAGGATTAGGACTTCAAGGCCACATGTGCAGCTGAAAAGCACAATACTGATGCATACAGCACTGGTAAAACAAATAGCCAGCAGAGCTCTGAAGAGCTACTGCTGCCAGTAGAGACCAAATTCTGGTTTATGACAAGCGTATTAACCTTTTGAAGCTCCGATCCAGGTGTCTTATCAGTTCTGTAATAATTCTCTCACCATCAGCATTGCACATTACACTCATGCTATTCCATTTGCCAGCCAGGTCACAAGGTGCCACTGCTCCGAGCCCACTGATGGTTTGATTCCACACATCCCTCCTCCATTTCTTCAGGCTTAAGAAAGCTCAGCTCCTGTAGAGAGGCCAGATTTTTTTCAAAAGCGCTTAAGCTCCCAGAGCCTCTTCTTGTTCTCAATGGGAGATGAATCCTTTAGAAAATGCCGAATCGCCATTTAGAGTGTGCGGCTCTGTTGGAAATTCAATCCTTAGTGTTTCTGATAGCATTACATACCCACATGCTATGCCCCTTGCAATTCGTTTTGCAGCTAAAAAGGAGTCCAATAATATTCAACTGCATGCTTGATGAGTGGTCTGAAACTGGACAAAGCACGCTCCCTTGTATCAGCGAAAAGAATGCAAACCAGCTACCTCTCAAGAGTGCAGTTGTATTAGCACCTGCTTAAGCTTCATATTTAGATCAGAAATCTTAGGTATTTTGTGGCTGTTAGGACAATAACACCTGCACAATCTCTTGAATACGTTTATCTCCATGTCACCCCTATGGGGTTGTGTTATCACCTCCATCTTGCTGATAAGGAGTTGAGACAGGGAGATGGATGAAGTTAAGTCACCCGAGATGCATAGGAAGTCTGCAGTAAAACCGAGAGCTAACCCAGGATTCTGCTCAGCACTTGCCAATGGATGTGGACTCTTTACACAGAACTACAAAATGCTGGAACTATGAATTTATATTCCAGAATTAAAAAAACAACCCATATTGACCTAATTTGATTATTTTGAGGAATATACTGATAGCTACTGCCAAGAATGACTACTGCATTCCAGAGAGAGTCCTAATACCAGATGTAAATGCGGGAACCAGCAGGCAGATCAAGAACTGCAATATGGGTCTCTAAGAAACAAGAAACAACCTTTCATTTAATACCGTAAAGCTGCGGTATTTCTTTATTCAGCATATCAGTAGGAAAGTCCATTGGAAAAATGGTTTTGTAGAGTTGTTAAGGGGAGGGTTGTTGTTTATCCTTAATGCCTTTTAGGTGCTAGTCCTATGAACCCTTATACCCCTTTACACCCCAAAGGTGCTCACAAGTATTTCTCAAAGAGATTCTTCTTCCATGTAAAATACTTACAGAATTGGATTCTTCAAGACTAGAAACTATCATTTGTGAGCTGGGTAATAGGAATGGATTTTTTTTCCCTTGTGTGAATGAAGGAAGCTGATATTAGGAGGACATTAATAAACCCTACTATCTTCTCCAGAAAGCCTTTCAGACCTAACTTATCTAAAAGTGTTCAGCCCCTTTCAAAACTGTCTATACCCGCCTTCACCTTTTCCTTATCCATCCCCCCTGGAACCAGAAGCTGCCACGCTCTAAGGGCATAGCTGTTATCAGTGCTACAGGGCTTCCTCATCTACCAGAGGTGCTGTCCTTCAAGAGTCTTTGTAACTGAGGCCTGACCCTGGAAATGCTTTTGCACACATGAAATCACTCAAAAGCATTTGCCCGTTCCGCTCTCACTACTCTGTTTCAAGAGCATTTCCTTCCTCCTCCTTCATGTGCTGGAAGACACCACACATGGTTGTGAGTGTGACTGTAGCCCTCCAGGGCTGCAGTTTGCTCACAGCAGATTACTTGTCTACAAAGCATTTTCTCACCTGGGTCACCTCTTTAAAGGGAATTTCTCCAGCCTGGGTTTGTAATGTTTCTGTAGAACATTTATTACATTGCTATTCACCAGCATGAAATCCATGCTCCATATGAGTTCATCAGCTATAGCACAGCAACTTCCTAGATATCCTGCTATGCCCAAGGTCCAATTCTTAAAGCCAATTTTCTCCACTTTAAGGCTGGCTGTCACAGTTTCCATTTGAGACTAATTCACTAGTTCAATTTTAGAATCTGTTACTCCCAGCAATTTTAGCAAGACTGGTCTAATAAAGGCAATTTTTCAAAGGCAAGTTGGTGCAATTCTTTTTTTCTCCGTTAGATTCATAGGCAAATTATTTATGTTCAGTACACGCTAAGAGGATCTCCAATTCTGGACTAGCACTATCCTTCACACAGAGTGAGATGTTACCATCATGCCCTCCAGGTACTGTCTTTTCTTCCCTACAGAGTATCATTAGTAGGCTAATATCGCTAATACTGTCATCAGCAGACTTTTATTCTGCTTCTACCTCTACTACTAAGATGCTGTGTAAGGCCAGTGCTTCACCTTCTGTGCCTCAGCTCCTTTACCTGCAAAGTACAGATAACATGGGTATTGTCATATGTGGCCACCGATGCTTCAGGAAAGAGTGAAGACTTCTGGACTAACCAGAAGTGGGAGAGCAAGCCAGAATATAGCATTTAAATGCTTCCATCCCAATGAATTTGTTCGTGTTAACCGTAGCTATTTCTCCTACAGCAGCCTCCTTGCACTATTTCAGCATCACCCACTATCAGTTACAGCTTAAAAGCTCTTTCTGGTCTGTCTCATCTACTCTCCAAGTAATACTGAACAGAACAAGTTTCCTGGCTGTTTTCTGCACTTTTGCTTTTGCAATCAATGTTCATAATTGCTAATTACCTGTGGTGTCATTACAGATCTCTAATCAGTGAGAAAGGCCACTGCAGTATCTTGTACTGGAGATACCTTGAACGAAAATAGAGCCCCTCTCCCAACGGGTTTACAATCTGCAGGTGACCATGGGTCAATATGTGGATGCACAGAGTTCCAGGTAAGAGTAAAAGATGATGATTAGGTAAATGGCTCTCCTCTCCCTGTTCCATACCTCATGTGTGAATTGTGAAACCCCTTTCTCCTCCTGAATATCAGCCCTAGATCGATGCATACAACACACCAGACAGTTTTAGTCCTGGCTTCCCCATAAGGGACCATCTCAGTGCGTTCCTGACACCAACTCAGCCTGCTTAGCTCAGGGCAGAGAGACGACAGCAGCTCCAGGACCAGCAGCTGCTGGAGCCATCACATCACCCAGGATTAAAGTAGACTAAGACAGAAGGGACTGCCCTTCTCTCCCCACCAGAGAGGAAAGTGAGAGCTGCAGGGCAGCAATACTCATGTAGCCTGAGGGGATGCTATCTGAGATCTAGAGGAGTTAAGGAGACCTGTGCTGCCCCTTCATTTAACTCTTGACCAAATGAGCAGCTTCTATCTTCTACCCCCAAGCAGATACACGTTTATAAACTGTGTGTGTGTGTGTGTGTGTGTGTGTGTGTGTGGTGTGTGTGAGTTCTGAGTGCTGCTTCTGGGTCTTAGGGAGAAACCAGTGCTGAACTTCAGCTGGAAAATCTGGCTTACTAAAGAGATCCCCACAAAGGAAGGACAGCCTGGTATTTCTATACCCTTAAGGCACTTGGGATTTTTCTAGGCTCCCAGGGCCAGTCCTACACATAATGAAAACCATAATGAAAAACAGAGACCCTTAGGGTGAAAGAATACAAAATAAGGACTCAGGCCTGAAAATGAACTTCTTTTTGCCCTCTTGCCTACGCAGAGCCAGATCTGCTGGGACAGGGAGAGGAATTCCCCCACATTCAGCTGCTCCCAGAAGGGAGGCCCTGCATACAGCTAACTGGGTGGCCTTTTGCTAAACTGCAATTTCCTCTTCCTTCGCAACTGTAGTGCAGCAGGGGCAGATCAAGGCTCCTCGGCGGCATGGCCAAACCTGAATTTTCCAGCCCTGAGAAGAGGAGTGGGAGGCAGAGGGGACAGTGGGGTTTCCTACCCTCAGAGGTGCTGTGGGGCACAGAGGAGGTGGCACATGGCCTGCAGGGAGGGGGAGACCCCCATCCCCATGCCAGACACCCCCGCACCGCCACAGTGGCCCGTTTGGCTCCCCGGGACTCAGGCACATGCCGAGGGGGGGACCAAAGTACAGCCGTTTTGCTTCCTGCAGCGGCTGGGCTGGCTGCCCTTGGCAGCGGCCGGCATCGCAGTTAACAACGGTTTGATAAGAAACCTGCCTTTTTTTTTCTCCATTTCCCAGTTTATGGCCTGCTTTTGGTCAGGAGTTGCCTGAACAGGCAGCACAAAAATACTCTGGCAGAACCAGACTTCCCACAGGAATTAAGCTAACAGATACCTCAGGTGGATGTCTTTGGTAGTGGGAGGAGAAGGTCCCAAATCTCCTGCTTTATTTATTTATGTTTTGGTTTTTTTCTTTATACGAAGCACAACTAGAGGAAGAAGAGCCGCCGGGGAGATCTGTGGCAGAGGTGCTTTTAACCATTTGCCTCCCATTGCCGTCCTGCCTTCGGTGCAGCTTCTCTGGTTCCCTTGCCGTGTTCCCCCCTCACAGCAAGCAAAGGAGCTCTCCAGGCTTTTCCTTCCCCGGTGATAAACGAGTTTTCGGGAGGAGTTATTCAAGATACAGCATTCCTCTCTAGATTTATAGGAGCTTCGTTATCATCTTGAATTACAGACAGACCGTGGGCCGGCTGCACGGGATCATGGCAATCGCCTGAACGCGAGTGGTGAATAACCCAAATACCTCTGCGGTGGGGGAAAAACACAGCCGCGGTTTTACCTTTCAGCCGGGAAGGTGGGGCGGGGAGGCCGGGAGGGTGCGGGCTCCTCGGCGGGGCTGGAAGCCCTCGGGGCCGCGGCGCTCCGGGGAGGCGACCGGGGAAGCCCCGGGGCCACCGCGGGGCCGGGGCCGCGCGGTTGCATCGCCACCTGGCGGCGCGTCGGGGCGGCGCCGGCGCCTGCCGGTAACGGGTTCTTGGCGCTGCCCCCGCGGCCGCCCGGTGCGGGCCGGCGCACCGAGGCACCGCTCTGCCCCGGCGGGAGGTTTGTTAGCGATCGCCTGCAGGCTGCAGAGCTCGGGTGTGAAGCCACGTTGCCCGACGGTCTAACAGCGGCGATAATGCTGCATGTGCCTCTCGGGGGGAGCGAGGTCCCGGGGGGCCGCAGGCCCCCTCAGGGCCAACGGCCGCCACGTACTGCCGTCACCTGCACCGGAGCCTGCCGCTGAAACGGACCTGCCGCCACCCCGGCCCCCCGCTGGCTCTTGGAAGTCACCCCAAAACTGCCAGCTGGGTTTTGCGTCCCATCGCTAAGCCCTGGCCGTGCGCTGTGGCAGCAGGCGACAGAGGGTCAGGTCTCTGAGGTCAGGTCCCTGAGGCCCAGGCAGAGGCAACCATGACAGGTTTCCTCCCGACGGCCTCTCGGTGGGAGCGGGGTTACTTACGTGACAGGGGCGGCTGCGGGTAGGGACGCCAAGCCGCTGCGGGAGAAAGGCCTGTGGCAAGGAAGCGCCGGGCAGCCGCCGCTCCGGGACGTTCGTCCGCGCGGGATAACCGCCTGCGAGGGGAGGCCGGCGGCCAAGTGCGACCGCCGCTTTGTTCTGCGATACACTCATGTCGGTCCCGCCGAGAAGCGGAGAGAAGAGCAAGTAATTCAGTGTCATTTGCTCAAAAGTTTCTCCTGAAATCGGAGCTGCTGAACAAAAAGAATGAAAAAATGAAAAAGGGAGGGGGGGAAAAAAAATCTCAGCTGCTTTCACCTCCCTCCTTCCCAAACTAATTATCAACCACCTCAAGCTTATTTCAGGGATACAGGAGCTTTGTCTATTTTTTTTTACCTAAGCAGTATTTTACAGCGGGGAAGATCTGAGGGCTTTTTCCCACTTGGACAAAGGCTGAAGCTGCTAAAGCAGTGGTGCAACATTGCTGTGCTGAAGGTGACCATGTCTGTATAAACAAAGCTTTACAGTAGAAGCTTCCTTTAGCCTGTCTCTTCTTTTTGTCATTTTCCACTGATAAACACACTTGGATGGTCCTTGCTGTCACATCAGAGCATCTCAGAGTCGGCGCAGCACCAATGATCTTATGCTCACCTGAACCTTAAAACCAGGCCTTGACCTGAGTGGCCTACCACCAACACCACCTTTCGGCTGCTCCACAGCGAAGGCACAGAGGCACTTATCAAACCCCTGAACACGTACTGTGACATTGCTTTAGAAGTGAGGGGCTTCCTACCACGCATACAGCTTGAAAAAGCAATTAGCAAGTATCCCCTGTAATTTCAGAGTAAACGTTCTCTTGTATTACTACTTTAAATGTGATCACCCACGTGGCCTTTTTTTGCGAGTTTTGATAGGGTGGGATGAGGCGGTTGGTTGGAAATAGTTTCTTTCTTGCCCCAGATATTACAAATCCTTTGAAAATGTTTTCTTGTTTGCATTTTTCTCAGGGGATGACTGCAGAGATCAGGAAGAGATGCATAAGCTAAGGAATGTCTCCAGTCTGTGCTGGGGCTGTATGCTCTGCTACAGTCAACTTGAGCTCAGAGCAGATGAGCGAGCTTTGCCCATACGCCACAACCAGAGCAGGACAGCACGGGGAAACGGACAACTCTGAGAACTGATATGTAATGGCTTCAGGATACGGGAACGTGTGAGGGAGAAGCCCACACCAGAGTATTTTAGTCTCCCTGGCAGATCGTCACCTTTGGAGAAAGCCCTCTTCATAAACAGACTATTCTCCAAACCACGCTGTCTTACCGAGAAGCGTGCTTTTAACAAAATGCCTTTCTTAAGCAGTTTGCTGTTCCCATTTTTACCTTTTGGCAGGGGGGAAGGTAGTATTTATAATGTGGGCTTCTTCTACTGAGAATTACAGATGAGCCCTTGTCTCAGCAGAAACAGAGGCATGTCATTGAGAGGGATGTGTGACAAGTTACAAAGAAAGAGGGTTATTTTGAAGAGTGGGAGGTTTTTCCAGGATTGCCATTTCTTGTCAGAGAAGATTTTATTTGCAGGGAGGCTGCAAGGCAAATGTCCACGCTACAGTGGGCATCCCCACATATCTCTAGGAATTTTTCGTACATGGAGTTCACGAATGCACAGCTGGAAAGGACCTGATCCTTGCAGGGATGAACTAGGTATATGCCACGCTTCCTGGACAGTTAGAAAACTAACTGTCCTGCTTCTTAAAGACCTTTTCCATCACTGAAGATACTACAGCCTTCCTGAATAATGTATACCAGTGCCTCACTATCCTTTCAGGGACAGGTATTTCCAGATGCCTAAGCACAATTCCTGAGACAGAAATAAGTGCGCATACATGGTGTGGCCAGTAGTGGTGCATGGTCTTGCATCCAGCAAAGCTGCTGGCCCTCTCGAAACTCCAAACAAATATTCAAAATTTTCAAATTCCACTTGGCAAAATTTCTGGGCACAAAAACTGTAAGGATGTCAAATGCATGCTATACCTATCCCTGCACTTTTCCATTGGCACTGCAGAGAACCATAATGCCAAGTCAAATCAGTTGCCATTTTACCCAGTATTATCCACTTCAAGGAAGAGATGATACGATTTTCACAAGACTGCGCATTTGAAGGATAGGCTGAGTGCCTGCAGACTGCAAGCACAGTAGCGCGTCTTACCTGCACAGCACAGCTCCCATGCAGAGGACTCCTCAAGGCTGGTACAAGGACTGCTGTGTGGTCTGAAGCCTTAGCAGGGGGAGGAAGCGAGCAAGTAGCAGCTCCTGCTGCCAGCATCACTGGGTTACCCTGGTCCCCAGCTTCAAGCTCTGCCTTATTCACCCTGCGTGAGAGCTGTAGCAGAGGTCTCCTGCCAGTGACCTGAGCCTGAAGAGCCTTCTCCCTTCACCTCTTGGAGGCAGTTGGCTTCACCATCCTGTCACCAAGACATTTTGAGTGGTTGTAGGTCCCAAACATACATCACTTAAAAACAAGGGATGCTGTGTAAAATATCTACCACACCAAAATTTCTGTCTTATCACCAGCAATCAAAGTAGCTGTTTATAACACCTTACCCCTCCAAAAGCTATATGTTTCTTTGGTTTTTTGCTTGTTTAGGAAGCAGGTGTGGGAGTAAACCCAGTTATAATGTGTGAAATTCTCTACAGCTTCTCAGTTTAAACTCTAAACTGATTACTCTCTGAGGCTACATTGTTAACTGGAACAGCAGCCATGCAGGAAAGGTAAACTGTTTGGCTGGCCAACGCTTCCATGATCAAATAATTAATCAGCCTCAAAAGCAAAATCAGATTTCCAGGAACCCTGCTTCTTTGGGATTAGATTTTGGAGTGGAAAAGGTCAGACTGAGCTACCAGCTCTAATAACTCACTATACTTTCTTCTGTCATTTTTATTTAATTTGTAACAAGAAAAATAAGCTTCCATCTAGAGCAAAGGAGAGGAGTTTTCTCTTTCTCGTTAAGGTCCATAGGGCAAAATCCTGACATACTTTCTTAAACCTCCAGTAATTATTTTTGGCTTGGTCCCAGTTTGGTTTCTAACAGACATTTGCCTGCAATACAGAAGCCCCCTTGCCAACAGCAAATTTATTTGCTCTCTGGAGAGAATCACCAGGCTGGAGAGTCAGGACCCACTAACTTGCCATTTACCACAGATCTGACCAAGATACTGCTTCTGCTGAGATCAGACTATGGAGCTCCTACTGCTGCTGAAAGATGAAAGGATCTGTCTCACATGAAAGAGGAATTAATCCTCTTATGATATTTAGGATCTGGAGAATGGGTGCAGTGGGGAACAGTGAGTCCGAAAGTACTTGATCCACCCCTATGGAGATTACAAGCTGTGCTGGTGCTACAGTACGCCCCTGGTCCAGGGAGCATGCTCACATGATTCATACCTCTACATTTCCTTGGGATGCCAATTTCTGATAATGGCTTAGACAGATGTAGAGTGCAGAGCCTGTTAAATGCAGAAGTTAGGCTCAGCTTCAGATGTCCTCAGCTACTTTGAAAGCAGAGATGAACAGGAGAAAACCCCCAGCACGCAAAAACATTAAGGCTTTTCTTTCTGTTCAGGTGACATCTTCCATCTCTTCCCAGCACAGCTTTGACACCATCACCTGCGAGTGGCTGGCTCCATTTCTGACGCTTACATACCACTGTAATAAGCTTGCCCCAAAGGGAGGATCCCCCATGACCCTCATTAATAACAATTTGATTTTTTTTTCATAATTACATTATTAAAAATTAAAAATTATTATTCCTTGCAGCACTTTAAAGCTAAGTAGACAAGACAGACAAAGACAAGGCAAGGTATGGGGGCAGGGTGAGATGATTCTCCACGGTCACCTAGCAGGTCAGTGGCCGGGCTGAGAGAAAAGCCCCGGTCACTCACTACAATTCAGAATTATTGCAGTACCCACAACCTTCAGCCACGCAGCAGGACTCCAGAATATTCCTGACAAGCCCAGGTGGGGAACAGGCACTTTCTGCCCTCACAGAGGATGTCCATATCACCTTTAGGGCACCTCCAAAGAAGAAGCTTGTGTGCAGCAAGCAAGATGGTGAGTTCCAGGGCACAGCGTATTAAGTTCCAACATGGTTATGCTTGAACTGCATGAGGAGCGAAGTAACCTGCCTGCCACACACACAGAGTGCAGGCGATGCCTGCACAAGAAACGAAGGCAGAGCAAAGTAGGTGCTGCAAGTTCACAGCTTAGCTTTCCTGCACACTGACTCCCCCAAAGAGAAAAGCTTCAAACAGCACCGGTCCTGACATGTGGGTCCAGCAAAACCCCAAATGCAACACTCGGAGCTTGTGAGGATGCTTGGGTGGTTCTGTGGCCCAAAATATCCTCCCTTCTGTTTACTGACAGGCACTGCCTCGTGGGATTCTTTCTTTAATACGGAAGTCCCTTAAGACACATATGTCAGTGGTTAAAGAGGGTAAGCTGGGGTGTAAGGAAAATACTTTTATCCTACAGCTTAGGAGTGGTCCAGCTAAATAGCAGGCTTCTGTACATTAGGTACACAGGGCATCAGTAGAACTGAATGTAATTCACGTGTTTCCCACCAGCCCTAAGCTCAGCTCTGGCTAGAACTTCCAGTCCTCTCCTTCCCTAAGCAAAGAAATATTTCCCGTTTGTTTGTTTTCTAAACAAAAATTAAAAACTAGGAAGAGGGATATTTCTAAGCTCTCTATTCACTCCCAGTTGTTTACAGGTATGCTACTGGGACAGCAAAGTCTGGTTTTAGTGACTGGTTGCACTATGAAACTTCCCAAAGACAGATCTCTGTTTTGCCAAGAATAACTTCTCTGTACCAAATTAATTTCCATAGTGAATGTACAAGGGGGAACGGAAATTTTAGGAGTACGCTTGAGAAATAAGACTTTCAATTATAGGCTCTCAGCAGGCCCTGGAAATTTTTCTTTTTGGTCCACTCACCTATGTGTTTTAAAAGCATATAAGGCCACAGCATAACCAGAGTACTGTTGCTGTCGTTTTTAAACTTTGAGAATGGCAAGCAGACTGTGTCTTATCAGGAAACACCTCTGGGGTCATATGTAAATGACACATGCACACAGCTCAACAAGATGTTTGTTGAGAGTAAGCTTTCAGCTACCACTTTCCACTCTTTGCAGTTCCAGCCAATGTCACTGTCTTTGAAAAACAGGCAGAAGACAACAAATCGTATTGCTTAAGGTACCCCCCTGCAGTAAAACCAAGAGTCCTCCTCGCTTTTGCTACAGATCAGAATCTTTTCCACTTCTTCCTCTAACTTGCAAGATTCCTCTTGAGCAACCTTAACTCCATTGTATTTAGGAGTAACCGAGAACCAGGTTGCTAGCTGCGACATTCTAGTCCCTTTCAAAGATATCTGCAGTTGGCATTTATAGGAAAGGGAAGGAAATACAGGGTCATCTTGGAGAGAATTCATAGCTGGACAAATTTAGCTGCGTTTCTGCCACTGCGCTACTGAAATGGGTTGAATACATCTGAGAAACAGGATGCTGTGAAATGGTGATTTTTTTTTTTTTTAACTGATGTCTGTCACTTGGAAAATACAGAAAAAATCTTGTTTACCTGTCATTCAAAAAAACCAAACCCAAAATGCCTTACAGAAAAGTTTACCAATTCATAACAAACAGCAGGTCTCAGTCATTGGCTAGGGCAAATTGATCTAAGTTCACTCATTTATTATCAGCTTAACATATAGTTTACATAAGGTATAAATGATAACATTTGTTCAATCTGAACAAAAAGGTGGACAAAGGAAAAAACGTTGCTCTCATTTCACAGGTGGAGAAATGGAGCATCAAGATAGGGATGACAGGTCTGTCTTGAGCTAGGAAATCCGCATGGACCAGCTCTTCCTGATTTGGGGAGAGCACCTGGTGCTTCTGGACATACATGTGTGGGCTTGCTGCTGTGGGTGAAGATATTAAACCACTGTTTACAGCAAATGTGATGCAGGGAGAACCCAACATTGTGTTGGATGTTCCCCACCTTCTTTTCCTACGTTGAGTGACGTGACCTCACGTGAGGCTCAGGACACACCTACTGTTTTAGGTCACATCACGGGTATGACTCACAAAGTTATTTGACTGAGATGATCGAGTTGGCAAATGCCTTCTGTGAGGGCTGAGAGTGTCAGACAGGAAATGCCATGGCCCAGCTGAAAATCTGGGACAAAATCACATCTCAGAAACTTGTGAGGATGAGAATATTTTCCAGGGTGTCCAGGTCCAGCCAAGACATCTAGTGACCAAAGGTTGACAGGCTGAACGGTTCATGCCTTGGATCCCAGCTATTCACACCTGACAGATTGCTTGCACCCAGCTCTGGGCTGCTGTGCATGGTGATAGTCAGATGTTCACATGATGTTTGGCATCACTACAGAGATCCCAAAGTCACCCACCTGCCTAAGGAAGAGCCAAAAGGTCTCTTTTCTGTCCTAGTCCACTGACATGGCCACAGAGAACCATCCTTCCTCTGACAGGAGCTGCAGAAGCGGAGAGGTCTGGCACGGCAGTATGTCAAAGGCAGTGTTTTGCCTGTGATTTTTATGAGTCTCTGCAAGAAGGAAATTAGAAACTGAAGTCTACACTCTCTTCCATTTATAAATGTGTCCATAATGTGTACATTGTGCTGTAGGTTAATGGTGCAGTTCTCAAGCAAGATTAACTGCTGCCTCAGACAGCCATCAATTTTTTATGATTGCAAGACCATTTCCCTACTAGAAATGAACGTTACATTCCCCAAGGGATGGGCTGTATTCAGTATCAGTCAGGTGTGTAGGGTGGGAAGACGAGAATAAAATAAAAAAAAAAAAGAAAAAAAGGAAGCAGAAGACACAAGCTAGTTCCCCAGCTCTCACACCAGGTAACAGGTACGTGACTTTCCTCACTGTCACTTCTGAGCATCCTGAATAAGGTTAAATATGCAGACACGTGGATGTGCTACTGACCCTCACTCATGGGGCCAGATCCCTCTAAAGTGATGCTCTAAGCCTTCAATGCCCAGTACCAGGCAACAGTGACTTTGTACAAGATCAGCACAAGTGTTATCCTGCCTCAAGGGCCTGGGGCATTGTTTGTGCCTGAGAAAGACAGTCCAGAGACTGCTTAAGGCTATAGTTGAGCTTTTTATCAAACTTAGCCTATATTTGGGGCAGCTTCCAAGAGGCTGCCTATAGCTGCATCAGCAGAACAAGGGGAGTCACCTCACCCACCAGTCCATTTTAAGACATCTAAGAAAAGTGGGAATAACTGTCTTTTGTAGGTGCCTCTCATCCTTTCTGTCTCTACATCAGCTGTAAAAGGGAGCCTGATGCCTAACCTAGATTAGAAGCACATCTTTAGATGTCTGAAGCAAGGGGAGATGAATCCTCATCTGAAGCACAAGTCCTTGACCCAGTAACTCTGACCTGGGCCTGAAAGGATCCCAGCTACCTTCATTAGGCCCACAAAAATGATCAGAGGGATGGAACACCTCTGCTATGAGGAAAGGCTGAGAGAGCTGGGGCTGTTCAGCCTGGAGAAGAGGAGGCTGCGGGGAGACCTTATTGCGGCCTTTCAGTACTTAAAGGGGGCTTATAAGAAAGATGGGGACAGACTTTTTAGCAGGGCCTGTTGCGATAGGACAAGGGGGAATGGTTTTAAACTGAAAGAGGGTAGATTCAGACTAGATATAAGGAAGAAATTTTTTACAATGAGGGTGGTGAAACACTGGAGCAGGTTGCCCAGAGAGGCGGTAGATGCCCCATCCTTGGAAACATTCAAGGCCAGGCTGGACGGGGCTCTGAGCAATCTGATCTAGTTGTAGATGTCCCTGCCCATTGCAGGGGGGTTGGACTAGATGACCTTTAAAGGTCCTTTCCATCCCAAAGCATTCCATGATTAACAATAATGAACATTTTAACCTAATTGCTAAAACCATTACCACTCAGTCTGAACCTTTCAGAAGACTAAGCCAAAAGACCACAGTATCATTGCAACTATACCTTTTGATTCAGCTTTGGGCTGGCTTGTCCTCACATACCTTATTTTGACTCCATGTAGAGAAATAAGTTAGGTCTATGCGAAGAACCTTGTATCCTAATAACCACAACTTTGTTTTGTTTTTGAGTAATGAAATGAGGCAAGTTGAGAAAAACAAATAAAAATCAGGCCTCATATCACTAACCAACAAGATGTTATATTGCCATTACCACTAGCGCAGCTGAGATCTTTGTTAAAAAATGGGACTGGAAAAAGTTCATTGTGAACATTGCAACACTAAATAGGCTCCTAGTTAAATGCAATCCAGATGATACTTTAAAAACTGTTCTGGTGTTGGTTCACTGACAACAGCTGAATGACCCTCTGAGAAAGCCCATGCTTAGGTTCATGCTTAACTGCATTTCTTTCACCCAACTGCTACCCGTGCTTGGAGTTCACAGCTGAAAACTCTGGGCCTCGACAACATTAACATTTTCTAGGCATCTCCCATTACTCCACAGTCACAACCGCAGCTATGGTTGGGTTTTGCCATTTGCAACTGTGTTGAAGAAAACATTTCTGGGATTGCTCTGTTGCAAGGATGTAGGATGGGAAGATCCAGATGTGAACCCTTAAACATATAGCTGCCTCTTGCTACAAACCACAACAACCACTGTGGAGTTTACCTTTCTGCTTCAATATCTGCATGGTGAGATATGTCTGGATTATATTTCAGTTCCCTAAAGCAATTTGAACGTGTTTCTTGATAAAGCAAGGATGGGGCTCGAATTACTTTGCATAAAAAATGTTGTTTTCCAGACCAAAGTCAATAAGGACCTTTTCCATTAAAAGAATATAGACAAAAGTAAGCTGATGCATCTACTAGTACTGCACCCATTAAGCAAACAATTCAAATATTTATGAGGAAGGAAAATATTCCAGCCTTTACTACAAATATGCTAGGTCTCCTAACCTTCTGTAGGGAAATACTGTAAATCTTCTGAGCATACATATGTAACTACCCTGAGCTGCTACAGAACAATTATTTATGGGGCAGAATACCACTCAAATATGCCAGATTGAGCACATCAGAAATATTTCCAGTGAACTGTATATAGGCCAAGGACCAACTGTATAGGTTATTTTCCTTTCAATAAAACCCGCAGACCAAATATTATCACTTTACTATGGGTAACAATATTGGTAATGCCTGTACCTTCAGTTTTTCAAAAGAGCCAGCTTGCATATTGGATGTTTGGTATGAGTCATTCATAGGAGACGTGATGGGTTGCAGGGCTGGCGAACATCCAGTGCATCACTGGACTGCTGAATCCTCATAACACGAAGGCAGCCAGGCCAGGTCGTAACCACAAAGACCAGAGACCACCATGGAGGAGCAGGGCGATTCAGTGACTCCTTCTTAAACACCCCAGCAAGAAGGAGGGCAAGCCCATAACCAGCCAGACCGCTTTCGAAAGAGCAAATATTTATCAGTCCCTATGCCAGCACAGCCTCAAAAGACCCATCACAAAAACTGGTTGAAAGAGGCATCTCTCCCCCCATATTCCTTAGCCATTTGGAGAACAGCAATCACTATTTTAAAAAGCTGAAAGGCTTGACAAAGTAGCATTTAAATGCAGGAAGGGTGCCAAAATGATAAGTGCAGGGACTCAAGCTTTCCATTCTTATGCAGAAGAGCTATAGTACAAGCTGTAGCAACTCAAACTTCAGTTTATCTATATCTGTGGTCCCGCCATCTCTGGAGTATGGCAGCTCCCCCCAAGTGCTCTGACACAACAGTAATATTTTCTCCTCTTGCAGCACATTGGAGATGATAAACTTTGATTAATTTCAAGCTTGTTTGCCTGCTCTGGCTCTGTGTGTGCGTGCATATGTGTGTAAAGAAACTTCAGCACCTTTGCCTGTCTGTTTTTGTGCATAGTGCTGCTCAGAAGAAGGGCACTAGACATCCACAAGCTTGTAGGAATAAACAAACCTAATCTAAAACAGAGATATACAGAAGTCCACAACTCCTGAACTGGGTCCCTTCCATCAACCTGGAGGGAAGGGGAAACATCATTCTTGTGTACAGATGAGAAGAGTTAGTTACTTTCTTGCTTGCCTAATAAATACAGGCAAATGCATAATACAGGGAACGAAGACCATATTACAGTTTTGAACAAGCTAAAGACATTAAACTGCACATGCCACATGAGAGACATGGCAATTGCACTGGTAATTATTTTCATGTTTCCTAATTCTACCGCAAGATACTCATTTCACTAGCTATTATACTCAAAAATTGTCACAGTGCCAGGGGAAGTAGGGAATAGCTTGTATATCCATAATGTGATCACTGCCAATATATCAGTGTATGAAAACAAATGAAGGCATTTTCCCTCAAGTATCAAAGTAAGAGCCTATATATCAAAACCATTTGACTTAGTCTTATGAGGAGAAAAGCTATTTTTAAAGAAATAGCATTAGGAGGCAGAAAAACAGAACTGAATAACTTTATGGTCATTTCAAAAGAAAAGCAGAAAGCTCAGATGAGAATATCTGTCATACCACAATAGCTGGTCCTTGCACCAGCAAAGAAAGAAACAGGAGAAATATGTCCAATTTCTTCTTTGTTGTGTATTTAATAAATTATTTCCCCTTTACTTTTATTTAGGCTATAAATATTAAATTTTGGCTGCATACTCTTTGCTGGAGGATCCTGCCAAGCTCATTGTGATGATGCATAAGCTTGTAACTTGAATGGCAGATTCTTTCCTCCCCCAGCTCAAATTTCAGGGAAGGCATACTGAAATTTAGGCCCAAAGTTTGCCCCATTCAGATGAGCCCCTGCTTTTCTTCCCAGCTTACTTGGAGCATAAGAGGTTTAGCCAAGGAAAGGCAGGGAACTATAAGGTTAAAGGGGAAGAAGGAGAAGAGAACAGCTTGATTGACTGGTCCTTCAGACACTTTGGCTGTTCTGAATTCTAAATATGGAGAGAATTAATGAGGCAGAACTGTCCTTCAACATTAAAATCGCCCTAAAACTGTTCATGCTCTATCACTGAACACCACGGAAGGAACACAAGGCAAGCTCCTGCACCCACCTTCACATAGCCATAACTAACCAGTCTCCCTTTCAAACAGGTGTGTTTAAACCTACTTGTGATGGAGCATGCTGATGTTCCATTGCGAGGGACAGGCCGGATGAACCCAGAGAGCGGCTAACCAAGCCAACGGGGGATGACGCTGTCGGGAGGGAGAGCAGAAGGAAGTTTTTTGAGTCATAACCACGTACCTGGTTCTTCCAGATCAAGTAGGAAAGACCACGACAATGATTTTTACCACTAGCTCATCATTTCTCCCTGTCACACACATAGGTTCTCAACAAGTATGAATCACTTTGCAAGGAACATGGACACTTCCAATCTAGACAGTTTCTGAAAGGACAAAATGAAGACAGGCAGCAGAGCCGGTAGCTTTGGGGCTGGTCTCATATGCCTATGAATCTGAATACTCCTGGGTCTGGAGGGCTGGCTTAGGGGCTCTGCTAACCAAGCAGCAAACAAAAACTTAACCTAATTTACACTTAAATTATTTTCTAACTGAGGAAGAAGATTTACGTGTCTGTCTTTAACACAATCTATATAATGCATTTTGGAAAAAAAACAACTCCCTGTCACAATTATCATTTCTGTACAATTGCATGTAATGAATCCCGATTGATGCCAACCTAATGCATCTGTGCACCCAAAGGCCCTTTTCTTCTGCCTGATTTGTAGGAGCAACGAAAGAATATCCTTGTAAGGGAAGAAGGGTAAGTAATCTTGATTTTTTTTTCCTCCTGAATCTCTCTCTGGTTAGCAGATTTATTCAAAATTCTCCTTGCTAGGATTTAACATGGCAGCTTTCAGCACCAGTGAAAACTAGAATTACTGTAAATAACTTCCACGTTCAGTTCAGTCTTCTGTTAATTGCTTCATTACCATGCTTTGCAATACTGGGCAGGCCCATAAGAGGCAGGACCAGAAGGCAGTTCCACAGTTACTGAGTCCAGGCCTGTACAGCTGCAGACTAGCAGCTCACATATCGTTGAGAAAACGTCTATCCTGATCTCCTTCTAGGGTCAAGATTCAGTATCTAAACGTGCACGTGCATTTTGTACCTGCAAGCGTCAATAGCTGTGGTATTTAGACCTAGGCTCCACTGAGTTCAGGGAAACGCTGTGTTCGACTTAGAGACAGCCTAACTCCATTTCTAGTTACACCTGCCCAATTAATTTGCTTTCAGCTGGACTGGAGGAATGGTAACATTTGGCTTGTTTCATCACCGAACACCATAGCGCTGACACTGATGAGATAAACAAGCACGGTCACAAAGAAATAAGCAAGGAAGACAACAGATATAATCTGGAGCAGTACAAGTGATAAAGCTTGGTACATATTAGGATTACTAATTTGGATCCTTTTCTTTTGACTCTAGACCTGTAACGCGAAGCGAGGCAGAGAGAAGTCGAGAAGAAGGACAAGGTCTCACCATGGGTGGTTCATGACCTTGGTTTGCAAAATCAGCCAGCATTCTCCATCTTTGCAATCCGGTTGAGATAGTGTTCAGCCTCAAAGGTGGGCTTTCATATTTGTTACCATTCTGTATGTACCACTGCAGAGGAAATGAAAATACAATAATAAGCAACATAACCTGTAGCCTTGGAGCTAATTACACATCTTTCTTCACAAGGTAAGTGGAAAACACATGAGCTTGGAAGATATCCGTGGAGCAATTAAACACGCGCTTGTCAACGTGTCACAAATACTGTGTTTTTACAGTTGAAATGAAAACACAAAATGGCATCTGATTGAACTTCAGAATAATTAGCACATCACAGCACACAACCACGACAAGTACCTGTCAACAGCTATCAGCACAGCAACGACATTTTCCACCGCGAATAATAATGTCATTTTCCACGTTTGAATAGTAACACTATTTTTTGTCTTTTGAAAAAGCAGCATTGTTTAAAACAGATACAAATATATCCTCCGTAAAAGAAGATTTCATTCTGCTAAGTTAACACTCAAACAGAATTACTTCATAGATTTGGTAACCAAAGCTCTAATTCCACACAGCTCCTGGAGGGAGAGGAGGCTGCTGCCTGTGGGACACTGCCTTTGGTAGCCAATGCCTATGTATTGCCAGAACGCTTTGTCCGTATGCCAAGCTGCATAACCAGGAATGCTCTGGACTTGTACGAAACTGATGATTTCCTGTAGGAAACACATCAAAAAATATACCAGAGAGTCAGGTACTGTGGGTGATTTTCAGCAATTTTCAGTCAAATTAATAATGACAGCTCTGCTGTGCTCCTAGATTAGCTTGATAGGAGAAAGGTAAGAAAAAGCCAAAAAAAGTTTCTGTAAAGTTTTATTAAAGTTATAAACTGGTCTACGGGTCTGTTTTCTGTAAACAAGTTGGTTATTAATAGAAGTGATTTAAAATGCATGTTGAATTGCACAGACTAGCAAGTATAGTCTCACCCTTTTTCGGTGGCTGTGTACAATTTTATGCTTGTTGGCTATGACTTTAATTAACAAGTCATATGAGCTTAGACCATTTGGTGTTTAAAGTCAATTAAAAAAAAAAAAAAAGATTGTCTCCTGCTAGCAACAGCAAACTAACAATACTACAAAGACAAGTTTTGAAAGAAAGGCTGGAATAAATCAATAGGTAAGGTCAGCCTTGGGTACTGACCGTAGGGCAGGACTGGGCAAGAGTCAGATCCCCTATTTGATGTAGCTGAGAGCAAAATCAGTATGTTGATTTGCGTGATCGAGGGTGAGTTTTTCCTATTTGCAGCACACTGCAGCCTCCCTCTCTTCCAGCTCTGCATGCGCCCTGAAACAACACAGCACAGTGAAGCACCAAGTGGAGATACCGAAGTTAGCTTCGAGAGCCTCAGGCTTGGGTGGTAGCAGTGGTATAGCCATGCTGGCTGAACACGCTGCCCAGGCTGAGAAGCAGGGGTAATTTAGAGGGAGCTGGGTATTTATGCATGATGCTTTGTTCTGACATACAGTTTTGCCTTACATGAGAGGTAAATCTATTCCTGTAGCTGTTCCTAACTTGGCTTGTCTGCCCACCAGAGTGACAGCTTTTAATGCCAGCTGGAATGAGGTTGGTGCCATCATAACAAAAGTTCTCTATTTATATTAACACGATTAAGTAACTGATCCATGGAGACAGATCGTCTCCACTCAGAGCGCAGAAACCCGCCTCCACTGAAATATTTATCATTATATCACAGTCCAGAGCAGTCAGTTCTGCCGAGGCTTCACATCCCCTGGCGTGGGATTTGTCTTCTCTTTAGCCATTTAAAAGGTAGGTGTTTATCTTAAGTGGTAGTGGCGGCTTCTGCTATAACCTGTGGAAAGATACCAGTATCTCCAGACAGCAAGACATCTCACCTGTCTTAGATGCTTGCATCTGCAGTTTCCAAATTGTGCAGAGAGCACAGGATGACCTAGAAATTTGGACTGCTACTGGTACTGTCGTACGCCAAGCCAACCTGGGACTTGGCTGACACTGGAATCATAACAAAAATAATACAAAAAACTGCATTGTGTTTAAATGGCTCCCACTTCTGACTCACCTCAGTGTGAGAGAAGCCCTCTCCTGACTGTGTAAGTTTTATACCACTGGCGCCATTGGAAGACAGAAACAGTTTTGCAGCAGAAAATTTGAGAGTCTCAGTACAACGTTCTACTAAATGACATTGTCCTCTGAGCATTTGCTGTCAAGTTTGGTGATTAGGAACGGACGTGGATAAGGTGGATAAAGCTGGTTCTCTGTGCCAAACTCCCACGTCACGTAAAATTCAGGCAAAATTTTATTTAAAATGTAACAACAAAGATCTTCAAGAGCAAGATACGTCTCTCTCTGTCTCTATCCCCTTGAGCACTAATCCACAAAACCCTACACTTCCACCCACCACAAAGACAGGGTCAAATGCTACCAAAAGACCGTATCATCTGTGGGATTTTAGGCTTAACAGCAAGTATGAGACGAAATCACGAGGAAACAAGCTGCTGAAATTTCTGACAACTCTCCACAAATCTGCAACATCCACAGAATTTCTGCAGTGACTGAGTTGCTGTTGTGGTTGCCTGCCCTGCAGCCTGGTGTCTCAGAACAGAGGTGGCCAGCCCAATCTGTGAACACCACTGCCATCTCTTTGAAGCTGTGTGGCAGGACCACCATCTCCTTAACTCCAAGTCAGCAAGAAAACTATCACCTGTCCCTTGGCTGAGTGGTAGGAAACCAACACTCAAGAATGAGAACGTCTACAGCAGAGGTGCTGATTACAGATGGGGCCTTAATTGCAAGCAGCAGAGATTTCCTATTTGGTTTTTATTTTAGAGCAGTGCAGATTTAGAAACTCACTCCTTATGGAATCAAGAAGCTTGTGTGGAAGAGCTTTCAAACAAACCAGCTACTGAGCCATCAGGCTGTGGAGACACAGTTGTTCTGTCTCTAGATAGCCCACCCACACTATCCTGGAGCTGTAAAGGGCTTGGTAATAGTGTTCAGGTTAAATAGTTTGCTTCCAAACCTCTATGCCCTGGAAGACAGAGTAAATCTCCCTTAAAACTAAAATTACAAGGGGATGCACAAGGGGAATTCAAGAAGAAAGTTCCCACTCCACCAGGTATGAGGCACTGAATTTTGGCTTCTCTGGAGGTGAAATGGGCTGAGCTGATCTGTTAGATTAGCTCTGTCACCAAAAGGGTTGACCCTCCTATCCTCTCCTCCCACCCCTTCACTCCCGCTACTGCTCATCTGGCTGCTTGATGAGCCATTTTGGTCCTCAGTTAACCCGGGGGAGGCAAAAGGAGAGCAGAACACAGCTCCCCGTTAACAATTTATGGTTTTTTTTCCTCTTTCAGAAATAATCTTTAGAAAGAAGGGGAGAAGTACTGAAAAGAAAACCCACCAGACTGAGTAACAGGTGAACACAGGGCCGGATGGGGAGAATCCCTTTCTCCACAAAAGCCTGTCAGCAGTGAGCTCAGTAGGTAACAGAGCTTGCGGTTTCCAGTACAAATCACCCTCCAGGGACAATTACTATAATCCTTCTGGGTCCACAGTGGTTGATGTTGACAACCAGGGCAGACACACAGGGCAGCCATGTACGAGAGCATCCACATGCAGAGGCAGCATTACAACTCTCTTGGCTGAAACATTTCAGGCTGGATAATGCCATTTTTGCATGCCAAAGCCATCAATTCAGCTCATGGTGCTGCTGGAAGAGAACTGAATACTATTTAGTGACAGTGCAAACGCACCTTGCAACATCTGTGCCACACCAGAAGTCTCCGAAATGAAAACACCTTGCGCATAAACTGCAGGGCTAACAATCACTCTCATAGGAAGAAAATCTTTTGTAAACTCAAACACTTCACTCAAAAATGCTTCGTTTTATACTTAAAAGAAAAAGCAAGGGTTGCCTTGTCAGTATTGCGCATCGCAGAAACTGAATAGAAGATGCCATTTAAACCAATTTAGTTCCACTATTAAAAATATCCTGGGAGGGTATTTAGTTAAATTTCAATATGATTTGCACATGTTTAGTTTAAGTTCATCCCTTATTACTTTAGGCTGCTCGTTGAGAATCTAAAAGACATGCTCTCGGCTCAGTTGTGAGAGGCTGAAAGGTGGGCTCTCCTGTGGCAATGCCCCAACTCGGGAAGCTCAATGCTGACCCTTGGATGTGGAAAGTGAAGATGCCGTCTGAGGGACAGCAAGGTCTGAGCGGACTGCAGGTGTCTCTGGGGAGCAGGCCCAAGCAGAAACCTTTGTGGTTCAGCCGTCACATCCCCCTCCCTCCAACTCGTCACCACGGCAGAAAGCATGGCAGAACTTGTGGGGGAAAACTTTAAGGCATGAAAAGTTTGAGCCTCAAAAAGACCAAGGAATTATAAATCCATCTTGGAAGGCTTGAACAAACCAGACCCCGAGGAGGGGAATGCTAAACATGAAGAGCCTATGCCATAGGTCCCTTTAATGTGATATCCTGTTTCCCAGGACAAGATGATTAGTTGAAAGTTATATAAAAACCCACATTGAATATACAGAGTGATGCTTCCTGTAGGTTGTCCTCCCACCCCAGCTTCCAGCCCTCGGTGGTTTAAGGGCATCCTGCACTGTAAGCTACAGCCAGATCATTATTTTACAAACCTCCCACCCTGCGTGCATACAATTAATTTCTTTTTCAACGTAGGTGTGTTTTTAGACTATAACATCCTGTGGCAGTGACTTCTATTTAGTCATGTGTAATGCAGAAAAATCCCCAGCCTTCCTTTAGCCGTAGCTCTCATATGGTGAGAAATGGTGACTCATTGCTCCTTGTTTGCCTTTCCCACAAGTTTTATGATTTTAGGACTGCTAAAAGTATGTGCTAGGAGAACTCCCCAAGACAAGACTAAAACAAGAAAAAATTGGTAAGGAAACAAAGGGAGAAAAGCAAGAAGCAGATTAAATCAAAAGTAAATATGTATCGGCACAGAGCTTTAAAGCTCTGCAAGATGTAAATAGTAGTCGGTACCATTCCTCCTGTTCTAAGAAAATCAGTAGCAGCTCACATTTCCTGAGTGCACCTCTTTTCTTCTGTCTGATTTGTAGGAGGCAGCATGTCTAAAACAGAGACATCGCTTTAAGGTGCTTTATGGCAACTTCCCCACCAGTTTTCTTTTCAGGTTGCTTTGATTTGCACCATGACTTTACCTTCAAAGGTACTTCAGAGCATCCCCAGCTGATGGTTCGTGTACACGTCCCCAGCCTAGTCAAGAGCCTAGCTCTTGCTTTGACACGCATTTTTCATTTTTATCTTCCTAAATTGAAAGGCACACATGCACACACCCCGACATATTTCCCATCTAGTGTCCCAGCCTAATGACTGTGCTTTAATTGGCCCAATGCATTAAACTGAGCCCAGTAGCTGTCTGACCACAGGGCTGCAGCTCACGTACATTTTCCATTGTTTTCTTTTAATGTTGTACCTCAGATAGCAGAGAAACAAACATAGGCTGATACCCATCTCAGACTGATTAAAATAACACATTTAATGGGGTTAGCAGCATCTCTGCTTTGTTTCCTCCTCTGGCTCTGCAGTAAGAGCTGCTCAGAGTGGTCTTGAGGTGAGGTTATCTGCAGAGATAGCCCCGAGTCTGCCTTCACCCGTGCCAGCCCCCGGACAGGTTCTGCCCACCAAACATCCTCCAGAAGTAACCCACGAGTCTGGCACTGAAGCCCTCAGGGAGCAACTCTCGTCTCAGACACGGGCACCTCTCTGCCCCTCCTGAGCTGACCCTGCTCCAACACCTCCCTGCTGGGGGACCTTCCTGCCACGCACAGGAGATGCCACGCAGCCTGCGGACCAGGGGACGGAGCGGCGGAGCCAAGCGAGACCAGCGCGTCGGCCAAGGGCACCGCAGGTCCCTGGCCCAGCCTCCACAAACGCTCCACCGCGTCGGGTCAAGCAGACGGGACGTGGCACGTACTCGGGATACAGCTACGATGGCCATTACTCAGCCTGTCTAAATGAGAAGCTAATGATGAGGCAGGGGGAATGACAGCTCCACGGCAGGAGGGCATTGAAGCCTGCTGCTGGAAGCAAACATTTCAAACCAAACCCCACATTTCCCCCCTCAGTTTGACACGCGCCTCTCAGGAGCACAGAAACAAGGCATAGAAAATGGGACTTTCAGCCCACGTAATCAGCAACCATCTCTTGCCCCTTGCGAAGTACCGAGCCCCCCCCGCACCCCCGGCAGCCTCAGGGGGCAGGCCCCAGCCTGACTTTAGGGCATCCAGCTCCTGCCAGAGCTCTGGGAGACACACAACGCTCGTGATTCGCAAGCTGTGAAATCCATCTCAGCTAAGTTGACGTTCTTTTTGATTAGAGAAAACGCTACCCTAAGAAAAAGCAAACATTTTTGCAATTGTTATTACCCGTCTGACTTCAGCTACTGAAAACAAACCTCAAGAACCTCCTTTAAGCTATAAACATGCAATGAGCAGCAGTTTCATTGTGCGGTGTTGGAGTGACCAGTGCAAGTTTAACAGCTTAATGCAAACATAAGCCATTAATTTAAGGTGGTTATTTTTAGCAGCTGTAGAGCTAAGGGAGAAACAGTGCTGGCAGAGCCAAGAAAAACACAAACAAGGACGGTGAGAGTCTCTCTGCATCCCTCCTGCCACTGCCACCGTGGTGTTGACCTGCCGTGCCCTCTGCCACACACGGCTCCATCGCGGCCTCCTACGCTGCAGGGGAAGTTAACTAAAAGGCACACGCTTTGATTTTCCACTCTGCTGGTGGTGTTGGGATAACCAGTCTCCTAGCAAGAGGTGGTTACACTACAACGCTAAACAGTGTTCACTTACGTCATGCAGTTTCTTTCTCTGGGATCTTCCTTCCTTCTGTGATATAGTGACCCCAAAGTGCCACCCAAGGGAAAATTTGCCTGGAGAGCTCTTGAGTCACCCCATCCCACAGTACACAACCACGGACATATAATGGAGCGGTAGCTCTAGAACAGGAAGACCAACTTGGTCAAACTCAAGTGCAAGTCACTGCTTTTGTTTGCCTCCTGTCACACCGCATGGCACACGTGGTGCGCTTCTCATCGCCGGTGGTATTGCCTGTCAATTTACATTAAAAGGGAAATCAGATCTTCAGACTAAAGATGTTACCATTTGTTTTCGAAAGCAAGCAATAGGCAGAGCTCAATCTACTCTGTGCCTAACCTAAAATAAAACCTGTTTTCAAGAAAAGAAGTGCTCGCTGAGACAAGTATATACAAAAGAAAGATGAAGCTGTTTTTAAGCAGTAGATTTGTCACTGTGTGCCCAGGTCAGCTCCTGTTAAAGATGGGGATGGACGCTTGTCCGGGCCTGCAGCGGCTGCAGCAGAGGACAAGCTCAGCAGCCGGGGATGCTCCATGGAGGGGTCTGGCCACAGCATGGCCTCCCTGGCAAAAAGCAATCGCTTGCAGGCACCTGGTGGTCAGCCAACGCGGTGGGGCAGGTCAGGAGTCACTGGTGGTCCTGAGCAAGGCCAGTCACGCAGCTTTGCTAGGGGAAGGAAAGCCTTCCCTCTCTGTCCTGATATATATCCCCCTGTGTGTCAGCTTAGTTTGTAATTTTAAGAGGTAAATTCCTGTGGGCGAACTCCCTCAGACAAGTCTGTAACTAGGAAAGTTTCATGGGAAGAGAGAGAGAAAAACGGCAACTGAATGAAAAAGAAATCATATGTGTAAAGTCAAATTCTGCCCAACAGAACACAGGGCAGGAGCATTTGGCAAATAAAAGGCAAACAAACATGTAATTTTCCCCCAACATAAAAAACCCAAACAAACAAACAGCGACCCAGAAGAGCTCTGGCTGGAGCACGGGAGCAGAGTGAGCGGGATGGAAACAGGGACTGTGCCGGGGGAAGCAAGTCCCCACGACCCGGTGCCTCCCCAGGCCCCTGCAGGAGGTGCAGCTGCTCCCCACTGCGGTGCAACTCACCCGTCGGCAGCGTCCTGCAGCCCCCGGCACGCGGTTTCTGCGGCGCAGTGACCCTTACGGGCAAGCTGGGGCCTCGCCCCGTGGGGCTGAGCGAGGCCTGGGAGCCCACGGGCCGTGACTTTCACTGGGATGAGATGGTGGATCAGCAGGGCACAGGCATCTTGTCTCGATGGACGCGGCCCTTCCTCTGGGCACGTGGCATCAGCCATCTGCCCATGCCGCCTCTGAGGCACCTGGCCCCGAGGCCTCACCGTCCCTCAGAATAAAGCCGTCCCCTCGCCCCCGAAAGGGCGGCTTTCACCATGCGGGGAAGGAAAGGAGCGCCCCGGTGAGCGCACCCAGCAGCATCCCCCCACCTTCGGCAACAAGCACTTTCAGGAGCCACCTTTGGGTTCGGTCACAGCATCCCAGCCTTGCAAAACGCGTGGTTTGGATGCGCAGGCTCCCACGAGCCCCGCAGGGCGGGCCCAGCCGAACAGCAGCCGGTCGCTGCAGAGACCCTCCCGCCTTTCCCAAGCTCAGTGGTCGCTGGGGAGGGCTCTCGGCCACCCTCCCCCCCAAGCCCTCTGTTACTCCCCTCACGGGCAACATCGCAGCTGCTGCCCTGCACCGTGCCTCCTTTCCCCACCTACGGCCCTTTCCGCCTCACACCACGGCCCCACACAACGCCTCCCCCCTCTCTGATAAACGCCCAAGCCCCTGCTCCACTCCCCTCTCCCCGCCGGCAGCCCCCAAACCAAAACGGAAATCTTTCAGGACCCTTTTGCCGTTTTGTGCATGCAGAAGGGAGGCTAGTGGTGTGGCAGCCCCCTTGGTGCCTTCTTTTCTGTTTTTTTTATAAGGTTTAATTTACCTTTAGATGCCAAAAAGGTCTTGGCAAGAAAGTAGTCTCACACCATCCCACGCAGAGGACAACTGAGCAATCAGAAAAGGCAGTTTTCAAAGAGAAAGGGCTCCTGAAATTCGACTCTCAGCAGAGCTGCCATTTTACCACAAACATTTATACCGTATTTTGACCTGAAAGGAGTCTATCAAGCCTTACGTAGAAGACACATCCATCTGACCCCTTCTTCACAGTCTGGCATTGGCATGGCGTGCAGCAGCAGCACGCAGCCATGGCTCTTCTCCTGCAGTCACCCACCAGCTGCCACGTGGCACCGTAGAGCAAGGGACGTGCCGCAGCGGCGCAGTCAGAGACAGGACCATCAGCAGGCTTCATACGAGCGCGAGGCCTTCCCACAAGGCGCAGCAAGACACCCGCCCGACCGTGAAACCTCCAGCGCCCCGGGTGTCTGCAGGAGGTCCACCTTGTCTGGAACCGGTCCTGCCCCATCGTGCAGCTCTACACCTGGAGAGCCTCCTGCGCTGCGACTCCGGGCAGGCAGCAGGTCTTGAAGGAGGGAAGGCAGCATCCCGGTTTGAATACAAGACTTACAGGAAAATGAGGGTTGCGCCAACAACTCACACCGAGGGGAGAGGGGTAAAAAGGGGAATGAACGGCTGGGGTGGGGGAGCTTAAAATAAAGTAATTCTTGGAGCTGTCAATGAAACTCTACTCATTCCTTGCTGAAGTTAGTGAAATTTTCTGTCTGCATTTTTATCTGTAATACCTTAAGATGATTCTCACTTACACTCTGGTAAGACTGCCAAAAAAAAAATGTTAATAACTAATGAATATGAGCTGAATATAAATACCATTTAGCTTATTACATTTTCTAGTATATACTTCCAAAGCATGCCTTACCAAATGTATGTTTAATTTTATATAAACATTCAATACTTTGCTTTGGCATTTAATACATCCTTATGTGATGTTATCATATATTATATATGTCTATCATCACGCACAGATGACACAGAAATACACACCAGAAAAATGTTTTCCTTCCGGAGACAGAAAAGAAAAAGCCCTACAAAAAAAAGCCTCCCAGTTTTAAATTTAAAAAGTAATTAAAACCAACAACTACTGAATTGTAAAGTCACAAGGGTAAAAATGCATGTTATTAATGATGACACGAGCCACAGGAACAGATACATGTGGGTCCAATCTTGCAAAGCTAAGCTCATACATGTCTTTATTCCCTATGCTCCAGGATCTGACTTCCTTACATACTTGTTTGAAAATAATGCTGCTATGCATGTCCTTAAATATGAACGGCTACACTGCCGAATGGCTCAGGAACCTGTACTCCTGGGTTTTCGGAAGTTATATAGATGGCAGCTAGTGCAGTGAAAGGCTGGTTTCCCAATTCATTCCTTATTTTTAAGCATGTCCTTCTCATATGTTTAACATGCAAAAAAATGCACATAAAATAGCCCCAAACCCTGTTTCTCAGGGAAACATCTGCCTTCAAAATTCAAAAGACTGAAAGAAATCACAGCTGGGTTCATCAAGGTGCCCTCTTCTGGCCTTTAAAAACAACATTGTCTTGCTGTCACCTGGTTTTTTTGCTTGGAAGAGGCATCAAAATGAGCATCTGTTTGTGCAAATATTCCATTTATTTAATAAACTGGCCAGAAAAATACCACCACAGACCGTTCCTGATACCATACAAAACATTTAAAAATCCTTCACTTAACGTATGAGTTTATAAAAATAACTTACAACACTATTCTAGAAAACTCAGTAGAAATACATGAATTTGTTACCAGGTAGAAATTTAGGCATAAGGTGTTTTGCCCAGAGGGTGGGAGAATTTACCCCCTATTCACACCGTACTACTAAACTCCCGAGAACCATTTAATAAAAGTAATCCGAACCTTTCTGCTAAAAGAGAGGGAAATGAAAAAACAGATCAAAAAGCACATTCATTTCCATTACAAAGAGACATTTTTACCATTTCTTGATAAATATGTATGCAGTTTATCCAACACAGGAGGAATATTCAAGAAAGTACGTTTGTTATTTTCCATGGAAACCTCTGTTTTAAAAACATTGTTTTCTTAATTAAATATAAAACAAAGCAGACATGGAACTAAATACAGCTTTTAGGCCACATCTACGTAGAAGATTTTTCACTACTGTTTTTTGGAGGTGTTTGCTTGCTTGTTTGGACAGGGGGGTGTTCTTTGGTTGTGGTTGGTTTGGTTTTTTTTTGTTTGTTTGTTTGTTTTTTATTCTACAGGCCCACTAATCTGAAGGAAAGGCCAAGTGGTTCAAAGTGGCCAATTCATACCTGAAACAGTGCAGCATACAACAGCTCACCTGGAAAGGAAGAGTTTATTCAAATTGAAAAAAAGTTCAGAGCTCTTGGAAGTATAATTCATTCCACACTGGAATTCTGTCAGTTTCAAATTGGATTAATTATAATCACATAAGCTGCAAGATAAAGCTAAGAAGATCACATCTGTGTTATATGCACGGTTGTTACTGTCAGGGAAAAAAACCCCACCTTTCTGTATAACAAGGCCTTAATAAAAAGTATTTTCCTTTCTCAGCAAGGAGAACGTTTTCACAAATAAGTTTCTCTAAAATAAAAAGTCACAACGGAGTGAGTTTGGAAGCCAAGAAATACGTTATTCTAGATGGTACTAAACTTTTTTCCAAGGATATCTTCTTCCTCATGATCAAACACGTAGATACAATTTCCCCTCCATAGGCATGCGAGCTAGTAAAACGCACGCTCATGAGGAGACCCTGCAATTGCTGTGTTATAACCTAGTACACAGGGGCACTATAAAAGTATCTGAACTTGTAATTTTCTTGAGTTTGGAAGTTCTTTGTTCAGGTAAGAAACTAGAGAGGAATAAAACCAAAACAAAACAGTTGTTGTCCAGCTGCGCTAGCAGTTCTTCCATCACTGCCCACCAGACAATGCAGGCTTCAGGCTGTGATTTCATGAAAGCATTCGTTAAATGCCCTGCTAAGCACAGCTCAACAGTCAATATTCCCATTGCGTTGCTAATTGCCAGCCAACCACCGCAAGCGACCAACTCCCACAGCGCTCTTCTCCTTCGCATGAGGGAACGCTCTGGTTAACATCTACGCGTTTCTGCAGATGACCGAGGATGACTTCTCTTCAAACCTTCCTTCTGAATTGCGCAAGTCAGACGCTGAGATGAAGGTCAGTCTCTGGCAATAACAAGAATGGGGGTCTTTAACCTCAGCATCCAGCCTGAAGAGTATTTTCACCAGAACGCTTAGTCACAGACAGAGTGGTGAATATCTTAAGAGAAAGAAAAAAAGATAAATTTTAATATGGCTAGAACGGATTTTCTCTTCTAGAAAATCAACTCGGGCATAATGCTCAAAGCCACAGCCATTTCTTAAAGTAATAAAGTAATAATGAAAAACATACATTTAAAACCCTTGCCACTAAATAGCACCCATGCATACAAAACCCCCTGCTCTTCATTTACCTTATGGTCTTCCTTTTAGAGTGGAAAAAAAAGAATTAAGGAAATCACACAGCTTTCTATCACCTTTTCTCTTAGTGCTCCGAAGTTTTTACAGTGGGAATGAGCTCAGCAATAATAAACTCCAGTCCGTGCACCTCATGAATAAGTGTCTTTATGGCTCAAAGATAACTTCTTTGTTGGGAAAGTGAAATTAACTCAAGGCTACGGCATTTGGAGAGAATGCAAATTTTGCCTCTGTACTTTTCTAGATACTATAGAAATGTGGAACTGATTGCTGATGTAGGTATTATGTCTGGGATTTGTATCCTCTGGACAATAGCTAAGAAACACTTAGTAACTCTAGTTTGAAAAAGTCCAACCTTTACTGCTTTACAAGTCACATTAAAGAAAACAACATTTTCAAGAATAATTATTGTAAAATTAGAAGGTATCAAAATTCAAGAAGAAAAATTCTACAAAACCTTGTTTAATATTAGAACTTTACTATGCAAATAATTGCATAGTTTTGCATAGATAGACTATAGAAAGGAAAAAAGGAAATCAAAACCACTTCTATCTAAATGGTTCAAAGTTGCAATAATTAGCTATCATCAAAGCCATCTCTCAGGAAGAATAAACTTAGCACAGAATAAAGTATATACACATTTCAGTTATGCAAATAACACTGAAGTATCTAAAGATAATGGGGATCTGAAAGCCCTACAGTTCTCTCAGTAGAAGCTTTGCTGCATTAAGGCTGCTAGCAGCTCTTCAGAGAACAACATTAATAAATGATAGAAGTCTTCCATTTTCTGGAAGCACGGAAAGCATAACGCACAAATCAGGAAGACAAACGCATGGTCTAATATATATGGCAGAACAGCAGCAGTATATTTGAACTATCACGCACGGCTTGTTGAGACAGGGTTTCTAACTCCTCAGTTCTGATCCACAGACTGACAACATTTACTATTATTTCACTTTGAAAGACAAAGATTAAAAAGAGCAAAATTTATCTGCTTTCTTCTCGGCCCGAATGCAAGCTCTGGGTGTGCCACCCAGTTCCAATGGCTGCGGGGACCACACAGCTCCCTAACTCCAGTAAGCCAGCTGGGAGTCATTTGATAATTATTGGAAACATGAGGTTTTTTACAGAACTTGTTAGTTATTTGAGTGAAGACAAAACCTTAGATCCAATGACTGGAAAGCCATCATTAGCTAACTCAAAGAATCATTCCAGCTTTCAGAAGACACTTTCTCTTCATCACAGGTGCTCAATTACACACCGGTATTTCAAACGGTGCAGTACGGTCTAGGCTGAGAGGTAATTCTCTGTAAGGCTGAGGTCCTGCCAATCTGTGCTTGCACTTATTTGCACTTTGCCTTGCAGGAAATTCCATTCAGAAGTCAGGCTTTCTGCAGAATAAAATGCTGCTCAAATAAGAGAAGTGAAATCCGGCTCTAATTTGTAAGCAGTGAGAAATGGGACCCTCAGTCTTACAGTCATCGAGTAATACCATGAATCATAGGAGACTGAGCAATGAATTAGCACTAATGCTGGTGAAGATGTCAGCATTTGACCCTGCAACACTGTCCCCTTCCTGCTCAGATCAGGCTTAATTTTCCTTAGATAAAAATAATGCCGGTATTGTCCATCATTCTATTCATCCAGATATGCGCAGTCCTCGCAAATTCCAAACAATTTTTAAGCATTTTTTTAATCAAAGAGTACCATCTTGCACTTTGATTTTTGTTTACTGCTAAAGAGATTAAATTAAGTAACAGGAATAAAAAAACCTTTTGAAGACTGGCACTGAAAATGATTGCTGTTCCCTGGAGCTTTTAAATAGTGTATTTCTCCTGAGCCAATTTCTTCCTCCCCCACTCAAACAAATATGATTATCTGAAATTACCTCCCTAAATTATGTCTAATCATCATTCTATTCAGTTTCAATTTTAGCAGCTCAGATGTCCAGAATAAATTATGACTATCATCCTCTCTTCACACCGCATACGCTAATACTCCGCTCGAGTTCACAGGTTTGAATGCCTCACTCAGAGTTCCCCCTCCACAGGGCCCCTGGTAAGATAAGGACCTGCCACCCCTCTGCAATGGCTTCCAAGAACACCATTAAATGATAATACAGAAAAAAAAAAACAAACCAGAATCTGTATTGTGGATGCTTTGAAGATGATTCAGGTTGCTAGCAGTCCATTCCGTTAACATAGTTCATAATATATTGCTCATACTGTATCACTTTGGAAACAGAAGAGAAGTGAACTTCACTTCTGCAGACCACCATCCTGGTGCTCTCTATTAAACTTTGTAGCTAACACATGCAGGTAAAAACACAGATTCTGTACAAAGACCTACAAAGGTGATACACCGTTTTTGCAGGGATCCTCAGCTCATGTAACTGGTCCTAATACTACTAAAACCAGAGGAGCATCTCTGATTTATACCTGGGAGGAGCTGTCTCCGACCTACTAGAGAAAATTAAGCTCTTCATTAAAGAGGAACAGCAAGGCAAACACAAGGAAACAAATGGTTGTGTGGCCTCGTGTACTTAACTTCAAAAGTAAGTCTTAGAGAGCAAAGGAGAGATCTTTAAAAGGGTAGAATTTAATAGAAGTAATTGTCATGTAGCTGGTCCCCTTCCATAGCACCAGTTTATAAGCCTATTTTGAGTACACATATCTAAAAAAAAATAGCTTTGACAACCACTTTAGCAGAAACAGTATTTGAAGCCTTCATAAATGGATCTTTGAGTGGGAGGAGAATTCTATACTTCCCAGTAGAGGGAGCACTGGATTGGGGGAGACCATAAACATTTCACAAATTAACACACACACAAAAGAAATCTCAAATTAAACCTAAATGTTAGATTTCTAAATATTAAAACCAGATAATTTCCTGTCCTTCTCTCCCTCCTACATTCCCCCAAATTCTGACCTCTTTAATAGAGCTCTGCTATTCAGATTTCCAACACCTTAGCCCAGAATACTATGAAAGCTGAGATAATAAGGTGACTTCATATACAAACCTCTGCACAGACGGGATGAATTCCTATGGTGCTGTCCAGCTGTTCTTTTGTCAATCCACATTTAATAGCAGCTGCAAACCCTTGGGTGACTTCTCCAGCATTTGGACCAAGGACATGGAAACCAATGACTCTCTCCTAAATACCAAAGGTAATCAAATACAAGCACAGTCATGCATTCAGTTCTCTTTAGAGAACGTGTAAGATTTTTACTCACAGTATATAATTTCATCAATTCACAAAACATACTGCAAATTAATGCAACCACACAAAACTGAACTATCATTAGCACCAACAGATGGGAGATAGCGGGTATAATTTTGTTTTCTCTCCGAAAAGGAAAAGATTCAACTCCAGAATCAGCTTCCTTACAAAGTTTTGTGCAGGAGTCCTTTGTTTACATCAACAGCACACAAATTTGACACACACCACGGTCTATGTTTGATTATAGTGTACGTCCAAATTACAAACATGCACTTAAATTTTCTTCAGGCAAGCTATTCCACTCATTTCAACAGGCTGCTTGCCTAAGTAAAGATGAGCACCTTGCACAAAGATTTGCAACATCAGGGCCTATGCTGGGCAGAGACATGGTGCGTATCTATTAAAGAAATTTCAGTTTGATTGTTGGTTACAGGAAAGGGCCACAAGCTAAAGGTTCGACTAACAGATGTAGCAAGAGGTGCATTGTAACTAAACTGATGACTACTCTTGTTCCACTGTTTGCTGTCATTGGGAAAGAATATACCTAGAGACTGGCAAAACAAGCTGAAAAGACATCCAGTTACAAGGAAGATACTATTACTTCACACTGCTCACATCCATACTACTGTTCAGTTGCAAAATACGTCAAACTGCGTATATATCCTCAGCAAGCACTCAACAGAAGTACTGACGTCACTCGCTTTTCTTAAAGAAAAGCTTGCTTCTCTAAAAAAAGGAAGTCTCCTTTAGCAAATGCCAGCTGCTGTGGGCTTCAGTAGCTTTCAGGGCATTCATCAGATTTTGCTGAGCACAGATGTAGCCCAGTTGGGTACCAAAAGTTATCTGCTCCTCCCACTAAATATCACATAGAAGGGAGTGTGGATACTCAGTACACTGAAAGGTTGTTTTTCTTTCAGTAAGCCCGAGGACTGAGGTTTACCACAGGGTTTATTTAAATAAGAAAAGCTATAATTAGGTAATAACTAAAATGGAATTATCCTTATTTTCCTTTAAAAATATGTACATATGTAAAAATAAAACCATAGTAAAAAACTGGGCTAACTACAGTTTTAAATAGTTACTGAACAAATTTTTCATTCAGGCTAACTTTCAGCTCTACTTCTGGATATTTAAACACGTTCCCAATTTTCAGGACAAGAAATGGAAACAAATTAATGAAACACTTTAAATCACCATTAAGCCTTTTCATTTTCTTAAGCAACTTTGGATTAGGAGCATAACCATGGGCTCCAAAATAGCTTCCACGCTAGTGCAAACTCCTCCAGAAAGAGGATATGGGCAAAACCAGACAGGTTTTCAAATTTTACATAATGGTGATGTGATGCTTAGAAAGACTGCAGTAAGATAAATCTCTGTCTGGCGATAAAAGAAAATAGATAAAGCAGATCCAAAATTTTATTAGGCCGGATAACTCCATGCCACTATCTTAACAGGAATACATCTTTACAGCCCATTATTTTTCATAATAATTCATATTATTAAAATCAACTACATTTTTATTAAACAGATGATGATCATCCAGAGGGGAGCATACCAATTCTTTTGACCAATTAGTAATTTTGCTTGCGCGTCAGCAGGTACTGTACATTTCCATAGCCAGGAAGTTTTAACCTAGTCCAAGGATAATCCTGGCATTACCACCCTAAATGAGATTTGTGCTGGCAAGATACGTTAATCCTGTTAGAATGAGCTCGAGAGTTTTATAGACACATGTGGATTTGCAGAGGTTACAAGTTGTGATGGTTTCTGAGTGACTTCAATTTCAGAGAGAAGACTCTCCCAGAAAAGAATGTCCCAGTTTAGGGAGGGGAGAATAAGGTAAACATGTAAGACTTCTAACCATTTTTACATACATTGATTCATTCACTTTTCACAGTTAATGAACAGTCTTAGCGATCTCTACTTCTTATTTTACGTATATGAAGAAGTACCATATATCAACGGCAACGACAGAATTTTCTGTTTTACTGAGGACCATTTTTGTATAAATAGAGTATTGCATCGCTATTAATATTTTAAATTTTAAAAGGCAGAAAAATTTAAATTAATTTTTAATTTGGTAAAAATAACCTATTTATAGCTGTGATATCAATGAACCCTATAATGAACATATGGCTGCTGTTTTCCCTGGAAGGAAAGATGCACTTACATTATCTTGAATATTGCAAATTATCTTCGCATAGCATTTGTTGTTGTCTCTGGATGGCACAGTCCATTCCAGTGGCCAGAAATGACTATGGTACACCTGGAAATACAACACAGGTTAAAAAAAAAAAAAAAAAAAAAAAAAAGTTCTGTAATTTCACAGCAGAGAACATGATCTTCCAAAAACCGCCAGATTATCTTAAATTTGCCTTCTCTACCTCCAAAGGCAGAGCTTTACTACTGACTGCAATTGCTTTTCAAAATCACACATGGAAAAACTTCCAACAGTTGCGATGCAGCACAAGGATGAACCGTTAACTAATAACTCTTCATTAGCAATCAGCCATGCATGTAGAATTTGGAATACTTGAAATCAGGGCGAGACTCTTCCCTTGATGAACGCCAAAGAAGGAAGCCTCTACAAAACAAGCACTAGTGTCATCCAATAATTAAAAAAAAAAGAAGCCATAAGTGTATTACACTTCCAGGATGCAGTTCACCATGCTCTCACTGAACTACACAAACACAAGCTTCCCTTGTGGAAGGCTATATTGTCTCCAGTCTACCCAGGATGAAGGCAAAAATATTTCTCAGAGCAGAAAAAGGGAAGAAATAGCCTTAGAGTCTGGGTTTAGGAGAGATGAGGGCATGCTTTTTGCACTCTCTCTTAAATTATGTATCACTGCAAAATGGAAAGTACATTAAAAAAAAAAAAAACCCAAACCCAAAAAACACATTCTTCTGTCTGCCCCAGCCAACATCACTGGACAGATTCCTAACTGCAGACAAGGTTGCTCACCCACCTGTATAGCATGTATTTCAGAAAATGACAGTGTTTTGAGGCACAGTTCTACCCAGAAGTCTCAACAGCTCCCATTACAAACTAACCTGAAGTTGATTACTATTTGAAAGAAGTTTTTAATTGATCACAACTCGAGTAAAAATATGTCCCTTCACAAACTAGGAGAGACAACCCAGTGTCTTTCCTTATTAATGAGGTTACAAAGCATTTATAAGCATTGCTATCTGAAACTGAAATTTAACAGGTCTGGATGACAGATGCAACTCAATAATCCTACTGAAGCTTGCAAAAGCCAAGATGGTGACATGATAGAGAGGTCAGAATAAACTAAATTAGGACTTAGCCACAATACAAATGCTTCTGGATGCATATTTTCAAAAATGGCTTTGAAAATGGAAAGTGCATTTTCCACAAAGAAGGGTCCAGTGTTACACATGTAATAGCAAGAACTTGACTCAATAACAAAAATTTGACTGTGTATATACAAACTTTGTGGGGAGAACAGAATTTAAACCCCTGCCCTACAGTCAGGTTAACAGTACTTGACACACTGCTATTTTAAGTCATATTTACTTATTTTCTCCACAGTCCAAGTCAAAAAATGCAAGTGACAAAGCTAAGAGGGAAACAAGTTCTCAACTTTGTAAGCCTCCACTTATCTGCTTATTTCCCCAAATAATGCTCCTCATGTGATCTTCAGGGGACATTGAAGTTCCGTTTATTGTCAGGCTCCCTCCCCTCATGCTTTCTGTAATGTGGTCTGTACAGCATTTTTTAAGAACAGCCTCAGGCACTGAGTGCTTACATATGTCTAATTTCACTCTTGACCAGCAGTCCCAGTGAAGGAAAAGGGATCGCTCAGGTGAGTAAAGTTGTACACATACCTCCTTGCATAGTCAAAATAAACAGGAAAAATGAGCATAACAACATTTGGCTTTATAAAGTAAAAATCACCATGGCAAGGAATTTGCCACGCTGCAGCTACAAAAAGCTCCACTTGGACATCAAAATCAATGTATTGCTTCCAACACATAACCAGCTTTAATTTATCCTGAAGCACTTGCAGACAGCAAGAAACCTTTCTTTTTTTAACCAAATGTTCCACCTTCAAGCCCTGTTTGCCAAAAATAGAAAATATTTGCAACTAGAGCTATCAGAATTGGGAACTATTTTTATAATATGCCTAGGAACTGCCAAGGAAGACAAAAATGCACCTAGTCACCTCCTGCCCTTACATCAGAACACAGAATGCTGTTTTAATCGACTCTTATCATTATTTTAAATTACAAATTGGGAACTTGAAATCCAGATGAAACTAAGGCATTTACCTCAATGTTTTCCTCCCCAAACTTCTCTACTGCAGTCTCTTCAGAATACCCACAGGCTCCGTACTCCAAAGGAGTGAACACAGTGGTTGGAACATTCACATAGTCACACTGCGTGGCATACAAAACAAATAAAATCACATAACATCAGTAATAAAATCAGTACAATGGGTAAAAATTCAGCAGTCTGAAATTCAGAGAGGAAGAAAAGTTGGATTATTCAGAATTTGAAAGCTACTTCTTTTTTTTAATTAAAAAAATTGTTTTAAATTAAACTACAGTTTTGGTGTTGTCCCTCTCAGAGGTATTAACTAGAGCAAGAACAGAAAGACAATTTAAAGCCACACTGACATTAACATGTATAGATTAAAAAGGAGAGGAAATTCAGTGCCCTGTTTTAAAAATGTACACGATCAAAGGTCTGGTACATTTTTAAAACAGATAAAGTAGACTGTTCAACTGCCTCTACAAAGCACGCTATTTTTAGCCGGGAAGGCTGCAAAGACTACACCATCATCTTTTTTTATCAACTGTGGCCTAGGCAATGCCAAAGAACCAAAGACAGGAACTACAGCCATTTGGGGGGAGGACAGCTAGAACTAGAGCTGATACTGTGCGCACTGTAATCACATACCATGAGAGACAAACACTAACCCCTCCTTTCACTGGAGCTTTACAGTGTTCTAGAGCTTCCCTCTCTGGGCAACCTCTGGGCCTGACCACCCTCACTGTAAAGAAGTTTTTTTTCTTATGTTTAAATGGAATGTTCCTGTGTTTCAGTTTGAATCCATTGCCTCTTGTCCTTGCACTTTATACCACTGCAAAGAATCTGGCTCCATCTTCTTTACTCTCTACCGTCAGGTAGAAATACACACTGATAGAAGAGCTCCCCAAGCCATCTCTTCTGCAGGGTATAAAAATTCCCAGCTGTCTCAGCCTGTCCTCATGTGCCAGATCCTCCAGTCCCTTGATCATAGTCATGGCCCTTTGCTGGACTTGCCCTGTCCTTCTGGTACTGGGAGCCCAAAACAGGACACAAAATCCACACCTGTCTCACCAGAGCCAAGTGGAGGGGAAAAGGTCACTTCCCTCCACCTGCTGGCAACATTCTGCCAGGATGCATCTGCAGGATGCAGCCCAGGATGTCACTGGCCGCCTTTGCCATGAGGGTACACTGCTGGCTCACGGTCAGCTTGTCCTCCAGACCCCGCGAGGCTTTCTCTGCACAGCTGCTTGCCAGCTGGTGGGTCCCCAGCCTCTGCTGGTGCATGGGGTTACACCTCTCCAGACGCAGGACTTTGCACTTCTCCTTGCTGAACGCTGCAAGATTTCTGTCAGCCCATTTCTCCAGCCTGACGAGGTCCTTTGGAGTGACAGCACAACCATCGGGTGCATCAGTCACCTCCCCCCAGTTTTGTATCATCTGAAAACTTGATGAGGGTGCACTCTGTCTCATCACCCAGATCATTAATGAAGATGTTAAACAGTACTGGAGTATCCAACCCTGTGGCACACCACTAGTGACCAGCCTCCAGCTGGTCTTTGCAATGCTGGCAGTTTGGCCAGTTTTCAGTCCACCTCACTGTCCACTTATCTAGCCTGTACTTCATCAGGAGACAGTATCAAAAGCCTTTACTGGAGTCAAAGTAAACAACATCCACTGCTCTCCCCATATCCACCAAATTAGTCATTCTGCCATAGCAGACTAGCAGGCTGGTCAGCTCTATTCAATTTCTAGTAATTTTAATTTCTACAGATTTCAACTCCAATCAATTTCCTTTGTGACTGGGGATCAACCAAGGTGCTGCTTACTATTCTTTCCCCACCTATCCATAACACTTCATTATGTTTCATACAATCACCCTTTCTGGATTCGTTACAACAGCAATGTAAACCAGGATCCCATCTAAGTAGTTATTCATTTCTTGGATTCACTGAAAGAGATGATGCTTTCTTTGGCAGCCTAAGGATTTTCATATCTAGAGAGACAGTTATCTGGCATAAAATGTAAATTAAGACATGTCCATATTATTGCAGCAAGAAGAAAATTCTGTCTCCAGCTATGGATTTCTTAAAACTTTGCCTGGCTGATGTAATGACATTATGCACACCTATGCAGGATTCTGTTACCGCAATACCTGCCAACCTAAAATAAACAACTCAATCAAGCTCTAAATCTGACCGACAGCTGAACTTGATATGAATACAGAAGGCTCTGAAAGAGAAAAGCCTTTATGCTTATGCCCTATGGTTATGAAGGTGAGCAAGCACTTACATCAATGGTGCTTGGATAGCAGTTCTTTAAAGGCACTCTCCCTTCCTCTTGGTTTAAAGATAAGGTGTAAATGAGTACCCACGTTACTCCTATTTGGACTAGCATAACTTAACTGAAATCTACAGTTGCAACAGAATGAAACGTAAACACTGAACTGATGAACTCAACCTCTCAGGTATAAGTACGTGCTGACTTATTGACATATTTCATCTTCCTTTCTGTCTATATTAAATTATAAGCGGAACTATGTACTACATTGAAAACACGTGGATGAGAAGTGAAAAAATTAATGGCAATAATGTTGAAAATGAAGAGCATCACAAACCGCTTTTACAGTCTATTTAGGGACCATAGGTAAGTTTAGTAAACTGCTTATGAATTAGAGTTAAAGCATTTAATGGGACAAGAATGATTCCTGACTTTTAGAGAAGGCAGTAGAGTTAAAAACAAGTTAAATAATCTCAGTTAATTTTATTATCATTATACTCAGAGAGAAAAATAAAACCTCTTACTAGGAAAAAAAAGAGACTACTGCTTAATCCATAAGGTATTAACTTCATCCTACACAATTAGCAGACCATATCTGCAGTAATATCTTTGCAAGGGGAAAATTAAAGTGATCATCAAAGCTAATCCTTAAAAGCCTACTGAGTTTTCCATAAAGAAGCAGACCTGCACTCTGCACTTAGAAGGAGAGCAATGACAGTGTTTTGTGGCAACTGGTTCCTTACCTTACAGGTTGCCCCAGCATAAAGCCTTTGAACTAACAATCTTCCTGCCTGGATTGCCACCGGTGTGAGTTCCAGCTTGTCCTGCAGTATATCTCCAACAGCATAGATATACGGCACGTTTGTTTGCTCCTCATCATTGACAGGAATTTTTCCTGTTCTGCAATTTGAATTAACAAGAAAAAAGATCTAAGTGTTCTGCTGTGAAGACTGGAGGCATAAATAACTTTGCAGGAGTTAGGCCCTTTAGTTTTAAGAGCAAATTACATGTATTTGAAGTATAAGGGAAAGAACTCATATTCACAATCTTACAGTCTTGCCCAAGACTGTAAGGTAGTGCAAATTTGACCAAAACCAGAGGAATTAACACACTGGATAAGAAGGTAGCCCGTGACGTTGTGATTCATCTCCTGAATCAATTCTTTGGTGAGGCATAAATCCTTTCCTCAAACACCCTCTACTACGAGCTGAGCTGTGTACTTGAGGAATGACAGGAAAAGACATTCTCCCACTCAAGCTGTAGGGCAAAAGAATTTCTCCACTACTGAAATTCCAGGCTGAAGCAGCTTCTATAAACTTACCCTTCAGGCTTCTACACAGAGACAGGTCAAGCTGTTAGACACTCTACTTAAGGAACAGCCAGCAAGCTTTTTAGCTATAATACTGAGCTAATGGAAGTTTTTAATTATTAATATTTCCCACATCATTAATAAATGAGATAGTGCAGTAATCACTGCAGGAAACACATGTAACAGGGAAACCTAATCAGACAGGCACAGAAACAGTCATACAGTTACTTGAATGACGAGCAGTGATTCCCATACTAAAACCCAACTTGCTCAATTTTGCCCTTGTTAACAAATACACAGTTTATGCTAATAATTTTATAGTTCATTCTATTAAGCTAGTAATAGGTGTCCTGATGTCAGAAAGATGTGTACTGTTCTACGAGACAATACGGGTCTGCCAATTTGGAGTGGACCAAAACTTCCAATTATTTAGAACATCCCAACAGTTCCCTTCAGCAACATCAGTCACTGTGTTCACATACAAGCTGCCCTCTGCACTGTTTTTCCATAGACTACCAAGCCAAGTTCATGGTCCTGTCTTTTCTTCAAAGGGAACGTCATCTAGGCCCCACATGCCTGGAAGATGTTTTAGTTACCAATATTGAAAATGTTACTGATAGCTCCACTCCCTGGTGCAATGACCTCACTACATTAAACGTGAAATGCTCCTGTGCAGGAGACAAATTGTTCCCAAGGGTTGCTCTAAGGCAAGGAATAAGCTCCTTCAAAAACTAAAACACATCACCAACTCAAACTGTGAGTTTAAGGAATGCTACTTTGACCTTATATTTAAAAATAAACATATAGTAGCATTTACATTAAAAATTTAAACAAAACCCACCACACTAAAAGCCTGTATGAACAAACAGATCTCTGCCCCAAGAGGTGGTAGAGAGAAAAAAAAGGAGATGGGAATAAGAGTACAAGGAACAACTGACAGATGCTAGAAAGCCCAGTCACTGGAAGAAGCTGAGACTGACCTGTGAACCTAGATGGAACGGAACAGACACTTCTGATTCCCAGCATTTAGGAACTGACATTTCAGCATCAAAAAAGCAAACGTGGCAGTACTATGGGAGAAAAATGCAGCTATCTGCTACACAGTCTCCTATCCAAGCGTATGCAAACGGGAAACAAATTTTTTCTCAACACGTTTGAATGTCTATGCACCACTACCACTGGAATAGTAAATGACACAAGCTCACTAGTCAGTGACGTACAGCCATCTGTCCTTACTTTTCATTGATCTTCACTCCAACTTTGTCCAAACCAATTTTTCTTGTGCATGCATCTCTTCCGATTGCTAGCAACACCTGCAAAACAGCAATGCACGTTACCGATTTTTTTAAAACCTCAAAAGTGCGTCTGCATGCAGCTATCTGTTATTTTCATTATATACTAAGGATTAGTAGCTAAGGATTGGTCACGTTAAAATGAATACGTTTGTCACTCATTGTACGTTCACAGAGTTCAAGACAAGCCACACCATCACCGTGGCCTATAAATACCAGGTTTTATTGATAAGATTAAATACAGCCAAATAGCTTTCCCTGGAAAAATACCCCAAGAGCATTCTAAACAAATCGGTTAGGGTCAGATTCTTTATTTTATTTCCTCTTTTATACCGAAGTATTATACCATATTCCTACCAGAGCAGACGACCCCAAAATGCTCCACAAGGGAAGGGCTATTCAGGAAGGAAACTCAGATGCTTAGGGAAATAAAAAGACCATAAAATAATCTTTGTTTTGATCAGAAAATATAATTTACTTATATAGGCTCTCAGCCAAGTCACAGCCAAAGAATATTATTTGTTGAATATTATTTGTTTCAACATCTGTTCAGAATGAGGGACAGACGAGGCCAAATTCTTACCCATCCTATCAACTTGGCTACTTTAACAAGCAAAACAAGTTCCAGCCTATACCATCACAAGGAAAAGTGCTATGGGCTTTGCAGTCTTGGACAACTGCCCAGGTAACTACACAATGTTTCTCATACGACAACTAAGAACTATGCTGAAGGAATCAGAGATCTGCTTCAAGTCTTTCAGATGACCAAGCACGCTGCAGAGCTGAAGGTCTTAAAATGCATCACACAGAGCTCATAGCTTCTATGAGGAGTGACAGCATTTCAGTGAAAGATGTAGCAGCAATAAGAAATCAGAAGTTTCCTTAATGAACAGATGGCACTGATTTGCTAGCTAAAAAGCTTTCACTACTATGGACCAGGAAAAATAGTATTACAGCACTGTGCGACAGCACTGTTGTTAAACTTTCTCATAATATTAGCCCTCATATGCACTGAGGCATGTCCTTGTTATGGGATGACTAATGCACTATACAGGTAAACGAGGTCACTGGCACACAATATTTGCAGTCGAAAATCCCAGGCTGGCAAATGCTTGTCTTTATGCATTCTGTGTAGTTCCAAATACTTTATTCACAACTTTTTTTTTTTTTCCTTTCAGCATCAAGGCCTAAGAAAATGAGTGGGGTGAGGGGTGATGGAAATAGTCAATCCAACATATAATGGCATACCTGCACACTGCAATTTTATTGTTTTAAGTGTGTCATGAAGTTCCCTGACTGACTTGCCACAGGGCATTAGTTGTTTTTGTGAAGATGCTGCATCAACAACAGGTCTTGAGAAGACATGACACCTGTTTATTTAGCTCTTGCACAGACCATTGTTTTGTGCTAACTCCAAAACACGCTTTAGTTACTATGGAAGTTATTATAAACCATTATTTATAGTTTATGACAAATATCCCACTGGCGAAAAATCCTGCAACTGACTGCACGTGACCAAGTTCCTCTACATCCCTAAGCTAAAAAACAGGTTTCAAAGTATGCAAGTGATCTGGTAAGGCACATGGGACTCATGCCCACGGATTCTGGGATTTTTGTCACATTAATTACATGTTGATTGTGTGCAATTAGCATATAGTAATGATTAAAAATCATTTCAAAAAATCTGAACTATGGATAAAAACACCCCAGAAAATCTTAACATTAAATGGAAGGCTACTTAACATTCTTTATGTATATAGACAGGACTCACAGTATTGTACTCCCCTTCAATTATTTGGTTCCCCTTTGTGGACTTGGCTATAACTTTCAATCTTCCAGGAGTTCCTTCCTCAATCTGCTCAACCTACAACATCAGGAAAGGAGGGAAAAAAAAAAAAAAAGGTTTAGTTTCAAATAAAGATATGCAAATGTATCTTTGTCGCACCACATATCTTATCATTGAAAATGAGTATTTAAACATGAACTAAAATTCAAGCATTCATTCTAAAGATATTTCACCTTTCTCTAGATTTGTGATTACTACTTGCATGTTTAAACGTTTTGGTTTATCTCCATGTATTTATTCTTATGACCAACACAATAAGACCTTGTTTCTGTTTATAAAAGTTGATTGATAGCTAAGTTCTTGTCCAATCCCACCACAGGAGCTGCTAAGATCGACTGGGGACAGAGTCGGTGAGGAGGAAGGGAACTCTTGCAAAACCTGGAAACAGCATCAGACATTTTCTTCGACTGCACCTTGAGGACCATCGTGCCTTCCACCCACAGGAAGCCACAGTCACAGCCCAACCCTTTTAGCAGGCCTTTGCCCTGTTTGAATGATATTAAGTCCAACACGTAAAGCTGCCATGGCCTTGCAGGAGAGGGCAGCAGCTGGCTCTAAATGGCTGAAAAAAACACCAGAGCCTAAGAAAAAAAACTCTTCAGAGTTCCCCAGAGTCAGGTGAAATAAATATTCCTAGTTTTAGCTACAGATCCAGCTGCACACTCTCAAGCGATGCAGCAGGTTACTGCCTATTCCAGCAAAGCAGGGTGGGTGGGAAGTAAAGGTGAATCTTTTTGCAACTGTGCTTTGTTCAGAGGAACAAAAAACAAACAAAAAAAAAAGGTTTGTTTAAAACAAAACAAACCCCAAAATACTCTCCCTTCCACACCCCATCCCTCCATATACCAGAAAAAAAAAGGCAGCAAGAGCAAGACCACTGGGTTTTTTTCCAAACACTCCTTTTTCCTCTGATAAATAAATCAAGTAAACAAGTAAATGGACTTGAAAGCTACATAGGCGGATTCTCTTTTGTCCTCACTAATATTCACTGGACTGCGAGGAAAGGACTGGATATCCTCAGCTACAGTCCTTCCCTTACCCTCCCAGAACAGCAAGGCACCCAGCTGCTTCCCGTGGCTGGCTGTACATACAAGAGACATGTACATTTGCAACATTTAACTTAATTCTGGGAAATTTTTAGTGTTCATACTACAGAAGAAAAAGTACTTTTCAACAGCTCCCCTAGTTCCTACTTCATATTCAGTCTTTGAAGACAGAAAAAGCAAAATTTCTGATGAAGTTCTCTTCCCCTTTTTTAATTTAAAAAAATCTAAACCTTCTTTGCCATCCTACCAACTCTACCTACCAATCACTGTGTTAAACTGCTCCTATTCAAAGGCAGCATTATTTATAATAATTCATCTGCTGTCTTCAAATGTCCCAACGAAGGGTTTTAATAAGCACAACATGTATAACTTCAAAAACAATGTTTGAAGGAGATGAGAAGACCTGCTAAAAACATATCCAGCAATTTAAGTTTAAGGATATGCTCAACTGAAAACAGGGACAAATATCTTATTCCCATTGACATCAAAGACATGTAGTGAAGGTGCAGGGTAAAACACACAAAAGTGCATTTTGTGACTAGGGTGATGGACTCCTCTTCGCAGGGTGCATCTGGAGGAGACCACTCAGTATTTAGTTGAAATGATCTGTTTCTTCTAAGATCTACTTCCTCCTTTCACATCCCCCAGAAGAGCCTACAAAAAGCTATGCCTGAAACAAAAGCTAGATAATCATCCCTGCTTTTCATACAATATGGGATTTGTACAGTGCAAACTAGCATAAAAACCAAAGTTCCTTGAAACATCCCACTTTGACTTTTCACAGCAAATCTCTTGCACTCTGTGAGAGAGGGTCAGATCCGCAGCGCGGTAACTGGCAAGAGCTTGTTTTAAAGCTACTCTTGATACTGCTAAGGGTGAAAATGAACAGTCTTCACTCGATTTAATGCTTTAATCCCCAAAGTGTTAAACTCGGTAACATCCTGGTTTAACAACAAATTGCAAACTGCTTAATACATTATTTCCTATTTCATAATAATTAAGCACAAATTATTGTGAAAAAAAACATTAAGAAAAATACTTAGCATCCTCTGAAGTCTTTGATAAGGCAATTTGACATCAGAAAAGCTTCAGAGCTTATCTAATCTGCTTTTCAACCTGAATTTGCCTATACATGTACATAACTAGCGGCACCAGTACTCCTACTGAATTCAAAGAAAACTGAGGAAGTATTTAAGGACTCTCCCAAGTAAAGGATACAGATGAATACAAAGCCCATCTACTTTTCTGGATAGTCCACTGGCCCTGAGCACATAAGCAGTATTTGCTGGCTGAGAATTTGAGAATTGGCAATGAAAAATGTGACTATTTGCAATGCACTGGCCCTGAGCTCACAGGAAATCATATATCTGTTTAATTATAAGCCTGCAAGAAGTTTCACAGATTTCAGGACAACTGCTGAATTTAAGTATATTCAACACTTGCAGGACCAGGATAACAATGAGTAACAACACTTTTAATGCAACATATACTAACCCATCTAATTCTGATAAAAACAATGAATTCTGGAATCTCCCAAAATTTTAATATTAAGACTAAATTGTACCTTTCAATTATGTAGATTCATGGACTTACTCAGTTTAAAACAAAAATTAACACATGCTATATCTTAGAAGATCCTGTATTGCAAATTCAACTTTTGTATTCACTAAAATAATTTACATCTTAAAACAATATGATAGGTATATTGCCATCAACTGTAGCCCTATACCACTTTGAGCCTACCTTGATCGGCACAAACTCCCTAATAAAGTTGATTCCATGTTCTTCCATGTATTCGCCAATTTTGTTTGCAATATCCTGGTCAAATCCTCTTAAGAGAATGGATCTCACCATTACAGTGACATCTAATCCAAGACCCACAAGAAATCCAGCACATTCCAAAGCCACATAGGAAGCTCCAACCACCAGGGTTTTCCCCGGACAGTAAGGCAGAGAGAAAAGATCATCACTGGTAAAAACAGAGGGGGAAAAAGAAAAGAAAGTTAGAGATAACCAGAAGAATGTATTGTGCTGTACATTTATTTAATTTCTTCTGTAAGAATAGGACTTTATTTATCTTCCTGCTCACTAAAAAAACACCAACAACTTAATTTTTTGGAAATTCAGCTGGAATACAAGATCAGTACATGACAGATTAAAAAGGTGTAATTAGGAGTACACACACACACAAAAAAAAAAGAGAGTATAAAAATTCTGAATCACCACAAAAATTTTGAGGTTTTTTTTACAGAAACTTATGACAAATTGTTAAAAAAGGTAGGTGGTTTTTTTTTTTCCAAACTGAATCTTCTTCAAATGTCTTGCTGCAAATTTTAGCTCCTGAGAGCTTAAAGGAAGAGGAAGGGGTGCAGCTTTAAGATACAAATACCATCTTCACTTCTTTGAAGACTTATCCTTTTGCTGAAGCATTACAGACGGTGTTAAATATACACAGACAATAAAACAAATTAATGCAAAGCACATTGACAGGCAGAGACAGAAGTACAAAATTATGAAAAACATGTTTATTTGCCTGCTTTCCATTTCTTTCAACTGCTTCATCAAGCTACGTCAGTTCTACCACACTTTGGACCTAGACTAGAAATCCAGGGCTTCACAAGGAAGCAGGGACTCATGGAGGAATCGCGTTTGCTCAGCAGAGACTTAGGCAGAGTCTGGCAATGCAATTCTCCAAAAATTTAAATCTAAAATACGTGTGTCTCTGTCAGCCAACAACTGCAAAGGCTAAACAAAGATGCTCTCTGCAAATGTTGTGGTGGAATAAAATGTGATTGTGTAATTAAAGGCTACATCACAGTTCCTATCCCCCAGGGAACCCAGTGAAGATTACACAGACAGCCTCAATCTGATAGTCTTTAACTCTGGCATTCCTGACTCTTCCACCTTAATGTTATTTTAGAGCATCACTTTACAGGCTACATTATCTGTTACCTTTAATTTCACTACCACTTATTAGAAGGGAAACATACAACATGGTGTTTTGGTTTCACAGGGATTATGCCAGTTATTTATTTCATTTCTATAGGTTTGCAAGGCTGTAATTCCAACCTCTGTTTCTACATTAAGTAACTTAAAAGTTACTCTCATATGAAAACACATTTCATCTGCATATCACTTTTTTTTTTTTTTTTGTCAAAATTGTGCTAGAATTGCTTGGTCTTATCAATTAACCAGACATTTGAAACCGGTTTCCTCAGAAATTGAAGTAACTTCACTGAGTAGCTGGAAAAAAATTGGGTTGACTTTCAAGACTGCCCCAATGCATGAAGACAGATAGACTTCTACTGGCTTCACAACATAAGCTGCTTTGCAACTCCTGCTTTCTTTGATATTTGAGCAGGGAGGTTTCTTCCAAGCAGACTGTGCTCCTCATTACCAAAAAACCTTCAGTATGTGAACTGAAAGACGGTAAGGAATAGAGAGGAAGTGGGTGTACTGGTAACTGGGGCAGAGCTGACGAATTAATTTTATGATGGACACGCACACGATTTACGGTATTCTTGGTTACTGCTGTTATCAGTCAGAAACAGAACCATCCTAGCCAGCCAGCCACAGTCCTGTGGTGTCTACTAGACACCAATGTTTTTGGCACCTTAAAATCTGTCTGTAGCTATTCTCCTGTGTTTACTTTCCCCTAACAAAAAGTTACATAGGAAAGAAAACCAGCAACAAAGCAGCCCTGCTCATGCTTCACCACTTTCTCTTACAGGTGAAGCATTTACACACGGTGAATAACTTCATATTCCTCCCTGGTTTTACCTGCTAATGCAGTATTCCTTGTCTCCAGGTATACCCAGGTAGCGTGGTCGTTCACCAGTGGCAATGAGAAATCTCTCAGCTGTGTACAGCTTCTCAACTCCTCTTTTATTTGTTGCCTGTGGGCAAAGTATTAGTCCAAAGTGAGTACTTTGTAGTCCTACCAAGGGAAAAATTAATCTATTTGAAAAGCACCTCTATTCAGAAAGTACAATAGGAAGACCCAGCAAACGTGGCTAGGGAGTACCTTAACTGTGTGTGGCCCGACAAATTCTCCATATGCGTTCTCATATGTGACTTTCTTCTCTCTCAGTGCAACCCGATAGCCCCAGTTCAGCGAACCAATGTAATTCTGAACAGATTCTGTCATAGTCATCCAGTTGTGTTTGACTGTTAGAAACAAAAGAGAAGGGTTCATCTCTCAGTCGGTGAGTTCTTTTTCCGTAGCCAACCTTGTATTCTCAGACAGATTTTTTTCATGACCCTGTCACCTTTGTCTTATTCCTTTTTTATTCCAGGGTAACTCTACTGAAATTCAATCAGCATAGACAACATGAGAGGTCACAGTGGAACAGATATGACTTAAAACATTGAAAATTTAGCCTTACTGCATTATCGATAGTTTTCTATTGACACATGCTGTGAGCAAGTGACGTTGCTCAACAAAACTAAGACTATGCATCTCTGAGAGGTGCCTCTGCATGTTCCCCACTACAGGATTACACCCTAAAGAAATCCCAATCCTATAACCATGCACATTAGAGCTAATATAAAGTAGAATTCATCTTCTTATGTAGTAGTGACAGAGACCTGGGGAAAGGGAATCCTTGCCTGCAATTATGAGGAAGTTTCTAACAGGGGACATTCTGGGGTATTCCCTTAGATGTTGTGTTACATTCAGAAATGGAGTAGTACCTTATTGCTTTTATTCGCATAGCAATCTTATCAAATACTAACATGACCAGAAGCTATTAATAAACAGATCAAACACTGCAAGGCAGTAAGCCCCGTGGCTTTAGACTTGAAAAGCGCTTAAGTTGATGTGTAATCTCTCTAAAGTTGCCTCACATTATTAAAGCCAGCACATGCTTAAGTGCAACCAGCACTTGATTGTGAGAAGAACCTCGGGATTTTCAGCACAAACGACAAAACTGCAAAAAAGCATTCTCCTTCTTTACCTTCTTCCGTAAACTGCCATCCAAATTTGCGTGAATCTTGCAAGGCTTGTCCCAGTAAAGCTGCCTGGTGCATCAATTTTTTAGGTATACAACCTACATTTACACATGTTCCTCCAAGACCTGAGAGAAAGGAACAGAACGTGTTTTTCACATCAGTGTGTCTGATCTCAAAGGAGAATCAGAGTCTCTGAGTAAAGCTCCTTTGTAACAGGTTTGCAACGAAGAGAAATTTACCCCATGAGTTTCCCAGAGGCGTAGCCGTGACAAAGTCCAGCACCATCACTTTCTTTTCATATTTGGCAGCCTCCTGCAAAACAAATTAAACAAGACACATACCTAAATATTAGAGCTTAAATTTGGAGTAGATGATAACATCATGCATTGCTGAAAAGCTTTGTGACTTTTAATTAAGTAATAATGAATGATTTGCAAGGGAACAGCCAGACAGTCATTAATCTTCTGAATTAATCTGCACACTCAGTACGAGGAAAAAGACGAAAAGAAAAAAAATAGGCATTCATCCTGCTACATAAGAGCATGGCACCAGTTGATACACAGAAGACTCTGGGAGTCAAACCTCCTCTTCTCTCCTCCATCCTGTCAGTTTGTGCACACTATTTCCCAGCATGCCATTTACTTTTAACATATTTAACAAATTCTTTGTTAACACAGTTTTCCCTTCAGAGATGGTTTCTCAAGCATTTGTTTGAAACCACATCCCACAATGACATAAGCAGTCACGTGGCCAAGCATTACAACTGTGCTTATCCAATCTTTTTTCTTGTAGCAGAAGGGAACAATCAATTTTGAGTATGATCTGTAGTTGTCAGGATCAGCTCTTGCTCTTCCAGCTAGCCAACCTGCGGCAAGTTGACTGTCAGGATGTGCGGATGCCATCCAGACTAGAAAAGCGATGGTTTATTTCATGATATTTCCCCTGAGAAGTTTCATTAGCAAATCCACAATCAGTGCGTGTAAACGACAGTAAGAACTGCAATTTCTACACTGATTCCATTGCTCCCTTTGTGCTTTTTAAGAAAAAGGCAAAAATCGACGGCGATAGCTAGTACCAGAGAAACACGCTTAAATAAGCACTACACAGCTGAGAAACAACAACAGCAGCTTCCCCCATGAGATGCAGCAAAATAACTTTGATACTTGGAGTAAGCACAACTGTGCTGCATCACATGATGAATTCTTAGACATGTAAGCAATAACAACTATGGGCACAGGATAGTACTCTAAGGCCTTGGGTTTGGTTTGGGAGGAGCTGGACAGCCTTCAGCATTATGTTACCAGTAATACTTGTTAATCCAAATAGTTAACAATCAGAATTTCAATTTTAAATGTATCTTACTTCATGCAAAATACAAATCATATTTCAAACAATGCAGGCTGTAGACACCTTTGGAAAACATTAATGTACTGGATTTCTGCTTCTGATAGGTTGGCCAAGAAGCTAATTTCCATCCATTAGTGGTACCTCTGAGAAAGTTCCTCAGAAAGGTGCTCAGGGACTGAGAGAAGTTATTAATGCTCCTTATAATGACAACTCCTATACACAGCTCGAAAGAGCTTTACTAGTGTTAGCTAACTAGAATGCGTGGATTCCCAAGCTCACACTCAGCTATACGCTCACATAATACAGCACAGCATTGCGTTACCACCTCGGTAGAGATCACAAACAGATATAACCACTTCTGCAGTGATACGCCCACAGTAACAAAACCTGCCCCATAGGCTTTCAAACCTTACTGGGTTCAGTGCAGTACTGCGTGAGGACAACAACGTCGCTTAAGGCTGGAGCTGTTCTGTGTGAACTGATAGTAGTGGCCTGGCAATTTGGTCTGGGTCTGCGGTTGGGTTGCACAGAGTCAGCTTGGCAGCATTTGCACTCACCATGGAGACGTGCCTCCAAAATAACAAGCTCTGAGCGCAGTATGGAGAGGAAAAGGAAGACATGCACACAAAGCTGCGTGTGTCACAGTGAAAAGCATGCATTTAATCAACCTAGTTAAACTGCTGCAAACCTGAGTGTAGATATCTGGAACTTGGTATAAGAGCTGTGTAGTTGTTTTTTTTTTCCTTTTGTTTTGCTTTTGAAAGCACCGCTTATTAATTCAGTAAAAAAATCTGAATATTCTAAGTCAGAAGTTCATGCGTGTAAAACAGTTTCACTTCAACTTCACGAAACTGATTTGAAATACACACATTACTACTGATAGTGATGTTGACTTTATTGATCTACCATCTTCTGCTCTACTCCACAATCACTTGAGAACACTAAAAACCAATAAACTTTATACACTGAGTTGAAGAAATAAGGCAATTTATCTTCCTAGCTACACACCTTTTCTGTCCCACAGCTGAAAAACAATGCAATAAACATCACTGCTGTAGCTTTACAATCTAGCATGTGTATACAACAAAGCAGAGCAGTCTCCTCATGGAAATTTCAACAGATGGCTTTTTATTACTGCAAACTGTTTTTGCATTACTGCAAGCTCCCTTTTACTCGTTACTCTCTTCTGTCCTAAAACATCCCCATCCTCTGAAAACCAGTGTCTGCTTCTCTTTGCAGGTTCTCAGAATTTTTATAGATCTTATCTTCCATCCTATGCCATGACAATAGTGCCCCTATTGATGGGAAAGCAGTAAACTACTGAAATAGATTATGGACATACAGCACATTACAATCCACCACTCAGCACTGCACTCTTCCATGATAACAGAAGTTCTTCTAAGGGACTAAGGTTTAGTGTGAATCCAATGCTATGCTGAAATATTTTCTTGTTTTCTTTCACTCCTCCAGGACCTCCTTCACTTCTCAAGTACAAAAGAAATACCAGGGATTATCCAGCTCCAGGTCTTGAGCAACAAAACAGTTTTATTTCTAGGAATGCTCAATTCACTAACAGTTAATTCTACCACAGTGAGAAAAGGCAAAATGTGCCTAACTACTGATGTAAAGGAGAGTTACTGACTTACATTAAATTTCAGCAAGTTTCAAATATTTGGGATAATGACAACTCTAAGAGCTGGTATATTCTACACCACTGTGGATTCTTTTAATTAATTCTAGATACTCTTCTACAAGCAGTATCCTAACCAAAAATCATAAGTTATTTGGCTGCAGGCAGGAAGTACCAGACCCTAGAAATGAAGGGCAAGATCCTAACTCTGCTTAAGTATAGGCAAAATCTCCATTTATGCAACTACATAAGCTCACAAATCACAGTCTCCCCCATTGCCAAGAATTAAAACAACACACGCAACTATTTCTGAACAGATATTACTTTCAGATAAAACTAGAAACCTCCTGGTGTTAATTCTGAACAGTTTAAAAAACTTTTTCAATTATGAGTTGAATTTTAATTCAACTACTAATAAACACTGTTGAGATATTTACCTGCTGTTTTCCAACACCATCATCTCCCATTAGTGGGGATCAAGTTTCATTCTGTTAAGAAGTATACCATGACATTTTATGTTTTTCTTCTTCAGAACATAAGGAAAAGAATATTGTGTAACTGGGGCTAACCTCAAAAGAAATTCCACTATCAGGCAGAAATGTTATGCCGCTACAGTGTTAGAGATACCCAGATCCAAGACACTGAGAATGTCACCCACCTACTTACAAGGAAAATATAAGTCTGTATTTTCTCTCTCATACCTTGGCAGCTGCCAGACCACCTGAGCCTCCACCAATGACAATGAGGTCATAGTCATAGGAATGTGGCACCGGCGTATGCCCGTTCATTTCCAGCAGTTTCTGAGGCTTGTCTTCCTTATGTGCCTGAACAGAGAAAACAAAAAGGATTAGGGAACATTGAAACGTTACCCACAGTGCTCAAAAATTAGTATTTTCAGCAGCAAATATTGTGATAAGGGAACATAAGTGCATCTGAATTTTCTGAGCTCTGCTTTTAATTAGCTGTTTAAAATTTCATCTTCTTAATCCATCCTTGAATAGCTCAGTACCTATTAGATACTGAACTATGAATTTTCTTGTTCGTTGGAGCTCTGGGTTTCCTTGCAGAGCTTAGTTTTCCACATCAATGCAACTCCAGTGCCTCCTCATACTGCTTCAGGATGAGATACATACCTGCTGACACAGGCATTCCATTAGTTTATTTTATTCTTTTCATCCATCCTGGACTTTCCTAATTAGTCTTTTTCCCCTCCTCCTGCATATATTAGTAGGAAAATACAACAATGACATACAACATTGTAATAATCTGCAATTACCGGCCTTACCAACTGAATGAACAGAACTGAACGAAGAAAACAATTTCTGAAAACTACATTTTTGTATCATGCCTGTGTTTATCATTGCTCTGGTTCAGCATTGTAACTAACTTCGGCATCAAATGGATCAAGTGTGATCACTACAGTTTCACAAGACGTTCTTTTATTTTTGATCAGATGACTACTACTACAGAAAAATGACCCCTAAGTCCTAAAATGCATTTTGACAGCTGTATGCCACAAAGAACATTGCATTGTCTTCATACACTCTTTCTAAAATGAGCCTTTGTACTTAATTTGCGAAGCTTCAGTTTACCAGGGCTTCAGACCTTCAAGCCTTTGGAGTTGCTGGCAAAATTCTCAACGCCTCTCAAACTGCGGGACAAGATCTGGAGTAAGTAAAAATCAGATTCCTCAGCTGATGTAAATAAATGAGTATCAACTAAAGTCATGACAAACCTTTTAAGACCCAAAAAGGAAATAAAGAAACCATACTTAGTCACTTTACAAATCTGCTTGCTTTTATTCAAGTGTTTCTATCTGCTTAACTAGGCAGGACTTGATTCAGTGCTACTGGAATAGTCATGGCAAATAAAAGGAAAAAAAAAAACAACCAAAGAACTTTCCCTTCTCTTTTCATCTTAATTTTCTTTTGCATAAAGCAGCCCTCGGTGCTCAACCCATTCTACTGTCACCTTCCTCTGAGTTTAGATTATTCCCTCTCTGTAAGTATAACTGTCTACCCTAGAGACTGCTGCCAGCACAGCCATATCACTGACAAAAAAATCCCTATCCCTCCAGCAAATTACACAGCAATGTCAGCAGAAATTCAGACTGTGCATCTGCCTGTATAAAGTCACATTTTAATAGTATTTCATAACCCTGAGTGGCAGGTTAACAGTAGACACAAAACCTAGAAAACACCTGTGGCTGTTGTGAAGACATCCAAAAATACCTCATCTTCCTTCCTCTTCTCCTTCTGCTCCGCCACCGCAATATATACCCCTACCACTGAATCTACTTTGCACTCGGTTCCCCTTTTTTCTATTTTTCTAACATGGCCATTGGCCAGGCTCAAACTTCCTACTGCAATCAGAGTAAGAGTGAAAAAGGAGCATATATTGTATTATGATACGCAGTTTCACTTTACTTGTATTTAGGGACATAAAATTAAAGAAAGTGTGCCATTCTTCTCCAAAGCACACCTTCGTGTTTGCTCAGTGGCAACAGGATGGTGTGAAGCTTAAGGGCAGACTAACTCCCACACAGTCATCAGGCCCAACTACCGAGAACAGTATCTTTATGATCCATATCAAGAAACCACAACACCTACTCAGGAAATTTGCTTAGATCACTACTTCTATCATGCTACTCTCTTTTTCTTTTAAGAAAAATGCTTTATGTTTTGACATGGATTCAGAAACTTCAGCTTTTGTTCCTTACTGTTTGGTTCATTTTTCATTAGTTCTTCATAATCATTCTTCATGAAAACATATTACAAGTTTAGATCAGACAAAGTAGATTACAACCTTCCCCTCTGAAACCACCTTCTAGAACTGCACTCTAAAGCCACCAGGATCTTGACAAGCTTTGCTTCTCATTTACCAGGGGAACTCGCTCATGACCATGATCCTATCCTGAGAACATTCCTCCTCCATTCTTCTCCCCAAAACTACAATTTTTAAAAGAAAGCCTACATTCATATTACTTTTCAACATCAAAACTAAATTAAGAGACTTTAAAATGTATCTCCCCCTACCTTTACAGTTTTCTCATGATCTCCTATTTGCTTCTTCTGTACAAAAACAACTGGCTGTGGAGTTTCTGCTGTTACTTCGCACTGCCCTTCTTGCAGCTTCTGTGCTCGCTCTGCGAAATAAAGAATAAAATAACGTAGTGTCTGGAGAGGCGTTCTTTATGAATGCTGTGCTCCTCAAGAAAAATTGTCTGGGGGAGTGGCCTGGGAGCTTTATCGCTTCCTCATCAACAGCATGCCTGTCTCAGGGGAGCATTTCCTAAGGCGACCGATGAGTCATCTGCAACGTTAGGATGACTTGCTATATTTTTCTCTTTAATATAAACCCATATGAGATTTGGCTGGGACTTTTTTTTTTGTAAATTTTGTAATTTTGCCAATCCAACAGTAAATTTTGCCAATGCAACAGTATGTTTGGAACAAAGCAAGGAAATAAGATTTGCTGTGGCTAAGCCTGAAACTTCAGTCTTAAAAGAAAATGATGATTTTTACCTTTCTTGTCCAGAAAGTTATTTTCTTATGCTGATGTGCTGTCATTTTGCTCAGTGTTGTACTTTATAAACTGAATTAAAAGTTCTTCTTTTTCTCCTGCAATTAGTTTCCTGGAAACTTCTTTCAGTTCAATTTATTGATATAACTGGTTTCGCCATGCATCTCCCCCCCAGTAATTTCTGCCATATGCTATCGCTTATACTATGAAATCCTCTAAATAAACATCTTCAAAATCCTGGAAAAGATCTGTGTTCGCTCACTGATCACAACTGATTTTATATCTATATTCTGTTGGAGATATATGTATATATCTAGCAGAAAATGTTAAGCATATTAGTGGAAAGAAAAAAACTAACATCTCTACACATGGTAATATTTTATTTGACACAGCATGGAAAAAAGAAAAAAGAAGAAAATCTAATAGTCGACTGGAACCATTATCAGCTCTGCCTTCCTCCACATAACTCTGAGTTACATTAAGCTTAATTTCCAATAAATGGGTCAGTACACACTTGTTTGTACTTAATCATATGCATACTTTGCACTGCACAACCAGCATTAATTAACAAACTCTGACACATGCACATACTTAGACAAACAGCCATACTGAATGCGTGTACATTCCTTGGGCATTGAGCCCACAAACCTGAAGAGCATTCACACACACACGAATGCAAAATGTGGCAGTCACTGAAAACTGGTCTGTAATCTTGTCATCTCTGATTTCTTTTCTGAAACTTAGTGATAAAATGCCTTTATCTCACAAAGGTATTGGGAAGAGTACTTTGCTGATGTTGGCAAAGTGTTTTAGAGATCAGAATTGTTACACAGTAATATTAGTGATGGATAATACTTGGCCTATTCTAGCTCGGGGAAGGAACACAGGAATTAACCTGTGTATATACCCACACATAAAAAAAGAAAAGCAATAACACAGATTTTGAACATTGGTCACAATCTTCACAAAGGAGAATTTTTTTCTTCAATATATTATCACAGCTACAGTCCTGCATGTACCTGAAGCAACCGAAGCCTTGCATTTTATTCCCATAACAAGTTTGAACAACCTCAGGAATGTTCACCTAAAACTATATCTTCAATGAGATAAAAATCCAGTCATTAGACAACACAGGCATTTATATAAACATCTCTAATTATTTTCAGGTAGATCTGTGCTAGAGGTGCCTAGCTTTAGCAATAGCCCCAAAACCCAAGGGCAACCATAACCTCCGGCAGAGACTTGAAAGAGTCTGTGTGCAGGCGGCTGCTGCTAGGTGCCTCTCCCTTGTTGGTCTGGGCAACCTGCCACAGGCAGGATGACAAAGCAAAAAGTGCTCTGCGCGTCACGTGCTCGCCGTCCATAAAATTCCATCCGTTAACGGCAATCACAATGACCCACAGCCCTGGTGAATTGATACTGCCCAGAAATCAATCCGCAGATATGTTTTTGCAGAGCGAGACTGCTGAGGAGAACCTGGCCTATGGAGCCACTCCGGATAATCCTCAGAGACGTAGCGGTGGCGACCACCCTCTTTGCCTGTAAGCATCAGCATGACTTCAGCAAGTCGGTAGCAACTCAGAGCCATTGCAGGAAGATCCAGTGAGGCTCTTACCCTGCACTACCGCTGTCTTTGCAGTTTGTTAGTCCCAATCTAGAAGATGGTGGCTGTTGAGTGCTACCTCCCCTACCACCTGCCAAGTGCTCCTTCACATGGGATGAACCAGTCTAACAAATCATTACTATCAAAAGGGGACAGGCCTACTCTCTTCCACCACACTGTTTTTCTCTTCTTCTTGCTGACGAAATACCCTGTCTGCATACTTGGCACCAGCTCTGGCAGCCAACAGACCCTTACATGAGCTAAATCAACTCACTAACCTAGATGAAAACTAGCACAGGAGAAGAAAAGACATGGACAGATTCCCACCAGTCTAACAAGTTCAGCTAGCTCAGGGAAGGATCCCAAGAGCACCATAGCCGGCGCCAGGCAGAAGTCATATCCACACGGACAAGGGTGAAGGAAGAGGAGGCAGCAACATTTTCTCCCTGGTGGAAGCAAAACTGCCAGATTTGCTCAGCAGCCTGTTAAACCAGCCAAACCCACCTTTTTAGCATTTACCTGAATCCATCTCTGAAGCAGACTACACTAAGCCTCACTGTCACTTCTTGAGCAGAGCAAAAAAAAAAACCCCAAACCAAACAGTGAAACAGCTATGGTGCTTTAAATCCATATCCTTCCTTATTGGCAGTGAGCTTCCTCATGAACTAAAATTCCTCCCTGGTACTGAGGCCTCTGAACTTTCGACTGCCGGTTGTGTAACTTCGGGCAGGGGTGAAAAAAAGGCACGATTGGTTTCAGAAGGCCTTGACCAGGCAGGAACGTGACCAGCCCAACACAACAGCCTGGACCAGCTTCGTGAGCAAAACTGCTTGAGGGTAAGAATCGCCTTACTCTGCGAAAGCGTCCACGCAGGGATCCAAGGGGCTGCTGAGGCAGGACGTGGGGACCCACGGAAAGCACCTGCCCTTCAACTACTCGCCATGAAGGTCTGTAAGTGGCACATCAAGGCAAAGGTCTTCACTGATTTACCCAGTTTTCTGTATCACGCTGCAGGACGTTATCAACAAGAACTAAGTTCACATTTTTGACAAACAATGAAATTAAAAAATAGCTGTCTCTACTCCAGTAGTTCAGAAGTCTCTAATTTTGTAATGCTTATAACAATCATGTGACTTGCTTTACAGGCTTATCTTCAGGCATCTGAGAAGTAAAGGTTATTTCATATGATGATAAACATTTACCTTACACTCGAGTCAGCCTTTTAGGTGGAGAAAGTTTCAGCTCTTCCTTCTTCCACTTTTGCTCATTTCTGCCCTTTCAACACAGGTCACTACCTCCTCTGTTACATAAACTCAAACATTTGGAAGTGGTGATAACAGAGCCATTATATCATCCAGATTATGACAAGAGAAAAACCCAAGCCTTTAAAACACATGCCTCCACCCTGGGTCATATCACAGACCCACGCTGAGAGGCTGCCTTGCTATCAGCTGAACTGACAAAACTGCAAAGGAATGGAAACCTGGGGCAGGAGGCAGAGAAGGAGGAGAACCTCTTAAACGGCCTTTGCCCCTAGAGGAATCACAATGCACCTGCAATTCCCAGAGAGGCAGGATCAGTGGCTGGGAAATTAAAAAATACTTAGAAACTGCACTTTAATGAGCGGATCTAAGTTAAACGTTCAACCTACCACACACTCTATTTTTGACCGTGACAGAGACACCATGCAGCCTTACGGTTAATCAAGAGAAGCAATGGAGCTGGCTATTGTACATATGCCAGGGCTTGCTTAGATAAGGGCTGCGTGAGCTGTGCTCTAGTGATCCTGGCCGAGAACCACTGGTACCTTTGACAGGATAAACTATCACAGCCCTGTGGCTATTCTCTTTCTTTCCAAGCGCTGATTCAGCACTTGGCTGCCCTGTCAGAGGAAATGTAACGATAGCGTAGAGGTGCATTTGCCTCCCCACCTGAACTCTGCCAAAGTCTGAACCCATAACAAGTCAGTAATGTTAAGACAGGCCAACCCGACATTACTTACACACACAGAATTCAATGCGCACTGACAAGCACTGTTAATCAAGGGTATTAATCACTGACGTCCCACAAATGCTACTTCTGAAGGCTGGGATATGTGAGCCTTGAATCCTGCTATCTACACACAGGACCAAGATACATGTTACACCCAATTACAAGCACTTCTAGCCTTCTCTCTGAAATTAGCTACTTGTCCTTGACTATGTGTAAAGCACCATGTGTGATCACTGCACAGAAATTATATAGTTAGAGTAAAATCTTCACTTTCCCTCCTAAGTGTCAAATATTAAGAAAGCAAAACCCAGAAGGTGAAAAAATTCTACCTCAGAGCATCTTTTGCACCTACTTACATAAGCAGAAGCTTGCGACAGTTGTATATACTCCTTACGGTTTGTAATTTCAGCCTGCAAGGAAAAAGTTCCACGGTGAGTGCAACAAACAAAAACACTTCACCAATACCACAAAAACATGCACCTTTCCCAGGGCTAAAGGCTGTTTTTTCTCAAAGAATCTCACTGTCTGCATATGCAAGCACTGAGGAAGGAGACGCTAAGAAAGACGGAGCTATGCACTCAGTCCTTAAGACTGCTTACTCGCTTATCTGTTTGGTGCAGTTCAAGTGGAAAACAAAGAACTTCTGGGCTCCTTCATATAGCTCCTTCACCTGCAGAGTGCACAAACATTAACAGATGAGACTGAACAGTGAAATCACTTTCATCCTTTTCTCCCTGGATCACAGGTCTGTTTTCTTATCTGCTGGCTTCCCACACACACAGTCTTCACATAGCACAGAGAAAGCACCATATGTATAAGCCCAGAAAATACCCTTGATGATTCTCTGGTTCTCCCAGTGACTTGCTTGACATATTGCTGAAACATCCAAAAGGTGTTTAAGTGTTTGAAATGATTGTGATAGGAAGTATCCCATCAGAAAGCAGACGCACAGGTTTTCTTGGCTTTATTCTCTCTCCATGTCTGACCAAGAAACCCTTAAAACCATTGGTGAGAGTTACTTCATTAAGTTATTGCATTTTTCTTAGCAGTCCCTGACTATTGGTATAAACGAGGGCTGATCCAAACCAGCCCTAACTTCCCTAAGAGACTGGTTGTGTAATCTGGCTCACTGATGTCCTTTTCTACACTCATTTCCCTAAGCCTACCAATTTCACGAACAAATGTGAACAGGGTGTTTCATACAAAGTTCGATTCTGACTCGCTCTCTAATTCAAAAACCACCAAGCTTCAACACTGACAAGTAAAAGACTAAAGTGCATTTTCCTAAGAAATTGGAAGTTTTCCAAACTATGTTATTGCTTATATGTATTCAGTGTGTTGCTGCAAAGTGCTTTAGTTTTCATCGTATTCTTGTTAATCTGCTTCTCATATGTAAGAGCTTAAGACTTCTTCCATTTAAATAAAGCATAGCTTGAATGGCATTGACATCAAGATATGATGTGGAATAATTTAACTTTGCACTTAGTTGAAACAGGGTACATGAACAGAAACTGAGGGGCTCTACTTTGGCACAGATTTCTGTTAACAGTCTTGGACTGTAGTCCGTAGTGCTACTCCAAAACACCTATCTCCTTCACAACTTTTTTACCACAACTATTTGAGCATAAAAGGCATTTAAAGGCATTTTCCTAAGTGGCAAAACACATAGATACAAATTTTCTTCTGGGAACTTTTCAACCTAAGTTCTCTTAGCCAGAGGAGGAAAAACCTCATCATTCTCAGCAAACCAAATGCAGTTAACATATGAAAAAGGCAGAAAATGACAGAAAGCTTCACAGCACTGTTTTCTGAAAGGGCAATAAAACTCTTCTGAGAACTTCTAATCTAACCTCTACACAGCCGGGCAGGAAAACAACAGGTTACAGAATGAAGACAAGCCAAAGAAGAAATACTGACGGAGGAATGACAAGTGCCAGATCAAACGAAAAACAAACTTCCAAGTGACATCTATCTGAGGGCCTGATTCAAAGCTCTCCATACCCAATGGAAAAGCTCCCACCCCAACAAAGGCCTTAAGTGACAAAATTCACCCCTTTCAGCTCAATTTTCTAATGAACATCTGGGGACTGACTCAGCAACATCCTCCAATCTGCTTTTCACCCAAGATGGGTCAGCACTGTGTTTTGAGGGCTGCAATCCACCACCTTTGCATCCAAGAAGAAGGGAGAAGAGTTGCTACCACAGGGCAAGAAGCCAAACACTAAGATACCTCCTTCTCAGCCTCTACACAACCAGGCACTTAAGCTCATAACCTGTCACATTCTGATAGTCTGCAAAAGAGGTTCTGAAATTGGCCTCAGTTCCTAGTTCCTAGCAAAAGAAGTAATTCCTACTTTCAGGTATTTCTTTTCCTTTTGCTTTTCTAAATACCCACGTAGCTATCACGGAAGTCCAACCGTAATATGAAAAAGTATTCTACTTTACTGATTTCAACAGGGACATCATTGTACTCCTTGGCTTGTTATGAAAAGTCCTACAAGACATGTTTCTACCATTATAATTATTGAACTTGAAACCCGACTCCAACAAGACCCGTGCTTTCTCGCAGACTTTCCTAGTAGTGCTCTCACCACCAAAGCCCTTAGCAGTAGCAGACAATTGATACTTGCCCTAGAAAGTCTTCAGCCTTTACTCTTTTCTTATGTAACTGTTTACAGTAAACCATATAGGAATTAGCCAGGTTGCTCTAATTAGCATTAATAGGGATGTTTTCTGTGAGCATAGCATCACATGCTGACCTCAAATATTTCTAGAACATCTACAATACAAACTCTTATTGGCTTAAACAGAACAAGCTGTATAAATTAAACAAAGGTAAACATCAGATTATCTCTTCCTCAGTAAAAAGGTAGGTAATGCTAAATTAATTAGGTATCTTTGACCAATTCCATCTTCCATTTCATTGTGAACTAAATTAACTAGGTTATGAAAAACTTAATATAAAGCTTCTCTGTCTCTGGACCCGTAGTAAAAGCTGTAACAGCTCATATAAAGATTTATATGCAATCTTTATGGAAAACATCACCTTACAATACTGGGAATTTTAACGTGGATTTTTGCCTACTCCCTTCAAAAGTCACTGTTGGTTTTGGATTTACCCATATTAGTACAATGCTTTGTCCAATCAAAATCAAAACAAAGGAAGCTGACTTCTGGTATGACTACCTGCTCACAGTGCCATCCATATTGGCTCACCCTTCATTTGGGATGACCTGAAAAAGCTAAGCTTCCTGATTTTTTTCTTGAAATTCCTGCGGCCAACACAAACCTGTGGCTCCCACAAACTGTGATTAATACTCTCATGCTACTTTTTGTTTTTCCCCTGGTCAGTACATAAACAACTCTCTGACAAGAGGAGGAAGTATCACCAGCCACACTTGAACAAGTGGCACCTGAGGCACAGAGAGGTGAAACAGTACTCAGCAGGGCTGGAACAGGATCTCCTGGTGCTGGTGCCATTCATTAGTCCCTACCGCCATCGGCCATGCCTTTACTGTCTCTACCACAACTAATGCCATTTATTCACTCCCACACATCCCTCTGTAATCAGGGCTGCATTTGAGTCACAGAGAACATTAAAAAAAAAGGGTGGAAAACAGCTCACACACCATCAGTTTTTTTGTCAAACAAGCCAGTATTAAAAATGAACATGGCTAAAAGAAAACAAGCTTTTTGCAGGTGATCTCCCAGAATGGGCATGAAGGTTAAGGCAGGTACTGCACCATGGAAAGTACCTGGGTACTTGGCTCAGAAGCCTGTGATTCCCACCCCCTGCCCCAAGCAGGCCTTTTTTAAGGAGGGGGCGGGGGGGGCGACAACACCACTTATATTAGTCCAGTGTAATTAAAGTTTCTTGTCTTTGAAAAACAAAAGGACTTGGGCAGAACAGTTTAATCCTGCTTATAGTAGCCCAGCAAACAATGACGTAGCATTTCTACTAGGTGAGCGAAGCAGGACAACCTAACAGGTCATTGCCCTCCAAACTGTCTTGCCACCCCAGGGATACAACAAACCAATCTGACGCATACAGGTTCTGACAAAGGTCTGGCTGGCAACGGTTGTGAGAGATGGGTGGAAAACGGTAAATACGTTACGCTTTTGTGAGCTAGAATTACATAGATGTGCTTGCTTTGTGTCAGGCTGTGCACACAGCAGAGGAGTTAAGGAAGTTAAGAGCTTCCTTCCCACCATACCGGGGGTGCAACGCCAGGACAGAGGAAGGTGACCGTGCCAAACAAGTTTCTTCTCTGCGCAGCTGACTCAACAAGTAAAACAGGCAAGTTTGCTAGAATAGAAGATGAAATGAGATGATATCTCAGTTTGCTACATAAAACCAGTTCATTAGCAGACTCTTAAGAAAAGCTTAGGACTACGCTAAGCTACTATTATTTTCTATGGAAACAGAAGTATTTGCATACTTTACTTACTTCCTCCCTTTGCATTTATATCTTTTTAATGCAAATCAAAGTGCTGGGTCAGATAGCATTGTAACAGCCAAAAATTACAGGGGTCACACGGTTCCACAGGGTTTGCCATAGATGAGTCCAACTACATAGTCAACAGTGCAAGGCACAGACAGTACATACAGGAAAGGCAATATGCTAAGGAAAGCAACAGCTGTGACCTTTTTGGAGGAAAAACAGAAAGTAAAACCAAGCTGAAGAGGAGGAAAAAGAGATGGTATCAGATCTAGCTTGGCAAATTGGAGGACGGCTCTGTGAGCAAGACTTACAATGTGACACGACATTCAAAAAAGGAAGTTACTGGAAAGTATGAACGAGGAAAAACCTGAACAAGCCCTGAAAAAGAATTTCACAGGAAATACATGAATCAAGATGCTCTAGACTGGAAGGCAGCTGCATTACAACAGGCAGATATCAAAAACAGAGGAGGAATCAAAGATGAAACTTTCTCAGGAGACAGCAGTGGTGAAGTGCACTCACTTTAAACCAGTGGAAAAAGGAGAGTAAGTTACCAATTCAGCATACTGAATAAGCCAAAGGGCACGATTTTATCTGGTATTTCTTTTGTTTTCTGCAAGCACAACCAAAAAGATAGCAAGACACCCTACCAAAGGATGTCCAAGATGGGCTCGATGGAGGAACAACCTTCAGACAGGAACAAGTGCTGAAGTTTTATCTCCAAGGAAGTCTTGAAAATAGAGAAACCGTAACAGTGGACTGGAAAAAAGGGGACCAGTACCATACATTGTGAGGGCCAAGCCCTGTTCCCGTTCACAGCAGAAATCAAGGGGATGGCATAACTGTAAACAAGGATAGAGGAAGAACATGGGCAACCACAATGCCACCTCCAAGAGTCAAGTCCAGTCTGCTCTTCTCCACAAAGGGTGCTATGACGCATCTGTTATTGTTACACCTGAGTAGTTCACATGTAAATTATATGGTCAAAACATTTGCAGGAAATACTTCAAAAAGAAAAATATTTGGGGCCTCATTACTCACACACTCACCATCTGTAAATGTCCACGCAGCTTAATCACCATCAGTGTTTGTGCTCCAGCACAGAACTAGGACCACCAAAATGAATCCCCTGTTATTCTATCTCACAGTTATGCTGGATTCAGAGGCTCTCATATTAGCACTAAAAACAAGGAGCAATGATTTTAACAATACTTTGTTAATTCACTTTGTTGAATCCAACCTAAATTTCATTCCAAGACTATTATAACTTTCCAGGTCCACCAGTGAGTGTGTCCCAGTCCTAAAAGGAGCCGAGCAACTTCAATTTACATGGAAGTCAAACTGAACTGAAAACACAGCTGCTCATAATATTCATCTAGCATGAGGATCTGGGGGGGAAAAAAAGCAGCACTTGAGGTGATACCAAGGTAGAGTCCCACAGAAACAAACAATATGTTTTATAAAGCAAAAGCTGCAACCCAGGCTATCTAAATTCTGAGATGTGTAAGTTTAGTCCCTTATTGCGTAGCTTTGATTTTTCTCATTAATCCTTTCTGCAGTAAAACGCATGTTTATAATACAGAAAACTACAGTAGTGTGGAGATAAATTAACAAAAAGTCAGGAAAGACATTATCTTCCGAGTTATTTCCAATGCTCACACCTTTACACCCACAAAATGTCATAAATACCGCATACGCAAAATGCAATTGGTGAAGTAAACTGAATGCTATTTGAAGATTGTAGGATAACCTTTTTGAAAGCAGTAGCTAAGGACAAGAGAATGCCTTTAATAGCTATGTTATGCAAAATATATATAAGCACTTTATCTTAACAGTTTTACTTTTTCCTGTGCTAGTCATCATTTTCCGTGCCAGTTTTGCTCATTAGCAGCTTGCTACTGTTTGCTTTTTTGAACATCCTTTTAGATCTTACAGTGAATTAATAACTCTGAATTTATTATTCTCATTGACAAAATGATGGAAGGCGGGGAATAGATCCAGAGAGTAATTAAGAAATTCTTACAGCTAGGAACAGCCCAATTTCTTCCTCCTACTACACACAGAAGTTTAAATGCACCTTGTCCAAGAGTTGTATGTAGATATAAAAAAACCAAACCTACTGCCTGGCATGACTAACTATAGAATGGGGTTAATTTAAAATTGTTCATGTTTTAGAGTGAGTTAAACAATGAGTAATTAGCTGATTTGAATTATGTTTAATTTTTAAAATAAATTACGTGTATCTATTCCTGTTTCTGTAATTATTTGGTTTTAATCTTCTGTTTAACCTTTTCAGCAGCACCCACAACTCTCCTCATCTCTTGTCCTTGATGGATATTAAAAAATTTTACATGTTCCTTCGGGAAATGGACATTGGGTTTGAGATAATAATCCACCGGTACGTGACTATCCCAGAAGCAAAGCCACCTAGATGCTGCAATATAAACCTTGACATCCCAGCTTTCCTGGAGGATTACTTTAAGATGCTGCCAGAGCTGCAGAATGGGCAGCAAGGAGTAACAGTGTCTTAAATTGAAAAAACAAAGATACAGCAGAGCATATAAACTGAAGCCCAAACAATATGTTCTTTTAAGTCATTTAGCCTGAATGAGTCAGCTTCACAAGGCTGAAAAAGCTCGTTAAGATGCAGGCTTCATTTCTGAGTTTGTGTCAGCAGATAACATCATTGTTCTGAGGAACTAGGTTTGAGTGTAACTCCACAGCAGTTTACTCTGCCCCAAACTCTGTGCTATCACATCTGCCTAGCTTTCAGTATCTGATTTAAAGCTAAATCAGGTGTTTCTAAATCATAATGTGGCAGTGCCAGCATTAGGTGAGGGAACTGTTGTTGGTTAACCCTAACTGGTCTCAGGGAGCTGCACTGCCCTGAAAGTACAAGGACAAGTGGACTCTCTTGACAGTAGTTTCGAGTTTTCTTTTTTTCCAGTCCTTCCTGTTAGGGTCAAGGAACCTCCAGTGCTTCCAGTTCCAGACCTTTAACTCAGATCAGAAGATTTTATGTTGGTAGAATTGAAAAATACTAAGCAATATGGAGCCATAACAATAAGCCTATTTCATGAGTTTTAACTGTTACAAACCTCATCTTTGTATTTGCTAGCTCCGGCTGTGCTCCTGAGTCATGCAAATTCTTACTACACAGACATCTTTATTCTCTGTTTGTCAATATATATTATAATATTGTATATTATCTTAAAGCTACCAAAGCATTTTAGCTTTGATACTCTCCAATTATTGCATATCTAAAAATACCTTTAAAAATAGACCCCTTTCCCAAGGATTTGGTAGAGCTGAAAGCGCTCCTCCAGTAGTAGATGCTCAATCCTAAGAGCACTTTTTCACTCATGCAGAGCTGCTGTACAACGCCAGATGTAAGCACAGGTTAGTTTTCAGGCATTCATTACTTCAAGCTCATTATTTCTTTTTTCGTTGGGTTTTATAGAGCCAGTGAGAGCACAGTTAATATTCCATCCAAAGAGCACTGGAGACTGAAGTTCTGACTCCAAAGAGGTACAAAGCGGACAGCTGAAACACGCATTTCCCCATTGCTGTTGTGGCAACATGCCTCGATCCTGGTAGACAGAAATCGCCTCCATGGCCCAGAGGGCCGTTCAGCTCCCATCTAACTCCACATCTTTTTCCCTCCGGACCGCACGGTCTCCCTTCAGGCAGCAGCTGTGACAAGGACCCTCGCGCCCTGGGAACCTCACTGCCAGCGCTGCTGCCTGCGCATCCTCAGGGCCAGGGTCCCATACCCTGAGTGCCGCCGTGCAGCGCCTCCCCTTGCTCCTCCAAGTGAGATGATGCGTAAAGCCCTGCGCAGCCCCGCAGCCATCTACGCTGGCCTCAAATAAAGTAAGTCGGGAGAAAAATCAAGCGTCAGAGGTTGTGTTTGGGAACACGTAAGGAACACACACGGTCGCACCAGCTGAAGGCACGTTGAAGTTGTTCTGCAGTGCGGTACTCCCGTACGCAGCAGACGCACCTGAAGGCGGGCGGCAGGGGAGGGGGGCCCGGCCCGGCCGCGCCCTGCTCCGACCTCCCGGGGGTTTTACCAGGAAACCAAAGGGATTTTCTCCCGCACCGCCGCACTCGGAGCCCACCGCCCCGCTGCGAAGTGCTACCACGCCGGTGCCTGCCCGCCGGCAGCTGCCTGCCTGCCGCCTACCTGCTGGGCGCCGCCGCTGCGGGCCGCCGCCGGGCGCCTGCCGCACCGCCTGCCCCTTCCGCACCGCGCTCCCCATGCCGCGCGCAGCCGCCCCCTCCCCGGCGGCGCCCCCTGGCGGCCGCGGCCGCCTCCTCCTCCGCCCCCGCGCAGCCCCGCGGCCCTCGGCGCCGCCGGGCCGCCTCCGTCGCGATGGCGACAGACGCGGCCGCAAACCCGGCCCCGGGGCGGTCGCGACCCCTGGCGGCTCCCGAGGCCGGGCGGGCTTTGGCGGGGGGCCGAGGGCGGCCCGAGGCGGTGCCGGACCGGACCCGCGGGTGGGGAGCGGGCGAGCGCCAGCCGTGAGCTGGGGAGGGGGCTCCCCGCACCGAAACGCCGCCTGAAGGGAGCGCTCCCTGCAGCGGGGCCGGGACGGGGCCGGCGCTAGGAGAGCATTCAGGAGGTGCGTTAGAAATATTGTTCCTCAATTAACGGTTCGTGCTAAGAAACCTCTCCATGTACAGAAGACAGCCTAACTGAAGGATGCGCTGTCTGAGGCAGAAAGTCCGATGAGGCTTATCACGCCGCTCCCTTCTGGGCTCTGGACGTTATTTGTCATCGTCACCGGACAGCGCTACCCAGGTCACGGCCCCGCTGTGGTGGCTTTCACACGAAGGTGTGGCAAGAGGAGTGCCCACCAAGACAGATTCCTGGCATACACCGAGAGGACAGACAGGGCAAGATGAAAGCCATGACCCTATAAACCGCCAACAAACCCGCACGCAAATGTCTGCCCTTCTCGTTGGCTCCAGTTTAAGCCTTCACTCTTCACGTGGAAGCGTGTGACTTGTCCTACCAAACGTGGCCATTTATCTGATGGGTATTCTCGCTTACGGCAAATACTGACGTTTGCTTGAAAGGTTTTACAAAGACGCTAAACCAACCGTTAATGTTTTTGGTGGATGGATCTTCTTTTCAGTCACACAGATTGACTACCGGGCTGCACGCTGAGCGAGCGTGAAGGCTGCTGTAACGCTAAAGCACTGCAACGAAATGCATGCGATGATAGACTCGGGAGCTCTCTGTCCAGTTCCTAACACGACCATCGGGCTGCTCTGCGGTCCTGCGTAAGTCACACACGCTGAGTGTTCCCCAGCCTAAAATGTCAATGCCGCCTCTGTTTATCCTATAACCCCTTCAGAGTCGTGGTTATCTTGCTAACGCTTTTACTACGGGACCCCAGCCACGTCGGCTCTCAGTACTCTCCCACAACAGTAATGGTGAGCGACAGCGAAGGACCACAAGACAGGGAAGAAAGAGAACGGGATAACAACTTCAAGTCTTGAGGTGTAAGAGGCATTGCCTCCCCCTCCTCACCTTTTTCGCACAGAGGACATCAACAGTTCCAGTATCTGGTGCTGTATTACTCTTCCACTCTGCAGTGATATCTCCAGTGTCAACTGGAGTTTCTAATACCACCCCCCCCCTTTAAGTTTCACACTTACACTTTACACTTTAAGTGGAAAAAAAGTCTCTGAACTCTCTGTGGGAATGGTCACTGAGATTTTAGAAATGATGTCTTCACTGTAGGTATCTGTAACAGCAAAAATGATTACGATAATGAGGATAATTGTTACAGGCATTCAGGGATTATTACAGCTTCAGAAATAAAGTTATTAAAATCATTTGCTGAACAAGCTTAGGGAAGGAACTCTATTCCACCAACCCCTATCTCAGTATTTTCATTAAATGGGGACTACAAGCTGGCAATTCAGTCAATTTGAGAAAAATCAAGTTTAAAAAAACACCTTGGAGTGCTGTTACTGTCTTTGAAATCATTCATAATGTTTCATTTCCTTTATTGTTTTGCAATTATGTTCTAATCACATTTCCTTTTATTAAGAAAAGGTTTTATGTTGCTGTGGTGAAGATCCGTTTAAGCAATGCAAAAAATGAAGTTTTAGATTTGAGATGTTTTCTAAGTTTGAAAACCAGCGCATCCAAAAATCAGAGTTATCCAAAATCACTTAAAAGTTCTAAGTAGGCATAGTAACCAAGGGGTCCGTCACTGCGGAACAGAATCTTGATGCTGCACCCGAGGACTAGCATTCATTTTCACCTTCTTTACCCCACTCCTCCAAATCTGCTGCTTCTTCCTACAGTTTTACTGGCTCACATCACCTCTTACGTTAGTTACCTCAGCTCCTCACAAACACTACCTTCAGGCCACTCAAAGTACCGCCTAAGAACTTACGTTCCTTAACTCTTATTTTAATCAGACCACTTCTGATCTTGGCCTCTTAAAAGGCAACTCCTTTGCCGTTTTTCCACGGGCTTCATGCTTTCTTCTGAATCACAGGTTGTGATCAGCTCCACGGTCCTATAAAACTCTTTCCTTTCAGCTGATTTATTATCTTGCCAGATCATCCTCTCTCCAGTTTTACTTACTTCTTTACCTTGTTTGTGTGCTTCTCCACAGAGGTCTTCTGTTTGCCCTTACAGTGTTCCCCATGTTAAATCTGTTTTCTGGGCAGATCCAGCAGAGGCAGACCTCTTTTTATTTAAATTTTGCCTAGAAATTACATTGTTCATGAGGCTTATGAAAAGCCAAGTACATCCAGTTATCTTATAATTTATTCTTCGGTGACTGAACTGTGCACATACATGAGGTCCAGTGTTGGACCACTGAAATGTAAGCAGAATATGATGACAAGAAGAATGGAAAGGAAGAGGATGGGAGAAAAATGCAGTACATTCCCGTTATTAATAATGTGATCTCCTGATGCCTTGTCTGTACGTTACATACTTTTTTGTCGGTCTTTGCCTTTCTCTCCCTGTTTAGACTCCTTGGGAGAGAGACTTTATCTTCCTCTGTGTTTAGAAAATGCTTGGCATTTCAATTTCTGCTGCTGTCCTCCTCATAAATAATCTTCATGTTGTCCTTTTCCAGTAGCAAGGACACAGATAGGAGAGCAGTCTTCAGGACCATAAATTTGAAGGACACCCTGGATCCTGTAATATCTCCTTGATACAGACACCAACTGAAACCCCTGTTGGAGTCATAGATAAGTCTGTGTACTGAAGTGACTGGGAGACTGAAGGCCTGTCTCAGACCGATTCCAAAGCACTGATTTAAATACGCTTTGCGTTTGTTTGTCTGTTTGCCTGTTAGTTCCCTCTACGTGAAAATGTAGTGCAGATCTTCAGAACTGCTGTGTTAAGAGGCAGGACAGCAAAGACTGTCTCATTAGAAATATCTGTAGAACAAAGGAAAGTCTTGAAAATCTGTCACATTGTGTCCTGTTTTCAATATTGGACTATTAGAAGGCGTAGACTGCATAAGCTACCAGTGTTGGGATTAAGAGATCAGCTGTGATAAATTCAAGCAATGTATAAAAAGTCTATAAAATACTTGAATTATTAATAAAACTAGTAATTGCATTAAGATATTAACTGATAAGGTTCTTTATAAAGATGAAATGTAAGGTGTTTCACTCTGTCTAGAAATCTTGATAAAGATATTTTACAGCAAAAGTCTTTGGTGCATGATTGCTGCTGAAGAACCCTGTAACAGAGTTCAGATAATCTAAATGGTACATCAATGGGACCAGTCCCTCAGTTGTTTCTGAGATAATTGATTCCCAGCTCCCTGTGGCTATTATGAGAGCGATCATTAAAATAATGTTGGAATTTCTGTTCCCACAACGATTTCTATATATTCCTTCTATATATAAACCGGGAGGAAGGCTGTCTCAGTAAATGAAGAGCCCACAGTGCCACCTTCTTATGAAGTACAGAATTTTTGGGGCTGAATGCAAAATCACCTAACTATTAGCATTATTAAAGCTGACACAATCCTTGCATGTTCAGAATATTAATGTCACCGAAATACCAGCAGTCATTTTTGCAAGCTTAGATTCATCTTACCTTACATCCCACCTAAAAGTTTGGCCCCCTCGTGTAAGCTCTTGATCTAAGCTCCTTCTGTAGCCAACAGAGAAAGACAGGCATTCCCAGATGGTAACTCATCCTTCCAAAGACAGGCACTTCTAAAGAGCGAGCCTATCCCTTAGTTTGGACAAATTCAAGTGAGAAGAATTCCAGCTTTCATGTCTAAGTCGACAGAAGAAATCTATGTCTCTGCCTACACTGCAAATGTGACAGTGTCTCTCAGTATCTTAGTGACAGTTAAGGGGCACAGTTAAGATCCACCCAGTGCAACAGGCTCAAAGAGAACAATTTTGTTTTAGTGATGCCGCTGACACAATGGTAATGTACCCAGGCCTTCGAATCAGTGCAGTTTGGAATCCCATATAATCACCTCTACAGGAAAGAAACTACAAATATTGACAAGTGCCACAGCCTCTGGAAACCTCTAATGCTTCCAGGAGAATGCCTCCAGTCACGCCAAGCAAAACTAAGTGATCAAATCTGTTACTATTGTGCAATTCAACCATATGGACAGAATGTGACAACACAGGCTTTATGAAAAAATTTTCACGATACAGAGCAAAACTTAGTTCTGTGGTCCTCCAGAGCCCCTACTCCATAACGCCAGTATATCAGCACTGACAGCCTCAGGGCTTTCATAACTGTAACTCTGTAACCAGAACTGAACTGGGCAATAGTCCACATTTCCTCACTTCCCATCTTCATCCGACCTGCCTTCTGTGCTCCCGCTGCAGTACCCAAAGCAGAGCTGTAATGGAACCCAGCTTCCCCACCCATGGGACATGTAGGGTTTCGCTGCACAGCCATTAAGCAGCTGCTTGTCCTCTTGCACAGTAGAATTAAATAAGACATCTTTCACCATACTTATGCTACTGAGAAATTGCAGTCCCACATGTAGCTGGTAATAGGAGAAAACCCAAAACACATAAGCACAGAATGCAGCTGAATGCAGATGATAACAAATAAACCCACATGAATGACACTTGCAAATGTGTCATAAATTTAGCTACAAAAAATTAAGTTAAAATTTTACTAGATCTACTTAAGTTTTTCATTTTATACTTTGTATTACTTGTCATAAGGTTTGAAAAAGCTAAATGATTTAATCCTTTTCTATTTAAAATGAGCATTGATTTTTTTCCCCTGTGTTTTGAAAAGAGCCAAAACCAATGCAAATGTTTTTTATCCACGAGGCTGTAATGGCACAATTGCAAAGCAAGGCTCCTGTCAGATTGCATCTCAAAACTTTGTTTTCAACAAAGCAGTGAAGATATTGTTACAGTTTCACCTCCAACTGTTGCTGTATTATTCATGGACAAGTTAGAGACTTCTGCCAAGATCTCTTCTAATCCTTCAAATGGTTCTGTCTGGACCATCATCTTGCACGTGTACTTTGAAGTTCTTTGTTCCTCTTGTGGAATGTTTATACTTGATGTTTTAGACGTGTTTTAACATATACATTGCCTGATTACAAGTCAGTTCTGCTCCAGGTACGTTTCAAAGGGATTGCTGCTAGCCACATTTAACCCCACCTGGCTAAGATTAACTAGCACATCTAAACTTCAAGCGGTATCTTTGGATCTACTTGCTTGACTACCTGTTCCACTGGTGAAAACAATAAGTTGATTTTCCTTTTATCTAAGGGAACAAGACTTAGGCATTCATACACTGCCTATATGTCTTAGCTCCCCCAATAACTTTTGAAATGTTGGCCAGGTTTAATCAAATTTACTTAGTGGAATATGTCTCAACATACTACATTTCTGTGTGTCTTCTGAAAGAAAGGCAGTTGAGCAGTGGCGAGGAAAAGGCTCAAAAATGAGTTCAGCTCTTATTAAAGATTGCACACAGAAGCTCAGTCTCAAGAAGTCTTCAGCAAATGGCTTCACTTGTCATTTGTTGCCTGTGGTACTCTTACCTCTCCTGTTCTCCTAGTACCTAAGCAATTCACGGTTCAGCAGGAAAGTAATATTGCTACTGATTCAGCAGATGGGGAACTGAGGCACAATATGATTCAAATTCAGACTTTCAAAGGTATTTACGCACCTCTCAAATGAAATCTGATGGCCTGGGTATACAGCAATTCGCCCAAGGTCAGACAAGAAGCGCGCAGTAGACGTGCGAATTGAATCCAAACTTGCACCTTGCTCTTTGGACCATACTTCCCAAATAAGCTGTAGTAATTTCAGAATCACCCTCTGCCCAGCCCCCTCTGGCTGGATACCAGTCCGCTGTGAATAAACACATCCTTTCGTCCTCATGGTGTGGATGTCAAAGCTGGCTACTATTATAGCTTTGCCTCTCAGGCACACTGCCACAGTACAGACCCTATACGTGATTCCCTTTCAGAGCTGTGGGACCACAGAGCATGACGGCCACCTGAGCACCTCGTTCCTTCCAAGTGCATCAGAAATTTTACTGTTAAAGGGGCAATACTATCTAAAAGCAAGGTACGCTTGGGTAGCTAAAGAATTTTTCAACCCAAGTGAGAGCTACTGATCCTTGGAAAAATGAAAAATGTCCTGAACTTCAATTAATTCCATCTGATCTCATCCTACTGTGACTTGGTTAATTACCTGTAGATAATTTCTTCTGGATTTCTGCATTCAGTCTTTCTTCACATAACATTGCCTGGCTCTGTAGCATCTTCTGAGTATCTTTTAATTAGGATTGTCTAATACAAATAAGAATGCTCTAATCTACAAAAAAAGAGATAATGAGCATTAGAAAGACCACTGTTAAGAATGAAAATAAATTCCTGAAGCACCATGGAGTTCATAGTTTGACAACAGACCTATTTCCAGTCTGTTACGCTCAGAATTTCACAGTAATGAGAACTCTGGAGAATGTTAGCTGAACCCCCCACTACCATCCAGTGCTATTTGTACAAAAATTGTGATTTCTTATTTCAAACACATACTTTTCCAAATGACAAAGTCCAGACCACAAGTAAGGCACATTTTGGAGCAGGATGATACATCTGTTCTGGTTTAAAGAAGTATACTTGCCCACCTTTGGCAGCTTTCTTAGCTAGCACCTACTAAGTAGAACAGAAGATATCTGAAGATTTTGATTTCCTTACTGAAAATTTCAGACACAAAATGACAACCTCACCAAGTGATCACAACGTCACAGAACTCTCTTATATCTCACTGTAGTTAACTCCACCTGCTCTTGAACATTCTTCCCCTCTTTTTGTATAGACAGAATTTGAGCTCATCTAAAAGGAGAGGCAGATTGGGTACAGAATATGAGGAACACACTGCAGACTGGAGAAATTATATAGGAGCCTGGAGAATATAAAATCTAAATGACATGATGGGGAACTTGAGACTGTGACTGAGAAGCAGCTAGATAACAAAGCAACAAGCATTATACTAGATGATTTATCAACGTTCATGCAAGACGCCCCTGATGTTGTACAGAGGGGAGATGCAGATCAGACATGTGGAAATACACCTTTTCAGAATATACGGTATGAATAGGACGCATGGTGCTGCAAATATATGGAGCTGGATAATGTACTTAACATATTTATAAAATAATAAACCAATTAAAGACTGCATGATAAATGTGTGACAGAAATTGTTACTAATGGAGGAACACAAGATAAAATGTATGTAAAGGGGTACGCTGGTTTGGATCCCCTGGCTTCAGTTGCTGAAAAGTTTAACCAGTGAGTGCTGTTCTGTCACCAGTAACAGTGACCACTTGTTCCCACTACACTATCCTAAGGAAAAGCGTTGAGTAAAGTAAGTGGATAAGTAGTTTTTCCATCAATACAAGACTGATAAATGCCAGCACAAAAGGCCACAGAAGAAACAATATTTTTGTTTCAAGTTTGAAAAATATACAGTAGAAAGATTTGAGGGCCATGCTTTCAAGGAAAGATCCAAACTATCGACTAGCTGCTCAAAAAAAGGGCATTGTCTGCTCTGTGCCCTGAAGAACCCGCACACTGGTCAGCGTTCATCTGTCTACTCACTTGTGAAATTCTGGGTTGAGATGACAGAATCCATCCAAAGATCTCAAAACTGCTCAGCGAGATTAAGTATTGTCATGGTACTGTATTTAGTGAACACAATCTATAAAATAGGTAAAGGGGAAAATGCATTCCCTAGGGTCCCAAAGTTAGTGAATGTTCTTGCATTACTTTACATCTTCCAAGCATTTTCAAAAAAATATCTCATTACTGCTCACAGTACCCAGGAGGCAGAATCAAGCTGCATTCACAGTAAAAACCTGAGGCCATGCAAAATTTGTCTCATTTGATGTTTCAGTTTAAACTCAAAACAATCCAAATACATGGACATTTTGAGTCAATCTGAATCTCTAGGATGTATCAAAACATATGAAACTAATGTTGTTATGTGAAACCAAGTGGAAATGTGTAAGGTTTGTTAAGTTTTGCTTTGTTTAAAACCAAATGCCGAAAGAAAGCTAGGAGAGGAATACACTGTATTTATCAGGTATTAACCAGAAGAAGAATGCTATCAGAGGCCATTGTGAAACATGAGTTTCATATCTGTTTGGGTAAAATACTTCAGACCCTTGAGTAATGAAGAATGACTACAGGTTATTAAGAACAGCACAAAAAATTATTCTTGTTACCTCCATTGTGCAGATTGCACATACACATGTGTTGACGGCAGATGTGTGCAATGTCTTTGGTTGCCTTCACCTAGAAGAAAAATCCGTCTCTCTCATTCTATGGCAGGATTGGTGGATTATGAAGTGTTTCATATAAATGCTTCGTAAGGGAGGTTTATAAATCTCAGCGGAGAAGTCAGTCCAACTATCATCTTCACCCAGCAGCCCCTATTTCTTCAGAACAAAGCCTAAAAGTGGAAGGAAAAACGTGCTCTTTAGGCCCTCTGTCACCAAGAGGAAACAATCCTTTCAGGTTTGCAGTGAGATTTTATTTCTATAGAGGGAAGGGGCAACACAGAACCACAGATCCCAAGGTTTTGTTCCACCAAATGGCTGGTTGGGACCTAGGCCCCATAGGCCATCCTCCCTTCATCGACCTCCTCTTCTTCATCACTCTCTTCTTTCTCAGTCTATGCGAGACCTCGGAAGTCTCTGGGGGACGTAATGTGTTTTGCTCTCAACCGGTGAACCTAGACACTGGTGTAGGGCAGCTCTGAATAGAGCTGAGGGACCTCTCGACCCTCTATAAAAACGGCGCCTGCCCTACTGACAGCAGACCCCTGCCGCTGACGTGACCGGAGGAGAGAGAGGACGGGGACAGGCCAGTGGGACACAGCCGGGAAGGCCGCTCGCTCCCCCGTTCCCCACCTCCCAGCGTTTCCTCTACCCGGTCAGCAACCCCGCTGCCCAGCCACCGCCAGCCCTGCGCCCCACGGCAGAGAGCCCCTGTGCAGGGGACAGCCCTCCCTGGCAGGCGGGGAGCCGGGAGGCGCACCCCGACAGGCGCTTTTACCTCAGCCCAGCCGCGGGGCCCCCTTCGCCCCTCGGCGCGGGGGAGGCGGGCTCGGCGGCCCCCGGGCCCGGCGCCTCCGTCCGCATAAGGGAGGCGGGCAGGGCAGGGCAGGGCCGGGGCGGCGGCGGGAGGGAGGCCGCTGAGAGGAAGAGCCGGCGCGCGTGGCGGGGAGGCGGCGCGGAGGGAGGGCAGCCCGGCTGCGGGAAGCGGGGCTCCGCGCTGGGACTGGTTCCTTCGCAGCCATTTTCTGTCCAACCAAACAGCCGATTTGCGGAGGGAGCCAACCAGGGCCGCACTGGAGGTTTGTGCCTGGCTCCGGCCAATGATTGGTAACCGGTTCCACTGCAGGCTCGAATGAAATGTCCGTCTCCCTCCCCGGGCCCCGGCGCTGCCGCCGCGCCGCCGCCGCGGGGACCAGGAAGTGGGGGGCGGCAGCCCCCGGGCCCCGCCGCCGGCCGCTCGTCTCTTTGTGCGACCGGAGGCGCGGGGGCCGCGCGGCCGGGGAAGCGGAGCGGGCGGGCGGGCGGGGAGGCGGCGGCAGCGCGGGCGAGGAGGAGGCGGCGGCGGGGGGTCTTGGCAGGGGTGGCGGGGCGGCTGCCCCCGCCGCCGTCCCCCTCTCTCCGCGGGGCTGGGTGCGAGGAGGTGCCCCCCCAGCTCCGGCTCCATTTTGTGGCCTAGGCGGCGTGGGGGGGGGGGGGGGGGGTAGGAGGCGGAGACGGGAGCGCGGTTGCCCCGCCGCCGGGCCGCGGCCGCCGGTGCGCGGGCAGGCGGGGCGCCCGGCACCCTTGACCGCCCGCTGAGGTCGCGGCGGGGCGCACGGCCTCCTGCCGGCCGCCGCCACCTCTCAGCGGCGATTTCCCCGCCGGCCGCCCTCGGTCTGCCCCCGGGCCCCTCTTCCCGGCGGCGGCGGCATGGCGGGCGGGCGGGGGGCGGCTTTGTGGCGGCCGTGCTCGCCGTGCGCGGGCGGCGGGGGCTCCGCTCTCTTTTGTTTTTGCCAGCGCCGCAGCCCGCCGAGCCCCCTCCCATCGCCGCGGGAGCGAGGGGCCGGGGCCCCGCCGCGCTGCTGGCGGGCCCCCACCACGCCCACGGCCGGGAGCCGGGCAGCGGGGCGAGGGCGGCCCGGCCTCCCGGGCGCCGCCGCTGCCGTTGTTTTTGAGACCGAAATTTCCTGGAAGGTCTAGCGGTGTTTTGCGGGGATAAGGAGCGCAGGGCGAGGCCCCGGGATGCGGACAGAGCACCCGTGCGGGCAGCCCCGGCCGGGCACGGCGCTTCGGGGAGGGAGCAACGGGCAGGGGTCTGCGGGTGGGCGCCGGCCCAAAGCTCCCGGCCGGCGGCAGGTACGGGTGTGCGGCCTCGCCTCCCCACGGGTACGGGAGGCCGCCGCCATCGGCGTGGAAATCGCAGCCAAGGTGATGAACAATAAAGTTGCTAAATAACTGAGGACGCGTTGTTTTGCTCAATTTGAAAATGAGGAATGGCGATGGGTGAGGTATCTGTCGAACACAGGTGAGAGAGGTGTAAGGAGGACTTTGAGGCTGTCTCTGTGAGTAGGAAGGTTTCCCCCTCGTGCCTCTCGCTGGCTGCCGTTGCATCATTGACGGGCACGAAATCGGGAAGCGAGCTCGATCCGCTGGCACGGCCGAGCAGCCTCCACGGCTTATCCCAGCGCACACGCGGCAGGTGGGAGAGAGACGGGACTCTGCCATTCTCAATGGCTACACAACTGTTGTGTGTTCGGCACGTGTTCTTGGGCATACCTGTGGGTGCCAGCCACTGCGCCATCCAGAAATTAGGTAGTTGGTGATCCTGAAGAGTTCTGTGTAGGTTATTCACAGGCAGTCATACTGGAAAATAATAAAAAAAAAATCATGTGTTCTAGTAATGTTCCTGCAACTATTAAGGTATGCTGGTTAAAGAAACCTTCCTGGTTCCGCCACAATACTTCGGCAATAGAAAATCAGTCAACTTCTAGCTTTACCAATTTCTTTGAGGCTTAACCAAAAAGATTTTGTTCTGCAAAGAACTACCATGTAAAAGCTACCTAGTGTGCTTGGATTGCTTTTGGGAGGGCAAAATAATTGATAACAATGACCTGAACATTACTAGGCAGTGAGGGACGTAGAAATCCGGATTTCAGCCCTTGAATGGGCTCTCTTATCTTTGCCTATCTTGCTGATAGATGGAAGTTATTGTCAATTAAAAAAAAAAATTGCAGCTTTCTCCAAAGAAGCTCAGGCAAAATAGTAGCGAAAAGCAAAATGGAAGGAGCTGCTGTGGATGTTATTCATAGTCTGGCTTTAATTGGCTTTCAGGAACGGAGAGATGATGTTTGTGCATAATCATTAGCATAGAGTTCCTAAACAATAAGCTTAGTGATTACTTTTTTTTTTTTTTCCGTTGCTTATGTGGCCTATGGCATGACAATTATAACGTTCAGGGAGGATCCATCTGTAATTCTCTGGGAGACCCAAGATGGTTTAATCTGAATCATTATTTATGAGGTCTGTGAGTTGCTTGTGCTCTGCATTGAGCGGGTGATTATATATGGTCTTGGCTGCTAGCGTTTACAGCTATGAAATTATATGTGAAAGAAGTCAAGAATACTGGATATTACTCTTTAGACTTTGACAATTACAGCAGTTCAAGGTTTAATAGATAACCTCTTATTTGTGGTAATAATTACATGAAGGGAGGCAGTGTACAGAAATTGAACGAAAAAGATTGTTCAAGGTACTGTGAAGATATGAAACGTGAAACACTAACTTTTGAAGTCGGGTCTCTTGTTTTGTCAACATTTTAAAAAGGCTTGCAAGGCTTTTCCTTCAGTGCTTTCAAATGCAAATCTCTAATGTCACTTTACTTTGAAAATCTTGCTTAGAAAGAAACTTGACTTTTCAGTACCGAGTTTTGCAACAGTACTTTAGAAGAATAGTACTACGGTATTTGGAAACTGATATTTTAGTGCAAGATGCTTGTAAAAAGTGCAAAACATGACTCTCTCTATGCATACTAAACAACATGTGCAAGTAACATCAGTAGAATAAAAGGAAGTGTCAGCAAATTTGATAATTTTGACTGAAAATACTGGCCTGTCCTGAACTAGCTTTGTAAATCTCTTACTTGCCCTATTGCTTGAGAGGAATAAGCTTCTTGGCACACTTAACGTACTACTGCAGCGAATGAAGAACGTAACCAACTTAGAAATGTTATCAAACATAAAAGAGAAGGGCAGGATTTATGGATTGGTGCCTTAATAAACAGATAAGCTTAGTTCTTCACAAAAAATGCTAGAAAAGCATAAAAAACTTAATATGGAAAGGTAATATGGGGCTTTCAGTCAGTGTTGCAGGGGGAAGGAGGTGCTGGTGCAGTCTGTTCAGCACTGCTGCCTTCTTCCAGCTTCTGCAAAAGCAACAAAACTGCCTCCGTTCCTCTTGTTTTTTTCCCCTCCAGCTTCTCTCATTTACTGCTAAAAAAGAAACAGCATGGAAACTCAGTTTCTCCTGCTTGCTTCGTATCACTGATCCACTCCTACTTGGTGTAAAAATGTATGCACTGCTAGTCCACCCATGTATACGCAGCTAACCGTGCTTGTGAATGGTTAGCCAGCCTAGTAAGGAGCCACCGCGTGCTCCAGCACAGCTGGATCCATGCGGAGGGGAGTCGTGGCCGGTGACTCGTAAGACGCGCCATAAAGTTGATAATATTGGTATGTGGAGGGGGAAGGTGGAAGGGTGTAAAGTCCCTCTTTGAATTTCATAAGGGAAAGGTTTCCTTCCTGTGGTTCAGGGGAAGGAGCCTGGTACAGCCTAGATGCTAACGAGCCTTAGTGATGCTGTCAGGTCCTCTCAGCATCAGTCTGCTTCTCCTAATGTTATTCTGCTGTGGGGGAAAATACTGAATGTGAGAGATTAGAGGAGCCTGAGGTGGAAAGAGAGTGCAGCATCTGTTTGTGTTCTAGGCACGTGCTAAGAGGTTTTAACTTTACGTTTTTGTGGATCTGCTGGAATGACGTCCCAAGAATGCATGTACCAGTCAGTGTTTCTTGCTGCAGGAGACACTGCTTTGCTCCCAGGTGAGAACTCAGTGGGAAATTAGGTTTTCAGAAATCATTGAAAAATAAAAGGAAATGAAAATTGTATTTTCAATTTAAAATCTTTTCTGTATTTCTGTTTAGGAGCAGCAAGTGAGCGTGCAGAAAGCTCAAATAAAACTTTGTTGTCTCTGCCGTTATGTACTGCTTTACATCTCTTGTGATAAGGTGTGGTGGAAAATTAATCTATGATAACTGATGCAGTTACTACCTACAGCTTTAATTATCATTTCTGTCCTGCTTCTGTGGCAGGGACAACTGCATGGAAAGTGTACCAAGTGCTTCAGTTCATTGCACATCATATTCTGCTGTCCCTCTTGTAGGGTAGTGATGTTGGGAGACAGGGTGGATAAGTACCATCTGAAGCATTTAAATCACAAGAGGCCTTTGGTTTCCCCTCAAGAGACCAGTTTTGCAAATAATTGCCAGATAAGTTCCCCATTCTGAAGACAAAACCTTGTTTCTTTGATTCTATTTTTTCCTTTTATACTGATCTAAGTTTTAGACCCATCCTTTCCTCAGTGCTAACTGGTCTGGGCTTGTATTCTTCTTTAGTTACCATTTAGCTGAGCCACTGATACTGCTCTCTAAAGAGAGCTCTTAAGATTAAACAGGATGCAAGATTTACTTTCAGATACTGAGGTTTTATTACTGCAGTATAGATGTATTGTAGGAACAGTCTGAGTTGTGGGCAGCTGGCAGAAGCATTTTTTTTAAGCATCCCCCAGAAAATTTTATACCAGATGTCAGTCTATGTTCATTCAGTTGCAGCTTATCATTGGATTTTCTTTGATGCCATTGATCTGAACTGTTTCCCTTTGAACGTATTTCTCGGGTTAAATTCCCTGTATCCATTAATTTGTATCTTCCTAGTAATACTCATTTTCATTAGAGTTTTAAAAAAAAACCAAAAAACCAACAAAAAAAACCCCAAACCCCCCAAAAACAAAAACCCAAACAAACAGAAAACCACCACCAGAAAACTTTGCGCTGCTGCTCTGTATTCAGATGCTTTTTGCAGTGTATCACTGAATATTTGGGTTGAGTGTCTGCCACTTACTTGGTTTCTCTCCCTCGTTGATAAAAATCAGATGGTGGCATGGTCACTTTAGAGACTGACCTGTTGTTGCTTCTGATATGCTTAGCTCTTCGTGTTGGTTCAGTCAATATGTGTATGCATGGAGGAGCTTTAGTGTTTTCTTAGCGCTAAAGGCTAAGGGTAGTGTACAACATGCAGTAAGTGCTTCTTGCAGATGTGTGCAGTATGTGTACTAGACCAATGTGTTGGAAGCCCTCCTCCCTCATGCAATTTGGTAGCCGCACAGCTGTAGGAGCCTTGTATATTAAGAGCCATTGCAACATCTGCATGCTAAAACTGCCATGCAAATGGGATGTATAATCTGCAAATAGGTACTTTTCTTTAAAGAAAGTTGTAACGGCTCCAGGGGCTAAAGCAAAATCTGAGAGGAGAGTTTTTGCCCGTCTGGGCCTTTTAGGATTAAATCTTCCAGGATTCTGACTGTTCATGAAATTTAGCATCTACTTCCATCCAAAGAAGTAGCTCTTCCTACTAAACGTGCCAGCGTAAGACCTGTTGTCCTTTCAGTCTCCCCGCGACTGCAGTTACTGTGGGCAGGGTGTTGTTTCTATGCTACGGTTGGGCTGCTGCCTTTTTAGAGTAACTTCAGGGGCGCTGAAAGTTTGTTTTGTTTTCTGTTTATGGTTTTTGTTTGGGTTTTTTTTGTTTGTTTAAAGGGGGGATTAATCAGCAACAGTGTATCGAGAGCAGTGTTTTCTCATTTTCTGAGTGTTGTGCTGTGTTGTATGTATTACAGACCTTGTGCTGAGCTGACAATCAGATATGTGGTGATTGACTTGAGTTTTGAACATCTGAAATTAAAACCGTAATACTTGAATGTGTAACTGTGTTCATTATGAGATGACTAGGATAGCAGTGGCCACACTTTTCAGCAGGGTCATGTTTGTGTCATCCATCAGGCTCAAAGAAATACTGGTAGAATGACTAGATGGTATATTAATTACAGTTGCTATGCTCAGATGCCTAGATCTAGATTTGAATTAAATGACAAAATTAAATCTGATTGAGATTCTTCCATCAACCTTACTTGGATCGAAGTAGTGTGTAGAGAAGCCTCTCCTTTTCTCACCAGAAGGCTAGCCAAGCAGGGTGGCTGGGCAGGCTCCGTCCATGGAGGTCTTCAAGACATGGCTGTGTAAAGTCCTGAGCAACCTGCTCTGAGCTCAGAGCTGACCTTGCTTTGGGCAGGGGTTGGACTAGAAACCTCCTGCGGCTCCTTCCAACCTGAATTATCTTGTGATCCTGGATTAGGACCTGGTTATGCTAAATGCTACGCAGAAGGGTGTTACGCTGTCCATAATCCCCTGTCCTAAGGTTGTCCTGGCAGCTAAAAATCTCTCTGAAAGTAACACCCACAGAAGTAATTTCAGTTGATGCTAAGCTGTCAGTGCTTGTTTTCTTTATCTGAGACAGATCTGCCTTTTGCAAGCCTTTTCCTGTCAATTTTGCTAATCGCTATTTTAGATTCATAATGTTGATAAGCTTCCACTCAAATTCCCACCAATTGTGAAATAATACATACTGTAAGTAGCTATGGAAGTGTGCACACGGAAAAGAATAAAAGCAAGGATAGTATCTGGAGGATGCATTAGTCCAATATGGCCAAAACTGTCTACAGATGCCGCAGGGGTTTAAAATTGGTTCAAGCAGGAATTGTCTTTTGAAGGTGAGCTGGGCTAAGGAGAGCAAGATGGTTTCTTAAGTAATATTGCTTGGTCTTGGCAATAAAGATTCAGATGGGGTAGCCTGCAGGATGGGTGAGCAGAAACAAGTGAATTACAACATCACTGCAGAAATTTGAAGACTATTGCAATCTTGAAAGAAGGAAACGTTTTAGAAGATATGTTTCACAGAAGACTGAAAAAGGAGAGGGGAAGAAACATCAAGGCATTTAAAATACTGCTGAGGCCAAGTAAACTTAACGCTTGAAGTTTGTGGAGACCCCAATTCTGAGTTAAATTTTAGTAGGGATCAGAGAGCCAAAACTGGGAACAAGACTGCCAGAAAATCCTTATTTAATTTTGAAGGTAGCTTTTGGGATTTACTAGACTGCAGAACGTTAATTGCTTCAAATTGCAGAAGGAAAAGAGAGACACGACTCTTAGTGATGGGTGATGTCAGTTTTGGTGACTTGACATGCAGGATTGTGATATCCTTGCATTGTCATTACAGCGAGCTGAGTAAGCAAACTGCAGACCCTTTGGAAAATTGAAAAGCAAAGTTAAATCTCCCAACAAAGAGTCTGCAAAATGCAGGCAAAGCTAATTTACGTGAAAGTTGGCACGTGGAAGGCTAATGCTTCAAACGCTACCCTTCCTTTGGGCAGAGCTGCTGTGTAAGAAGTGAAACTGCTTTACAAAAGCCCATCAAAAGGGACCAGAAGTGCTTTAAAAAAAGCAGTGTGTGTGTGTAATGTTCTGTACGATGAAGAAGAGGTGGAAGAGGTTTGGTGTTTTGTGTTTTTTTGTTGTTTGTTTTTTTTTTTTTTTTCCCTCTTGAACAGCTCCTAAGGCTGCATCCAGCTGTTTGTAGTATTGCCTTGAATGTGAGCAGCGCTCAGGTTATGTGTGCGTCTGTGGGCAAGCGTAGCACCGGATGTTGCCTGAAGGTTTGAAAGCAAAACCCAGCCCTGTGGCCACAGGCAAAGTGCAGATTAGAGAGGTTAAATTGCTCGTATTTCTGGGTAGGCATAAAAATAGCACAAGATCGCTTCTCCCTCCCTCTCCCTCTTCAGGCTAATGGTTCTGGAAAGAAGTGAGCTGCACGGTCTCACCGGCAATGACCACGCGACCCTTTGGGGCAGAGGTTGTTTTCCAAAGACACCTGGCTGCCTGTGCAGCTGGTGTAGGTCAGGGAGCGAATCCAGCCGGGTTCTGCCTCCTGCGGGGCTGTGTATCTCGTCAGGAAGGCTGGCTGCTTGGGTCCGAGGCAGCTGGGCTGGGAAGCGGGAAGGATGGGAAGTGCTGGTCCAGAGAAGGAGCTGCATGAAGTGTAGATCGGGAAGGGAAGAGCCAATTTTCTAGCAAACGGGTAAATAAGCAGATGCTAACAGAGCTGTTTGATGTTAAACGTAGCCAAAACAATTTGGGGCAAAGGCGAATCTGGTTCTGTGCATCTAAATGTGTTTAAAAAAATCTTTGGATTTGTGCACCAGTGTTGAAAGAGTTTGCATGTGCTGGGAACCCCTTCTCCCTCCCTCATTTTTGCATTGTTTCGTCTCTGCAAAAGAAGCTTTATTAAAGCACGTGACTGCAAAAATACAACTTTATGGGGGGGGAGGGGTGGGGGGCGATGAGACGATGATGACGTTTTAGAAGCGTGGGAGCTAAATGTTCTGTGAAAGTTTATTTTTGATAGACTAATTTTCAAGACACCTGCAACTGGAAAAAAGTCAAGATTGTCCAAAAGTTTTTAAAAGCTGGAGACTTACATGCAAACTTAGGTTTGGCGCTGCTAAAATAGACCCTTTGAAAGTGAAACTGTTGTCTACCATGATTCTATATAGACCTGAGCTTTCTGCTGAGCACCTGGTGATAGTGTTTAAGGAAATTTGTTATTCCTGTAAGAAGGCAAAATGTAATATGGTAACAGGTTACACGGGCTGGAGCATTTGCTATTGCAAGAATGCATTTATATCTGCGTGTTGTATACGGAGGCAAAACGTGGGCGCAGAAGGCAGTGATGTGTTGGGTTGCTGTTGTGGCAAGTCCTCGCTAAAGAGGTGCGAACTTCCAAGGATCGTAGGAGGCATCTTCACCTCCTTCACCTCTGCCGTGCGAGGAAGGGCAATACGTGCGATGTCTCCGAGTGGTGAGGCAGCAGGCTGCCGAGGAGTCTCTGAGCCACAGCCTCTGTTGCGAGCAGCGCAGTGAGACCTATTTACTCATTCACAAAGTAGATTTTCTAGCAAACGTTGAGACTTACCAGCAAATGGCCGCTGCTGATCTCAGTAGTTTTGCCCCCGTTGGAAGGGGAAAGGCAGGCTTCTCCCAGGCTCCTCCAGCTGAAACATGGTCAGTGCCTCCCGGGACAAAGGTCCCTAGCCAGGGAGGGAAGTGCTGGCTCTTTTGGCTTCTCTCTTTCTCCTGGCATTCAAATTACCTATTAAACTGTCACCCTGCCTCTAAAGCCCCAAGGAGAAGACTTCTTGTTGGGCACCGCACAGGAACATTGTGAGAGGAGCACTGAAGGATGCCCAGAGGAGCGAGGCGGGGCAGGACCAGGGAAAGCAAAGGAAAACACGACTCAGAAGGCACCCGGGAGTGACTGGTGCCTCAGGGAGGATGAGGATGCAGGGTCGGTCCTGAGGTCCGGCTAGGAGAAGTTGGTCAGTGGGCTTGACAAAAGCTGTTTGGGTGGAGGGTAATGGTGAGTGGAGGGTGCGCTGTGTGTAATGATTGTAGGTAAAGTGTTCAGTGAGCAGCGGGCTGGTGTTGGGTTTTGAGGGTTGTTCAGAGAAACAGATGCCTTGACCTGTTCTGGTCAGACCGTCATGGGAATGACACAAGGTTGCTATCTCTGTGCTGCACGAACCAAACGTTTCTGTGCGCGGCCTGTGCCTCCAGCGGATTTTTTGGCAAAGCTTCACAAAACATTTTTACCGTTTCCTCTGTCAGTAAAGCTCAGTAACGAGAGAGGGGATGCTGCTCTCAAATGACAAAATACTTGTACTTTGTATAAATTGGTCTCATAGTTCTAAGTTGATTAAAGTGCTGGGTTTCAGCAGAAGCTGCACTTAACGGTATAACAAACGCACCTGAAAGGTTTCCTTCTTCTCGTTACAGATGGATGGTGATAGCTCCACAACGGATGCTTCTCAGTTAGGAATTTCTGGAGATTACATTGGTGGCAGTCACTATGTGATACAGCCTCACGATGGTAAGAAATGTTACAGAAAGTACTACTATTTCTGTGTGTATATGTATATCTGTTTCCTTCCAGTTCTTGTATAATTCTCTGCTATCTTCTCTCAAGCTAAGAATTTGCAATTGTTTGTATTCATAATGCCTCACTGTATAAAGCATTTTTTCATCGGTCTGAAGGTGGGGGTTGGATTTTTCAATGTTGACACTGAGTCTTTTGGGGTGATGGCAAAAAAAATCATGTTCTAGGAAACAATTTGTATTTTAACATGACATTAAGAATGCTTGGTGTTCAGCAGCCGCATACACCTCTGTGCATAATATAAAGAAGATATTGAACACCCATAAAGGTACCCTGGTGTTACATCTATTTAATTATTTCTACAATGTTAATACACTGGGCTTTCAAAAGTTCTTCATCCTTCAGTGTAAGATTTTAAACTTAATTATTGCCTGCTGTCTATCAAATACAATTTCTGTTAACTTTTCTTTATTTCATTAGACACAGAGGACAGCATGAATGATCACGAAGATACAAATGGCTCAAAAGAGAGTTTTAGAGAACAAGACATATATCTTCCAATTGCAAATGTGGCAAGGATAATGAAAAATGCCATACCCCAAACAGGAAAGGTAATACCCTTGTCTGGTAACGAAAGCATATTAATGAGTTTTATTCCTTCCTCTGAGTGAACCTGAGCTGGTAGAACAATACATTTTTCCAAATGATCCTGGTTTATTGGAGAAAAGCCTTCTAAAAAAAACCAAAGCAAACAGACAAACAAACAAACAAAAAAAAAAAAAAGGAAAAAAACCTGGGCAGGAGGTGGTTGAGACCAAGTCCATTTTTCTTAGGTTTCTGAAAGCTTTTAGCAACTGCTGTAATTAGAGTATCCACAGCAGTGCTCTTCATAGGGCTTTCAAGAGCTTTCTTTTTCTAAGATGTGTTCTCTGAAATTGTCATAACGGGTCAGACTTGGTGACAATCCCATATCAGTAAGAATATTTTTCTATGTGATTCTCTCTTATGAAATTTAATCTGCTTTTATTGAGGTGTATAAAATTTGGAATAAGTGAACCATTTTGAATTAAATAAAAATCCATTCCTCATCCTGGTTAGTCCTCCATTTCACGAATCTTTACATGTCCAAATGCCAAAATGACCAAAGAAGTCTGCTTTATACCATGTAGCAGATAAGGCCAGATATTGAAAGACTTATTTTATTTCTTACGTCTCAGAATAGACTTTTTAATGAATTCTGTGGAGCTGGTGATTGTATAAGCATTTGACCGTTCTACCTGTTTATCTTAAACTTTTGCAGGGCTCCTATTACTTGTTGTTTCTCTATTGTATTCCACTACAATTCCTGCCCCAGTAACATTTCCTCTAGCTAAAGCTGATTTTTTTTTTTTTCTTTTTTGAGATCACTCTAAATAGAAGCAAGACATAATTTACTTGCATCTGCTTGTACTTTCATAGTGTTCAAGGCTTTCTGGAGATCTGGGTGTTACATTTATATCTTTGCTGCGAAAATCTCTTCACTAGTCCATATTGTCATAAATTTTTAGTGATCAAGATGAGATTTTTCTGAAGAATTCAGCATATGGGATGTCAAGCTATCTTGAAAAATCAGGGAGGTTTTTGTGAAAAACTGCAGGGGAAGCTGCTGGCTGATGAGTACTTCTGAAAATCTTGCCCTATGTGTCTGAAAATACCAGAGGAACTAGTGAAGATTCTACATACAGTTACGGCTTCATTTTTTTTTTTTCTAATACAAATAGGTTCTTCTCATGTAAAGCATAAGAATCTTAATTATTATAATCTTTCAGTTGGTTCCTGTCAGCTTCCCAAATAATCATGAGTAATGCTTACTGTTATTTTAAGTCAGGTAAATTACTTTTGTCCAGCTGAAAACCATAATCAAATTTGCTTATTGCATTCTTGCCAGGGGCATATATTTGTTCATTTGAATTCTCATTTGGGAAATTTATTCCAGAATAATAAAGCATTAGAGAGGCTTGCTACTAGGCATATATTCTAGTCCCTGAATCCGGTCAGGATAAAAATACTTGTCCTTGCCGAATCTGTGCGAATGCACTGCAGTGGAGTTGGAACTGCTGGGCCTATTAAAAGGAAGATGGAAGCGGGCTACGACATTGTAATGAACGAGTTTAAAGAGAAGGCGTAGGTAAGCAAAGTAAGCAATACTGAGATGCATCTATATGTAAAAGCTTGTACAGAACATAGTTATGACTTCAGGAGATCCCGGCAGTTCGCTGTGTTGCTTGAAATAGTAAAACTTGCGTTAAAATCATGTTGCAGCTGTGCTTACATAGAGCAGTGATGACATCCAGTGGTTCCCTCACGTACGGGTGTTGCCTAAGTGGGTATTATCAGGTTTTGGGATGTTGCCTTTATTATCTCGTGTATTCTTTTGTTTTTTGTTTTTTAATCTTCTTGCGTCTTTATTAATCATTTTATTATACTTTTTCCTTACTAGATTGCTAAGGATGCAAAGGAATGTGTGCAAGAGTGTGTAAGTGAATTCATCAGCTTTATAACGTCAGAAGCAAGTGAGAGGTGTCACCAAGAGAAAAGAAAGACCATAAATGGAGAGGATATTCTCTTTGCCATGTCCACCTTGGGGTTTGATAGCTATGTTGAACCTTTGAAGTTATACCTCCAAAAGTTCAGAGAGGTTGGTGTATACTTCAGTGTTTCCTCGCTTACTTAACCTGGTTGTGTTTATCCTTAGCTCCCTGTCATTGTAATTGTATACTGGCTAACTTGCACAGTATCTCACAGCTGTTGTCAGGGACTAATGTAATGTTTAAAAGCATTCCAGAGGATATCAAGAGAAAAAGGAGTAAGTAAGCATTTTGATTAGACTTGCTGATTCAAAGTAGTTAAAGCTTTCAACTGAATAAATTCTCTAATGGATTGCTGGTAGTAAATCACTCTGTTCTTTAAAGGTGCCTATTAAGAATACTTAATTCGATCTTTGAGTTCAATCAATAAAACTGTACTAGACTGCATCCTCTGAGGAGCTAGCCTAATGCCTATTGTTTGTCTGGGCTTCAGATCTGCAAAAGAAAAAGTTGGTTTTCTCATGTTGGAATAATGATTCACATGGAAGGCTAGCTTCGAATTTTTCTTTTTTAAATCTGTTTTTTAGCCTGTCCCTCAGTTTGCTTTTGATACATAGTACGTGCTAGGTATGTGATCCAAGCAGTTTAATTTATCCCTTCTCTAGCAGAAAGTGACTTTTTAAATTGCTGCAAGGAAAAAAAAAAAAACAAACTTTTTCAAAAGAAGTTGCTTCTGCTTGGGTTTTTTGTTCTCGTCCCCCATTCCCCTGCTTCCTGTCTGACGACCAAAGAGAATTATGCTTGCTTCCTTCTTTACTTTGGTGTTTTTACGTCAGAATACCAGATTTAACAAAACAAAGGTATTTTTATCCAGTGACCTCTCTTCCTCGTAGTCCTGAATGAAGAAGTTGTTCAGGGTTAAAATGATCTGGGGGAAAAAAAAAAAGTGAAGCAGGTATGTCTAAATTGGCAGTGCTGTAGATAGAGATGCTCTTAAGACTTTCTTTGTTCTGTAAACCTAAGTTTTTTAATTAATGGGGTCAGACTCGCTAGTGATATTTAATTTGCTGATAGCACTTGAAGCTTCCCCTTCCCAGAAGGTCATTTGCTGTGATAACTGAGTAACGGGAGGTGTAATCTAAAAATTGAAGTAGTGCTGTGTGCTATCTTTTTCCAGTTCCGTGCAGCAGTTGCATGTGCTGTCAAAGTGCTCTGTGTGCTTTAATTAAGAATGCAAGTAGTGCCTAACTAGTTTCAGTACTTCTGGAGAAGTCTGAAGTGCATCTATGCTACTTTCATTCTGAAGTGACCATTTTTGCACATACATATGCTGTGGTAGCAGAGTAGTGGGATTGGGTTTTAATTGGATGGATGGATTGGATGGTTTTGCTCATCAGTTTTAAACCTTCATTCCAGCTAGTTCTGTCTTCAGGGTACTGTGTATAGTGAAATATTTCTGTTTTGTAGCTTAGTATTTAGTCTGCATCACACAGTTGCAGAGAATACTTTTTATACCCATATTATTTTCTTAGATGTTCTTATGTAATAGCATAGAGCATCAAACTTCATAGTTGTAAAACTGCATGCAGATGACTGGGAGCCTTGGCTTTCTGTGCTGATATCCTTTCTGGCTGCAGTCCTTGACGTGGGGAAAGAAATCCAATATCTTGGTTTTAAATGTCAACTCTTAGTTGTATGATGATGCCACTTGCTTGTGGTTGGTAAGCAAATGTTGCACATTCTCAGTAGTTCTCAGATTCTGTGATTTCTTGTAAATGCTCTTAACTGCTCCTTCTGGATTACTGCAGATCTTTGATTTTCTGCAGAAGGTGAAAGCCTTTCTTAGAACTACACAATCCTAGTTTGCAGAGTCTTTGTTTCTGAGGAGTATGGCTACAATGAAAAACACCCTTCATATAGTCTTGTACTGTGCGCATTCTTAAATCCAATAGTTTTACAGGTGTTTGTGCAGCAGCTGCAGTTTGAAATCAGTGACTCTTCTGCAAGTTCCAAACCTTGGCTAGAGCTCTTGGGGTTTGAAACAATCTCAAGCCAACTGTACTCTAATACATTTCTTTTTCTTTTTTCTTTTTTTTTCTTTTTTCGCCCCACCTCTCCAGGCAATGAAAGGAGAAAAGGGAATTGGGGGAACAGTTACAACTGGAGATGGTCTAAGTGAGGAGCTAACAGAGGAAGCATTTAGTAAGTAATACTTTTTAATTTATTGTATTATTACTGTGGGTTTTCTAAAAACAGCACTTCCTTTAGACATCAGAATTCTTACTTGAGGAATACATCCTGGACTGGCCACATGTTACACCTGTGATCCATTGAGATTTTCATTTAAGATGTCTGGAGGATAACCTGTGCTCAGATAAACTCCTCCCAGTCAGTAGAATTTATGGTCAGAATGAAGTAATATAGTGATAAATGGTGGCACTCTCATAATAGCTAATGTCAACTGTGGAAGATTTTTAAATGCATACATTATTAGTGCCAGTATTTTTTCTCTACACTTAAACACAGATTGTAATGAAACGTGCAAACTTTTTTTTTCTTTTTTTCTCCCCCCCCCCCCCCCCCCCCTGTCCCCAGTAGCTACATATTTAGGCCACATTCGTTCTACTTGCAAGAGTGTTGGGGAAAAAGTAAAATAAACTCCACTTGATGACTTGAGGAGCTTGTCTTTGAGAAATGAGCCAGAGAAGAACATAATCTTCATATAATTCTAAAACACTTAGTATTCCTTAGATTCAAAAGAATGCACAGACTGGCAACTCAAATGTGTAGGGCAAGGAGCATCATACGCATTCACTGTAGTTTTTCTTCCTTATACTGTAAATTAAAGCCTGACACTTGTTGGGACTTCGTGTTGGTTTTGTTGATGCTGGATTCTTGCATGTAGTCTTCACCTTGGCTTTTAAATGTTACGGGATGGTGATCTTGAAGCTGATACAAGAAGAACTAGGAGGCGCAGCTCTAGTCATATCTACTGATGAGATTTAGTTTTTCAAGTATCTGATAAACCTTCTGTTTAAAATCACTGGTAAATTACTGAACTAGCAAAAATTCAAAGCCTGAGGACTGAAATGACCTATTCAGGGTGTGACACACACTTTGCTCCCTGTATGATGACTTTGGCTGCATAAAACAGTACAGACTCTTTGGGTCTCTACTAGCCTGGAAGATAAGCTCATAAAACTGGCTGGAAATTAAGAATCTAAACCTAAATATTGTAGGGGACTTACAGAAAGCTTTATTTTTTTTTTTAATATGACTATTTTAATTTTATAATTAAAGATTAGGGAATGCAAATAGTCTTATCCATACTCACTCATATGTAATAGCTTTGGTTCAGAAGTAGTAAGACACTAGCACAACTGTAGGCCCAACTTATCTTGGGTGTGTTGCTGATGACTTCTGGATTGCAGCTGTTGGGAGTCTGTCCAGCTTGGAAGCTTGTCAAATCAATATATAGAAATTGTTCTAAAAGCTTTATTTTGTATATATTCTGATTTGCACTTCAAGCATTTAAAGTGCAGCTCAAGAGTTGAGGGAGAATATATAGTTGGAAACTTCTGATTGTGTCTGTGTCCCATATCTTATTTTGTTTGGGCAAAGAGGCAAATTCACAAAAAGTTTATGCTCTGGACGCTCGTGCTCTGCTTAGCCTGAGTGCAATGCCCACCAGAAAATGGAAACCAGAAAAAAGGAATCCCCTTACATCTGTGGATCCACTGTCCCCTTCCCAAATCCGATATGGTCCCTGTTAAATGGCAGAAGGGTGAAGATCTGCTACTAGTCGCTTGTTTAAATATCTCAGGCCTGGGAGCCTCAATATGCTCTATGAAATAAGCCTTAATTTGCTACCATTTGAAAAGAGCAACTTCGGAAGCGAATATTAAGTCTTGGCAGGATGTAAAGCAGATGTTGCAGTAGTAGAAGAAGAAAAAAAAAATGTTCTGTAAAATAACTGATCATGTCAAGTGCTGCAGGTATTTCTCTCCATAGGGGCAGCTAGAGATCTGTTCACAACAATCGTCTCACTGCAGGAGTAGCAGTAATAGCTGTGCTACTGTAGCATAATGCTTAGCTCTTTGCCTTAGCCTAATACCAGGGCTGGGTCAGAGGCTTGGCATTAAACTGTGTTGGATGTGGAGCACGGGCATCAAAGGGCCATAAAATTTTGGACCTGCCAGAGCCACTTCTCAGTGTGATCTTAATGCATCTCATAACTCGCAACTTAAGTATTTGAAAACTAGTACAATGAAGGTAGGGAAAAAAAGGCCCAACTAAAGACCCAGTTAAAAAAACCCCAAGTATCAGCTTTCAAATGAAAGCTGTTAGGATTATAGTGTGTTTTCAGATTTTTTTTTTTTTTTATGGATTATACACCTTATTTATAGATAGTAACAGCCATAATTCAGAAAGAAGAAAGCCCCATTGTTTATCTCCTATCAGAGAATGTTATGCTACAGTGACTTAACTTACAACTTAAGAGTTTTGCTGCTTTGCTTCCAAGGAGCGGTTGTAACATGCCTGCTCTGAATGTCACAGAGCTCAACGTACGTGTTATTGTGAAGGTTTCTCTTAGAGCATCACTCCCTGCGTTTTCTCTCTAAATCTCAGAAGTACTTTTTACTCCGTTCATTGGCCTGGTCTCTCCTCTATGAAATTCAGAGCTCTTGTGCGTACCCTGAAGGCATGCTGAAGTCAACCACTGTAATGTCAGGCTCTGGCAGTCCCTTTTTTTTTTTTTTTTTTTTTTTTGTCATTGCCTGTCTCTTGTTCGTCTCTGCTGCCTTCCATGGGGCTTCCACATTACGGAGTCCCTGATGGATCCTGTTTTATAAAGAAGCGCAATGATTTGAGTTCCTCACACATCTGTATGCTCAAATGCTAACCTTATGTCTAAACAAACCAAACTGAAATCTCCAGGTTTCTTGGGATATTGAATGCCGGAGATTGCTTTTTCAGCGATCAGGATGGCAAACTCCATTTGCCAGCGTACAGCTGTGTATGTTCTGCTTCATATATGCACAGGGGAAGAACAGGGTGGAGTCTTACTTTTAGATTACCTGATGCAAAATTAAGTTGAATTTTGTTTCAGTGTTTCTTCTTAATGGGAATAAACTTCTTTACTTGTAACAGTAACAAGCGTGTCTATATGCAGTGTAGGATGGTAGCTGTCAGGTGAGGGATGGTTCCATATTCCTGGAGTGGCCCCCAATTAAAGGTTATTTAATGGTGACAGGCACATCAAACGCGGCTCTGTGTATCCTGCAGTTCCCATCTAACTTTCTTAACATGCTCTTTCTTTCAGCTAACCAGTTGCCAGCAGGCTTAATAACTACAGACGGCCAACAGCAGAATGTTATGGTCTACACAACATCATATCAACAGGTACTGTATCCCGTCCCCTACTCTCCCTTCTGCTGCTAAAATTCAAATGCTAATTCAGCTGCCCTGTTCTGAAAGATGGGAACTAATTTTATTTAGTCCTTTGGTGGTGGTTGTCATGACATTCCAACACTGTGACAATTCAAGGCTGCTAGCTGCAATGCAGTTTCAGAAAAGATGCCTTTGAATGTAAGCTTGTGTTTTCTTTCTCTAGATCTCTGGTGTTCAACAAATTCAGTTCTCATGATTTGAAGAAAACTTTGTATCTGGGAACACAAGACGGAAAAGCTGTGCAACTCTAACGAAGAGGCAGTTTTAATGACTGGTGAAGAGACTTATCTCTTTGTATATTAAATAGCTGTAATGTAGCTACCTGAAGCTTGACTAATTGAGGTGTGAGTTCTGACTCAAATCTTTTTCATGATGATTTTAAAAAAAAAAAAAAAAATTGGATTTTAAAGGTATTAAAGTATTTTTGTTTTGTACAAGAGTTTGTTGCTCTGTATAACTCCTGTATGCATTGTATATTGCAATTTATTACTGTCAGAGATTTGTAGACAGTTTCTTATTTTCATATTGAATCATGTTACTTTTGTAATTCAGGTAAACAGCTGGGTTAATTCATGTTTACCCTTTGAATAAAATTGTAAGGGTAAAGTTCATTTTTGAATGCAAGTTGCCTTTATTATAAAGATTGAGTTGGTCTTGGTTATATAACTTGTCTTGCATGACAGCCTCAACTAACTTTACATGCCAGCATATTTATTGAAATTTTGAAAGGGACTTTTTCCTCATGAGACTAGAAGCTCAAAAGAATTGCTACAACTGTTTTTTATGTAACTTCAGAATTAAAAAGTTAATCAAAAACAACCAATGCTCTACTGCATTTAGAGGCTTAGAGCTTAGTGTTGATGAAAACACTGCCTGTGTGTGATGCAGGTCTTCATTTCTTTTTTTTTTTTTTTTTTCAGTTGCATTAATTCTCCTTAGACTTACTTTGAGATATTTAAGGTAGTCTTTGTGCTACTGGAATAATTCTTCCTTTTTATGTATGGTTTTTAGAATCCAAAACTTAGACATTCAAGGGTAGTGGGGGGTGGATTTTATAGTCCTTGTGGTAAAGGATCTCATTTTAACTTTTTACTGAAATGTTTTAAGGTTTCTTGTGAGACTGTGGGAACTCAAATGTGTTAGCGACTTTCTGTGTACAGGCTGTGCGCGCGCGTGTGTGTGTGTGTGAGTGATTGAAACTTGGAACAAGTGATACAAATCTGAAATGGAAGACAGACTTCTAGTTTGCTCTCTCTTTCCTGGTTTTGCAATAAACTCTACCTAGATAATGTAGTTCTGTATATTTAGTGAGCTGTTCTTAGTAGCATTGCTGTTTCTTTAATAATTGGGTGGGTAATTTTGTTAGATGCAATGTCTTAGCCCGTTAGGATAGGGGTGGTGGGTTTAGCAATGTATCTTACTCAGACTGAATTTTGGGACCTTTGATATTTTTACTGTTTGCAGTGGACTGAAATGTAATATAATAATTATCTTTCCACATAGCTGTCATTAATTTAAGCAAACCACACCTTGAACCTGTTGCCATATAATTTCTTGCTGGTTTTGTCTTTTTCTCTTTTTCTTCTTTTTTTTTTTTTTTAAGTAACAATTTAATATTGGGAAAATAGTTTAAACTAAGACATCCCAGAAGCCTGAAATAGCCAGTTCTTTGCTAAACAAAAATTTTATGTATGTGCAGGTTTGAACAGTGTTTCTTACAAATTAGCATCATGCTGGCAGAGCCTCCGGAGGCGATCCAGTGTATTTTGTGGCAATCTGGGCAGATGTTCTGGGTTTTGTGGCAGTCTGTCAATCTTCAGCAGCTCTTGCTGAACAAATGGAGTTTTTCATTAAATGTACAAATGAATAACACAATCTCTACACGAGCCCCTTCTGTTTGTATTCTGTTTATTTCAGGCCATCATACCCTGTTCTTGATGTTCCCAGATTTGCAATGGAAAAAGCTGTGATCTCAGCTAAGGAGAAGCTAGGAGAGGTTTGGCAGTTGGATGTGCAGAAAAGGGGCTGAGGTCATCCGTCACATTTGCTTGAAACCAGCTACATTTTTCAGTCTGCTGTCTCTTCTGTGAGTTTAGGTTAAAGTGGTTGGAGTTTGTGGTTTACTCACTATCATGTGAGCCAAGGAGCTGATGCTGCTTTGTTTTTCTTCTTCTTTCTTCTCCCCCTCACTCCCTGAGGTCCAGGGACAAAACTGCAAACCAGCTTGCTCATTCACTTCCCGAAAATACACAGGTAGAAGTAATAGTGCAATGCTTTGTTTCATCTCTCTCTGAAACCATTCACCTAATAAAGTTTGCAGGGTACTGTAGTGCTGGTAAAACAAACGTGGTCTGAGGAAACGCGTGCCTAATTTATATCAGTAGTAGCACAACCACTGCGGAGTCTTTATTTTTGTTAAACAAACTGATACGTGTTCTCACCTTTCTGTTTGTAAGTACTCAAAGTGTAAAAGTAGCTTAGACCCAAACTAAGAGCGACCATTGCTGCTGTATCCCATCTGCTTCTACAAAACTGCTGTCTGTGGTCCTCTGAATGTCTTGTTTGAACTAACGTAACCCCAAATTGAGCTTGAGGCAGCTGTGGCAGCCTATGCTAAAACTTGGAGAAAGGCTTCTTGAAATAGAGGTGGTGTTCAAAGATCTTTTTGCAAGCACAGTGACTTTTTTTTTAGGTGTCTTTCCATGACACAAGCAAATTTTACTACATTAGTGTTTTTTTTAATGAATTTTTGTCTGACCTGATCCTTCTGATCTTTCTTTCTAGAGTGCTTGTGGTGTCTTTAAAAGCACAGAAATACTGTTATCTCTAGTCAAAATGCAGTTATGAGAAAAGCTAATTTAGATAGCGTTCTGCTACATCCCATTTTCATTACAGGCTTAATGGGAGCAGAGGCTCTGCCTTTACCAGTCTTGCTGATGTATGTATACATCTTTACTATTTTATTTATTCCTCTGTTCTGGTCTCTACTGAACACTAAAATATGTGGCTGGGGGGTGTAGCCAGAACACAGAGGGAGTCTTGGCATGAGGCGATGCATCCTAAATATCTACTGACCCATGCTTATCTGCTTGTAGCTAAAAATCAATCCAAATTAGGTGGGCTATACTTGAAATAGCAGTCTTCCTTGAACTGCACCCTGGATACACTGTGAATCACGTCAGATTAGTAGATGGTCCCTATTGCAGAGTTTCAAGATGATGCTCTTTAACATGTTGTAAGCATATATATAGGTGATTTCTCTCTTGCCTTCGGCAGGAGGGGAAGCGTGTGGGAAACTGCACACGCACAGGAGGTTCCTCAATATCAAAGCAAGACAGCAGAGAGGCAAGGGCTAGTATTTTCCCCAGCAGTCATGATAAGAGCTGGCAACAGCCTTGCTTAGTTATAAAACTCTTCATTTTGAAGAACTCTGAATTTGATTAATGTTCTAGTTAAGTCACATAGACTCTCTGCTTCAGTTATAATTACAGTGATAAGACATCTTGCTTTTAAGTCACTGCATTCCCAAATGGTGCAGTCTAGGCTGTTTTCAGTTTTGATTTGTACTGAATAAAGTAGAAGAAAGGAAATTTTTCACTTAAATTTGAAGTTAATTTTCTTATGCTTACAGAGGGGAAAAAAAAAACCAAACCTGTGTGTAGATTCTAAGTGAATAATGCCACAGGGAAACTATATTTTATATGGGGCCCAAGCAGTCCTATAGGAAGAAGTTAAATATTGATAACATGGACAATGGTTACTCTTGTATTCTCCTTTCAGATTGGTTTGGTGAAAAGAGCAGTGGTGGACAGATGCCTTTTGGCTGCGGTACAGGTTAATACACGTACCTCATTGAAAACACAGACCAATTTCTCCTCTTTGAAAATAAGAGATGTTGTTCTGGCATAATCATTCACGCTCCCACCCTTTAAAAGGCTGAAAAATATGCTGAAGCAACCGAATATCGATCTGTTTACCTATTGATTTGTGAAATTGGCATGATAATGGACTGCAGTGTCACCTCTGACCCTGCGCGGACATCCACGGCCAAATGCTCTTGGGAGTGAGGGCAGTTTGCTCCTATGCACGATAGTTTCCAACAACTTGGTGCCAGCTGCACCACTGCAGCCTCCCAGTATGGCTGTGGGGGCGGTGAGAGATGCGAGGCGGTGCACAGCAGCTCCGAGGGTGTTGGCTACGCTGGTTTAGGAAATCTTCCAGGCAAATTGCCAGGGTTGTTTCCTGGAGTATCTTAGTGCAGCACACTGGGCCAGGAGATCCGTTCATCAGGAGCAACGGCACCCGATTCGCTTTTGTATGAAAGAAAACTATTGAGGGTGTAAATCTGCTGGGCAGAGGAGCATCCTTCAGGCTGCTAATCTCATCTGTGCGTGCCAAGTATTTAATCTGGCCCAGCCCACAGAGCATCAGAGTCGGCAGCTGACTTTTAGGACAGAGCTGCCTTCAGAAAGGGTTTGGTTTCTGGCTAACAAACGACAGTGATACGAGGCTCAGTGCTCACCCCTAGAAGGCACATCAACGGCAGCGCGTTGCAAACAAAGTTTTAGCAGCAATTTATTCCTGGTCGGAATCAGCCCAGGTTTGTGATCCTGTCTGTTAGAGGCGCAGACTGCTTTTCTCCAGAAACCACTGGGCGCAGCCTGACTCCTCCCCTGCCCTTGGGCTGACAGTGACTAAAGCACTTTCCTGCTGCTCCTAAACTGTGGTCACTGTGCATCTTCTCTGTGCCCAATAAAAGAACGAAAAAGAGTTGTTTCCAACTCAAAGCGGTTCCCTGCCCTGCCTCAGTACGCAGCTCTCCCCAAACTGAGGGTGGGGCACAGACCTAGCCACTGGTCATAGCTTGCCCAGTGACAACTACAGCAGAAAACTAATTTCTTAGCTGTATTTGCTTCAGGTGCGTCTTTAGCATGACAGAAACAAGAGAGGCAAAATTAGAGAAGACTCTTTTTTAAATTCAACGAAATAATTCAGTAAATAAGGGCAGGGAATCTGTCTGAGATGACATGACTGCGATAACGAGAGTATCTTCCCCCCCAGCTCCAGGACGCACAGGTTTGTTTCTGCAGCATCCAACTCCTTGGCCATGAAATCCAAACCCGCCCAGGTGCCCGAGCTCCCCGTGTAACGTAACACACCGGAGAAGTGACGGGGCGAGCAGGAAGCTGCCTGGAGCCAGCCGGCAGGAAAAGCCAGGCACTGGGGGAGAAAGGAAAGGATCGAAATCTCACCTCTAGCCAGCTGGAAAGCATTTCTGCAACGGGGAAACAGGCTCCGTCACTTTGGGATGGGAACGCAGAGGCTGCGGGGCCTGGGGAGTGCTCCGTCAGAGGATGGGTCCGCTCCTCCTCTATTCAAAACCAGCAGCCAGAGCCATGTTTTACAAGCCAAGCAGCTGAAACCCGTCCAAAGTTCGTCTTGAGTGGATGCAGCGAGATCAAGTTCTGTACTCACCAGAAAAAGAAATATTGACAATAACTGGCACTTACGCGTTGTCTGGCTTGACAGCTCCCACGTTGCTTCAGATGGCTCAGCAGCACCTTTCTACAGCAACTTCATCTTCCTAACCTTCTAACAGCAGCACAAATACAAGAAATGGATCTCAGTAACTGATCTTTGAAGAGTAACTACACAAATAGTCTGCATTTATACTTAAACATTTATGCTGTAATGTAAGTTTACATGTAATGTAAACCTCAAACTGTTAGATTGAAATTTCAAGTCTTTTTTTCCAAGACTCGGAGAGTTGCTCCCAGGCTCCGAACATTTTCCTTCCAGAGCACAGTATAGAAAGTCAACACATAAAAGTCTCCTCCCTGCTCAGGCGAAGTCCAATGAAGAAATAATTACAAAGCTGCTACTAAAAAGAAAAAATTGGGGTACTTCTTAATGCTGCTCAAAGTTACGAGCTGCTACTTGTACCTAATAGCTTTTTGTTAAAGGAGAATTATGAGCACTGCCTATAAGAGAGAGACGGTTATCCTAAAAGGCAAAAACCGTTTAAATGAGAGAATGCAAACAAAAAGCCGACGATGCAAACAAAACCAAGGAACCGGTGGCTTTGAACCTCCTAAGATGGCACATACCCAGTGTGCCTCTTTTAAGAATCACTTGGAAATAATTGTATATTGATAACTTCCATGTGTGGATAACTGTTTTATAATTTCATCAGCTATAGAAACAACTCTCTGAACACTACTTACCATTTGGGATACACTGAAATGCTTCGTCTCTTTTTCTCTTTGAAGATACCATATCTGAGCCTTAAGTTTCATTTTAAGGAGCTGCTGTACCGACTTAGCAATTATGTCATATATTAAAAGCAGATGCTTGCGAGAGGCAAGAACCTCCTCAATAAAACAATGACAGCAAACCAAACCCAGCCCCAATTTGGTGGGTTGGGTTTTGGTTTTGGTTTTTGTTATTGGCAGGGCTGTAAGTTCAACAAACTATGTGAAGTACTTAGGCTTTTGGAGGATTTTGGGAACAGACCAAGGAGCCGCTTACGGAGTCCATTTTAGATGCCAGATTGTCACAACCTAACGTTAAGCACACGTGCATGGAGTTAGACAAACAGATCCAGTAGCTCACAGAGATCTCTTGGGCCTTCCTCCCATCGTAGCCCTCCTCGTCCTTCCCCCTCTCCCACCCACGCAGCCCCGCCCCTCCCCTTCTTTTGCTCCCCTGCTTCTGCCTCTTTGCTGAGCTGAGGAGCTCAGGAGAGCAAACTCCTACCATCTCGTACAATTTCAAATTAAACTGGGTGCCTAAAACACGTCAGCATCCCGCTGTCTCCAGGCACGAGTCTCCTGTTACCCGGTCTTTTTCTCCGCGCAGCAATTTCCGCTGCCGTCAATAGCGGCGGGGCCAGACGATGGCTGTTGCGCTTGACTGGGGAACATGTGGGCAAGGGAGGAGGGGGCAAAGGGGCCGTGTCTCCGGCACCGAACCCCACAGCCCTGGGCACCCAAGCTGTTTGCAGCCGGGGCTCCCCCCAGACCCCCACCGGGGGCTGGTGTTTGGACCAGAAACTGTTTCTAAGGGGATTCAACCACCGCCCCGTGGTTTGGGGAAGACTGGAAGACTCAGCCTCACAGACCCTGTCCTGTCGCTTGTCCTCGGGGCCCAGCAACACACCTGGGCTTGGCTCGTGGTTTCTATCCTAGCGGTATTTCCCAAACCAGGCCGGCGTAAGGCCACAGCAGGGGAAATTCTCTGGCTGACACCCGGCACCGTTCATTCATGCTGGGATCTAGCTGCGTGCCCAGCCTACCCCCACCTGCCCCACGGCAGGCCGTGGGGATTTCCTCTGTCTGGAGGAAGCGTCGGAGGTGCAGTGTCCTAAAGACTCATTCAAGGAGCAAGATGATCCATTTTAAGCTGATTCTCCTGCTATTTTCAACTAACTTATAGAAATTCTAATAAAAGAGATCTCCACTTAGCTTCCGATCAATGGAAACCACACCAAAATGAAGTTTTTCACAACTGCTAACAGGAGGAGGAACACATCAGCTGCTAACACAAGGCCAGCAGTTAATGCTCCACCCCTGCCTTAGGAATCTGGAAATGCTTCAGTGTCAGAACTGGAAGCCACAGAATAAAAGCCCTGGCCTTTAGCTTGCTAGAAAATGTTATAAAAATACACCAGGAACCAGCTAACACTATAAAGAAAAAAAAGTAATTCTGAGTTGTTTTTAAGATAAATTCATACAGCAAATTCAAGTCTGCCTTAAAGAGAAAAATAACTCCTACTCTGAGAATCTTACTAACAGAAAGAAAAAAGCACAATGAGGGGGATTCTTCGCTGTTTTTTCAGGTTTTCCCATTTGTTTTCCACTAATGCAAGGACCACAAATAACTGAAAATAAGGCAATAACAGTTACGCTATTGTAATAGCTAGGAACACAAGGAAGGAATCAATTTGAGGCAGACAGCTTTTAGCAGTTTCTTATGTGAAGTCTCTTAAAGAGGTCTAGAAACAATTCTATAGACCTTTCGGTTCACTCACACCTCTCTGCTCCCCTGCTTCTACAGACACGTATTACTTATTTCCCCAGGAGTTCCCCACAGTCAATTGCCATAAAAGTTTAGCAACTTGCCCTAAGACTGTGACACTTCGAGCAGAGTTGGACGTGCACACAATTCGTATCCTTACTAGAAGCCGCCCGAGCACGGTAAGCGCTCGCTCGTATCCCATCCTTTTAACAAACCGTAACAAAGCAATACCAAACTCTTTGCCACTTGGTTTGAACAGCAGCAACGCAGCTGGCGTACAGACAGGGGAAGCCATTTCAAAATTTCGTTTCAGAGGCCGCAGCCAGCAAGCCGCACGGCACAAAGGCCTGGCAGGGGGCAGAGTAATGGCGAGAGCACAGCAACCGCAGGGGAAACGGGGGAACCTCAACGAAGAAAAAAAACCCCCCGAGGTAACCAAGGAACAACCTGGGAAATACTTTTTATGGAAGAGTAACACTCTTACAATGCTTATCATTAAAAACCCTTCCTCTCCCCCCTCAAGACGAATATACTCACTCGCTCCTCTGAATCATCCCCTCTTCTAAAGAAGGGCAGAAGTTTGCACACGCACACCTTTGAAAAAAAAACCAGACATACGCTTCAGTGTTTACAGTGCGTTTGATAGGACAACCACTTTATTACAAAGAACAAACAATGCTTCGAAATAAGACTGATCAACTTGAATTGTACAAAATGTCAGTTTCCTTGTAGAGGTCATTAAGTAACAGGCTGTAAGACTAAGTTCACATCAAATTCGCTATCCTGAAACAACAGTAATATTTATTATAGCTTCAGAGTTTATGGCATGATCATGTGCTCTACTCCAAACTACATTCAAAAGATATTGCTATAATTACTTTGAAAACACAAAGTGTAGGTTATTGTTCGCTTCATTTCCGTTTCCACAAGAACGTTCTCAAGGTGAAGCCGCAGCAGCGTCTGCCGTAACCGCCACGGCTGTCCTACACTTACACAGTCACAACTTCCCTAAGGAGTTTAGTAAACCTAGACGTTTCTACAAGACGGATGCTGTCATCTGACAGATTTCAGCTTCTGTTACATGTCCTTTAGCGATACATGAAATAAATGGATAACACAGATTCTCAAAGAGCCGATGTCAACAGTCTTCCAAACGAATTTAAAAATCAAACAATCAATATTTGTCTGATATCTAGTTGATAGGCAAACAGGTGGGATTTAGACGTTATAAATACAGTTCTAAAAACAGACCACAAAGTGTATTTTACAGCGTGTACCACAATTTCATTTTAAAGTAAAACTGTGAGGAACTGAAGATTTGCATATGATCACTATTCAACATCACCCAACTTGGACAAAGAAGAGAAAGTGACATCTTATGTCAAGTCAGCTGAAGAAAGCACACTTACAAGGAAATTATACTTTTCATCGAAAAAGCCACAGTTTTACCCTTTGGTAGTTGTGACATACCCACTGAAAAAGAAATTGTGCAAAGCATGTGAAACCAAGTGCAAAAAAAACTCCACCCAGACATACCCAACAGATTTTATTCTTAAATAACAACTCTACAATCACAGCTATCAACCAACAAAATCAAAGCCACAAGTGTTTTCTCTAAAGGCTTCTTTCACAGTACTAATAAGAAAAACCAAGTTCTATTCTTCTAGTTAACCGCTCATGTGTACGGTATTTTAGTTATCAGACAGTATTGGTAGTGAGATCATACCTGATGAAATGGACCATTAAAACACAAATATCTTAAAGCCAGTTAACTTCAGGAAGAGTCCTATACATTCATACTATAAACACTGTTTAAAGTGAATCTGGGACATCTGTCATTGTCATGAACACAAGATTCTTCTCTGGAGTAAAACCACGTGTATTACTCCTTTGCCACAATTAACACTATTATAGCGATTTATGGTCCCCAGCACTTTTTATATGCTATGATAGCATGTGATGTGTTGTGATAATTAAGGCTGTATCAGCACTTCCATTACAACCCTGATTTTCAGGGTAGCTAAAACTTGGCTATTAAATCTGCTCTGGCATACTTGAGCTGTTAAATATCTAATATTTTCGTGATACTTCTCCCACCAAACCAGGCACATCTTTTCTTTTAGTTTATATATTTACAAACGTTCTTAAGACAAATTTAACTGGCAGAGGCAAGAAATTCTACCTTGACGTATAGTCTTTTGGCATTTGGGGCAAAATTAAAGTGCAAAGTATAAACTTCATTGCACAGTAAATAATTTAGATTTTATTTTAAAATAAATCTTATTTAGGTGCCTCAATCTATTCACCTAGTGACCATGTCCAACTCAGCCATTTTCCTCTACACTTTGGTAAACATAGGTTTATATATAGATACATAAATAGCATTTAAAATGTTTACCTTTATTTCACTACTGTGAACAAATCTTTTCTTTTAGCATAGGAATGGATCAACCTATTCCTAGAAGTAATGCTTGTTGAATTTATCAGCTAGCTAGTTAATGTAAAATGATGCATAGTAAAAGGGAGATACTGAACTTGATTGGTAGAATATACTGGTAAAGCAAACAAGCACTTAAGAAGATTAACTGGAATAAATATGTTGAAAGTTGCCATACGATATGTGCAAAATTGCTTACCATGTATTCTAAACTTTGGTTAAAATTTTCAGATTGAAGTTTTACAGAAACATTATGGAAGCAACACAAGTGATTACAAACACAGGAATGAGGTAAGTTATTATTAGTGCAAAAAGCAAGCATATGCTAAAAGCAAAGCATATGGATTTAAAAAAAAAAAAAAAAAAAAAGAGAATGAATCTCATGGAAGTTTTAATACAAGACCAAAAAGGTCTCCTGTAAACATTGGTATTTACAAGTTTAAGATTTTTACAACTACAAAAGGATAATTCTAAATATTAGTAGTGCATTTACAATGAATTTAAGTTTTTTTTTTTGTAATAAGAGAAATGATTAAGTTTATCTTTTTCCTTTTAAATCTTCAGGGGATATCTTTCAAGATTAAGATATTTGTTACAAATAGTAGAAAAATCATTTCTTTACAAAAAAGTATATATTAAAATATTTATACATTTTAAGTTACTATATAATAACTGGAAATTTCTTCCTTGTACTCAGGCACCACAATGAAGAATGTGGTATAAGGAACTGAAATCAAACAGAATTTGCTCGTATACCAAATCTTATGAATTATCTATGCAAGGTCTGTAGCAATCATGGGGACTCTACCTCAAATACTACTGCATGTGCCAATTTTGTATTTATCTATTTTTAATTTGAAACGGTGTATTTTTTACATTTCAACTGTCACTACCAAAAAGAGCTACTGGATAGAGTACGGTCCTCCATCCCACCATCTTGAATATAATTTCTACATGGTACTCATACCTGAGCAAGGCTGTATAACGCTGATGTTTCAAACGTAAAAAAGGTTATATATTTTTAAGATAAAAACAATGCAAAAATAAAATATTTGTAGCATTTACAAATAGTACAAGAGTTACATTAAACACTACATTCAAAACTTGAGATTTATTATGTTGTTGCTACTTTGAGCTTGATGTTTTCATATCTGCAAAAAGAAGGAGACATTGTTAAACGTTTCATAATTTCACATCGTGTACATGGTCAAAGACTTTCAAACAACTACCGTTTCAGAGTTCTGGGATACAGATCATGGTCAAAACCCTTGCCAGTTGAAGGGTTAAAACAGCATCAGAATGCTAAACATTACGGAAGACAAACTTCTTCACTTGTTACTCTCCATCTTAGGAAAACGCATGTTAAAAAAAACAGCAGTTGTGTATTCAACAGTTCACTTTCAGCCACACCCTGTGGAACACAGCTCACGAACAGAGAGGTCAGCTACACTGGTACAACAGCCCACTGCTCCCCGAGGGGGCGGGCACACTCCCTGTGCCCTGCTGCTCCTAACCTTCCTCCATGCTCACAGGGCCTCTTGCTGAGCAAAGCCAGCTCCCAACTAGCAGAAAGCTAAGCCAGAACGGGGAAGGAGTGGGATGAGAGGAGAAGCCAGCAAAACTTCTTGTTTTGAGCCCCTGACTTGGTTTACTTAAAAGGTGAGCCAGAACTGATCAGGCTAAAACCTAATCTTTATTTTCGGTGGATCCATTCCCATCCCGAACTCATCATGAACCTGTAGAAATTCAAGTGCAGGGACAAGAGGTCAAAACCTGTTCTTGCTGTAATACGGACTTTAAAGTGTATAAGCGTCACAAAAATGCACCTTATGAAAATTTTTTCTAATAAGGAGGGGGAAAAGATTGAAAAAAAAAAAAACAACCTGATTACACCCACGCACATAACTGGATTACTTGTTAGAATGAAAAACTTTGAGCTGAAGTGAAGCCAGGGAAATCAGAAGCTTACTACGCTTTTATTATTTGAGGGACTAGGTAAGACTCAATAACGAACACTTCAGTACTTGCTTGTCTTTGCTTGTGAACAAATATAAAAAAAAAATTTTAAATGTTATGCCAAATTCAACAACTAAATTTTCTTAAAACTTCTGTAAGGAACAAAACAACATTTCAAGAACTTCACACGCACTGCTGAGAAAAGTCTTGGTTCTAGAGACACAACAGGCCATTTTCTCTGCCACAGCTACAGCCCGTTTAAACGCTGCGTCTGACACTGACTTTACCTTGAAGCCATCGAACTTGCGTGGCTGGTCCGTATCCTCTCTCATTCTTTGCAGAAATTCTGAACACTATTGCAGGTCGGGAAGTGTAATCAACATGAGCATTTGAAAGCTGGGCAGCAGTCACTATACATGATGTTTTAAGACCACAGTATATTCTCATAAATACAAGCTGACTTGGATTTTCCTGTAATTGTGTGGAACGGATTGCTAAGTAGGCAGAATATTCTAAAATATTTCCAGAGGGTGAAGCAGGAGGCTCCCAAGAAAGATGAATACAGTCTACACTCTGAAGAAAAAGGGAGAAAATGTCATAGCATGTAGGTAACCATTAGATACTCAAATATATATATATACACATACATACATATATATATATACATATATATATATACACACACACATACACACAAACACACACAAAACCACAAAACACCTCTAAAGATAATCTGAAAATTCTAATCTAACATCAGCACTCATCACTCTTTGGAGATAAAGATGTCTCTTGACTTTTTTTTTTTTTTTTTTTTTTTTTAAAAAAAAGCATGGTAAACCCTTATAGATTCAAGGATGCAGAAAGAAAAAATCATGGGGAAACTATCAGATGATTAAGATGTGTATCTGGTAACATGATCATTAAGTCTTAAAATAATTCTTTGTAGCAAATTTCTTAAAGAATACTACATTGAGCTGAATTAACCAATTAAGCATTTGACACTATTTTATGTGACAATTTTAACTTGGAAAAAACCCCCAACAACAAACCAACTAAAAACAAGAGTTCTGAGATTAAACTTGTGACCAGAATTTTATACATCAGAACTAGAATTACCTGTATTTCTCACCTTGGTGATTTTGACTGTTGAAGGAGCTCCAGGAAAACCTGGAATGCAAGTCTTGAATTCACTGACTTTACTGAAAGGCCCAACACCACAGCCATTAATTGCAGCAACTCGGAACCTGTACACTGTGCCTGGAAAAAGATCCTGTTTCTTAAGTAATCTATAGTCTGGTACATCTGCACTTTCCATCTGAAAACAAAGAAACATTTGTGTTAATTTTTAAAATATTCTAAACACAATTAGCCATAAAAAAATATGACATGGATAGCGATAAACTGAGATTAAGAAGTTTAATTGAACCTAAAAAACGATCGAACAATTTTGTACTTAAATAAGAATTTACAAAAAGGTTCTGACTGAGGCACTAGCTCACCTTAAAACAGCTGATCTGAGAAGCAATATGAGACTACATCTCTAACAAAAAAACCCCCCATTTTTCAGTCATTTAAATTGAACTGCACCTCTTGGTCATTTTTACTTGGGAAAGTAAAAGCAAAGTAGCATTTCCAACAGCATAGCTTATGATTTAATTAGCATACTCTTCTGTCCTAAAAATATTTTTCTTTCAAAACCAGTTATGCCTATAGTTAGGAGTTGCAATTTGATAAATAGGTAATGAAAATGTCTTTAAAGAAAGGCACTGTAAGTTACTAACAAATAGGTTTCTGAAACATTATGTGTTACTGTACTTCCATGTTTAAAATATTCATTGATGCATCCTTGAAGCTTTCAGTGGAACTCTTTTCCTTCTGAATAATGCAGAAGAAATCACAATCAATGTAAACACTGTAAAATATACTACGCTCTTTAAAACCAAGATGTGCAATATTTATAGTGAAGTGCTTTCTTAGAAAGTGTTCTTTTGTTTCCGTCTCAAGAAAACATATACCCATCGTTTTTGTTTTTAGTTCACTAGGACACAATTAATTTACACTTTCACCATCAAAACTGCAACATTTTTTGCAAGTTTCATACACACAGCATTTTCATACATAAACTTACATGTACAACAACATTAAGTTAGAGAAATCTAATGCAAAACCCACTACACTTCCATATCTAGTCTTTTTAAACAGCCTAGCCTATGTCTTATTAGTATCTTTAACAATTTGTAAGCAAAGATTCTGGAAACAGAGAAGAAACTTTAATCAAAACATTTCAATGCTGTACTGAAATAACATATTAAAAAGGTGGGGTTTTTTTAATTTTTAAGAATTTTTACTGGTTTGAAAGTTCACTAAGTTTAAAATTCTTTCCTAAGGCTAGAAATACAGGAAGAATTACCAATAGCACAATAAGACATTCCATATTATCATACAAGAACAACAGAAGAAAATTAACCTGGCTTAAGAAATAGTAAAAAAAGGTGAGCAAAATACGGAAGGAACTACATGGTCACAAAATATAAAACTCCTATAAGCACCAGATCCTGCTGCAGTATCAGCAAATACTACATTTTGCTGTCAACCATATGAGCAAGAGACTCCAAAATACATATGTGCAAGTATGTCAGAGAAGAATTAGCAGCTACCTTGTTAGAGATGCTGAGCGTTTCCTCTGGCAGCAAGTAGAACTGGCTCACCACAGCGCTGTTGTTCTTAAAAATTCCAACATCATACCACTGCCGGTCTCTTGTTTTCACTGGTGCCATTTGTCTTTGTGGAGTTTTCTAGTATTTGAAGAACACGTTATGTAGACTACCCATACATCAACGTAATGTAAAAAAAATGTTAAGACTCTAGTATATGTAAGAGACAACCCCCTTTCATACCAGTGTTATTTTCTTATACTTCAAAGGAATATGCACATATTGCAAAAATACTGTTCAAAACCAACTGGTTCTTGTACATTGATTTAGACACAGTCCATAATTTCAAAAAAAAGAGAAAAAACCAAAACCCAAACAGTTGGGATGTCACCTCTGACATTCTAGTTTAAACCGGGAGGGGAAGAAGTTTAAAGCTGTAGAACTAGGTGTCTGTAGCAGCATGTAGTTGCGAGTAAATTTCACTCAGAGGTCAAGAAGTTTCACAACATGGTCCAACATCAGTAGCTCTACCTGGGATTCAGCTATACCTCAGCCCCAAACATACTCTCTTTCAAGCTGCTGCTGAACTCGCAGCTGAAAACAGGGCCTCTGCTGTGGCATGGGGCGATGGTGGTGGAGGGCACAGGGGACAAACCATCTTTCTCACTTGCCTCCAGGCACCAGGGAGGGTGCCTGCATGGTCAGGGTGCCCAGGACAGACAGGCCATGATCCTGCTAGCACGGTAAAGGGGCAGGAGTGGCAGCTGCTATTGGCAAAAGCACCCCAACCCTTTAGTAGCAGCTGCTTCTTCCCATCCTTAGCTCCTCTCTTTTGGTGGCAACAGTGGCACCTTGGTTTTGTGTATTAAGTTGTAAGCAGGTGAAATAGGAAGCATTTACTTTTTCAGGCAGTATTTACAGCTTGCATAGCCAGTCCCCATCTCTTCTAGGGAAAAACATCAAGATGTCAGTTTAGTTACGTTTCAAACCTATAGATCAGCAGCTAACACTAGTCTGATCTAATACATACTTCATTTAAAATTCAGTTGTGCATACAGAAAAACATTTTACATTTGCACATCATGCAGCAGAGACCATTCCACTGTGCCAGTCGATAAAAATGATTCAATAGTGGAAACACATACTTGGATCTCCTCCCAACTACACAACTGCTACTTAGACTCAAATCAAACCCACACGATGCAATTAGTTTTACAACAGAAATGTTTACCCCTCTATTATTCACTTCAAGCCCTAAATATACATTGCTTTTCTTTCAGCGATATAATTAAAGGAAAACAGAAGAGTCCTCACAACTAATCAACATAACAATAAATACAGCACTTTGATTATACTTTTTCAGACTTACAGAGGAGTGTGAATCATTTGTCTGTCCAGTACTGAGCCTTGTCGAAGGCATGATATAAGCAGTTTCAGCAGCTAGAAACAAAAAAAGTTACCTTTAAAAAGCTTCAGTGATATGAAAAATTTAACACAAAGTCCTCAGAGTACGCAAGTTGACCTCAATAGCCATTTACAAGTATTTGTTGCAAAAGTATGTCTGAGACTTCTTTTGCATGCAGTTCTATTTATAACACGAACAACTAATTTTGGCTTGCATCATATTCACAGAACAACTGTAAGAGCCTGGCGTTGCAGGCTGCTACAGACAATACAGACAGAAGGCAGGACCCCAAATCTTAAGTGACAGAATTATGAAATCGATACAAAGTATTTGTGAACAAATAATCTAAATACCAGATTGAGGCACATACTGATGACATTATATGAATACTCTAAGCATGAAATCTTAATTTGAATGCATTGTTTCTGACATTAATACAGTCTGAATTCTGAACATGAGCAGTTAATCTTTAAACAATCCTAACAAATGGGAAAAGAACATTTATTAAATTTAAAATGGGATCTTTAAAAAAAAAAAAAAGACCAAGAGAAATTAAAGCACAGAAGCACTAAGCACACGAGCAACACAAGGGAATATTAGTATTCTATACTTGTGTGTCTGGGGTTTGCTTTTAAAATACAATATTGTTTGGTAAAAATTACACTACTCACACTGTGTCAATAAGAGAATACAGTTCTTCAGTTAACACTCAAAACAATAGCAAGCACAGCCTGCTGATATTCATGAAAAACAAAACTTGGAAAACTACCGATATGTTCGGTTTCTGCATTGCTGCTTATTTAAGCTATTTCAAGCAGACTGTGAAGAGGTCACCACATTTGACTAGCAGTGAGCTACCCACATGAACTGGCCGCATTTGTTACCGAGGTCAATTGTTTAAAATCAAAACCATCTAAGGTTACTATTTGTAGTCTTTTGCTGACTAAATAAACAGACAATCACTGAATGAAAGCAAATGCCCTATTGGGCACCAAAACTGGCTGCCACTGCTATTTAGAAAACGAGCTTCTGCATAAATGAAGATTTAAAGGACCTTTCACTTACAGGAAAACAAAGTGGTTTACAAGTGTATAAAAGGAATATCCTGATTTTAAAAGATGTTTAAATCATAGCAGAGATCATCCAGGCCGCCCAACGTCCTCAATGCCCAAAGCCCTATCTCAATCCCAGGCACTAGTCAAGATGGGAATCCCACCACACTAGAGGAACTCAGATGGCCTTAGATATATATGGCTCAAAATACAGTATGTGAAACACATTTCAAACCTTCAGATTTTGAATTGAATGTTGTTAGTGAAGTTTCATCTTTAACAACTGCCCCATTTGTACTTGATGATTCAGTTTTAACAGCCTGCTGGGTTACCATAGTTTGTGTGCTGGAAACAGTACTGGATACAGAAGCATCAGGATTTACAGTTCGTTTGTCCAAGTCATGTAATTCACCTACATTTGCTGAAGACTGAGGACCTTAAAAAAAGAAAATATTAACCAGAATTCAATATTGATAACACCTAACAAATCTCAACTTGGTCTAATGGCTTTACTTTCATATAAAACCAGAGTTTAGCTCAGATTTCGGTTAGAATAGATTTCATTATATTAATTGCTAATGCTTTCTTCAGGTATACATAACTTAACAAGAGTCTGTCTGCATAGTCATAAATAGATATATGTAAACAGTTATATTAAAAAGGGAATTTCATTTGTTTTAAGCTTGCTATTCTATATCTATTTGGCTACGAAAGGATTAATTTGGAAAAAAAATCCTAATATAACGTGCCTACACAAATCAGTTTCACAGATTTGTAACAATCAAGATTAACAACTGTGGGAGTCTGTTTCTCACTTGGCACTAAGATCCAAAATTTCCACACAATACTTAAATTACACTGTGAAAAAAATGAAAATCCAAGAACCTATAAATTACATGAAAGTCAAATATAAACAGATCAGGTGATTGAGCCTGGATTCACCACACTGAACTTAAGGCACTTCAGTGAAATGCCTAAATCAGTGCCGAGTCATCTTCTATTTCCTCTACAGTCAGAGAGAAACATGCTCCTCTCTACGTCACCTAAAATTTTACATCAGCCAATACCTTTTCACTATTAACAGACAGAAGTAGTGTCAAAGAGAGCCTGGAGTTACTATCACCTTAACATTGTAAAATGAATCTGGTCCTGTCAGTCTGTTCTTTGATGTTAAAAAGGGCTACTTATGTTTACAGAGACACATTTGCCATCATAATAATGATTATATTGAGAATTTCATGTCCCTTGCAACACTTCAAACAACTCAACATTTCATTTTTCCTCATATCTTCGAAAAATACGTACAGTAATAACTAGCACAAGTTGGTTGTTTTTAAACTACAAAGACCTCTAAAATAATTTTAAATTGCAAGACAGAAATAACCTTACTTTATTTTTTATGAGATGAATTTTAACTCTCACTTTTTAATTAATTTTTATTCTACAGTCATCTTACTTGAAGAACAAACAGGCAAAAGAGAAGGGGCATTTGATTCTTTGAATCCTGTAGCATCTGCATGGTTTTTCATAGTCTCCTGTGCAATCTTGTTTTCAGGTGCTGCAACCTTTTCTTTTCCTTCTACTTTTAATAATGAGTTGGATGAAAGGGAAACTTGGACCTAACCAAAACAATACATTTGTTAATGTTTAACTGCAAAGTTCAGAAATGTCAGTTGCAAACATGGCACGAAAATGCTTGCTCGAAAACAACAAACAAAAATCCTCCAACAAATCCCCCTAGCATTTTAAATTAAAACAAGAAACCAACCTCACAATCCACCTTATATTAGCCATTATAAAACAAAGACTCAAACTCTAAGTTGACTTGGAAGTGTCCCTGACACATACTAAACTTTATCTGACAGTGAGCTCACATTCTTATGTTATTACATGGAAGTTCATTGATGCATACATTTAGTCTACTGGGGGGACTTGAGGGGATGGGGGGGAAAAAAAAAAAAAAAAAAAAAAATCACAATTACAGTGACTTTCAACCTTTGCTTTCCTGGCACATACCCAAGATATTTCTACTGTTAGTAAAATTCATAGTACTTCCACATGTATTTTCTACAAGAATACTTTATGGGATCCTATACAGACCTGAGGCCTTACGCAATTAAGAAAAAAGGTCTAAATTTCTAAAAGGGCGATCCTTTAGCCAGAGTTTTTCTTCCCTCTTTCCTTTAAATTGGCAAAACAGTGGAACACGTACAACTGCACAACCAGAACAGACAATAATTGGGTTTATACTGTAGTAGCAACCTACAACTAAGCAGACTAGCGTAAAAACACTAACAAAGAAGGAAATATGCCTTATCCTTTTTGCCTCCCACATTAATTTCACCAACATTTTGAGGATGAATAGTTACTTCTACTAGTATCAGGCTCCCAGTTAGCGTTCTGGAAGTCAATACAGTTGCAGTTTCCTTTCTGCATTACCAGGAAGAGGACTTTAAAGACTGTCTGTCAATTGTAAAAGTAAAAAGAATGTAAGAAAACAGACACAACTACTTCAGCAAGTGTCTTTTTTTTTTTTTCCTTGATTTTGCATTTTTTTCCTAAGGCCTAAAAAGTATGCAGGGACTTTTAAAACTGAGAAAGTGTTTTGGCAGTTCTCTCGCTTCCCACACTACTTTGCCACTTAGGCATTTTTCAGTTTACACTTACGTTATTAGGAATGACATTATTTGTTTGGCTGGGATGATCCACCTTCATTTCTGGATAAGGGACACTAGGCAATGATTGTGGACTTTGATGTAGAGAAGAGCCACCTTTCAGGTAAACAAAAGCAAATTCCAATCAGTTACATAAAACTTAGTATTATGTTGGTTGGAATCTATTCCAGTAAGCAAGAGGGAGACCCAAAGTTGCCTGAAGGAAGACTTGGTTGTAAGACTGAAATGAAACTGCACGGCTGAAGAGTCAGATAAAATCCCTTCCTCATTGTTTCTTCTCTCAAATCGTGCCCAGCCCTGTACGAATATCTTTGCATTCAAACAGCTGGCCAAAACTGACAAGAGGCAAGTTAGAGCTGAGTTTTCCTTAATTATGATGCACACATTTTGGGAATAACCAAAGAAATAGGGTCTCTCTCTCGAAATGACTTTTTTCAAAAAAAACCCAAACCCATAGTAATTACTTATGCAATCCTCTACTCTATCTTTGTACAAACATTAGCGTAATGTGATCTGACTACTACCTTGTGAACTCAGCACTGATGTCTCAGGAACCCCAGTAGCAGGTATTCCAGCCACTGACGGCACTGGTGAGTCAGCATGTAATTGAAGAAGATATCCTTCAACTGTAGGTAGTTCATCCCATTTCACTTGAAAAGAGTTGGTTGTAGCTCTAATCAGCTGTACCTGTGATGGTGCTGGAGGTTTCTCTACAAGCAACCAATAAAACACAGATGGCATGTTTGAAATTGCCCTCCTTTATCAGTTTAAGAAATATCTATATAATGCAAGCAAACTCAATAGCTCCTTTTCCACTTATGTACAATATATACCAGATTCAACAAGAAACAGTTGTCAAAGGTGGCAAGTCAAGTCAGAGAATTATAAAGCGTCATTCTAGAGTGTTCAAAAATGCTGAAGTTTTAATGCTTTCTTTGGTTTTTAATGGCTCTTCTGCTGCCAGTAAGTCTTTGGCTTGCATATGTATCGTTCTAGGGATTACAGAGATAAGAGATCCTCTTCCTCTCCTAAAAGGCTGCACACAGCTCTTCGGCTCCTAAAGCTTTACGTATTCCTGGAGGGGATTCACAGAAGATTGTGCTCCCTATTTGCTTGCTCTCTGTAGCTGAAGTGAGCTTTCCCTCACACTTATTCTGCAGAGGCTGAAGCCTAGGCATGACTCAATGCCAATGACCTGCTCCTCCCACTTGCCTTGATGCCTGACCAGCCTGCACCCTCAAGCACATCCCTCCCCTGCTACTCTTTTTCATCTTCTGACCTTCCTAGAGGAGGGGGGAGAAAAAAAAAAAAAAGGGAAAACATGATCTCCTAAACATTTCACGATCTCCAGTAACCATTCTCACACTTCCGCTTGAGCAGGCAACAACTCCCTCCCAAAAGTACTATTCTAGTTCCCTCTCTCCCAATACCATCTCAGTGTCCTGCCATCAAGGCAGCTACTAATGAGTGATTAGTGCTCCAGAATTCCCTTCAGCCCCAGGAACAATTTGGTCCTTTCTCAGATTCAGCAGTATCTTTTTGCAGTCCAAGAGATGAGGAAGCAGCAGCAGCAATGATCCCAGGAGAAGGAGGGGGTTGGTAAAAAAGAGTAAGTAGCAGCAGAAAAGATCACTGAGAAGAGAGGCCAGGAACCTTAGGTTTAGGTAAAACACCCTTTAGCACCTTGTATCTACTGACTATGTCACGCAATGCAAAAATCTAGCCACAAAGTTCTTTCAGAGGCTTTAAACAAGCCTTCCTAATTTTTTTCAGTTTAAGTTACAGCTGTAGCCTTCAAACAAGCAACAGTGAAGTGTGGTTTATTTAAATAAGCTTTAAAATTTAAATAATCTTGCAGTTTGCTACAGCTTCAGATGTTCTGATCATCAATGATGCCAGCTTCCCATATGTTAATAAAATATGGAATATAGTACAAGTCTCTTTATTTATTTCTGACTCACCAGTATCAAGGTACCAAAGATCTTTGCAGCAAACTTGATTGTTCCAAGCTTTCCTGTAACCATCTCTACCACTCCAGATATACAGACGAGTGCCAACCGCTACAGCACAGTGTCCTGCTCTTGGCCCTGGTAACAAGTTACTTTTGTCCTCCTGGCAATCTGAGATCAGACCTATCCATTCTGTGGTATCTAGTAAATGAAACTCAAAAAATTTAGTTTCTAGATGTTTTCCAAAACAAGCAATACAGATGTTAATACACTTTACTGCTCAGAGAAAATGAATCACCTCTGGTTTTATAGACAATTGCATTTAAATTTGCAATATTACAAAGAGAAGGTTGATTTCCAATTAGTTTACAAGATACGATCAATTAATACAGGATGAATTTTCTGACCTCTGGTTTTCTCTCTCAGGCAAATACAAGATTCAGGGATAGTACTATCACATTTAGAAAAAAAATCATTTCAGGATCTGTCTCGTGTTCTACTATAAATGAAGAAGGAGTATCTATATTACTTAGCATTAAAGTTGTAGGAACAAAGATTTGCATCAGCAAACCTGCTGAATGTTCAAAGAAAATAATAATAAAAAAATCACTCTTAAGAAAGATGTAAAAAACTGCTATCTTCTTTAGTCAGCTAGGATTACAACTGAGTATCCTACAACTTTTCTCAGGGTCTTCAAAATATTTATTCTACTCTGTTACGAAAGTATTAATTCAAAATGCCCGCTCCCATAAAGGCAGAAACACTGACCCAAATTAAGATAAGAAAATGAACCGGTACATTTCCATTCACCATCATGAGCAGAAATTTCACCTCCTGCTGACTGTGGAACCCATCCACCAAAAACATACATTCTGAAATACAGGAAAAGAGGGAAGAGGGAAAAAGAAAAGAAAAGCCAATTAACATCCAGATCTGCTGCATGTGCTGTCTCAAACTAGGACAAAACAGAAAGTTTCCAGTGCTTTACAGTTCTGGCTTACAGCAGATTTTATTTGTGTCTAGTCTCTTTAGAAAGTATTGTCGCAGACATCTACCTTCTGAATTTTTTTAGTAAGTTAACTCATTAAAAAAACAAACAAAAAAAAATCCCCCCAAACTCCTCAAACAACTTCCCAGAACAGAAGGTAATAATGTGTCTTTTTACAAACAGCCAAACTGCTAATACTCTCCAAAAATCACACACTTACACAGAATTTCTACAATCCTTTACTGCAGACCTCTCAATAAACCATTCTAAAATTAGAAAACTGGTATCTAAGTCAGATATCAAAATTTAAAAACATAATGCAGACTACAAACTAATACTATTTCATGTAAATAATAAAAAGCTAAGCTCTTGGATCATAAGATACAAAGCTTTCACACTTTTTTCTCCCCTTGCCTCTTTCTTCTCACGCCGGCTTATAAACGGATATAAAATGGACTGAAACCCATGTTTAAAAGTCCATTTTATCAATGCTATCTGCCAAAACAAATCATACTGGCAAGAAGCAAGTAATGAGGAACAGACTACAGAAATACTGGCCCACGAAAACATGGAATGGTTTTGCCTAGAACTAGTTCTACTCTTTGGGCAGTTTCTTCGTGTAGCTAGTTCGTTGTGTCACAGACACAGAGGCACTCAAGTTGGCTCCTGACAGAGCCAGCTCAGGTCCCGCTGAGACCGCCCCAGAATGCACAAGGTGCATTAAGAAGCCTGGAAAGCTGCTCGTGGGTTGGGCAGATTGTCCTGCTGGATGGAAACACCGAGAGTTTGATACCCTTAAATTAACAATGGTACTTTTTAATTTCCACTGAGGTAGGATAACAGAAGCAGAAAAGTACTCTACAGGGCTGACGGTTTACACTGAGCAGTAGTGGATAAGCATCATCATTCTCCTACTAGGTGTACCTTTCTAGAGTTGAGCTTTTAACAACAGACATACTTGTTTCCTATTACATTGGCCGTATGGAGACTGCGAGGAAGTGGTACTGTCCCTTTAGTTTCTGGTCTTGACCAGGTCATGGTTTCTAAAAGAAAAAGAATAAAAACCCTTAAGCAACTTATTACTGTGTATTTCACTGCCTGGATTTTAGGAGGGAACATACCTCTAACATTCAACAAAACAAAATTTCACCTTTTTAAGATGGCCACTTTAAGAAAGAAGGCACAATAACAGGCACTTAAAGCTTCTTTTAAAATTCACAGGAAGTACTGACAAACTAAATGTTTATCAGTTTATCAAACAGATATATCATGGTTTCATTATAGTTATTCAACTTGGTTATCATTTTGACAGTCTTTAAACCACTCTAAAGAAACAACCTCACAGTGTAACCAAAATCAGTGAGGATAATATATGCAAACAATGATATATCTATTTAATTCAGTGAGGCCCCTGCACTGACTTTTTCTGGCAAATCAACTCACCTATGTCAAGTTCCCAGAGATCATTAAGCCGACAGCCACACATCCCTCCAAAAATATACATCTTTGGACTTCCCAAATCTTTTCTGCAGTATACGATGGCTGTGTGAGATTCTCGGGGAGACGGCAAGATCCCTTTGGTCACAGGAATACTCCAGCCGACAACTCCAGAACCGTGTTGCAGCTCCAGTTCATAGAAATCATTTAAATATCTAGGGTATTATTGACAAAGTATGAAAAATTTGCTTATAAGCAAGATTACAAGGGAGCTTTAAACCCTGACCACTTCCAAGTATTACAGACTTCTGTCTTGAAAGAGTGCAGAACTTTAAAATCCCAAAACATTTGATGGCATTGTGGAGAGTACCAAAACTAAATGGATTTAAAACAAAAAATGAACTATTGTAACTTGTTGCCTCTAAGGAAACATGCTTTCATATCATACTTGATACACTATATTACATGAAAGAAACACTGACAATTGGTAAACAACATTCTTGGCAGAAATTTCTACATATGGACAAACTTGGAATAAACTGCAAAGTTGTGAGAAATACACGATGACATGGGACATTAGAGATGAATTTCTGCAACTCTAAGGCAACAAAGGTGAAAAGAAGCTGTTTCTTTTCTGATGTCTCCTGGCTGACCAACAGACAATTAGCCACTTGTTGCTTAATCTATTGGCAAGTTATTTTTAGATAACGGTCTTTAAATTCACACCAGATACCTCTTTACTAAGCTTAAAATTTATAGCCAGTTTATAGCTCAGTGGATAGAAGTGCTCTGAACTGCAGGTGAATGTGGATATAAAATTTCAGCATTATAGCACTGTTTGCCGACAACAAAGACAACTTCAGCTGTTACTTTAAAAAATATCCAGATTAATTAATAACTGTTTTCTATAGCATTATAGAGGAAACTTCCATTGTGAATTCCCTAATGACTCATGGAACTTTGCTGATTTAAGTAATTCTAACAAACAAGCCATTCTTAAAAACATCATCCAAAATACTAGGAAAATACCAAAGTCTACTCAGGTTTCCCTCCGAAAGTGTTAGAGCTGTCAGTCAGTGTTACATATTGTGGGATTAGCAGAAGAAATATTTAAGCTTCTTAGCCTGTAACCCCTCCACTGCACAAATAATTCATATGTGAGTACTTGGTATGCAGGACAGCCTCCCTAGAATGTTCCTCTTCAAAGCTGTCATATCTAATTTCTTTTTAAAGACACTGAATTCAAACCAAATCAGCATACCTGGGAATGTTATTATTTGAATCCTCACTTTCATTTGCCAGGCCACCAAATAAATAGCACTTGTTACCATATAAAGAAAAGCTGTGACCAAGTCGAGGACAAGGTGGTGATCCAGTGGAAGGAGCTTGAGGTTTTACTTTTTTCCAGAGCCATCGACTTGCCTTAAAGACAAGAAATATATATTCAGAAATATATTCATTTATAGTTGTTCATAGTCAATAGAATTAACTCGTATATTTTCTGAATTATTTTTAAGGGTATGCTGGGCTTTTCTTAGGAAATACATTAAAAGGGACACGTAAGAGCTAACCTTCATAAAACATTAAATATTTTACATTTTATTTACACTAGATGGAAGTCTCTTTTTCAAAGTTATTTAGATCTTCTCCATCTTCAAAATCTATTTAAAGAGTTTATTCTTCCTGGAGCAGAGCAAAGCTCATCTAACTTTCCTCTGTAGTCAATAATATAAAATGTGTTTGCTCATAAATAAATAAATAAAGTAGTCCTCAAAACTGAAACATCTTCATACATTTCCTACCTGTAATTCATATAAATCATTACTGTATCTTCCATATTCAACCATTCCTCCAAAAACTAGTATTCTGGTACCATCACAAACAAATCCATGTGCTGCACAGCCTGGAGGAATATCTCCCCTTACAGCAGGAAGGAACCACTGATTTGTAGCTATAGGGGGGAAAAAAAAAAGAAAAAAAAAAAGAGAGATTTCAAACACTGAGAAGGAAAGTGTATTTTTAAACACCTCTGCTTTCTAAAGAATTACCTTTTACCTGTAGATAATTGTGAATGGGCTGTTTGTTTAACATGAAGTTTTCATTGAATTTAAACTTTTTTTTTAATAAAAAGAAAAGCAAACACCTCTATCAAACCAATGTTACTCAATATATGAATGAGCACATGAGTTCACTGAAACTAAGTCAGTTACCAAGGGTCACTCAGCAATTTAATAGACTTGCCAAAAAAAGAGGCTAATAAGGAACATAAGTGCAGTTCCGCACAAAAGAGAGAACTACGTTAACTCAGAGGGAGCTAGCCCTAGAAACAGAATTATTAGAGCTACAGCAGCATGGCAGTGTGCCTGGACTTAATAGCCCTATTGAAAAACTAATTACGCTGTTCTGGGACCAATGTTAATATCTACAGAGCACTGCACTGATACATGGGAGAGGAGAGGCACAGAGGCAAGAAAAAGCAACTGAGACTGCCTGATCCCGCAGCAGCAGATTGGTGTTTAAGCTGTTCTGGACTGAAAGAATTACAGGAGATATCGTCTCCTTTTTCCTAAGCTTTTTTCATGAGCACGAAAAGTGTGAAATTAGAAGCTTCAAGTCAATGTTGCTGCAGGAGATTAAGATGCCCTCGCTGTCTGCCAGCTCCTCAGAAGTCATCACACTCACAGCAAGAGCAATGGTTGACATCCCAAACTCAGGCAGCCCAGGTCACAACCCTGCATCATAGCCCCCGGAAAAAAAGAAAGGTCGGTTTGGGCCAAACACCCATCTAGGAACTGAAACAACTGAGTTGTGATCCTTTTTGTCACTGCTGCAAAGGGTAAACACCTTTAGCAGAAACTCTGGGCAGGAAAATAAAAAAAGTGATGTTAAGACTCACTCAAAAGGCACCCATCAGAACCTCTGTTCTGAAAGATAGTATAACTCTAATAAGCAAAAATCTTTCTTTGGAGTACTCATCAAAACATAACCGTTAAGAGATATATCCGCCCCCCCATAAATGTGATTGAGTACAGCAGATCTTTAAGCTACCATGGAAAAATCTGCTTGGAAGAACTCTAACAGTAAGCATTTTCCTCTTAATAAACTCCCCAAGCCACCAAAACATGTTTGTGCTCCCAGATTTTATCTCAAAAACACTCTGCAAAAATACCATCACCTTTTTTTTTTTTTTTTGGGGGGGGGGGGCAGGGCACGATAAGAATAATTTTTGAATTATTCTTAAAAGTTGGCAAGTTAAACGTCTAGTTAACTCGCTCTCACTTCCATGCCTTTGCTATGTTGCACAAGCAGCCAGCAGCGGCCGAGTGAGCAGCACGGAGCAGCCCCCCGACCCCCCCCCCCCCCCCGCCTCAGCCCAAGCTCTGAAATTACACAGAAGTTTTCCAGCCTCACGCAGCATCCCGTACAGTTACTATTCAGGCATCTAATCTTTCACGAATAAAACCGGTCTTGGGCAGCTTCCTGTTTGGAAAAGCTCCCAGTGCCAACACGTTCACTTTTCTAACCGAGATTTCTGTTTGGGCGCGCTCAGCTCCCGGGAGCCGCCGCCAGAGGGAAGAAGGGGGATGCGGGCGCTGGCGGGGGCTCACCCGGCCCGCAGCCGTTCAGCCCAGACCTGCCGGGGGAGACCCGCACCCCAGGACGAGGGGCTGGGAAAGCCGGGCAGACGCCAGGCGCACAAGGGGATTTTCCAGGCGCCTTCTTCCCCGCAGAGGAGCGTTAACCCCGCAACACCAGCCAGGGCGCAGCACAACCCCGGGGGGAGCCCTCGACCAGGCTTATTTCTCGACCAGGCTTATTTCTCCCCCCCCCCCCCCCCCCCGCCCCCGTTTCGGCTCCTTTCAGCCGGGGGACGGCCCGCTCGCCCCTCCCAGCGCCAGCGGCCCGGCCGAGCCCCCCGCGGGCATCCCCGGGGGGGACAGGAGGGTCGAGGGGGGGGGGGGGGGGGCGGCTCCCCCTCGCCGTGAGGAGGCCGGTGCCCAGCGGCGGCTGGCTGGTGCCACCGGCGGCTGGCGACACGACAGCCCCCCCCCCGCCGCCTCACAGCCCCGGTCGCCCCCGCCCCGGCCCCGGCCCCGCCCTACGCGCGCCCCTCCCCCCCCCGCCCGCCCGCGGCGGGCCGCGCCCGCCGCCCCGCCCCGCGCACCCGTGTTGTAGACGTGCAGCTCATCGGCGATGCCCTCGTTGCCGCCCCCGAAGATGATGACCAGCTCGCGGATGGCGACCGCGCGGTGCCCGTGGCGGGAGCGCGGCACCGGCCCCGTGAAGGAAGACACCCGCCTCCAGCTCAGGCCAGCGGCGGCCGCCGCCATCTTTACCGCCACTCCCACAATGCACCGCGCGGCCGGGGCAGGCCGGCGGGGGAAGGGGCAGCGGCGGGTGGCGGCGGGGCGCCGCCGCGGGTCACGTGGCGGCGGCGGGGCGGGGGCGCAGCGCGGGACCGTGCGCCGCAGTACCGGTTACCCCTCCTCCCTGAGGGGCGGCTCCCACCGGCGGGCTCCTCCGGGCGGCGGCCGCCTGCTGGGTGCTGGCCGGCTCCCCTTCGGTGGCGGGGCCCGGCCGTAGAGGCGCAGCGAGGGAGCCGCGTCTTGTCCCCGGCCAGGGCGGGGACTCGGAGGCCGCCGTCTCGGCGGCCACGGCCGCCTCTGCCACAGGCCTCTCTCTGCACGGCTCCCTCCGCCCCCCAGGAGCCCCGGTCTCGGCCTTGCTTCGGCGGGAGTCCTGTCAGGGGCGCCTGGCGGGGGCGAGCCTGCCCGCACCGCGCCCCGGCTGCGGGGGGCTGCTGCCCGCCGCCCTGGGCCGCCGGAGGGCTCGGGCCACCGCGGGTGTGGTGTGCGCTGTTTAGCTGAGAGCACCCGGCGCTGCGTTCAAACCCTCAGAAATATGTAGCGGGTTTGGGTTCCCCCCCCCCCCCCTTTTTTTTTTTTAACTTGCTGGTGGTAGGCGAGGTGTGCTGCCTGCGAGGTACGCACCTGAGAAAGAAACGAGTTGCTGTTTAAACACCGAAGGTTGCGATTAGAAACGCGGGTTTCAGGTCTACAGCTAACAGCGGGTGTTCTGAGTAAACCCGAAGATCTCACGCTGCAGGACAGAGGCTGCTGACTTTCCTGTGTGAGGGGGGTGTTAAGTGAGAACATAAACGTGTGAGGCTGAGGGAAACGCAGAGAAGGTGCTGCTGGCTTGCCAGTAATGCAGGGGTTGCTGCCAGGTGAAGCGGATGGCCCCAATGCTGCGCGCTCATACAGCTGGGTGCTTCTCAGGTCTGTTCAGGATGCACACAGAAATGGAAGGGAGATGAAAAGAACACGGGTGGATTTTGATGAACATGAGCTTAATACAGCTTAAAAAAAAAATCGTAGTAGAGAAAAAGTAGTGGCCATCTGCGTGAAGCACATAACTATGGATAGCTCTTCATTTCTTTTTCCTTCAAGCAGCTCTGCAAAAGATGGATTTCTGTACAAAATCAGACACATAATACAGTTTTGGCATGTTTTGAGACATAAAGTTGAAACCCCACTTTTTCAGTTACTGCAAGTGGAACAACAGTCTTCCTTTAAAACACTTATGATTTTTAAGACCTGACTGAATACTCATAAGTTTTGTACTGCCTCACGCTAAAAATATGAAAAATAGTTTCAAACTGAAGATTATTATTACTATTCCTTTCCGTATTTCTGAAAGTCTTGTGACAAAACAGTGTTTTGTCATATAGAAGGGAGGGAGAGAATTCAAATAAAAGAAGTGGTGTAGAAATAAAACTGCAAAAGCATTCCAGGAGAGCTTAGGAGGCAGAGTATCAACATGTGCTGGTTACCTTGATCTAACATCCCTTTGGATCTAAACCAAACCTGTGGATTCAGGTTTTCTTAACTGCTCAAATGTTTGGAAATGAGATGATTCAAGTCAAAATGCATGTTCATAGTTGAATTTTGCAAGTTTCCCTTAGCTTTTGACTCGCAAGAACTCTGCAAACAGACATTGGAAGAACTTTGGCTTTCAGTTTGACTTCGGCACGTTGTTGTTTGGCTCTTGCACGCTAGTTATCTGTTCGCATTTACTGTAAAGAATGACTGGAAACCTAGCCTGCAACTAGGTTGTTGAAGCAACTTCTGGAAGGGGTTGTTTCCTTCTCTTTCCCCCACCCCCTTAAAATTTTTTTTCTTATGGGATTTGTTTGCAATCTGCTAGCTGAAGCTCTGAGGCAAGTTTGCCAGATCTGAGACTGCATCATCGTTCTGCACATCTGGAAGTAGTTTATGGGCTCTCATTCCTCCAGTGCGGCGTCTGGACTCTGTGTTATTCCTCAGCAGCAGAGAAAGAAAAGAAAGCCAGCACAACTCCAAAGTAAACTTTGAAGAGTTTGAAAAAGGAATTGAATCTTAAAACTGTTACTGTGCCCTGTAAGGCCCTTGCGTGGGGGACTTCAAAGGAGGATGATGGTCAAGGAAGCTTTGGCAAGAGTGCTTACAGCTGTGGGCTATCTAGGATCCGAGTAAATAGCTCTACAGCTCTTCAGGAGAGAAGAGTTCCGAATACTGTGCTGCTTTGAAGAGGTAAAAAGACTAATTAAGGAGGAAATATCTGAGCAGTAATGTCACTGTTTCTGAGCTTTCCCTTCTGCAGCCCCTCATTTTGTTAGAGGATTTGGCAACTGAGTTAGAGACTGCCAGGTTCCAGGAACTAATGTCTACAGTCAGGAAAAATTGAGTAAATATTTGCAGGGGAACAAATATTCCTCTCTTTCCTTAAAAATCAGTGGGTAATCAGTCTGAGTTTCTGAGGCTTAGGAATGCTGTAGTTTTAGAACTCAAACTTGTATGAGAGTCTGTCTGAGTTTGGATTTCAGAGTTTAAAACGTGGTTCAATTTATGTTGATTTAATAATTTCTGAAGATATCATGAGGCTGTGGCTATCCAGCTTTCATCTTGCAGTGATCATCAGTATTGTTTGTGACTATCATTACAAATCTTAATTAAAAGATAGTAGTCAGCTCTATGGAAATCGGTAGAAGATTGCTATTAGCTGAAGTGAGGTTAGAAAGTTACCCTAAGAGTGTAAGGGGTTCTGTTGTCTCTCTGCTTATCTAAACAAGTAAACTTTTTTAATGGATAGGAAGACAATACTTGTGCATAATGCGTGAGAAAAGGGCTTTCTCAGCAGTGTTTTTTTTTTTTGACCGATAAGCTTGATTTCCTCTCTCTGTAAATTAATGCCACATGAAGAAAGCAGGCTGCTGGAATGTAGATAAGTACCGCGGATGCAAAAGGACTTTCAGAAATCCTCCTCTCTCACTACGATTTAGTCATCTGTTGGGACCTAAATACATGCGAATATAAGTGGTTTGTAAGCAAAGCCACATCCTAGCTTTTTTATATATTTTTATTGTCATTTAACTTGTTAGTCAAAGTCAAGACTAATTTAGGATGCCGCCTGAACTTGAGCATTAACCAATGAGAGGCGGTCAGTTTTGTGACTCAGGTTTCAAGAATTCTTGCTGTTCTGTCTGCCTTCTCAAGGAGTTGGAATAAACTTCATTTTTATGTGTGCATAGAAACTGTCACATATCCTTATCTATGCTGTAATGTGTCCATATCTGCATGTATAGAAACAGGAAAAATTGGGTTTTGTCCTATGTATAGCTACCATAGCATAAAGGTTAGATCACATAGTTGTATTCCTGTCCCCCCTCCTTACCCCAACTTGTGGTGCTGTTTTTTACTGTTGTGGTTTTTTTTTTTTCTTTCCCATAGAGAGTAGTTTTGGGTCCAGAATTAAAGTGAATGTTGTATTTCCCATAATCCTGTATTTTAGGGATTATGTTCTGTCCTTTCAGGCATAAAGTTATGGCCACTCTTGGGCCTGGTTTAGAGGCACAGTTTTAGGGAAGGCTACCCCATTTTCTTCAGCATCACAAATAATGTGCTTAAATAGAAGCCACATTGCACGAACTCCCCCCTTACTGTTAGTGGAAGGATACTGCTGTTAGAAAATATTTTCACTATTGCTCTGAAATTTTTTGAGAGTCTGAAAGACACTGCTCCAGTATAAGATTCCCATATGTTTGGGAACATACTCCAGCAAGAGGTTAGTATTTGTGATTGTTATTAAGTTTTAGGTGAGATCAGAGATAAATGTAAATGTATTTACAAATTGTATCAGTGGGTGTTTTGATACTTCTTTGCACATTGCTTTAAAATGTGTTAAAAAATCATAGTTATTACTGATGTAGGTGATTGGACGGAATTTATTAAAATGCTGTTCTTTTTGGCCTATTAGTAGCTTAAATTAAAATACGTAGTAGTTCTAGCCCAGAATATTACTTATTTGTTCCAAAAAAGTTATTTACAAAGATAGAGGTCAGTTTTACTTTTACCAGGTCAACAGCAAAATTTGATGATGCAAAGCCATGTCCCTGAAATAACTAACTGGTATTCACTGCTGGTATTAATGATTTTTATCTCTCTCTCTTTTTTTTTTTTTTTTTTTTTTTTTTTTTTTAATTTTACTACAGATCACAGTTCTCATCCAACAGGACACATGGCTCTTTTAAAGAAAAGTAAGAGAGATTAAAAACATTTGAAATATATATTTTTAAAAGAGGACAGAAATGTCAAATGCAATTTCTCATGCAACTGTTGTCACAGTTCATAGTTCTAGTTTTGCTAAATTATGCTTAACTTCATACAAATAAGCCTTTTCCTGTTAACTAAGTCAGATAAGTTCGACCATAATTCCCATTAATTTAAAATTACTGCTTTACTGCATGAGACTCAGGGGTCTGGAATTTCCCACTAAGAGTGCAGGTAGCTACTGTTTTCATGTGAGTTGTGCCTAGAGCACCAAACCTGGCTTTTTTACAGAACTCTACACATTAATGCTTTTCATACCAGCAGTTGAGCTGTGGCCCCAAGAAATTTGCCGTTGTCATCAGCTGTCAGGGTCAGTGACTGAAAGTGGACCAGTGTCCGCCTTCAGTCAGCTGGTTTAAATTAATGCAGGTTTGGTGATGTATGTTTACCAATATAAATTTATTCTCATGGCCAGTTCTGGCCAGTTGGCCCTTTTGTTTGAAATAGTTCAAAACTTTGTTCCCTTTGCTCTTTTGTACACCTTAAATACCTTTTATGGTGGTGCAAAAGTAACAAAGCAGTCTGATACAAAGAACTCCCGTCATCAAAGTCACTGTTGAAGATGGCAATGTATTCCTTCCCTGTTGTTCTCAGTGAACTGTCCTGGTACCTGCTCACAGTTGGTTTATGTTGAATAACTTAAACTTGTACAAGACAGTCTGGTTGGAACTGCAAATCAGAATATACAGTAAGGTCTTTGCTGTTGCATGCTTTGTTTTGATTTTACTAATTAAAGTAATTATGTATTTTCAGATACTTTGGAACATTTCTGGTTTCAGTAGCATGCTGGGTGTGTTTTTCTAGTATTTTTAGAGTTTTGCTCAAATACATCTTGAAGATCTGAACATTGAAATCCAATAAAAATTTCTTCTGTGTTTGAAGTTTTATTAGGGAAGTGTGAAAGAAGGAAAGGGCTAGGTAAAAATGATTAACTCATGAAGTCCTGTGATGATAAAAAACCCAACAAACTAGCCAAGAAAAGAAAGTTCCAATCTCCTGGTAGAATTCAGAAATGTGAATTTCCTAGTATGGATAACCCATATATATTGGGAGCTTAATGATTGAGTGAGCAAATTATCCGTGAAAATTAGATAGTTGGAAATTAGTGTAATGGGGGAGAAATACTATTATGTTTTTAACATAAAATTTTTAGCTTGATCAAATAACGAGAGAAAGGAGAATTTGATAAACACAGCAAATACAGGTTATGATATGTATTGGTTGAAAATTGGATTTTTTTTTTTTAAAAGGTACTTGGAAATCAGCTATTATACTGATTGTTAACAAATTCTCCCTTTTGTTTTAGTTAACCAGATCTTACTGTTACTTCTTGTCTTAACTGTGTGCGCCATTCTGTATAACAAAGTTCACCAAGTGCCATCTGCATTAAAGAATGAAACAGGTAAATGACTTGTACTTCTGTTTCATTTATGTTCTTGTTTTATAGTCCTTATGTCCTTATTTGAACAGTGCTTTTTGTCTTACTGAATCCTGTTTGCCCTGCAGTCGATGAGCTACTCACACTGTTGCATATGGTCTGGGATGCAGAATTTTTTGCTTCTGAATTACTTGAATAAAATAGTAGGAGACTGATAGTAATGACTAAGAATTGTCATTCTGATTCAAGTTTTTATCCAGATGTCACTGATGTAGATGGAAGCTGGAGTATATCCTTATTTGTGGTGAACAGTATTGGAGTTGTCAAGTGATAAACTTTGATCGCAACTTGCCCCTTTGGGAATGTTCTTGGCCAACTTATTCATCAGATAGATCATCAAATCTTGACATAATTTACAGCAGAAGTTTTTGCTGGAATTTTTATAGTGACAGAAACCTGCTAGGGTTGATATGGTTGGACTGGTATTAAATGTTTATACTAATAGCTTATTCAGTGTTCCTAAGATAAACAAACTCTGTCTTGTTATAAACCTTTTTTTTTTTCCAGTATATTTTTGTTGGGGCTGTTATGAGTTTAAGGGTTATGTTTTAGCCAGTATAAATATATCCATAGAAGTTCTTTGAGTTAATCAGTGGCAGGGATAAAAATCTTCTTTAGCTGTAATGTGAACTGATTCAGTATTGTTTAGATTTTTTTCTCCATTTATCATTAGCAACTTCCTGTTGGTACAAAATTTTGCACTGTTCCTTTCTAGCCTGCTTCCCAAAGAAGTGAAGCTCGTGCAATTGCACCATCTCTTCGCCTTACTTCTTTCCTTTGCTAATTTTGGAACCTGTTGTTCAATTTGTACTAAATATAACTGAGAAGTAGAAGTCTCAAAGGTATTCAAACTTCTTCAGGTTTCATGTGAATAAGCAGCTACATGGAGGACAGGCTGAATTGTACCCCTGCTGAGTAGAAGATGCCGAGAACTGTTATATATTCTGTTTGGAGGCATCCAACAGTCCAGTCAACCTGCATGTAGTTCTGGATTAGCGACAGCTCATGCTGTGTGCCTTGCCAGATGCGGATGTGTATAGGATGTGGTAAGGAAATGGGGTGATTGTGATACGATTCCACTGCTTATGGAACTACATGCTCATTCCTATGACCCAGATCTGATACAAAAAGGTTTTAAATTTTCTATTATAATGCATAGTTTTGTTTCTTGTAGTTGATTTGGAGAGTCCTGAGGAAATGGAAGAAGAAATCCCAGTCGTAATCTGCGCTGCTGCGGGCAGAATGGGTGCAGCTATAGCAGCAATCAGTAGCATCTACAGCAACACAGAAGCTAATGTTTTGTTCTACATAGTTGGGTTGAAGACTACTATCCCACATATTCGGTATATACCGGCCTTATTTTGTTTCATGCTGTAGTTAGGACCAGGTGGTTGTTCTCATTAGCACGGGCATAGACTTTGGAGGACTTTTCAGGGAATTGTTTTCTCCCTTTTATTTAAGTAGTGCCATTGGTAGCAATCCTCAGGATTCTCTGTGTGTACGAAAAAGGACCATTTTGCCCTATGCAAGTCACTGACTGGTGTAAAGGGGTGTGAAATAGCCAGACCATGCCCATACTACATGGCCTCTCTGCCTTTTGTAGATCGGCTGCAGAAGCGTCTGTAGTAAGGTAAGTATACACATACTTACTTGTCACAATCCCACTTTGTGGTGCTACACTTACCTCTCATCTGGCACTGTGTCTTAAGCTTCAGAGTAGAAAAACTTGCTGTTTAAAGCTAATTTCAGCTAAGAGGGTGTATTGAAGGTTATAAATAGCGGCCCAAAGAAGCTTGTAATAAAAGCACGTTTGGGTGTTAAAATTTGCAAACGTTGTCTAAAAGAGGAAAAAGGTGTGAATCAAAATTAAAGCAGATTTGTTAGCAGTTCTCACCTCTGGCTACTGTGCTTCTGTAGCCTGCGTAGCCCCAATTTGTGTCAAAGCGAAAAGATGTAATAATGAGTGGGGTTCCACAGGGAGTTATTCCCACCCAGTTCGTCAGTAACCTAGATAATAGAGTGGAAAATGTTCTTTATGAATCTGCAGCTGAAGAGAAGAGACAGCAGATATATTGAGGACAAGAGCTGAAAACAAACTAATCATGATGAGTTGGAAAAATGAACTGTAAAATACGATGAAATTCAGTAGAGGTAATGACAAAGTAATATAGGTGGGAATAGCTGATTGTAAGGAAAAGTGTGGTCTTTAGTTTTAGGTGCCTTCAGGAAGGATTTAGAAGAGAGGTCAGAGGAGAAAATAAGCAATGGTGTCAAGAAATCCGACAAAATAATGAAAATATTAGTTTAAAGAAAATATAGTTAGGAGGTGATGTGGCAGCCTTCTTGAAGGATGTAAAACTGTAAAAGGGAGAAAACTAACCTCTGCTTTAAAAGCACAGTAGATAGGATAAAAAAAAGGTCTTTAACTATAGCAAGAAGACGTAGAAAAATAGCATCTAATGCTAACAGTGGTGAAAGATGGGTTGTTTGGGCAACATGTGGAGTCTGTGTTTTTGGCATTGGCGTGAGGTGTTTGCGTTGTTAGAGTTTTGGGGTGGTTTTTTTTGGTTTGTTTGTTGGGGTTTTTTTAAGAACAGGTTAAACAAACATCTTTGTGCAATAGCTGTACACATAAGTGATTCTGTCTTGGGATAGAATAGATTGAGCGAGCTTTCAAGGTCTCTTATTCTCCTATGAGTCTGTGAATTTAATACTGGAAGTACTTGCCACACACTCAATATTTCTTTTATCACTTCTTTTTTATCACAGAAAATGGATTGAAAATTCTAAACTGAAAGAAATAAAATTTAAGGTTGTGGAATTCAACCCTATGGTACTAAAAGGAAAAATCAGACAAGATGCATCGCGTCCTGAGCTACTGCAGCCTGTGAGTAAATGAACACCGCATAACAAATTTTCAGTGTTTTTTTTAAGACTTATTACAGGCTTTAAAATGTCCTAGATCTCTGTTCCGTTATACAGGGTGGGGTGTAGACCAGAGAAGCACATCAGGTCCAAATGCTGAGCCCTCACTCAAGAAGAAAAAGTGCACTGTAACAAGCTCCTTGCAACTTGTCTGTCTTGCTGGGGCCTCGTTATTTAGTGGCATAAACTTGGTAATTTTAACTTCTCATATCTTTAAGGATATATTCACAGTTTATATATATAAACTGTTTATACAGTTATTATATTCACAGTTTATTAGTGTTCCTTGTGCCTCCGTGATACTGAGTTGGCTGCATTCTGCTCATGTCCAGGGTTAACTGAGAGGCTAATGACTAACCTACATATTACTGGCTGTCAGAAGAGGCAAATCAGATGTTAGAAATTATTAAGAAAGGAGTAAGGATCAAAATACAGAACATCATTATGCCACAGTACAAATCCATAGTTTTCCCTCACCCTAAATACTACGTGCAATCTTCATCCCCTTATCTGAAAAAGATGTAGCACTACCAGAAAACGTTCAGGTCTGCTCAGAATGTTTATTCTTCTCTGAGCCTGTGACATTTCTAATATATGGAAGAGATTTCATGCAAAGAATCAGTGGGTTGAAACTGTTCAGCCTGGAAATGTGACTTCTAGTGTGAAAATAGTAAAGGTCTACAGAACTGAGTGGTGCGGAGGACTGGATGGGAGATGGTTGCTCACTGTCTCTTCCAATACAAGAACTAATGGCCATTAGCTTAAATTAGCAGGAGTCAGTCAGAACAAACAATGTGGCACATTTTTCATGCAATGAGTACCGAACCTCTGGAATTCCTTGGTGAAAGGTCTTGTGAATGTAAAAATTTACAGGGATTCCGTGAGGACTGAAGTTTATATTTAGACAGATCACATCTGGTTCAGGAAATCCCTGGAGCTGAAAATAGCTGAAAGCTAGGAGAATAGTTGGAGCAACTTCTCTTTATGCTTGCCCTATTCTTATTTTTCACTGAGCATCTGCTTAGGACCACTCTGAAGGCAGGTGCTGGGTAAAAAGGTCTGAATCAGTATGGGTGTTCTTACCGTCTCAGTCCCCTTTCCCTCTGCTATGTTCTTAGTTGCTATTGTAGAAGTTGTTATCCCATGTCTGTGCCACCAGTCAAATCATTTCTATAGAGTGGAATGATGACACTTGAATTTGAAGTGTTTTAGCATGTATGTTGTAAAAATGTATTAGGAAGCGCATTGCCAGCAGGTCCAGGAAGGTGATCCTTCCCCTTTACTCAGCACTTGTGAGGCTGCGTCTGGAGTACTGTGTCCAGTTCTGAGCTCCCCAGTACAGGAAAGATATGGACTTACTGGGGTGAGTTCAACACAGGGCTGCAAAGATGGTTAAGGTACTGAAGCATGAGGAGAGGTTGAGAGAGCTGGGGCTGTTCAGCCTGGAGAACAGAAGGCTCAGGAGGATGTTATCAATGTGTATAAATACCCGAGGGGAGTGATGAAGGCAAGGGAGCCAAGCTCTTCTCAGTGGTGCCCACTGACAGGACAAGAGGCAATGGGCACAAATTAAAATACATGAAATTCGTTCTGGACAAAAGAAAAAAAATTTATTTTTTTTTTTTTTATGGTGAGGGTGGTCAAACACTGGAGCAAGTTGCCCAAAGAGGCTGTTGAGTCTCCATCTGTGGAGATATTCAAAACCCAGTCGGGCATGGTCCCAGGCAGCCTGCTGGAGTGGACCCTTCTTGAGAAGAGGGGTTGGGCAAGATGATCTCAAAAGGCCCCTTCCAACCTAAATGATTCTGTGAAGAAGAAACTGTTTTGGGCTGCTTGGTTAGGGCCATAGTAAATAAAATAGGGATTAATAATAATAATAATAATAATAATAATAATAATAATAATAATAATAATGGGTTCAAGATACTAGTAAGGGTACTAGCTGGGGGAGAGGAAGCAAATGATTATTGGCTAGTGCTCGGTGAAGAGAGAAATTAAAACTGATTGTTAATAGAGACAGAAGCGTGAGACTACTACATTAAGCAGCTTTACCATTTAGTCTTTACCTTTTTTTTTCTGTTTAATAGCTGAACTTCGTTCGATTTTATCTTCCTTTGCTTATCCAGAAACATGAGAAAGTAATATATTTGGATGATGATATCATTGTTCAAGGTAAGCTGTCATCCAAAAAGCAGTTTCTAGCAGAATTAAAATCAAAGTTATAGTAGCTTTTACAGTTGTTTGGAAATATGGGATATAATGGAAACCGAGGCAGCTGCTAAGAGTGTTGCACTCAGGAAAGATACAAATAATCTGTTTGCTTGTTTATTTAAAAGAAAGTCTGAAGAAGAACTTCTCTCTGTATGTCTTTTGAATAGTTGATTTTGATCAAAATTGTATGTATGGATTTCATTTTAATTGAATGTGGTCATTTGCTGAAAGGTATAATGGATTTCACTTAGATGCTGCAATATTTATTGTTAAGTACGTGACATGCATTTCTTGCTAGTATTTGAATTCCCACAAATGCTACCAGTTCCTTATGCAGAATTGCTGTTCTTGAGAGCAGGAGGAATTTACTCAAATAAGAGGGTTAAAATTCTAAACATTTAAAAAGGTGATTTTGAGCATCTTCAGCTCAGGATCCATAGCAATTTGCAGAATCGTGATCAAAGACTTCAGAGTTCCTAGACAAATGGGAGCAGTTAGAAAACATTCAAATCCTGAAAAATCTTTTTTTTTTTTTTTTTCATACAAAGAAATCTAATTAGAGGAACAATTTTTTTTAAAGATTAATTTATGTTTTTTTCTCTTCTGTTTCTCATTATATTTTTTCCTCTGTAGACTTATTGTCCTCCCTTGCTTTATCATATTGTTTTCTTGTTATTTTATAACACTTTTTAATCAGTGTTGTGGTTTAACCCTGGTGGGCAGCTGATCACCACGCAGCCGCTCACTCGCTCCTCCCCATCCCTACCCCCAGTGGGATGGGGGAAGAGGAAAGGAAGAATAAAGGCAAGAAAACTTGAGGGTCAAGATAAAACTAACAAACAAATAGTTGTTTAGTAAGTGAAGGGTAAGTGGAAGAAGAGAAAAGTGAGTTCCCGAGCAAAAGCTGGCTAACCCCTCTAAGACCCCCCTCTTTTTCCCTTGTATTGGCGAGCATGACGTTCTACGGCGTGGGAGATCTCTCTGGTCAGGTTGGGTCCCCTGCCCGGTTGAGTCCCCTCCCCGCCCATTGCGCACCCCCTGATCTGTTCACCGAGGGGACAGAGTGAGAGCCAGAGAAGGCCTCGGTGCTATGCAACTGCTGTTGAGCAAAAGCTAGAACATTAGTGTGCTGTCAGTAGCGTTTTGGTCAAAAATCTAAACCACAGCACCATATGAGCTGCTATGATGAAAATTAACTGTATCCTAGCCAGGCCCAGTACGCAGGGACAACAAACCCATTTTACCTATCCTTGTTAAACAGATGTTCCAGTGAAAACTTCCTTTCGAAAGGACTGAGTATAACTATAGTAAACTTTTTGGCTGGATTAATCTTTGATGTAAGAACGTTAAGATCGGTGAATTTACACATGACGAAAGTATAATTTTATTCTCCACTGCTTCTCTGCACCTTTCTGTAGTTTTGTCTCTCTAGTGGCAGATTTCAGACCATCTGCCCTTAAAGGGGCCACTATTAGCTGCTTTATAAAATATGCTTAATCTGCTCTGCCTTCTCATTTTAATTTGCGATAGACTTCATATCACGGTTTCTTCAACATGTGTGTTTCTAGTGGTTATCTCTGCTTTTTGGTTTTGTTATTCTGTCTGTCATCAATGGGCAACAGCAATATTTAACTCTTTGAAAGGTTCTTAAAGTCTTCACTCACGCTCCAGTTTCACAAGCGCTTTAAGCTGAGCCCACCGCTTCCCCTGCATCCCTCCTTGCACCTGCGCAGGCGTTCACCAGAAATGTGATTACTTTCAGCCTGCATTAGTTCCCTGGTAGGAGTCAAGGCAGCGTAGCTAGGAGAGGAGGGGAGGCAGGGCTTTCTCTTTCCTTAGGGGTGTCAGCTTATGCCGGCTGATAGTGTGTCTGGAGCCAGCTTCATGTTACAGCTGACGGTAGGCTGCTGCTGACGGAAGCGGCCTCTCCTGTCCCCAGGCAGCTCCTGTTTCTTGTGTCCTATCTACAGCTGTGCAGCTGCAGAATCAGCTGATTCAGCTGGTTGACCTGGCAGAAGACTAGCAGCACAAAAAAAACCCACAACTTTTTTTTTTCCCCTTCTTTTTTGTTTCTTGGCTTCAGGCAGCCTAACTTGCTCACCCTTGGGCCACGCAATCATAGGGCCCAGAAGAAGGGAATAGAGATGGACGTGTGGGGAGTGAGGCAGAGGGAGGGAGCCTGCTCCGGCAGCCGCTCCCCATGTCTTAGCTGTAACATGAGGCTGTGCTCTTTGTCGGATGTCTCTGGAACGGGAGCGATTGAGACTTCTGACAGGCTAAGGAGTGAATGGGGTTTTCAGGGTTTAACTTTGGGATCGTTTATTTGTTGGTCGTATTCTTACTGCGTTGCAGAAAGCAGAAACATACTGACCTTGGGGTGTCACCCCAGAATTGTTAGGTTTGATTTTTTTTCTTTTCTCTTTTTCTGCTTTTTTTTCTTGAAAAGTAGAAGCTATTTAGAATCAGAAAAAAATACCTAGTGAGGCATGTTGATCTTCAACAATGAAGTGTCCCATTAATTCAAATTCTGTTTCTTGGTGGGGCATGAGTCCTAACCCAAGTTTTCCAACCAGCTGATGAGTTCAGACAAATAAATAAGCTCTGCTTATTTCAGAAAGAGTAGTTCCACTGTTTGCAGTATGAGGAATGTTTTCGGTTACTAGTCTTTTAACGAGCTCACCTCAGGCTACTGGGCCATATGTGGCCTTCCAAGAGAATTCATCTTACCTCTGACTGACCCGTGCCCAGCAGCAGAGCTGGTAGCTGCAGGGGGGTTGGATGCAGGGCTCATTTAATTGCTGTGGCAGCGCTGTGCTTCCCACCCGCCCTGAAACCGTTCTGGCGTGTCATGGGTACCTGCTAGGCAGAGGATGAGCGAGATGCCACGCGTCACGTTGTTTTCCTCCAGCAGGATGGGGTTGGGTGGTCTGTGAAGCCAGCAGGGATGGTCAAGTGTGACAGGCGCATTTCAACTGACCACTGCTGGGAATCCAGATATCTTACTGGCAGGTATAAACACAATAACACCAGGAAAAAACTGATCCATGCATGAGATTGAAGTGGCACTTTTGTGGGACTTGAAGAGGCTCAGAAAAATTGCCTGTGCCCTCCTTCTCCAAAGGCAAGCGCTATGAATGTATAACTTGGTAACCAGGCTTCTTAACCGTATAATCGGCTCCTGCTGTAGCTGGTTTTGGACGTTCAGACCAGAATGTGGATGTACTGAATACTGACGATAATATCTAAAGATAGACCTTAGACATCCAGGTACAGGACTCAAATTTGAAAATTGTCCCATATTACATAATTCAGCCTTCGTTAATATCAGGGCTATCCCCTAAAATTGGTATGTTTGCAAGTAACATACATAAGAACAGAAGTTATCCTGTCAACTCTGTAGCAGTGAAGTAGGTTTCTTCTTATGCTGTTGACCTTTCTGTAATCAGGTGACATCCAGGAACTCTACGACACTAAGTTAACTCCTGGACATGCCGCAGCTTTTTCAGATGATTGTGATCTGCCTTCTACACATGAAATGGTTAGAAGTGTAGGGATGCAGGTAAGATGCCATTTTGGAATTTTAATAATGAATGTATTTACCCACAAATGTAAGATGATTTTATACATTTTCTCCAAAGTGAAAGTTGGTTGTTTTTTTTTTTTTAATAGTTTTGTAATAGTTTTACAGGTAATTAAGATCTACTTTTTGTAGTAACTCTGTAATGCTATGCAGAGTTGTTTCCTGTAATAATTTAAATCTCTATTGTTCTTTGGATTCTACTAAATTATGTTTGGTATTTAGCTATCAGTAGATCATGAGCACTTATGGAACATCTAATGAAGACAGAATATATGATATTTGTATTAGTCAAATTTGGAATGAAACTCAGGAAAACAGGTTTAAAGGCTAATTCCTGAGCTGAGTTCCCCAGAGTTGTCAGTGAGTCCCTCTAGCATTACAGCTGTACAGGCCTGATGCTACATCATTTAGAGTAAGCTACAGAAAGACAAACATGTGGTGAGGGAAGAGCCCAATCAAACTCCCATGGAACAATACTGTGGAAAAAGTAATTCAGTAGCTGGAAGTATCCTGCCTTTCAGCCTTGTGTTATATGGAAATCAAGACAGGTAACCATCATCTAGAAATTCAGCTTTGGGACCGTGCGTTTAGTCTCTATGTGAGTGGTAGAGAGATGCATTTACACTTACCTTTACAGAGATTCATAAGGGATAAACATACTTTTTTTAAAATTTCTTAGAACACGTACATGGGATTCCTGGACTACAGAAAGCAAGCGATCAGAGATCTTGGCATCAGCCCCAGCACCTGCTCCTTTAATCCTGGAGTAATTGTTGCTAACATGACTGAATGGAAACATCAACGGATTACAAAGCAGTTGGAAAAGTGGATGCAAAGAAATGTAGAGTATGTGTAGAAATCTAGCTTTGCGCTTTACTTTTAATCCTCAGTTTAGTGTCTAATTTTCTGTTTATAAGCTCTTAAAAGTTTGTAATGCCGAAGTCTCTCTTTGGGATCTCATCAAGCAAAGTAACTCATGCTCCAGAATTTCCCTCTGCTTAAATCTGACCAATCACGTACCAGGAAGTGGCCACCTGGAATTTTAGTCTCGTGTTTGATCACAAACCACACTTAATCCTGAGGGATGCTGAGAACACCTGTTTCTTGTTTTGGGTGACCAGCCTCACTTGGGATCAAGCCACTTAACAATCTTCCCTTCCTGAGCCTGGCTTAAAGGAGGAGGAACGTTGCCTTGTTTGTGTGGGGTCTCTCCTATTGTAATGTCAGCCAAACTGCAATTGGGTGCCGTATTTCTTAAATACCAATAGAAAACGCTTCTTTTTCTACAGATGAATGAAATTTGACATGAAGGATATCTTTTTGGCATTGACCATGAATAGGTCGTGACGCAGTGAAACAATCACTGTTCATTTTTTGTGTTAGTTCACTGTTAACCTGTATTTGCAAACTTGACATTTACTTTCTTTCTCTGCAAAGGGTTAAATTTAAATTTAGTAAGGCTAAACTGAAACTGAGTAGCTTGTGCTGTTGGACTGTGTCCATTACTTGTTAGTTTCAGAAATGAAGGGAGGAGAGACACCAATGATAAAGCCTGTGAAGGAAGGAGAAGCCAAATGTCTGTCTTGTGTTCTGCTTATCTAACATAACCTGACAAGCTATTCCTATGCTTTTTAAGAGTTCGATAAAACTCCATAAATATTACTGCAAATTTAATCTACAAAGATGATTTTATACCTGAATAACACATTCATGTTCCTTTCGGCTGGATTTTGAAATGGCAATGAAATAAAATAGCTTAGCAGTTGAAACGCAGTTTTGAGGGGAGGTTATGATTTTTTTTTTTTTTTTAATGCAAGTGCATCTTTCAGCACTTGCCAGGTTTCCTCCCTGTTGGGCTGGCGGGTGGCAGCGTCCCATAGCTGGGGTGGCTTCGCCCATGTGCTGACTGCCCGGCCAGGCCTTCAGCACACTGTGGCCGGGCAGTCTGGCTGCTACCTCCTAATGCCTCACCTTACAGTGATTTGGCTTTACCCCGCCCTGGATTTATCACAAAATTCTTAGGAAATGGATATCCTTTAGATGTTAGTTTGTACTAACTAGACTTTGGCAAATCTGATTTGAAGTTAATTTATGGGTCTAAAAGCTGGGGGGGGGAAGACAGAGGGAATGAAATACATGGAAACACGTACATTTTCTTGAGAAATCAGGCTAAATTATGTTTGATTCCTTTATGTTAACAGCAATTTTTCTACTGTAAACTTTGCCAGCCTTGTAGACTATAGGCAGTGTGTAGAAGTAATTGGCTTCATGTTGGGTCTGACTCCCGTTTTGCTTGGTAGCAACGATTTCCTCAACAGGAATTGGAGCTGCAAATAGGAAGGAGCATGCCGAAAACCGGTCTGTTCAAAATGATTTTGAATTTTGCCAGAACCCTTTTTTTAATCTTCTGACTTTTGTACTAAATACTTTTTGATTGAGGTTTTGAACATTTTCTGCATCCCCCCCCCACCTTTTTGCAGGGAAAACCTCTACAGCAGCACCCTTGGGGGAGGTGTGGCAACCTCTCCAATGCTGATTGTATTTCACGGGAAGTACTCCACTATTAATCCTATGTGGCACATAAGGCATCTTGGTAAGTTTAACTTCCCGCCGTTTGCAGTTGGAACTAAATAAAGCGAGCGGTTTGTAAGATTCCAATATAGGACGTTACGTTACTTTACCCCAATGCATTACTTCACACCTCAGATCCACAGCATGTAATCCCTGCTTCCCCCAGCGCTCCTGAGTCCTGCTTTCTTCAGGGCAGGGCAGAACGTGGGGGTTCCCCACGGGTGTCATTACGCAAACACCTTAACAGCTCAAGAGAACAAAATAATTGCATCCCTGCAAAAAAACCTGAACCCTAATAGTTATTAAATTGGCTAAAAAAAGGAAAAAGACAAATACCAAGGACAGAGTTACGTCTGAAGACCAGCTAACCCATATTGTCATAAACTATGGAAACAACATAGGAAAGACCCGAATATAGTGAGAGTCTGAAGAAACCCAGACATTCTTTCAGTAGGCACAGTGGAAGAAGATGGGACGCCTGGCAGCGTTCGTGCAGCCAGCATTCCGGAGGATGTAGTTACCTTTCACCTGGGAATGGTGAATTATCCTGGGGAGACCATAATGGCTTAGCTGCTATAGTGAAATGAATAGTAAAAGGATTATTATTTTTTTTTTAAGCCCTAGCTATGCCAAAACCTTAAACATGTTAAGAGAGAGGAAGCTTGCTGAGATTTTTTTTCTAATTCCGCATCAGAGAGGCATGAAGTTGAAAAAAAACTAGTCTACCATACAACTAGTTGTCTATTGACAGGTGAAACTGTACTGATCAGGCTTTAAAAAAAAAAACCCAAAACTGAATGTATCTCACTCCATAATGTCTTCCATTATTAAAAACTGGATTTTTTTTTTTTTTTTTTAATGTACCCATGCAGGTTGGAGCCCTGATACCCGTTATTCAGAGCATTTTCTTCAAGAAGCTAAATTACTTCATTGGAATGGGAGATACAAACCTTGGGACTATCCCAGTGTTCACACTGATCTCTGGGAAAACTGGTTTATTCCTGACCCTTCAGGGAAGTTCAAATTAACTCGTCCCGATAGCTGATACGGAAACCAGTAATTAAATGCATTCGTACACTATGTTTTGCAGTATGTAATAGTTTGAGATGCAACATGTTGTATAATTACCCGATTTTAGAAAACTGAGTATTTGTTAAATATATGAATAAATGACCATCAGTTTTGTGTGCTTATGGCTGGAGCGACAGTTACTCAGCTCAGGTTATCTTGACTTTCACAGGAGGTGAGGAAACAAGTTCCCTTGACAATGAAGTATTTTCATTAAATGTTTACAGAGGTGAAATTCAGGGCCAGACAGCGTGTTTTAATGTAAGGTCTTAATAAATAAGACTCCAGTGTCTGCTGGTAGAAAAACCTACGCAGGAAATACCTGCAGTATTACATGTAAAGTGTCTATATTGTCTAGCCTGCACTAAAGAGTCTGAAATGAAAACTTATGCAGCATTTTAACGAGCAGAGTTCTGCTGCATGGTGACTCGGTGTTGCAGCGCTGCTGTGTATTACGTGTCCCGTGGTGCATTTAGACCCCCGCGAGCAAGACGCAAAAGCACATTCTCAGACACCGCAATACAATTCCTGATTTTTATTGTGAAACATTGATAGATTTAGGACAGATTAAGAACTTTTGTGTTACTGTAATGAAAAGAGCACCAGTTCTGAGGGAATAGACGTAGAATTGCAATATTTAGTGAAACGGTCATTGTACACTTAACTGTGTTTTATACCTAGGTACCCTAGTAGGTGGCTCTGTTAAAGAGAGCTTTCCCTTCCACTCAAACAGGATAGCCTTACAGTACTTATACCCTGCTGTGCTACATACTCAGCAGTGCTAGGTACATGCTTCTGGTTCTGTTGAAAAATAAAATTGAATCGTAACAAATCCCTGATGCAAGATACTTTGAGCACCCGCAGGAAAATGTCCATGTAAACAGCAATACATGATACAGTACACTTTTTAAATAACAGACAAGACAAATCCTATACCTGTTTGACAAGATACTGAACAGCTTTATGCTGAAGCTAATAAACACAATCGGAATCATGATGCACACTGACTTGATTTAAGACGCTCAGAATTAAGCCACGTAATTTGGGAAGAAAACTGTAAACATCGTGCCTGCCTCACACCAGGGTGACAGCGTGTGATCTCAGTGCGAGCTGTTACAGCAGGATTAGAATCTACGCGAACTGGTTACGCTCAATGCATGACAACTGTCACTGGCTGTGAGGAAAGGACAGAACACACTGGTACAGGCATCTCTGGCCAGTGTAGATTGTGGAGATACTGGTTGTATCTATTTTTCAAGTATGATGTGAAGCACCTACTGTCATAAGATCATCAAAACTTTAATGTTTTGATCAGCTTATTGCTTTTACTTCATCTCTTCCTCACATGATAAAAGAGGGAAAGAAGATGATGGTTAGGCACAAGCATGGAACCTCATTTCTTTCTCAGTCACAAATATTGGCCAAAAATGTGTATTGTTTAAGCAAGTTCCTCAGAAGAGAGCTGTAGTTTCTACAGCTGACTTCTTATTCATGGAACAGCTGCCCTTATATTTAACTTTTAGTATTTTTTACTTCTAAGAGGAATAAGGAGAACGCCCTCTAAGCTCTTACAGATTGAAGAGAACTCAATGTTAAAAACTCTCAGTCGCAAGCCTCTTTCACCCTGTGCTAACTGTACCTGATGTAAACAATGTACTTGTACACGGTTTTTACAGGGAACGCGGTCTTTCAGTTCCCTGCAACATCATCTGTTCAAAGGGGTTGTCTCCTGGGAAAGGTCAGGTGAAGAGACTAATCACACAGAAACGACAGTTTAAATGCCACAGAATTCAAGAACCGCCGTTGTTGGTTTGGATTTTTTTAAGTAATTCCAGTTCCTTACATTGGAATTCAAAGGGGAAAGAGAGAGAGTGGTAGGGACACCTTCCCTAAGACAGCTCAGCTCGAATATTTAGGCCCTGTCCTGCGTGACACAGATTTTCCTCGCCAGTGTTGTGACTTGAGATGTCGTCTCCACTCCCTTAATCCTGAATATGGTCCAATCACTAAATAGACAGAGCTCTCTTTTCCCACCCAGAAAACACTCAGCACTCACAGCTGCAGAACACAACTTTCTGCACTTTTTAAGAAGGTAAAAGGCAGACTTTTAAAAAGCACAATTCGCTTAACTGTGCATGATTAAAAACACCACTTCATGTAAGATAAGGGTACACTTGCCATTTTCCCCTCTGGATATAAAAGGATTATGAGATATCCAAATATGGAGGCATCAGTAAAAAGTATACTGCTGCTGTTACTAGTACATTACGATTTATGGAATAAAATTAACGCCCCAAAGAAATCTTCACAAATGAGAAAGCCATTTGTCAAAAACTGCAAGAAATGGTACACATTAAATATAAAACTCATATACAAAAAAGGGCTAACTTTTTTTAAAAAAGTTTGGACAGTTCCTTAAAATTATCTAGTTCATCGATTTGAGCCTACCACACACTTACTTTGGACTATAATAAAATAACTAGGAGAGATAAAATACTATTAAAATGCTTCAGTTGGAGAACCGAGGTACCAATCTTGATCACTGCATTAAAACTGCAGCATGTGTGCATAGCCGAGAAGAAACAGGTCTTACGCGCTGCTTCCCTCTTCTTCCTGCGTCATACCAGCACTGAACTCTGGAATCTGGTCTGCAAAGGACTGTGTCATCCATTGTCCATTAGGAACTTCCCCGAAGGACGACCCCTCACAGTACTGTGGATTGCTTCCTGCTAAAACAAAGTAAAATAATAGTTCACAGTTTAAAAAAATGCAGTTGATACCACTAACTAAAACTAAACGATGAAAATACGGATGACGCCACTAGCAAAAAAAACCTAAAACCACAAAGCGAATCCCAACCCCCCAAAACAACCCCGAAAAGAAAAATAAAAAAAGATATTTGCAGTTTCCATCTTTCCTCTCTATTTTTCAATCACCTACTCGGGCTGCAGTTCCCACATTTCTTTTGAGCATCTACTTTTGTAGATCCAGATCATTTCCTCAAATTATAATTTCTTCAAATCTGCTCTGAAGGGTGACTGCGTAGATATAAATTAGGAGTCTAAATGTTTAAAAGAATACCTCACTTTGCAGTGTGTCCTATGAATAAATTTTTTCTTCTGAAAAGGACATTCTCTTTGACAAAGTAGGGTAGACAGAATGCAAATTTCAATTCACAACCTGAGGTTAGGACTGAAAATTCAAGACTACTGAAGAAGGTGGTTACTCCAAGTTACTGCTTCTGCCATTGTTCTTCATTTTTTTTTTTTTTTAATTACAGTTGGTGCTATTTTGGGAAGCAAAATTCCCAGCTTCTTAATTACAGCTAGATTACTAGACTCGTCCTTCCAATCCTGCTCCTCCATCTGGCCCACCAGCAATGGAACCACCTCAATCGCACTGTTGTTTTATCTGTTCCACCATTCTCTTGCTTTGCTTTCCTTAGGAATGAAAAAAAAATGAAGTTCCAACCCTCTCTTTTGCTCCGAAAAGCATGATGCAGTTATGGAAGTCATTGTAGTTGAAGAGGTTTACTGTGTAAGTCGCTTGTTGTGTCTGTTTGTCAGATCTTGGGAGTCAGTCAGAGTTTGGGAAAACAGTTTGAAGTGGCAGACAGTTGATTTCAAATAAAGTAAATGACTTTTTTCTATTTCCCTCTCACAAAAACTATACATTCCCTCAATTACGTAAGAGTTTAACTGCTGCTATACGTCAAATATATTGTATGAATTGTGCAAGTTACTGAAAGGTAGAAAGTTAAGTATCTGTTTGTAAGTAATGGTTTACAGACTGAATGCCCCAAGCACCGCACGTTACCAGTTCCATTTGAAGAGAAACTGCACTGTTCACTTTCGTACGGTGCACGATCACAGTAAGCTCCTCCATACGCTGCTTCATAACCCGGATCGTATTTTTCTTCTTTGACAGCCATCTTTTTAGCATCCTCTGCCGAAAGAGAAGACCTCAAGTATTAATATTCAGAACAAAAACGATCAGAGCGTTTTTAATCAGAGAACACGTGAAAAAACAGCCACGCATTTTACAAGATAATTCCTGCTCCCCTTAGATAATTAAGATTCTACTAAAAAGAGAGCGGAATGTGTAATTCTACACCACATGATTAAGAGAAAATGGCACATCTCTTCCCTCCCCTTAAATTCTTTATTTCTTTTTGCTTGGGAAACTGCTGGTTGTTTTGTACATTACACTACATTTTAATAAAGGACTAACAAAATAACCACTATACCTTGTGCAAGTTGCAAGTCAAATGTGTACTGCACCTCCTGCACCTCTGTGTTTGGTGCGATGCCTTTCAGTTGATCCCTTAAGTCTTTCAGCTTTATGTAATAATGAACTTTGTCTTGCGCACGAGGAAACTGAGCGCATCTTGCACTGGATGATGGCATAACGTAGCAGAGCTTGAGACAAAGAGCAAGAAAAATAGCATTACTCGTCCCTGAACCATGAGCTAATATTTAGTGCATCGAGAATAACTTAACAGTTAAGCTCATTGTTTTAACTCTTTGTACAAACTTCAGCTAATGCCACGGGTGGTTGTGGGAGAGGATAAAAGGAGCCTTTCATTTTTCTTGGCCAGCTAGGCGTCTTGCCCTAAAGAGAGGGGCTGATGATCAGCTGCTGAAGCGAGGACATTTTCACCAGTTGTTTATGTGCTGCAGGAGAAGCAGTACCAGTAGGTGTTACAAGAAGTACAATTTACAAGTGTGTGCCGGAGAGCGGAGCACACTCCAGAGCTCCCTGAGCAAGCGGAGCTCTGAGCCAGGAAGCCCCCAGAGGAGTACGTGATAGCACGCAAGCACCCCCAACTGCCGAGGGTGGCATCCCGGGTTAATTACCCTGGCTTCTTGGCCAAGTGCGTCTGCATCACACTTGCCAGGGTTTGAAACTCTGGAGCTAGCGTGGTTGAAGCCAACAGCCCTAACTAAAGACATAAAGTTAGTTCAGGAAAAAGGAACTGTATCCAATACTTTCATTACCACGCAGTATTTATGAACAGATACTAGTAAAGAGGATTACTTATCTTTCTCACAAATATATCTACTGCAGAAGTCTTTAAGAGCTACTTAAGAAGCAAGCACTTTATCACCAACAGTTCTTCAGGCTCTGATGGCAACACTTCACCTTTAGAGAAGGACAGCTTAAACCGAGCTTAAACTTGCAGCATTAGTAATTTGGGATAGAAATAAAAACAACCCAAACTTTTGAACTGACAAGGTAATGATGCTTTGGAATAAGCTACCTTGGCAGGTAGTGCAATTGCTTTTGCCTTAACATGTTTATAAGAACATCTTAAACAAACCTATTTGTGATGATGCACAGCTGGTCTCTTGAGATATCTTCCAGCACTAGATGTCTATGACTAATGCGCTCTTCGTCAAACTGTTTGTTTTATCTTAAGTGCCCAATTTAATTTCAAGCTGCAGATCAGCTCACAAAGACTGAGTCTGGCGGAAGTGCTTGGGCATGTCCAGATCCAGTAACGCTATAGCTGTAGTGTGTAACAGCACAACGATGGACTTGCTAGTCTTGCTCCCCCACTGGGGCACTACTAGCACCATGGTTGTGTTCAGTATCAAAATTCAGTAATACAAACATACAGGGAACTGGACACAGAAAATCAGATGAAAGTAGATGATGGTTATCACAAAAGCACGTGTATTTTATTCGCATTTTAGATAGTCCTCAGAGAATGCACTAACCTACTAACCATAGTACACCACTTCCCAAATAAAGTCTGCAAGTCTGAAGAAGCTGCATTAAAGATGTGTCTGAAAATCGCGCTGTCCCCCTTTCTCTATTTAAGTAAAAGCCTTTCACATCCCTTGTACTTTGAGCCAACTTTGACGTTATCGTAAGTGTGTGAAAGGCCTGAGACTTTGTTAGTTTTGAAATAACCAAAATGGAGTGCCTGGCTTTTGTTTCTCAGTATCAATACTTACAGTTTCTGTATCTGGCACCTTGTGTGGCTGCAGTCCAAATTCCAAGTTCTTAACTTTTATTCCAAAAACTTCTTTACTAAAAATTTCATAAATACCTAAAATGAAAAGAAGATAGGATAAGTGGACAAAAAAAAAAAAAAAGCTACTGATGGAACAAATTTATTTAAAACCAGGGTTCTCACATTTTCCATTGAAAGCTGCTATACGAGGTTTATACTTTTGTAACTTCTGCATCAGAATTCGCCCTCCTTCCCGAAACTCTTTGCTAAAAGAGAAAGTACTCAAAATTATAATCACAACTATTAATTCATTAACAAGCACGATATTCCCCCCCTTGTTATCCTACCTGGAGAGGTCTTTGCTTCCAGGTGTTGTCCTTTCAACCATGTTTGTAAATCCAATCCCATATTTATGTGGCAAGGTGTGGTCATCCATGTGGTTCAGCTGTTCGTTACTTAGACCAGACATGAACAGACACTTCCCTGTAAAGCAGGAAGATATGCATCTGCCTTTTTCTAAGGAAAAGAAAACCAACACCCCCCCACCACCACCACTATCAGAGTACTGGAACGCTAAAGGAAGAGTCTGCTTCTTGGTAAAGGAGGCGATTAGTCTGGCTAGTCTGCAGAACACTGGAGAAATACCCGAGCCTGATCAACAAGTCTGCTGGACACCAGAAGAATTTTGACTGGAGTGTCACAGGGCTGCAAATTAGCCCACGTGGAGCCCCCTGCAGAGTTCAGGTATGATCTTTCTTTATGAGAACATGCTGCAGAAAACGTTATTTAAATGGAAAAATACCTAGAAAAAAAATACCTGTCTGGAGAATCAGGTATGCTAGATGCATATGCCTGCTGGGAAAGGGCAATGGTTTTCGCTTTTTCAACAGTTATCTTGTTTAGCAGAGGTGAATAAATGCAAACAGAAGAGGGCTTGCTGAAATGCATTTTTGGGAAAATGTGTATAGTTTTATTTTATATCAGAAATTGATGCCTATTGACTTACCCTTGGTAACTCAAGTACTAGAGATTTAATTTTTATTCGTCATGTTGCACACTAACAGGCCAAGAAGTTATTTGGTAATACGGTCTAGTAAACTGTGTTTACATGACAATTCTAAACCTGCATTGAACGTCACTGATTATTCCTCTTTTACTCCTTTTTATGTACGGTATTTGACAGAAGTAGTTATGGGATTTAAATCACTCTTGGACGGTTAAAAGAAAAATCCCTCTCTGCATCCAAAAAAAAAAAAAAAAGGCAAGAAACAAAACCCAAACCAGTTTAATTAAAATGCCACAAGTTCTAACAAAGTTCTGCAAACTCTATGAGAGGAAAGAAAACAAAAACGTACAAAAATGGTTTCCAGGTCCAGGGTAATGATGTCCTTTGTAAGCTGCCATCAAGCCAGGGTTTATGCCAATCTACAAAGATACCAGTCCATTTTAACAATGAGAACATGGCTCACTAGTCAGGAATTTAATCAAGTTACAGTAAGGACACTTATTCAATTCTCTTTAAGTTACTGTCAATAAACAAAACTGTGTTAATGGTACCTTCCATCATTACTTAAAAAAAAAATTGACAAGTTTATAGCAGTGTCTCATTTAGATGAGCAATGTCAAAAGAGCAGCTCACAGCCTGTTTTACAGCCACTGGTGTAGTGCTTCCAGTAAATAGTGTCAAGTAACGGTCTCTCATGACTACGTATTATATGTAAGCCTTGGACTTCTCAGAAGTTAGAACTATGTTACTATGATTTTTAACAGAAAACACAAAGCAGCTCTACACACAGGAAACAGTTTATATACTTTATCTTGCAAGATCTTGCCATGTAAGCAATATAGATAAGTAAGCAGAAGGAACGTAAATCATACGCAGTGAGCGCAGACTGTTCACTTTTCTACCGACTTTTGTAACTGTGAGTTACTTACTATTACAATGTCCAGATCAAAGGTCAAAATATCAGGTAAAGTCTTGGTTAGAAGTTCAGCTTCAGATACACCATTAAAACGGTCCACTTTTCTTTTGACTTTAAAAGTATCTGTGATCTTTTCTTGTTTGCCTTTTGACTTGGCTGATTTTTCCTTTTTAGCAGCAGGCTTTTTGGGTTGCTTTGGCTCAGTTGCTTTGGCTTTTCTTTTCCTTCCTCCTTTTTTAACTTCTGAAACACACAGCAAATATCCTTTTTGTATATTTCTAATGTTGCAGTGTGGATATTCAAAAAGACTAAATGTATGGACATAAAAAGAGATCAGATAAATAAATTTACCCTCAAAAATCATTAATTTAAACAATTATCAGATGAATCTTGGTTTTGCAGGCTGAACATAGAGCTAGCTTGGGTCTCTCTGTACCACAGACACACACACTACTCACAGGCAACCATGTTGATTTAGGATACAAACCAAGAATAACCTCATGAGTAGGTTATGTTGTTTACATGCTGCATGCAACAATCCTTTGGAAACAGTTTAATTTCTTTTGGAGGTTATGCCAGAACATCAAAGCTTATGTTCCAAGGAATGCGATACGAAGTTCTAGCCTACTATTCACACTTCAGCTTCTAAATATGGAAGTTGATTGTTACAGATTACACAACATACTGAAGAAACTGAACAGCATGTCCAAAGCAGAAGGTCTCAAAGATTACCTACAGCATAAGGTTTGTCAGGAACACAAACACACAGGCCAAACGCTACATAAGCTACTTACAATTTGTTGATTACAGAATAGATACTGTCCAGTGCATCATATAGCAAGGTAACGTATGAGAGCTTCAGGATCTCAATTTGAATGAGTGACACCAAACATTAATTTTTATTTACAAAACGCAAACATAAAGTAGTCACTGTTCACTCATTTGAAACTTCCTCATCTTCTGGCCGCTAACGCTTAGAGATTCAATCAGCACAGGTACGGATCATGACATGACGACCCAGAGATTGCTCTCTATCCTTGTTCATTAATAACATCGAGTTGCAGAACACAACTTCAAAAGTATGACATACTTAGCAGCAATCAGCAAAGAGTCAAGGTGATCTATTGCTTTAAAATTGAGACTTCATCTTATGTTCAAAATTTCTAGATGAAACTCTCCTTCAGATGAAAAATAAATACCGTGGATACCAGGGCACTGCCCTAAGTCTGCAAACTTTTTTTGGGCTGTTTTTGTTTGCACTCGGCTTTCTTACAAGAAGGACAAAAGTCATGTGAAATTCCCACCACGTCATGGGAACAACTGCTTAGGAGAGCTCTAAGTAACAGTACTCAAGCTATAGTCTAGTTACAGTGAAGAAGAGACTGCACAGACCTCGTGAGGCACATAAACAGCTTTTCTTTCCCACCCCTTGAAGAACCATGGGGTTTTTCATGTGACGGCAAAATGCCACAGATACATCCAACTCAGAGCAGTCGGAGTATTTCAAATGAAGCAGGACAATGTTCTCCTAACTCTCATGCTGATCAGGTACCTACCAACCAGACACTGTGATGAAAGATGAACAATGCCAGGGCAGCCTTTCAGACAGTAATCCTAAAAATTTTACTTTTTTCATCACAGCAGGTAGCTAGACTCCAAATCTGTGCCTTTCATATATGCTCTGGTAAATTTCACACACATTTGGTAAATCTTCAAGCCCTGCCTTTGAAGGCCTTACTCAACTTTCAAATCTTACAAAAATATTAGGGAACAGCTTCATAACAGAAGATTACGGTTGTCTAAAAATACCTGAAAGTGCAGTCAAACAGTGTGCTCATGGTGACAGCATGTTATCCAATAATAAAGCTGCAAAAGAAGCCTGACTATATGGCACTTAAGATGCATCCTAACTATAGTGAGTAATACAGTGAATGAATAGAGCAGTTGCAACTGTTTGAAACTGGAGGTTTTCTTCCCATGATTTCATCTGGCCAAGCATTACAACTGAAAAAAAAAAACCTGAAGCTTATAAAAGGATGCACTTCAACAAGCATTGTCATTGCATGAACTGGCTGATAGATTACCTCGGTACAGAGAGCTCTGACCTGTATCTATATGTTAAAAGCAAGATGAAACTCAGTGTGTGAATATTTGCTACAGAATCAGAACTTAAGCATGGTAGAGATGACTGCCTTTTTTGTGTGGTAAAGAGCAAGCATAAGAGTAACAGAACAAGGGATCTTTTCTTGGCATGGTTAGCATAAAGCCTAAGCGTACAAAATCCTGGTGGGGGAAAAGAAAGGCAACGTACGAGTGCATAAAGTACAAAACTTGTGTCACATACAAGACACTTTCCAGCATTGTTTGTATTTGTTTAAATAAGCCTCACTAAAACAATCAATCCTTAGTGCATATAAGCAATTAACTATTTGTGACTACTACAACACACTAAAACACCATTTAAACAAAAATATTTCAAATAAACAGTATCATACTGTACTTCTCCTGCAGAAATAAAAAACAAAAATTAACTCAGACTGAAAAAAGAAAACTTTTCTAAGGTAATATTAAAAACCACAAAATCAACTAAAAATGATACGTTTATCTATTGAAGCAAAAATCTGCTTTTCCTGCAACAAGATAATTTTGTGAGCCTGAACAACGTGAACACTGTCACCTGGGTTTACATCCTATCTTTTTAATTGTCTGGTAACAAATGCTACTTAAAGAATACAATTAATGAATACTTCCTCAGAGAGCATCAAGAAATCCAATAGGCCCAAAGAAGCAGTTTAAGATGAATAATTTTTTCCCCTGATCGACTACTAACTTGCGATTTTAGCTCACTTAGCACAGCCCATTCAAACTACCTTTTGGAGGCTCCTGAGCAATGTTTGGCTCTGGAATGCCCTCTAGAGTCGGCTGCTCAGTCATGATCTCCATGCTAGGTGCTGCAGTCATCATTTGATGGAACGGAAATGCGTAGAAAGCTTGAGCTTGCTGAAGATACGCGTAGTATCTTAGAAAAGGAGAAAAAAAAGAGACATAATTTATCAACAATTCGGTACATCACTAAATTTCTAAGTAGACTGTAAACATCAGTCTTTATCAAAGCTGGCATGTACTGCACTTACATTCTCTGACGACTCTATTAACAAGGCAGTAAATTATCCAAATCCACTAAGCAGTCTGACTGCTTAGCTGGTATCAGGGGATGTTAAACCCAACATTAACAGCACAGTTCTCTTGTGATTACTGTAATGTGGAAGAATCACAGCATTTGTAACTGAAGCATACAGCTTTTCCCTTTTTTTCCTGAAAAAACACTCTGTAGCACACACTACCAAGGCAACCTGTCTATCGAACATGCCAACAATTTACAATACAAGCAAGTTAAAACTCTTTGGACTTCAAGTTTCCCAAGTTTTAGATTTTCTTAATGTTACATCAGTTACTTTGTCTGACACGATAGAGAATGGATGAATCACTCTGGGCTACAAAGCATTATGAATATACACAGCATTAGTTACTATGCAGATTATTAAACAGCTTTAACAAATCGTGTGGCAGATGTTGTCCAGTTATCGCACACTGGATCCCAACACGAATATTGCACTTATTCTACACAGAAGTGTTCACACACACAGATTCAGTCTCCTTCCATGCACAAAGACATTTTTCCATATACAGCTCTTTTGCTCCACACATTTATTAGTCACATACAGCCCTCACACCCCAACACAAACTTCTGCTTCATACTGTCATTCCCTCCTACCTACACAGCTGCCTTCTTGTCCATAGATTCTATTGCCACATAAAGACATAGAAAAGATTTCGTGAAGAGTAAGTTTTCAGGAAATAATTTTATCACCTCAGAGCTATTCATAAAAACACCAAATAATTTTTAGATATATAGAAATATCTCAAAAGAAGGGACCATTCTCTATTACACAATGGGTATTTAAGAATCCCACTGTAAACCAGATTTATGCCAGAACAGCCTACAGTCTTGCGATCAGGCCGCTGATTTTGAACCAAATACCTGCCCTGAATCAAGGAGAATAAATTTCAACATAGGGCTGTCAGATTCCTGGGGAAGTTGCCTAACAAAGTCATGGAGGACTTTCAGAGTACAGTAAATACCTCAACCCCCCCTGCTGGAACAGTTCCATTCTATATAAAATACTTGTGCAGTTACTGAACAGAACAAAAGTGATCCTCAGATTTATATTAGGAAACACAACTGAGACATGTAGAATCCAGTTGATAATGTAATAAATGCTTAATTAAACAGAGCAGAATGGAGTGAGTAAGAAAGACATCTAACCCAAGAACAGCCTCTAACAATAAGTCTTCTTATAATACACGCCTTCTTACTTTATGCGTATATAAAGTCGCCTTCTTATAAAGGGAATAAAATTCCCTTTAAACAGAGGAAAATTTGCACCATATCGTGGACAGGTCCTCTAACCACATGGTAATGAGATGAAAGAGAGCTTTTACCCCCACCTCTAACCCTCATATGTATTTTTTTATATCTTTTTTCTTGGACGGGTTCAGAAACACAATGTTTTGTTATTGATGTATGTATTACAGAACACATAAATAAACATTTACAGTTCCATGAGGAAAAGGTAGTGATTTAACCCCCCCTTCAGTTTATGCTAAAAATGAAAGAAAAAGAGAGCAGAGAAAAAGATAGTCCACTGGAACAAAACCAAATATTAAATAATTTAAAAATCCACCTCTACACACACAGGCCTCCGCTGCATCCATGAGCACGCACGTCTGTCTGAACACCCCGCAGGCCCCCTCCCCGCTGCAGCCCCAACGAACGCCCGCGCCCCTTCCCACCGGGGCTGCCGCCCCCCCCCGGCCTGTCTGCCGTCACACCGGGTACGACCGCCAACCCCACGCACCCTCCCACGCAGAGCCCCCGCTCCGGCCACCTCCCCCGGCGCCCACCCGGGATACACAAACACGGCATCGCGCCCCACGGCCCAGCGCCTCCCGCCACCCCCACAGGCGCAGAGGGCCGCCCCACGGCCCCGGGCCCATCTCGCCGCGGGGGGGGGGGGGGGGGGAAGGAGGAGAAGGACAACGGCGATCCCCCAATGCGAGGCCCAAGCGCGGCCCCGGGCCCCCGCCGGTACCTGCCCAACTCCTCGGCCTCCATGCCCGGGCGCGGAGCCTCCCGCCGCCGCCGGGGCTATTGTCACCGCCCGCCCCGGCCGCCCCCCGCCGCCCCCTCCCCCCGCGCCTCAGCGCCCCAGCCGACCTGCCGGGCAGCCCCGCGTCACGTGAGCGGCGGCGGCCAATGGGAGCGCGCAGCCGGCCGGCCGGCCCGGCGAGGGGGGCGCGGCGAGAGGGCGGTGCCAGCGCCGGCGGGGGCGCGAGGCGGCTCCCCGCGGCCCCGGGCCGGGAGGAGCCGCTCGGTGTGAGGGTTTCGGGGCCTACGTCACGACTTATTCCGCGTCACCCGCAGTAGGGTCTCGACAACACCCCCCCACACACACACACCCAGCACCCCCGCCGCCATGCAGGCGGAGGGGATGACGCACGTCCGGCGCGTAACGTGCGTCCAACGGCAGCCCCGGGGGCGGGCGTCGCTGGGGGCCGCGGCCCGCAGCCGGTTCTCCAGCCGCCGGGCTTCCCTGTGCGAGCCCCTCCGTGAGGAGGCGCCGCCTCCCCGGGCCCTCCCCGCGGCCATGCCCGCCGGCGTGCCGTGGCCCACCTACCTGAAGACGCTGGCGGCCAGCATGCTGGCCATGTTCGCCGGCGCCGAGGTCGTGCACAGGTACTACCGGCCTGACCTTGTAAGTGCTCGGGTGGGGCCGCCCGCTGGCTGCGTGGCGGAGGCCGGTAGCGTGCCCGCGGGACGGAGGGTCCGCCGGAGCGGGGGGGGTGGGGGGGGGTGGTGTTAGAAAACAGCTTTCGGGCTGGCGGCGTGGCACCGAAAATAAAGCAGCTACGCGGGCTGATTCAAAAGGGGTCTCTGCTGTGGGAAGCAGGTTTTTGAAAAGAGCGTGCAAAAGTGGATACGTGGGATTTAAATAGACTTCGCCCCCCAGTAATGGAAATGAAGATGAGCAAAAGTTTACGTTAGAAACAGTCTTGACTCTCGGTCTGCCGTTATCCAAATTGCAGTCACAGATTACTAAGCTCCAACTGAGACCATCCACCAGGGACAGTAATGGTTGATGTGGGCTCTTGGAGGCCTTCTAACTTGTAAGCCTTGCCTCATCCTCCTGCTCGTGTATACTTTTTGCTTTTTTAAAAAAAAATGGGCTATTTTCAAATCAGAAATAAGTTAAAAAATCACTGTGCTTGAGCTGTCATGTCAAAATTTAAGCAATGAGGCTTATATCGTTGATAGATACATAAGAATTTATGTATTTTAATAGTCTCTGCTGTAGCCTCCATTACAGGCAAATAGGCATATGTATTCAGAATGATCTAATGGTTCCCACCTCTTTAAACTAGCATGAATTTTGAGGAGGTATGGTTCTTGAAATGTCATCTGGTATCTTTTCCTTTTTTAAATTTCACCTCCAGTTCAGTGCTTAATTTCTAAACCATAAAGGTAGAAGCGGTGAAACTTTTTCTTCTGTCACCAGGAGAAAGAATATGTGTGGAAACTTCAACTGTACTAGACATCTCAACCACGCTTACTTAAATGGCAAAAAGCAGCTTTGTTTCTTTAAAACAAACTGTCCATTCTTCCTTTTTTCTCCTTCTTTTCACATCCTATTTTGCAACTTGAAAATAAAAGTCAAATTACAAAAAGGTAATAGGTTAATTTTTAAGATGTTTTGCATGTAAGAATTATACTCTGCTCAAAAAAAGAGGGCAGTATAATCACAATTTAGCTATAATGCTGTCTCTTACAGAGCATGCTAATTTACTGGTTTGTGAGTTTAGTTTTTCTTCTGCCACAACACTGACGTCTCTCTCCATTTTTAACAGAGTATACCTGAAATACCTCCTAAGCCTGGAGAACTGAAAACAGAACTGTTGGGTCTAAAAGCAAGATCAAGCAAAGTTCAAACTTCACAACAGTGATCAGAATTTACGTACCTTGTGAAAAGTAGAACTGATAAAATATTTGTTCAACTCTCTCAACTGCAGAAATCCACATGTGAAATACTGTACTCCGTTAATACTTTTGTTTCCTTTAAGCAGAGTTACAGGCAGCATTAAAAATAAATGTACCATGAATACAGTTGTTTAAAGTCCAATCGGTTGTGTGCCAAAATGCTGATGATTTCTTAGTCTTGACTGCAGTGTAAGTATCCTTCAGAACAAAAGATGTAAACTCACATTGGCAAGTCTGACAGAATTTGAAACTTTTAAGCTGATTAACAAGTACAGGACGTTTACCGTATTGAAAAGTCAAGCTTTTATGGCCCCTCATTAGCCTCAATAAGCTTACCTGTTCATCTGTAGTAGAACCTTTTAAACTTTTAACTCGGTATTACTGGCCGTAACCCAGAACGTGAGACAGTAAGCGATGGCACATACAAATAAGAAAGATTCCTTATTGCAGCGCTTCTTGCCCTGGACTCCTGCTAACGCTGGCTGGCTGCTGTAACAGCAGTTAGCGTTGGCTTTCTGTCTGTATTACTGACAGGAAATCTACTTTGGTCCACTGTAAGGCTGGGGAGGATCTTACAACTTGATTGTTAAAATGGGGCAAATGTACACAGATTACACTGAAATCATGTACGTGTGTACTCCATTTGGGCATCTTCTGTTTACGGCTGATTTTGATAGCTCTAAATATACAAAACTCTGAAATAACAAGGGCAGGTTTACCTTTCAGTCCTGAAATAGGATCACCACAAAACTCTCGCACCAGGAACTCGGGAAGATACACAAAGTCAACATCCTGCAAAGATGGTACGACAACACGTTTCTGGATGGTACGCAGTAGAGCTTGTGAAGGTTGGGGATTGCTTTACCTTGAGAAAGGTACCCAGACAGGGCACAGCTTCATCCTCAGTTCTCCCTCAGGCTTAACTCGGGAGAGAAAACCACAAGCTGACAGATTATCCATTAAGGAATCAAAAACGCTTCCTAATTCCTACTTGGCAAAGTACTTGGAGCTCCTGCAATAGCAGAGGCATCCAGAAATGATCACTGAAAGTGCTACTTTTACATCTGTTCCAGCTGTGAAGCTGTTATGTATGTTTGCATAAAGTGGAGTGGTTTTCCCCAGAAGAAAGGTTTGTAGTTCCTCTGCACGTGCCCGTGCCTCTGCTCTCACACGGGTTTGCAGTTATTGGCTGATCCCGAAGAGCAGCTGAGGCGGGATGAGACGCTCTCCTGCTCTTGCGTGCCCGCGTGGATGCTCAGGCTGCGGCCTGTACTTGGTGTTAGGGGTGACAGGGTCTCTGTCTCAGCAGTCGTCGACAGAAGGCCTCAAGTAAACCTCAGAGGTTAAGCCCAAATGAAATCAACCAATGACAACATCTTACTAGGTCCAGTTCTGGTGAAACTACTTTTTCATTCCCTGTACCTAAACAAAGCTGAGATTGACAACCTTCCACCGCAGTGTACGATAAAGTTTACTGAAGAGACAAGACGGGGCAGATCAGCAGTATTTTGTTGCTGTTCTGACTAGGGCAGGAATAGCAGTTTCTCAGGTATCCCTTTAAAGAGCCAGGATTCACCAACCCTTGCCCTGTTACTCACGCTTTGTCAGTGTCACCTCTGTCATTATGTTGTTGACTTCTGAGATGAAAGATGTGTTTCTCCCTATTTTTTAAAGGCTTTTCAGATCTAAAGGCTGCAGAGGGAAGTAACGTGCTAATTTGGATTGAATTTCTAAACGTATCCCGCTACTAATGGAAACTGAGCAACAGGGAGCATCCATTGCACCCCAGCCCTTTCTAGCACCGAGGGAACCGTTCCAATGAGTGCCCCCCTAGGAACAGCAAAGCTGACAGTACACCAGGTTTGTAACAGCGGAGGCAACACCTCTAGAATCAGTGTGACTGCAGCACTGAGAGAAATAGCCTCAGTATGACTGCGGGACACTTCTTCCAGCATTGACGCCCTTTTAGTTCAGAGCCGACCAAAAAAAAAGTAACGCAAGCTTACAACTGCATTTTGTGCTTATTAATAGCAAATAGTTGCCACTCCAGGGTAGAGAAAGCAGCTGGACCACAGCTATGTTGCACATGTTCCTCAGCTGAGGAAGATGAAGCAGCTCAAAGCATGACTCAAGTGTGCTCTTTATTATTTCTGAAATCGAATCAGGTATGTCATCCCAAAACCAATCAAGGTATTAAGAACTTCATCTGGGTAACAGAGCAAAGGTCACTTAAGTCTACAAGTAATTAACAGATTAAGAATACTGTAGCAAGCATCCCTATGCTTGCAGTACTCCGGTTTGTTAGCTGCAGAAGCCCTCTTAACCAACCATACAGTAAGCCTGAACCACGTTTGCTACTCAGGCGGGTCAAACAAAGATATAGAGGGGTGCGTACTGATGAAACAGAAGTGTATCGCTAGAAGTGGTATTTTAGGAAGTATTAAATCAAAACCCCGGCAGCAGTTGATTACTACAGAGCACAGAAGACAAAAGTTGCACTGCTATAGCAAGAGGACCATGCCTTAAGAAGAAGCAGTGCATCTGCCCGCTTCGGTAACTGCTAACAAAGGACTGCTGTTAAGGCCGATATTGCTAGCTGCTGAACTACTCAGCATGTTCTAATAAAAGGCTCGTACAGCGCATCTAAGATGATACTGCTACAGTGAGCAAAAACCACAACCACCCCAAACTCCCTCAAAAAAACAAAACTAAGCTCCCATTCCCTCAAGTCTCAAGCAGCATACTGCAATAAAGCCAACATCTCTGTATAAACCCCTAACTCAATAACCACGCCGATACATGGCACTTTATTTATTGCATGGAAACCGTATTTGGGCAACACAGAAGCCTAGTAAAAGTAAACAGAAGGCAAGTTCTTCAGGTCAGTGTTTAGTGCCCCCGCCTAAATAGAAACAGTTCATTTTGCTTCAGATTGCAAAACCTCAAACTTCACAAAAATTCTGTTAACAAAACAGAAGAGTGATTCTTAAGCAGAGTCACTGTATGGAACTCCTACTCCTATGTACTTCTTCCACAGAGGAAGGCAAAAAAACCCTTCAGTGTAAACACTTTCTGCCAACCCCACAAAGATATTTCAAAGTAGAGGCACCAGTGAGAAAATGTAGTGCTTCATCCAACCACCACATAGAGCCAATATAATGAATAGAAGAGAAAGTGGTGCCTCCAGTTCAACCTGTCTACATCACATTTGGTGTCAAAAGATGTAGCTTGAGTTAGATTCAGCATTTACAGTGCTTTACCATACTAAAGAGACAGAAGAGTGAACAAGTTTAGTAACAACAGCACTAAGGAGTAACTGTAACACACAAGAGCTTCCACCTTTAAAAAGCTGTAGAAAGCAGGACTGCTGTAGTACACAAGTTAAAGGCAGGGTTGCCAAATACCATGGAGGCTGGTATAAGCTCACAGGCAGTAAGCCACTTCTGGTTGTTGTTGTTCACAACTTTAGTGAAAGGAATTTTCCACACCCCCATCTCAGCTGTAACAGCTACCACTGTACCTACCTACTCTAGACAGTGGAGTCAAGTCACATATAGCCCAGTGCAGGACTTCAGTGCCAATGCTATTTTTAAATACCCCATCTCATCTTTCTTAAGATGTCAGTAGATACGTAACTTCTTGAATACTTATTTCAACTAGCAAGTTCAGTACAGCTCTCAGATACCAGGTATATGTTGGCTAAACAGTGCAGCAGGTTTGTTAACACAAAACCCAAGCACAGGCATACAGTACACGGCTAAGTGTGGCTGTACCAGTGTGGAAAGGCACAAGGACTGGAAACTGCCTCTTGTACAAAGGGCCTGAGCACTCGAGACACTCCCTTTGTTTCCTTGTGCTAGCCCATACAATAAGCTTACTATGTAAAATTTAGAGTTAGTGGTGTTTGGGAACATTTTATTTTGTACATGACAAGATTTTACACCAAGTCAGTTAAATAATACAAATTTACATTCATGAGGAATGTTTTTAGAAAAGTGAACTTAAAAAAATTCTCCTTTACCCTTAAACCCCCTACCATCCCTCAACATTTTACAGTGGAAAAAAACAGAACAGTCTAATTCACATTCCCTCTTAACCCCCCAATGCAGGACGGTAGTTGAGTGCAGCTTACAGTTCATCTTTCACATCTGTGGATTCCTGTGGAGACAAAAGAGAGAATCAGAATCTTGCTTTTTGAAAGTAGAAAAGGTCACAAGAGCTGTCCCAGGAGAACTGAACCCAAGTACTGTTGATGCTTTCCAAAACACTAACAGAAATAATACAACTTTTTAAGGAGGTATTAAAGTGAAACTTCTGTTCAAATGATGGCATGTTAAGTCTTTGCTAGTAAGAGTAAAAAAAAAAAGCTTCAGTCTGCTCAAATGTTAGCAGTAAATCTAGTTAGTGTACCATTTCATCTTTAATACCTTCTAAGCTATCTTTCAGGCACAGTATTAGTGCTGTTAATAGCCCTATTCTACTTGACTGCAGCACTGGGAAGCACATCACTTTCCAGTCAGTAGTCAGAAACCTCGATCTGCAAGTGTGCTAATCCAACAAGTAGAACGTAACTTCGCTCCTTTGTAATATATTACTGTCATTGCAGGTTATATTGCTGTGTAAATACAATAATAATGGCGTCAAAATTAAGTAGCTATAGCACAATAAGCGTTGTTCCTCGAATATATTCTTAGGTAATCTGACATTTAACAGTAGGCAAGTGCATCTCTAAAAGCTATGTATTTGTGCTAGTCAGAAGACATTATCTTGCAGGACTCCTCCAAAACAACCCGAGACAGCAGGTCCAGTTGGGACCTCATGATAACTTTCAAAGTTAGTGTTATCAGGAAACCGTGGTATTGGAAGAGTTCAGCATATCCATCAAGACATCATTAAAACTGCAGACATTAGCTAAGTGAAGGCTGGCTTCACGCAACAGTTGAACTGTTTAGAAAGGCTGGCTTCACGCAACAGTTGAACTGTTTAGAGGTAGTGTTGTTTTAAGTCTGCACTGTAAGCATTTGAAACCATACTCCCCATTTGTTCATGTTATTGCCCACAAGCTGTGGAAATCCAACAGATAACATTAAGTCAACCATAGAGGATTTGCTCCTGTTTTCTTTCCATAGGGCACTCTGTTACAATCTCTTAAGCTTAATTTATCTCCAACTTTGAACATATCTAAGTGCTTTCTTCTTACAATATAGTTTTATAGGGAATGAAATGTCACTTATGCTGCAGTTTTTTTTCCCCCCTCCAAGAAAAGCTTGGAAAACCTCACACTGAAAACTACCATCACAAAAGTACAAGTGAACAGGTTTGCTGGCCAGGAAGCACCACAGACAAAACGGCACATAAATACTGGTAAGAAAAGAGTCAAACTTGAGACCTTACCTTCTGTGTTTCACTGTCTTCAGCATCAGCATCCACCTCCTCTTCATCTTGCTCTGCCTCCTCAGCTGCATCTTCAGGCTCTTCAGGTTCCTCCTCCACCTGTAGGAAGGTCAGAAGCGATTTGCTTTCCTTGCTTAGGATGTTTACTAATTGTGGACTACGTAAATACAGGCTATGGAAGTACTCACTATCAGTTCCTAACATTTGCCCCAAGCTACCTGAAGGAGAAAGCAAGTTCTGTTTAGCATTGACCTCTGGCAAGATACCCAGCACAAGTTCTTGCACAGCGTTATGAGAACCCCTATTACTTACACCCACTTAAGAATTTCTTCATTAATGAGATGGGCACATGTGCCCTTGGCCCCTAATTTACTCCCATAGAACCACCACTTAGTTACGGACAGGACAATACTTGAAAAGCATGATCAAAGAGCAGAATCCCAAGCAATTGGAAAGAGGAGTGGAAGGGAGGACATGACCATGACATACAGACTCATCAGTTTCCCACCCAGGTACTTGAATTGGGCTCCTGGTGGCCCACTTAAGCCTAGGAAGCTGGATACATTTCATTTTATGCAAGTCTGTGAAGTATCTGCTTTTTAAGATGTAGCAGCAATAAGTCAATTATCAGCCCCAAGTTGAAGGCAAACTAACCTTAGCATCCAGGTCAATGTTTAAACTTAAACGAAGCATCCTTTCTATTCTGTCTCCATATTCCTTAGTGTCTGGTAACATATATCCCGATCTCAAAGTTGCAGTTTCAAACAATACCACTGCAAGATCTGAAACGGTTTTGTCATCTTCATTTTCCTAATGTGGAAGAGCATTAAAAAAAACCCAAGCAGAACTGTTAACTAGGTTGTATGCAGCCAAGGAGACAATAGTTCACTACTGTTACTTGTTTACCTTGACTCGCCTCAGCATGTCCTTGATCAGTGGATGCCTGGGGTTAATTTCAAATGTCTTCTTTTGGCTGGCATAGTAACTGAAAAGAATAGATGTCACATCAGTAAGTTCTGAAGTACAGGACCCAGCTACATCTTTAAACCTATGAATAATGACTACAGCCACAGTAACAACTGTATTCCTCCCCCAACCCCACTTTACTACCAGCTTAACTCTAAAAACCATTCAGGTTACTAAGACAGTTCATCTTCTCTTGTCACCAAATGACAGATACCAAATGCCACTGATGAGTCTTGCTCACCAGGCAGTTTTACAGACTGGGCTTTGAAATAACAATGCAAGCCTACGATGGAGACTGCAACTTGGTTACACGAAGGATCATCGGAACCAGAGGGAAGCTTGGTGTGCCTGCATCAAGCAAGGGAGGCCATCAATTACATTTCATGTCTGCTGCTACATAACGGAAAGCTTACTTTGTAGATATATCCTTCCCAGTTTGGTAAGCTTGAGCCTTCATGATTCTTTCCATGTTACCAGACCATCCATACTGACTAGCCACAAGAGCACATGGAGACTGGGTTAAACGTTGAGATAGCACAGCTTTTTCAATCTGTGGGGAAAAAAAGCCTTAGTGTTAGTTCACAGAGCAAATAGCTTATACAGGGAATACAGTAAATAACTCTGAAATTTCCTCTCACTTCAGTATCTCCTGAAGGCTCTAAGATGACATTCTAACTCATTATCTTCCTGAAATAAAGCGATTGAACATCATGTTTATTTATCCATAGAAAGACAGAGAAGCTACTATCAAGTCTATGCTCAAAGATCCACAAGGCGTGTTGTAGGAAGTACAACAGCATTTACAAATAAGCATTACATATAGCATAACATTTTACCTTGTCTTTCAGAGCTTTGTCTTTCATCCAGTTTAAAAGTGGTTCAAATTCCTTTTCCAAGGCTTCCCGACTCTCCTTAGACTTTTCACTTTCTTCAAACTTAACTCCCTCTTTCGCTACATTCTGAAACCTCTTGCCATCAAACTCTGGCAGAGCCTGAATACAGTATTCATCTACAGGTTCAGTCAGATAGATCACTTCATAGCCCTTTTTCAGAAGGCGTTCAACAAATGGTGAGGATTCAGCCTAAGATGACAAAACAGATCAGACACTAGTTTAATTGTGTGGGTACCAGCAGCTATTAAAACCTGTACAACTATTTGACAAGTGTTGGTACAAGGAGAACTGAACTGCGGTAGTAACGCAAGCATGGAGCCTCCGCATTTACAACAAATACACAGTTCACAATGTTTATGGTACTATAACTAGGAGCTGTAATACCTTTTTCCCCCCTTCCCTCTTTTTTCCACGCTCACATACCTCCTTTCTGCTGGCACCTGCCATGAAATAGATTTTGTCTTGCTTCTCTTTCATTCTTTCCACATACTGGTCAAGGCTTGTAAGGTTACTTTCATGATGAGAAGACTGGAAGCGAAGAAGTTTAGCCAGTCGTGTACGATTGGAGTGATCCTCAATAACTCCAAGCTTTACATTAGTACCAAACTCTTTCCAGAACGTGTCATTGTATTTTTCTTCTGCAATTTTCTTGATCATATCAAGAGTTTTGCGAACAAGTTTCTTTCTGATCACCTAAAAAAGCAGCAATAGCAAGTTGTAGCCATAAGCACTTGGAAGAACCATCAATTCAACCCCACTGCAAAGGATGGATTCAAGACACTTAGTGTCCCTGATCTGAAGTGAACAGAGGTAATCTGAAACCAGCAATGCGTGTGTTTCCTACACTTTAATTTCACACTCCTTATATAAAGTAAAATTAATCAAGCTATTATTCTTCTAAATCTTGCTACTATCATGTGTTTACAGTGAAGGAATTTAAGATCAATTAGCTTACCTTTAACAATTTATGCTGCTGAAGTGTTTCACGAGATACATTCAAAGGAAGATCATCAGAATCCACCTAATTGAGGAAGAAACTTCTTAAGTATAACTAACAGTATCTGAAGATTAAAAAAAATCAAATGCAGGTGTAACTTATACTTACAACACCCTTAACGAAGTTAAGATATTTGGGCATCATGTCATGGAAGTCATCAGTGATGAACACTCTTCGAACATACAACTGAATTACAAGAGAAAACAGCAGCCAGGTTACATTTGTGTTTTTTTTTTTTTTAGACATGAAACCATACCCACACGCTTGCTTGTCTAACCTTAATGAAATCACTTTTTTTGGATCCATATTCATCGAACAGGCCACGTGGAGCAGAATTAGGAACAAATAAGATAGATTTGAAAGTTACTTCCCCTTCAGCAGTGAAGTGGATGTAAGCCATTGGGTCATCGTGCTCCTGAGAAGAGAAAATTCTTTTAATTAACATGGGGAAATATCAGGGAGTTAATACATTTCCAGTAATAACACGAGTTTGCCAAATAAGTGCAATTTTACAATTAAACTATCTATCCATGCTTTGTTAGAATCTGGAAGATTCTAGAATCTGATAGAATATGGAGACAGAAGTTCCAGGTTCAGCCAAGTTACTCACATGAAGTAACCTTCCTTGAGACCTACTGGGTTTTTTGTTTTGGTTTTTTTTTTTTTTTTACAAGCCAACCACCAAAAAGTTATCAATAGCACAGTAACCAACACAGTATCATCACAGCACAGTTAAGAGACTCCCAAGTAACACATTATGCTGTATTTACACATAAAGACAATGTTGTTTCTCAAAAGCCGTATCCTCCTCTTTCTTCCACCATGTACAACACAAGCATCACCTCTCTCAGACTAAATAAAAATTGCCCTGTCAACATTTAAACACATCAGTAAGCTCCATATGAGCTGGAACACTTCTCAAACCTTGGCCACTCAACACTCGGGTGGCAGTACCTTCTCTCTGGAAAAAAGATCAACCCCTGATTGAGATGCTATACCTCCTAGGCTCTCTGCAATTCAGTCTATCTACTGACAACAATTAATTAATTCTTCAGAAATAGCCCATCTTATGAACACTCAGGTTTTTTTTTTTTTTTTTTTACACAGCAAGAGATACTATAGTAAGCCTCTTGCTTTGGAACAATCTTGAGGTTCAGAGCTTACCTTGGAAAAGGTTTTGTAAAAAGCTTTGTATTCATCATCTTCAACTTCTTTAGATGGTCTCTGCCAGATTGGTTTTATGTCATTCATGAGCTCCCAGTCCCAGACAGTCTTTTCAACCTAGGTATGTAAACACCACAGTACAATAAAGACTCATTCTTTCCTTCAGGTTAAGTCAGTTAAAGACACTCCACTGAGGCTAAGTCATAAAATAGCATGTCAAAAAACACATGCTCTTTCTAATTTACAAAATGAATTATGCAATAGCCTGGATATTCCCATTCAAGTACACAAATCAGTATAACACATGGGAACAAAACTTAAGTCTATACTACAGTCTGTCCTATGTACATTTAACACATTCACCAAGTATCAGTATTTCCGTTCTATTGCCATTCTGAAAAAAGCCTTCCAGCAGAGTATGCTCAATTTAAACTACTCAACAACATCAGATTACTGCAGTCCACTACCATTTCAAGCAGTTCACTCAAGTATTTATTAGTTCTGGGACCACTGCCTCACAAGGCTGTTGTCAGTCATTTGCCTGATTTCAACCAAGTCTGTTTTGTTTACAGTCTTCTCTCCTGACAGGATGTCTAACTGCACCTAAACAGGATTGCTGTTTGAAGTACACACACACTACTGAAGTGCACCTCTGGAAGACTACCTACTGAATTTCTGAATTATCTGACATGAGTTACAAAACTCCAAGTCTGACAAAGCTTACCTTCTTAGTTTTTGGTTTCTTTTCTTCCTCCTCTTCTTCAACTGCAGCTTCGTCATCATCTGTTTCTTCTTTCTCCTTTGCTTCCTCCTCTTCAATGGGTTCTTCAACAGTCTCCGTCTAAAGAGACAATTTAAAGTGGGGACTTGGACTGCTTGGCTTCCTACCAGGTATCTTCTAGTATTCTCTCGAACAGCTTAATCTCTCAGAGCACTAGTTTAACTTGTGTTATTTGTCTGTCACCAGCATTTCTCTATAGGTAGCTATGGTTGTTTAGTTGCATTTTTCATGAATACATGCCTTCTTTCAATACACTAGGAGGTCACTGTAGTCAAATTTAAGTTTTTCCATAGCTTTACACATAACGCTAATCAGAGACTTGGCTGATTTAAAATTAGTGCTACACCAAAAAAAACCATCAGAACAGACCTAAACGTTAAGACGCTGCCCTATTTTCAGGACACCTAACCACAGCCCTGCTTGAGGGCTTACCAAAGCTTCCAGCTACTAAAGCCAGTGGAAGAAATATCTTTCTTAGTAATTAGTGCAGTCTTGCTCCTTTGGTAAAGTTCTTTGAGTCATAATAAAACCAAGTTCCTCTAAAGTTTGTGATTTTAGCAACGCACTAACTTTTGGAAAGCAAGTAACTAGTAAAATACTAGCCAGAAGAGAATCAGGAATGGAAGGATTTTAGAAATGAGACAAGTAGAAGTTCTATAGTATGCCCTCATCCTTCCTGAAAGATCTGGCCAGTTTTCACAATGAAAACTCATACTGTGCAACGCTCAGTTAAATATACTTACCTTGCTGCTCCACACATATATGGGGAAGTTTATGAACTGTGAGTATTTCTTTACTAGATTTTTAACAGTATCCAGCTCAAGATAATCAGATGCTTCCTCCTTCAAGACAAGGCTGAAGAAAAAAAAAACTTCAATCAAAGCACTTGACAAATATTTTAAAATAGTTTTACAGGAGGAAATTTATTTTCCTACTGATGCAGCTATAACAATTCAAATTTATGCAAGTGAGCTTTTATTAGTTCAGCTGCAAATATCTCAAAAATACAATCCCTACTAAACTGTTCCAATGAGAAGAAACATAATTGTTTTCAACAACTGGGGCAGAACACAATATCCAGAAGTCTAAACAAAAACTTCAAATCATATCAATGCTGATCAAGACCTTAATGTACTCTCCCTGGCTTTACCTGGAACTAGAGCACTGAGATGAACCTTTTCATACTAAGTGCCTTCTTCAGGAAGAAGGCCTCTAAACCCATATCAAATAAATTTATCTGCTCATAAAAGTGATAAAAATAGGACTGCCAAACTACCTCTACTTCGAGATTTGCATCAGACCAGTCTCACTGGTACATAAACAGCAGCCAGTTTCCAAGAGGAAGCTCTACAGCCCCTATATAGGTTTTGATGGGCAACAGCTGTGTTGAGGAACTGAATGAGTTTGCAGGCAGCTGAACTGTCTGGAATTACTTGCCAACAGTTGTCAAGATGCTCATGGTTTTCTTAGTTCATCTAATGGAATGTGAACTACATTATCATTCCACATTTATTTTGAATGCAGTTAATAATTTATATGTTTCTATTAAACTGAAAAAAGCTGTATTACAAAAATCAAATAACATACAAGACACAATGCTAAAAGCACCCACATATTCCAATGAGGAAAGTGTACCCACACAACTTTTTTTCTTTTAAACCCAAAGAAACGCAATACTTACGTTATGGTTGTGCCACGTCCTAAAGTGTTTCCTCTTGGGTCATCAACCACAGAGAATTCATTTGAATCTGACTCCCAAATATGTTGAGTATCATTGTTGTGTTTTGATGTGACAATAACTCTGTCTGCTACTAAGAAAGCAGAATAAAAGCCAACACCAAACTGGCCGATTAACTCGGATGTTGACTGGCTATCATCCTGCATTTCAGTCATCTTGTTTAAGAATTCACTTGTACCAGACTTTGCAATGGTACCCAGGTTTTTGACTAACTCCTCTTTTGTCATGCCAATACCCGTATCTGTAACATGAAGCATGTTCTTCTCTTTATCGCACTGGAAAAAAAAAACCAGAAAGATGCAGTTTGACTTCACTTTGAATCTTAATACATAATACACTGCCACAGAGAAGTGTTAAGTAGAGTAGCAGCTATGAAAATTTAAACATGCCTGGCTACAATAAATCGAATTTGCAGTAACTACAGAAGTGAGGAAGACTTACCTTCAAAGTATTTCAATACTTCAGTTACTCTTTATAAAAATCAGAAATTTATTTTCACCATGAAAAGAAGACTAGTCTGATAAAGCTAATTACAAGGGTCCTAATGTGGTCCTTATTTGTATTTGCATCAGTACTAAGCCAAAAATTTAGATTTAACGATGCACTATCTTCTTTTTACATTCCTCCCACCCCTCCTCCATAAGAGATGGAGACTGTACCTAATGCTTCTTACCTTGATTTTGACCGTAAGTTCCTCATTACCAGCAAGAGCATTTTCATCAGTTAAGGATATTAACCGTATCTTATCTAAAGCATCCGAAGCATTTGAAATAAGTTCCCTCAGGAAAATCTGAAATAGAAACCAGTAGTCAGCAATTCCAGAACACACACAAACAGTTCTAACATGTTCTACCGATAATGGCACTAACCTCTTTATTTTTATATAAAGAATTGATAATAAGTTTCATCATTCTGTTCACTTCTGCTTGAAATGCAAACTTCTCAGATTTTTCTCTGATTTCTTTGATCTGGGATGCATTTAGGCCATCTAGCTGGATAGCTTCTTCCTCCCTGTGAGGACAATGAAAACTTGTCAAGTAGTCTCGTCCTCATACAGTATTCCTAATTTTATTGTCTAGCAACAGCAATAATAGTCTAGTTAGAACAATAGTAAGATCCTTAATCACTGACACAACCCAAAGTTACATGATCAAATGAGATATGTGCAAGAGTAGCTATCCTCAACTGCATAACCTTAACCTAAAACGTGAATGAAAATCCATGCTTGCAAGTTAAGGCTTTTTTCCTAAAAAGAAAATCAGGGAAGAATACAGGTATGTTAAAACCACTGTAATCCTCAGCATGCAGTATACCTTACAGGAGGTAAGGTGGTTCATAGGCATAGAGGCATTTCATCAGTAGGCGCTCAACTGACACCATTTACCACATGCAGTTATACACAAGAGTAAGGCCTTATTAACTTATTGGGGTTTATACAACTATTGATATTGGATAAAAACAAGTCGAACATTTCTAAATCCAAGTAATCAGGCTCCCTTCTATTTAGAAAGAAACACTCTTTTTCAGAAGGATTTTATTTCTCCCAGCTGACTACATCTCCTTTTTGAATAGTGTTTCCCACCGTGTCTCAGGGTTTAGGCAATATTGATGCTCTAACTGACCCTTCAAAAGCAAGGGAAAGCCATAATGTTTCAGAAGTAACTTACCCAGAACCCCAGGTACTAACCTCTGAACGACCTCGTCATCTGTTCGAGACCCTTCTCTGCTTTTACCCAAGTCATCTTCCACGGTCCCGTCCACATCCACCTCATCAGCTCTAACGGATACTGGGAAACAAGGAATCCAACGATCTCAGCCTGAACCCCGCTAGACAGTGCCGAAGTTCTCCCCTTCCCCCTCCCCACAGCTTTAGGCTCAGTTCCCTCCCTCCACCCCCCCTCCCCGAAGAAACTTCAGCCCAACGGGAGACACCGGAGATGGGGGAAGGGGACGGACCACCCGCCCACCCTCCGCCCCCGCCCGTGACGGCGCATGAGCCGCGTTAGACGCGCCGTCCCCTCCCCCGCCGCCCCGCTCCCTGGAGAGCGGCGGCGGCAGCCCGGGGGGAGCAAGGTAGGAGGCCGGGCGCCGCTCTCACCCTCCCCTCGGTACGCCCGCACGGAGAAAAGCGGGGACGGGGGAAAGAGTGAAGGGTCCCCCCCCTACCCCACAGGCGCCAAGGGCCCCACCTCGCTTCTCGTCGGCCCCGGTCCCCCTTACCCCAACTAAACGGGGAGGAAAGGCGGGGGGGTGGCTGTTGGCCGAGACCCCGCCCCCCCGCCCCCACCTGCCAGAAGCTTCTAGAAGCCCGCGGGCACTCACCGGCCAGCAGCAGCGTGCACGCCAGAGCGAGCCCCCACACCGGCTTCATGGCGAGGTGGGCTGCGGTCGCAGTAGAAGAACGGCCCCAGGCGCCCCTGCCCCGCGCTCCCGAGCCTGCTGCCGCCGACCGGGCGCTGCCCCCACCCCGCGCCGCCGCTGAGCCCGCTGGAGCGGCCGCGGCCCTCCCCCTCCGCCTTATCAACCCGGGGCGCCGACGGGTGGGGGGAGCCGCTCCGCGACTGGCCAATGGGAGCGCACCACGCCAAATATACAGCCAATGGGAAGGCTGGAAGGGAGGGGCCTGCAGCTATCGCCGCCAATCGTGGCTTTCCATGTGCGGTTTCCTGCGGTCGGAGCGTGGCCGGCGCCGATTGGCCGGGCGGAGGGGCGCTCGGCCAATCGTTTCCGCGGAGGGGTTTAACCGGCATGGCCGCTCGTTATGTTTTAATGGATAACCCGTTAGCGTTTAACGGCGAGGCCACGTGGGTCGCAGCGGCTGCGGCCGCGTCCAGGAGCGATAAGGACAACCCCCACATGGGAGGCCAGGCCAGCGCCGACCGCTTCCGGGGGCACCCGGGATGTTTACCGGGGAGGCGGTTGCTATGGCAACGGGCGCTTCCGGTCGTGGCGGCCGGGTACCAAAGAGAAGCGAAAAGTTACGGCTAGGGCGACCCTAAACGGCGCGGCCGAGCGGCGGGAGCAGCGCCGGGCCCGGGCCGCCGCAGCCGCCGGCAGAAGACGGGCGGCGCTGAGGGGTCCCTCCCGTCGGCCCCGCCGGATGGGGATCCCGCCCCCCACAGCGGGCAGGGGTGCCAGGCCGGCGGCGGGCACATGCGCCCTTGCGCCGCGTTGCATGCCGGGAGCTGTAGTCCCCACCGGCGGGGCAGACGGCGCCCCCTGCCGCCGTGGCGCGGGAGCTGCGTGGGGCGAGGGTCGGCGCCATTACAGGGACCTCCCCCTCCGGCAGGTGTTGAAGGCCCGAGATGGCCCCTTCGCTGCCTTGTTGCCCAGGCCTTGGCTCTCCGTTCCCTCGAACATGTCTAGTGCCTCACACGGCCGTGAGAGAGACTGGCGGGCTTCAGCCGAGCCTCCCCGCGGCCTCATCTGTGGGGACTGTCAGCGTCGATGGAAGGTAAAGCAAGCTTGGTGCTTAGCAGGTCTCCATGTTTTCCTGCTTTCCAGCGCTCATCAGGGCAACCATCCTCCAGTGAGTTTATTAGCACTCCTTGGCCTACCCTTGGGGCTGTTGTTCATCTATTAGCGGTCCTTCTTTCCCCCCATGGAGTGGGGGCTCCAGCAGCTGCCTCAGCAGCCTCCATGCGCCGCTGGCGTGAGGGGACTGGGGAGCGCACATGTGAACTGCTCCTCCAGTGCCTGTCAGGGAAGGCCAGTGTGAAGAGGAACTAGTATTTGTGGAACAGTAAAAGGTAGGCCCAGTGCTCAGGAGATGGGATGTTCCCATCATTTTTCAATGTCCATTTGGGATTGCAGTTTGTAAACTGAAACACACTGCATGCAAAATTCTGCAGTGCATCGCTGTTAACAACTTAAGGTTTTTAAGTTGTGAAAGCTGAGAAGTGATTAAATATAATATACTTATTTTGTATGTTAATAAGCTACTTGAAATATCTTATCCCACCCCCACCCCCCAGCTCTCCTGAAAAAGATGTGCCCTGGCTTTCATGTGCCAGTCACCAGCTTTGTCTTACACGTGTTCAATGTTAGATAAGGGGAAAAAAAACCATGGCAAGCAATGATTTGATGAACTTGGAGAGGAATGTATTTGAAAGCTATTGATCTGAGATGTTTAATACAAAAAATAATAAAAAAACTTCACTCTGTTTACAACTTCACAAACACTGAAATTAGTCTATCAGTAGCTAAAAGTCTTGGCAAAAAATCAGCTTATCATCTTTAGTTATACAGTGCGCCAGATAGGTTTTTGTTTTTTTTTTTTTCCTCAAACCTCAGTGTTGTACCTTTTTGTCTGATAATCAAAGTGTGTACTGATAATTAAAGTTTATCTGTACTGATAATTAAAGTTTATAGAATTGGAAAGGAGCCTCTGTATTACAGTAAATAATGCTTATCTTTGGGTTCTTCTTAATGAAGCCAAGATTCGATCAGGACCTATTTACAAATAGTCATGAAGCTCTTCTGCATGATTTGCAATTTCAGTAGCTGTTCTTCAGAAGTTGCTGCTTCACTGATCACAAATTATAAGAGACATAAGAAGGAAAGTTACTCTCCCAAAGAGTATGTGAGAATGCCTGTGAAAAATAACTATGAGTGGTCAGTGTCAGGGTTGTAAGTAAAAAACTGTCAGGTTTTTGTGGAGACCTGTGTGAACTCGGAGAACTGTTTTCCAAAGGGTAGTCTTACTTAATTGAAAATACAATTTAGTTATTCAGGAATCTAAGCAGAGAAAGTTTGTCTTTTTCTATAACTCGCCTACAAGCGGTTTCAGGATTTGATTTCCTGATTATGTCTGTATGATTCCCAGAGCGAGATATGTCGCTCGATGACTGTGAATAGGCATTTGAGGGACATAGGGATTGCCAGAGTAAATTTATCTCCATCTTGTAGAATTCTTGCATTAACAGGTTTTTATGGCAGTTCTGTTTTAGCAGTCATTTTGCTGGCAGTGGGAAAATGTAATGCTTCGTGGCAATCTTTTTGAACTTTGGTAACTGGAATAGTAGGAATGCAAACCAGTTCTGTTATTGACTGTGCTAAACCAACAGAGATTTTAGATTAAGTTTGGTGGAACCCAAATTTTATTGATTACTTTGCTCTTATGAATATACGAAGTAGAATGTTGCTTTTGAAGCAGATATGAAACCTGATACACCTGTGTTTTGTGCTTTGAATTTAGAGGTCAGACTAGTAAGAAGTGTAATGTCATTAGTGGCATTGCTTGCTTTATGTAGCGTATACTGTTTGCTTTCATGAAAGCCCAGCTGGATTACCCAGGACAAAACTGATAGGCAAGAATGAAGCAGCTGACTACTTAGGCTTTCACAAAGAAAGTTTGATCTCTTTACAAGGAGGTTGGCAATTGAAGAAAATACCTTCTTTGAATATTAAGCTTCTAAAAATACTTTGCTTTATCTATTTTAAAACTATGAACATATTGTCAAATGATGCTGTCAATGTTTCAAGCAAGTCTGAGTAGAATTGCCACTGAAAATTTATTAATTTCAGCTTAATTTCTGCTTAAAAAACTTAAGGCAGTGTCCTGGTTTCGGCTGGGATAGAGTTAATGCAGTTTTTAAGATCTTAATTGCACTGACTACTACTGCCATTCAAAAGAAGCCTGAGTATCATCTTTCAGGATTTAATACCAAAGGAAAGGTGTACCTCTTAAGAGGTAATAGTTCTTCAGCAACTTAGCTACGTTAAAGTGTTCTGTAAAGCAATTAGATATACTTTGATGATTGTGTGCATGATTGAAATAGCGTATTTAAGTGCTGTATTTGCTCTGTTAACTAAAAATTCAGGGGCATGTAGTGATAAGAGAAACAGAATACAGGTAGCATCTTCTTCCATGCAAACAGCAGAGCAAGCCCCTCTCCAGTCCTCTGAATGCAACTTTATCAGCTCATCCATGTGTCTGTGGGCAAGTCAGCTCACTGAAGCATGCCACATGATTCCAACTGTAAGTTGTAACTAGCAAGAAGCATTACCTTGCCAGAAATAGCTGTAGAGATAAACTGAGAGAAGTTCATACGACCCGACTGTGGGTATTTGACTTTGCCAGCTCAATTAGCCAGCTCATCTGCCTAGGCTCCATCTGTAATAGAGAGACAGTCCTCCTTTCACTGTACTAGCTTTGGCGTATGTCAGGCTCTTTCCTGAGCTGATTTAACTCTCTAGCCCAGCAAAATGCTCTGTAGTTAAATCAGCTTATATCAGGTCCAGGATGCACCAGACTAGAGCATGGTAAAGAGCAGGGGTTTATGGCTACAAGAAGGTGATATCCTGGTTTTGATGGTGATAGGCTGAGCCTGGGATGTAAATTACATAGGACGAAGACATTGTACATAGGTGCAAATGTAGGGAAGCCATAAAACTAAACAAAGAGTTTGCATTGTCACAATATCGCCTCTTTTAATACACAGTTAAATTGAAATCTGTAACTAATGCAAGTTCCATTTTTGTTCATGGATAATAAAAATGCTGTAATTTGTGTCACTGCTAACTAGCCATTTACTGTCATACTGTTTTTGATAAAGAAGTGCAAGTGATTTTCTTCGAGAATAATACCACCAAATAGAGTCCCGTCTTTCTTGCATGATGCTTTGGAAATATGAAGAACTACTTATCTGCATTCTCTGTAATTTGAGCTTCATTTGTATCTTTATAAAACAATACATTGAGAGTTAATATTCACTTCCTCTGCAATGTCTGCTTCAGGGACTAAATATTGTACATATAGGACAAACTGAAGACATATCCACTTATTTAAGATGCTTTACAATATTTGGACTGAGTGTGAATATGAAACAAAAAAAATGCTGCCATTAGCTAGCTTTTCAGGCTGATTATCCAAATATTAGAAAATGTTAACAGTAACTACATACACGCAAGATTAAAATACTTTTGTTTGTAAACAGTGACAGCTTTACTAAATGCCTATGCTATGAATTATTCTTACCTGCTCTCTTTTTATCAAGAACTTCTATTGACCAAAATATCATGTTTTTACTTCAACCTTTTTCCGGTTAGGAGAAATACATCCTGTATCTGCTACCTACCTACTTAGTCTCAGAACTGTTAATCTCCGCCAAAGAGGGATTCCAGCTGTACTCTGCTTTTAAGAGTTGAGAATCCTAATGAAAAGGTTAACTTTTTCATTCCTGTACTGTCAAAGGCTATGCAGCCAAGTATTTTACAGCTTCGTGTACAAATATCTTTAGACCTGTTTCTTCGAATCTTTTATTCTTTGCAAAGAAACAAGAATATGGTTTGTTTTATGAAAATTTGTTTTTTTTCCCAGTTATAATTAATATAACTTGCTAGGTAGAGGTACATTCAGTGTTTCCAGGACTCAGCAGAGTGCTGTATGAGAAAGGTAGCCAAAGCAGAAGTTAAGACTTGAGGTACTTTGAATTATACATGCGTGAAAGAAAACAGTAAGCCCAGAGTGTTTGTGTCTGACTGATGCTCAGATACAAGACAACTTCTTCACCTTTTTTTTGCAATAAATGTAGGCCCATCAGCTACCCTGATACAGCTGTTTAGTAGATTTCTATTGGCAACAGTAGTTTCACCTCCTACTTTTGCTCCTGTTTTCATGGGTTTCTGAAATTTGCCAGTTTGTGCAACTGAATAGCAGTGAATCTCACCAGAAAGCTGCCGAGGATCCATAGAGCTAATCTTACTATGGGGCTATGAATCTGACTCTTCCCACAGTGTATCAGTAGTGTGGATGATGTTAGATGGCCAGGGTCTGATGTATCATTTTCTGATGTGATGATGTTAGCAAATGTGTAAACCCTCTTTCCAGAGAGTAATATGCATCAGAGAGTGGTATGAAACATATTTCGTCGTGGGCCCACAGATCATGAGCTGTAGTGAGCACGTTCCTTACTCTATGAAGCTATTAGTGTATGTATCTGTGACCCCATCACAGGCCACAGGAACCGTTTTGAGAGAAGCAGCACCTTCCTTGAACTCTGGCAATGGACGATGACACTGAGCTGCTGTCTAAAGAGCTGCTTGCTGGGCTGCAGTGGGGCGTAGGAGTCCTGGATTCGGTTAGGCATGAGCCTCCTTTCCAGCTCCCCCTCCTCTAAATCCCTCCTGGACTTTTTCACCTCAACCAAAATAGGCAATAGGTATTACAGAGGGCTTTGAAGATGGCACAGTCAGATGCGGAGCAGAAGGAAAGATTTTACGAGGTGCAACAGGACTGACTACAAGATAAGAGGGACTATGAAAATATCTGCTTGCACAGAAACAGGTGCTTCCTGCTGAGATGGATTCCTTATTGCATTAATTTTTAGATTAAAGATTGGAGCAACAGGCAAGTTTATCCTGTTACTATTTGGAGATTATGGTAGTGGGAATTCACCTCTGATCACTAGCTGGGTGAAATCATTTAGGCAGAAGCAATGTGCTTTGGTGCAACTGTAACAATTATGATACAGTATCTGTTATGTGACATGTTATTAGGTGTCATTCATATATCTATATATCTATCTATACACACTCACCCTCCATACTTTGGTAACCTCTGAGCATGACAAAAGATTCTGCAACTACCAAAACTTGCTTATCAATGCACAGATCACTCTTAACAATGACACTAAATCGGAATGTTGCTTTTTAATTGTTACAGTAACATCAGTGCTCTCACTTCACCTATTTTACCTATTTTCCTGAGAAACAATAGGGAGAAAAATAACAGAGCATATGAAACAGCATTGGTACCCCCACAGACCAGATCCTGAGGAGTTCTACTATGACACAGCATCATTCATTTTAAGACTTGAGAAACCCTTTGGTTTATTTTAATTTTTAAAACTTTTTTTTTTTGTCTCAATATTAATATTGGACAAATCCTCTTTGTTTACTTATGAAAAAGCCAATTAAGTCAGCAGATGAATAGTGAGCTAAGTAACATGAACAGGAACAGTCTGGGCTTCTATTGATTTGTTCTCTTCTTGTCTTCTGTTCTTGCCAGGGCATCCACAGTTGGCTACTGCTGGAGACAAGATACTGGGCTGATCTGAGATGGCCATTCTTAGGAACTACATATGTTTTATACAAGCTTCATCAGCTTGAATAATTGGAATGCCTAGGGGCCTGAAAGCAGTGGGTGTAGAACACAGTCAGAACCAGATCCACAGGGAGCCTTGGGCACTATGATGTTCAGTCAAATCAGTCCTTCATCATTCATCACAAAAAGTGGAACAACTGCAATGAAACATGTTGCAAGTTACCTGTATGTTTTCAACCTTTTCTTCCTTTTCGCCACCATTTTTAGATCACCATTCAGGGTGGTGAGAGATATAGAATCACAGAATCGTTAAGGTTGGAAAGGACCTCTGAGAGCATCGAGTCCAACCTGTTAACCTAACTGCCTGGTCCACCTCTAAACCATGTCCCTAAGCACCACATCCACATGTTTTTTGAATACTTCCAGGGACTGTGATTGTACCGCTTCCCTGGGCAGCCTGTCCCAATGCCTAAATATGAGGGTGAATACCCTAAAGTAGAGAACAAATTGAACAGAAGTTTCTCTCAGCTTGGATTAATATTTTGATCACTGAGTCACTGGATAGAAATGCTATGAATACCAGCTGGTTTTTGAAGGAAGGCAGCAGTCTCCACCTTTTTTTGAAACTTGATTTACTAAGTATGCTCTGGGCTTCCTTTCTGGACCAAAATCACTCTGGCATGAAAGATGGAGGGAAGTTTGTTTTGTGAAGGTCAGAAATGAGCTAGGTTCATAACTACTTGACACAATAAGCATTTGCCGTACCAGAAAAGAGACTTTCAGTGCTTGGGAAGCTTCAGAATGAAAACTGAGATGCTGACAGTGCTTACATGGTTTCAAAGCTAGGTAACTGCTGGAGAAGCATTTTGGAGGCAGCAGTTTTGGTCCCATATGTCTGAAGAGGGACCTAGAGGTGAGTTATAACTTTCTGTGAATTTAAGGTTTGGGAATTTCCAGGAGGTCCAAAGCATCTTGTAGGACCTTGGTCAGAAATTCCTAACTTTTCAGACACTACGCTTTCAGGAGACATAGTACTCATACTAATACGCAAGTCGTAGGAGTCTGATGAAAGATTCTCTGGTGTTGGGCACACTACACACATGGTCAGAGCTGGTGTTTAAACACCTGAAGGACTGGGTTCTAAGTTGTTCCTTCAGCAAGCACTTTTGGTGTAAATGTTTCTTTCAACATTAAGACTGTTGTTCACAACACCATCAGAATCACATCAGGAAAAACTGTTCATCTGTATCTTTTGCCATTTTATATTTGTAATAACCTTTTAAAAAAATGTTAAATACTGACTCAAACAGGAGTGTCATACTTCCATTATTTTAAATTTTTATTTCTGCTCTGCTCTAAGTTTGGAAGAAAGTGTTTGTTCTTCAGGTATTATTTGGTCTTTAGTCAGCTTTATCCCATTCCTCCTGAGACTGATGATCGCACTGCAGCTGGCACTGTTAGTGAAAAGTAAGTGATCTGTGGGGTTTCCCCCCGACAAATATTTTTGAAGTCTGCAAGGTGTCCCTTGAAATTTAATGCTCTGTATTCTCATGATAGAAGAATTGACAGAAGGGAATGGGTTTTAAGGAGCCTAGCATAAAGGGCAAAACCTGTTAAGGTGAAAAATTGTAACTAGAAGAATCTTTGTACAGATAAAATAACCATGTTTTTATCATTATAAAAACCTCCCTGACCCTTCAAATACTAAAACCTCTGTAAGTTTCAGTATGACTGGAAATCTGCACCTGCAGCAACATGTTTCTGTGGCTAAGAATAAAAAACATATCACAGGGAATATCACTCTTAAAATAGTTAAGCCTTATTCTGATCTGTAATTGCCATTCTCCATGGTTGAAGAAAGTCTTGGCTTGAAATGGCTGGCCACAGCGAGTGCACAAGCGGTGGCATCTGCTACGAGCTCCCTTTGGTTTCGTAGCAGCTTCTGCCTTGTGGTGCATGGTTGGATTTAGGAGGTCAACTCCGGCAGAGCACGCGTTTCAATTAAAAATCAAGGAAAAGGTTCACATCTTTGAAGTTAAGCACATGCTCCTATGCTAGTATAGAGAAGGAGAGAAAAGCTAAAATGGTCAAATACTCTTGTTTGTGGAAGAGGGCATGTCTGTGTTAACTGAAGAGGAGCGTGTCAACACCTGCAGCGCACTGGGCCCAGCAAACCCGCGGTGTAAAGAGTATCACTTCTGCTTCCTCCCCGAGGATGGCAACTGGGGACCCCTGGCAGCAGAGCACTGTTGATACGGAGGTGTCAGACCTTCGGCTGGTGCGGGTCACCAGGGCTAAGCTGGACTCGGGGAGTGTAGAGCAGCTGCAGCAGTGTACGGTATTTGAATAGCGTCACCCAGACGCGTCGGTATAGCTTCCAGCTTGTTCCTGCGAGCTTAGCCAGCTTTCTTATCGCTCAAGTGGATGTTAAGAGTTTTTGGAGTAGAGCCTGTGTCCACAAAGTTGACTGTCAAGATCTGAGCATATCCTTGGGAAACACCATTTCTGCACGCTGGCACTCATGTTTTGCTCAAGAGCCGAGGCAGGAAGAAACAAAAAGCTTTGAAGAGAAGGCATTAAGCTTTAAATAACGTGTGTTGTTTTTTTTTTCTCTCCTCCCCTGCCTGAAAGCACAGGAGGAGGGAAAGGACCCGAAGTGGCAGAGCTGCAGGGCTGGGGCTGGATTTGCTGGGCGAGAGCTCGCCCTGGCGGCCTGTAGGGAGCTTGTCCTTTCAAGAGATCACCCCTGCCAGGTCTTTACGTGCAAACGGCTGGGTTACATTTGTTGTTCGTGCTACTTCTAAGAAATATTTTATCATTGTATTCTCCTTATTGCCTTTATATGTTCATCCCCATAAAGAGACATTAAGACTGGAAAGAGCCATTTCTCAAATATTTCAACTATTCTTTGCACATATGTGTGCATGCATGTATTTAAAATAACTATTTCTCTAACTTTTTAATAGGGAAAATATTTTTTTGTGTGTGTTTATACAAATTCACACCCCCTTGCAAATATGTCATGACTTCTCTCTTCTTGTGTCCCAGAAAGAGGCTCTTTGCAGTATTGCCAGAGAAAGTTAATAGACAACCTTTCAGCAACATTTGTTTGTGTCAGGAGAAACGGTCCTTATTCCTCCAGTCAGAGACATCATAAGTAAACTGCAGTAGCCTGTGAACTCTAGCCCTTGTTGACTGTACAGAAACGAGTGCCAGGATCTCACTGAACAGGTGGAAGTATAATTTATTTGTTATCTCTGGCTTTTGTTTCTGATATGTTAGGTCAAACCTAACATACCTGGAAAATAGATAGTAAAAGAATGTTAATTAGAAAAAAATCTTTGAGCTTTCTCAGAGTAAAGCAGAATATTTTTTAGTTAATTTTGTGAAATCCAGGTTTATATCAATGTAAAACCTACGTACCGATTGTATGTCCAAATATATTTAAAAAGAAGGAAGATCCTTTTATTGGGACCGTGAAATGTATTTTAAGGACGAGACTGCAATTTTTTTCCTTGCTAGACTTTGTATGGCGATAGTCCATATTGACCAGGTGGATCTGAGTCTCGCCAGGAAGTCGCCTTGGCCAAGTGAGCTGTACCTAAGGCACAGGCCTGAGCTTAAGTCCAGCTCGGGAGCCAAAGGGTGCGAGGTGTGTGGGTGGAGGCACAGATAGGGCTTCTCACAGGACCCTGGGCCAGGTTACACAGCTGTGCCATATCAGAGCATAGCTTGAACAGTGGCAGCTGAAGCTTGAGGCGGGTGGAGGGATAGATGACTACAATAACAAAGATTTTGTAGAGAAGTGAAGGTTGCAGGTTGTTTGAGGTAGTTAGAGCCTCTTTGGGTGCCTAGGGTTTTGACTCTGAAATAGTATTTTCTGCTTTGAGTTGGGGGTAGTGAAACGTCTTGTCTTTTAGATGTTCTAGCTATACAGACAAGTATGAAATCTCTCTCTTCTTATTGTGACGTGAATTCAGGAAACTGCATTGATCAGAACAAAGCTCTTTTTTTCTAGGGTGTGTTACTCTTTTACACTGGGCTTGGTTTCTTGGTTCTGGAGTACACGAGTCACAAAACTTGTTTTCAGGTCTTTTCTATAATATTAGACTATCCTTTCTATTTCTGGGCTAAATGATTTAATTATTGCATGCAAAGTGGAACAGCTTTAACAGGGCTGAGTGAGAATATCTGTTGTTTGAATACTCAGGATTACGTGCCCAGCTACTTTCCTGATGTGCTTTTAATCTGGCCTTTCTCAATCATTGTAAGTGCTAACTCATTTGGCTCCCTGTTCCATCTCTTGGTGTACGAGTGTTTCATCCATAGCTGCCTTGCTATCCTTATGTATTAGGAGCTTTTTTTTCTGCCTTTGTGAGAAGTGTGTGTTTCATTTGGTGGTGAGGCTGTTGAAAATTGTTTCCTTGCCAGCATATGAGTCCTTCTGCAGATCTAATCCAGGATTGTCTCTCTCTTGAATATTCTGTGTGAAGTAGGATGGGATATTTAATAGGAGAAAGGGTGCATCTCCTAAGATAAATGGTGTTGGTAGGATGAGAGTATCCTGGCTAGGTGACGAGTTGGCTGTGCAAACCTAGCTATAGGATACAATGGTGCTTAGACTATAGCTGTGTATTGAATAAAAGCTGTAAAAAAAGGGAGGGATTTTTTTACGAGGGATTTTTTTTGTTTTTTGGTAAGGTATCTTTTATTCAGTTGTGTCTGAAAGGTAGCAAGTCAGCATGCGGTTGTAACTCTCAGTACTTCTGAAAGCAAAATGACTTTTAGAGCGTATAAGAACTGCTATGACAGATGGAAAAACTGTGCAGGTTTTCTTTGAGTCACAGGTAATTGTCAGCAATCTGATGCTGATGGATGCTACAATAAAGCCACTATACCTTTGTGTTATTTATCCAGAGCTATGATACGGATTTGGAGGGTTGGATATAACAAAGAAGTTTTGAGAATTTTATATAATCATGAATTATTTTTCCCCTATTCATTTTGCTTATATCCAACAGGTAACAGGTTGTGAAAATACCTGCAGGAATGATTATGTAATGAAAGCAGACAGTAATAAAATTTAGGATAGAAAAATAGACTTTAGATCTGACAAGGTGCTGGGTAAGATAAAATGCTGTCATGCCTGAGTTAGGCTCATTAAAGCTACGGGAAGGGGGAGAGGGGGGAGTGAATCTTTTGCATTCTCCCAAAAGACAGGAACAGCCAAGAGAGACATGCTGAAATCTGTTGTAATAGTTTCGTACTAAATGATTCAGAAGTTCTCCAGCTACAAGACCTAGACGCTTTTAAAGAAGTGAATGCTTCTTGCTGTGAGTTTTTAATAGCAATGTTAAATATACCATTGTTTTAAAGAAGCAGCAGAATGCAGTGGATGATGTGCTGAAATTATCAATTGTATGAAACTAATGAACTCTTTAAAATGATTGGCAGTAGGTTTTTAAGAGCGAATGTGTCTGTCTATGGCTTTAGATTTTTCTGAGTAACTTGTGTTTTAAGAACAGTGTGTTAATAGGCTGTAAATAGATTTTAGTGTACACCTATCAATAGGCATCCAGACTTTCAAAAGATATCAGTGCTTGATAGGACATGAAAGGCAAATCTTAAGCCAGACTTCAAATTCAATCTGCACCCAGCAATTCCTTATTATTGTTGTTATTAAGTGAGAGCTGCCAGGCATTTGACAGTTCTGGGAACATTGCCTATAGCAGTTAACTCATGGCTTGTTCCCACTGAAATAGAGGCAAAACTCCTGATGATTTCAGATGTGCATGATCAAGCCTCTAAGGTCTTATTTCATAATTTTGTCACTCAAAGATGTATGTTACAGTGCAATGACAGACATCTGTCATAGTTTAATGTGCTATTATGTGTTATCATGTTGTTACTGAATTTTCCTGAACTCTGAAATGCACGAGGAGTTTTGTATCTCTTCCAGTTTTTGTAAGGTTAATCTAGAGGAGATGTGAAGATACCTTCAGTTATTTGCCAAAAATGGATTCCCATGAGAAATTCTTGAATTGTACACACTAGAAACTAAGGGTAGACTAGAAAGCAAGGTCCTTCAGGTGGGGTGAAGTATCATTGATTTAAAGAGTGATGGTGTTTCCTGGCTGGCTGGTCAAAAAATGTTCGTAGTCTTTGATTCATGCAAGATATACACCATGAGCTTGCCAGATGGCACGGTGACGCACTGGATGGCTGTAATGTCATATTTCTTCTGTGTATAATTCTTATCAATAAGAAGTTCCCAGAACAAACAGACTGATTGGCTTTGTGGTGCTCTTGCTTTATGCTGATTATGGTATATAACTCACCTTGCTATATTTGGTCAGCAGATGTAATTGGATGTCATACTGTCTGCCAAGCCCACATCCTCCCTGACTACAGAATGACCTGCCAGTGATTACCATCACTGATGGTATTTCTACTGTGCTTCTGTGAGACTGCTGTCATTAACCTAGCGATTGTGCAGTAAGTTCTACAAAATATGGTTCAAAATATGAATTGGCCAGGCAGTTGGAGTAGATAATTGTTATAGGTCCCTTCCAACTGAAATAGTCTAGTCTATTCTATTACCTCATCAGTATGACAACCAGCTTAACAGTAAGGTCATCTCCTTGCACAGGAGTGTAACACGTGGCAGAGGCTTCATCACTGCTTGGATCAGATGAGAAAAGAGAATAAAATACATGGACTAAGCTGAAGCATTTAGTAAACTGGTTCAGTTCTTTAGGATATTGAGATTTCTTGGCTGGGCTTCTGCTGCTTAATATGTCAGAAAACAGAGGACAAAGGCAAACACGTATTTAATTTCATATTAGAAAATGCAGAGAATATGAAAAACACTATAAATGAACTGTCTATTTAGTCTTTGTGAAATTAAATAGTCAGAGCCCTTCTTCCAATAAAACTGATTATAGGGTTCAGAAATTACTCAGATTGCAGATTGAAGCTGTACCAATTTTATCTGAGATCACTGTAATTGCAGCAATAGAGTGCCTGCAAATTCGTGTTGCTTAGTAACGTTATGGACAAAGTTATGAGGAAGGAGTCGTACTTTTTAACATATACATACTTTCACTGACTTCTCTGCATGTCATTCACTACTTGCCTATTATTATTTTAGCATTACGCCCTGGCAAGACACAGTTCCTACATCTGTGTTCCTTGAATTTATGCCTGTGAAGACTTACCTAAGTGAATAACTTTGTGCAAGGAGTAGTTAAAACTTCAAGGAGACTGCTAAGTCAAGTGTATCCATAAATCTTCGCAGGTTTCAGACACAGTGTAGTTATGCTAAAGTTAGTTACAAGTGCAGTATAAGTGCATTGCAATGTGATGGATTTTGCGGAGAGGATGCACAGGCTTGCCCCATAAAAGAGAGAGCCATGCAGGGGGAGACAGATTACAGCTAATAATCCCATTTAAGAAACATTAAGAATATGATGCATATATCTTCACCTTCACCTCACTTAATAGTTGTGCTCACGTATTCTTAGGATTATAGGTGGTAACATTATCAAAAGTGTCTGTTTATCAACAGAAAATTATAGTAGAAATGAACTAAGAAGCTTAATTCCATGCACATAGTCTCAAATCTAGGCCCAAAAGAGGAAAAAGAAAAAAAAAAATGTCTTTCAACCAGTGAATACTAGCATCCTGTTTTTGCTGAGTCTTAGTGCTGTAAAATGTTGTGAGACCGGAATCCTTGAAAGACTACAGGAGACGGGTAGAATCGCCAGAAAGAAGAGAAAGTAATGTGCTGAAGGGAGGTGATTCTGATTTTTAGGAGGAAGATTAATTAAAAAATTAAAATATTCACGTATACATGATTGTTCTCTGGAAAATATAGGCTAAATGAAAGACTTATGTGCTACATTTAAAAAAAATACGATTAATTGATTGGCTAACTCTTAGGAGCTAGTCTAGTGAAGGTAAGCTGTGGAGGGTCAGACCTGTTTGATTCAATTATTTGAAGATCTTCAGAGGGTGCAGAACAGACATGGCTGCTCTTGAATTCTGTTGTCTTCAGTGAGCGTGCATCATACTTACAGCTAAAATAACATATGCAGAGCTGAAGATGTATCCCAAGACTTGTATATTTTAATGTGGGATCATAATTGTGCTATAGCTTTCTGAGTATTGAAGAAGAGGTTTTGCTTGGGATTTTTTTCCTTTTTTTTTTTTCCCCTAAAATTGGTACAGCTGTATTTTTCATTTGTAGCAACATAAGATTTTATGCCAAAATGCATGGGGTTTTAAAGTAATTTAATTAAAATGGAGAGTTCTATCTTAGGCCATATTTTTAAAGTAACATGTTGACACAGCTGTCATTATTTGTTAATGATTTGATTTTGGACAACAGTAGTAGACCATGTTTAAGAAATAAAAACTGTACTGTTACTAGATCAAACCTAAAGCAACTATAAAAAGAATGCAGCCATACCACACTATCAAGTACGGAGCACTGAGCTGTTTTTTTGGTGGTGGTGGTGGTTGTTTTTTGGTTTTTGGGGTTTTTTTATGCCTCTTTTCCCTAACTGTGTGGAAGGTTATTTGCTTCAGACACAGTCAAATTAGAATAAAGTTAGGGCAAAAGTTTTCTATGCAGAAGATATTACAAACAGTTAATTTGATTTGGATAGAACAAAATCTAGTTATTGTAATCAAATGAGGTGTGTCTTACAAGGATCAGAGAAGAGTCAGCAGTATGATGAATGCATTCTCATTTGCATTTGTGCTAAGGCTATGAAAAGGTTGTGCAAGTGTAACTAAGCAGCGTGGACGCTTATTTTGATATGAGTTCATGTTTTGCTTTAGGACAGAAAAGATATCCTGTTGATATAGGGTAAATTGCAATAAAACATTCTTAAGCCAACATAATAATTTTATACGGCTTTAATTACAGCATCTGAAAACTGGATGAAGTTAAACCAGTGCAATTTTTCCAAGTAAATGAGGCCTGAGATCACCTGTACATTTCTCTAACAGGGTGTAAGTTGAAATGTGTACATTTTAAGTACAATTTATGGTTGTTTAAAGCCCATTTATTCTAATCCAATGGTATAAGGCGTCATTGGTTTCCCTTGCAGAAATTTTCCTCTGTATTTTTTATTATTTAAATCTTGTCTGTGCTAATAGCATTAAAACATACTTTCCCTCCTGACTAGTTAGCGTTACAGTGTGAGAGTAGTCATGCTTTTCAGGCAAATGGTTGTGTAACTGGATGATAACTTACGGATTTTCGAAAGCAAGAGCAATGGATGCTGGAGGAGGCTGCCAGAAACTGGACTGTCGTGGTTTAACCCCAGCCAGCAACTAAGCACCACACAGCCGCTCGCTCACTCCCCCCCGGTGGGATGGGGGAGAGAATCGGAAGAGTAGAAGTGAGAAAACTCATGGGTTGAGATAAAGACAGTTTAATGGGTAAAGCAAAAGCCGCGCGCACAAGCAAAGCAAAGCAAGGAATTCATTCACTCCTTCCCATCGGCAGGCAGGTGTTCAGCCATCCTCAGGAAAGCAGGGCTCCATCACGCGTAACGGTTACTTGGGAAGACAAACGCCATCACGCCCAATGTCCCCCCCTTCCTTCTTCTTCCCCCAGCTTATATACTGAGCATGACGTCATGTGGTATGGAATAGCCCTTTGGCCAGTCTGGGTCAGCTGTCCTAGCTATGCTCCCTCCCAGCTTCTTATGCACCTGGCAGAGCACAAGAAGCTGAAAAGTCCTTGACTGGTGTAAACTCTGCTCAGCAAGAACCAAAACATCAGTGCGTTATCAACATTATTCTCATCCTAAATCCAAAACACAGCGCTCTACCAGCTACTGAGAAGAAAACTAACTCTATCCCAGCTGAAACCAGCACAAGGGGAAAAAAATGTTACTGATCTATATCATAGTTTTGCGAAGCCTCCAGAAGCAAGAAGAAAATATTTCTGTACGTTTGATATGTACGTATCATATCTATTTCTCTTTTAGTACATATACCTTCAAAACAGACATAGAGCTATCAGTGTGCTATTGCTGCACTCATTAGATATACTGAGAAGGAGTATGTATTAACCCAGAGATGGATACGGGTCAGGAGTATTTATTTCTGCTACAAACCCGACAGTTAAATGATGACGTGGGTGTCTGGGTCTGCCACAGCCTTGTGCTCAGAGAACAGACTCCTTTACCAGCATAAAGCACAACTCGCGTTAGCAATGATTCGTAAGGAGAGAAGGATTCACCATTTGGTCTAGTTGCAGGACTGAGTGGTAAAATATATTAAAAGGTGCTTAGGTCTGTTTTGCTTTCTTCCTTCCATTCTTGAAAGGGCAACGGAGAGAGAAACAGTGACCAGTCTTTTCTGACATGAATCAAAACTCTGAAGATGCACAAGACCAGACAAAGTAATAGGACTGCGTCGTTGGAGACAAATCCAATAGGCCTGGCATTGGAGAGTATATTTTACTATTTATTTTCTCTGAATAAAGTATCTGTTTTCAAGGAAACTTCTATGAAGAGAGATGGAATTGTTACTGTATGTGTGTGATATATTCAGTTTGAAGCAATACTGTACAGCCTTACATTGTCTCTTGGCTTTGAGATGTTGATGTTTAAAAGAAGGTAAACCCGCCTCTTTTTAAAGGCTTTTTTGAATTATAGGCCCTGCCTCTAGTAACAGGAAATGTCACACGATAAGACCGTTTTCAGTTGGTTTTCACTTTGCCAAAGTTTCCGTATGTACACTTGAAGGTTGTTACAACAGGCTTTTTTCCTTTGTTCTGAACTTTCCAGTAGAGATTGTCTAAGAAAAAGTATAAATCGGTAGTTAAACTATTCTGGTATAGAACAGGGACTGGAAATGGGAGGCGGTGTCCTCTGTGCAACAAACGTCTCTCTGAAAATCTGCTGGACTGTGGCAGTTGCAAGTCTCTGCAGAGTTGCAGTTTGCACGTGCTCAACAGGGGCTTGGCTAAACCTCCCTGAGGGTGCCACTGTGTGAAGCCAGGGCAAGGCCAGTGGGCTATGGTATGACGTTCACGCAAAGCTTGTAGTCGTATCATGTTTCAATGTAACTTTATTTGATCAGTTAAGTTTATTCAGGCAAACAAACTGTCCATGAAAAATAATTCTTTTTTTAGAGACAAAATTTCCTTTTGCTTGGTTGTGTTCAGGAAAAAAAATGTTAGTAGTTCAGTTTTTGTGGTGTGTGGGTTTTTTTTATTACTAGGTTTTTTGGCTTGAGATTTTTTGGGGGTGAAGGTTATTTCTCTTTTTGCTTCTATGCAAGTTATACTTTGCATGGCAAGATTAATCTTTTAGTTGGAGGTCAAGGACAGCTGGCAGAGTTTTCAAGTCATCTCAAGAATAGTAAAAAGTCAGGGCTATATATAAAGTGCTGCGCAATAAGTGACATATAATTATATAATCACCTCACCTAAATTTGTCTGTAAAGGAAATATTGTTTTATGATATGTTAAGAATTTGAAACTTTACTAAAGTTTCATTAGTTTCTTTAAAGATTGACAGCTGTTCACCATTTTCCCCAAGCTCTTCAAATTTATTGTCAGTGTTATCTCTGCCTAGCTGGGTGAGTGAAAACAACCCAGGTCCCTGGGTGCGGGGAGAATCCTGCCAGCTGATGGCTTACAGCCTTGTGTTTCTTGCCGGCTCGTAAACTCATTGAAAATAAGATCATGGGATGAGTGTTTACTGAGCTCTGGTTGGGTATAGTGGGGGGAAAAAAACCAGTCCTGCTTAGTGACATGATGTGACATGTTATGCTGGTAATCGAGTCAGTCATGTAGAGGGGAGGGTTCTAGCGACAGAGAGCCAAGATAGCGAACGCTACGACATCATCTCGTTCTGCAGCCCTAAGGTGAGGCATGCCTTGGGGAATGAATTTCCTAGCTCCTGCGCTTGGAACACCTTCGTGGTCGCTTTTTGAGAGTGAAAGGGCAGCATCAACTGGTATGACTTGGAGGACACTCTGGCCCATGCCTGCTTGTCTGTGCAGCCCAGAAACATCCTTTGCTCTTTCAGCTATTGGTATAATACAGAGATGCCTGAGCTACCTTGCCAGTGTTTCAGCCAGGACCAGAAGCAGTTTGGTGTGACAGCACCAGGTTCTGTATAGGCTAATTTACTCTGCCCAGAGGCAGATATTTTGAATTTTTAGCTAGGAGCAGAATAAATTAGCCCATGGGAACTCTGGGCTGCTGCAGCTGGATTAATTTTCAGATGATTTGGAAGCAGTCCATGCACTAGAGATGAGGGCAACCAATTTATTTGCTAGATAGATGTTGGCCCTGCTTCTTGTGGAATGTCATTTGACCAGAGCTTGCTCCCTGGCATTATGTGACAGAGCCAGAAGGGTGTCCCTCCAGCAACTCCTGCTGGAGGGGGAAAAATGCCCACATTAAGTTGTGACCTGGTGCAAGTGCTGAATTTGATAGCTCTTTTTTTTTTTTTTTTTTTTTCCCCCTCCCTTCTGCCATGTTGGGGATGAATTGTCAGGCACATACTGAAAGTGGGGATCGAAAATCCTCTGCCCTAGTGTAAGGCATGATGAAATAATGTCCTGACTCTTATAGGAGTGGTACCTGCATTCTGGGACTGCCTGGGCCAAATTAAGGGTATATGACATGTTTATAATGTAAAATTGAATTAGATGTAGTTTCATGGGGTAGAACAGAGCCCAGTGGACTTAGTTCTGGATATTATTTTATGAGTGTTAAACAAGCTTGTGCAAGAGCTAGTGGGAGTGGTTGAGCGCAGTGCCAGGCAGGGATGTCTAGGATGTGACCCGTCTTCCTTCCAGACAGCTTGGCTGTCTCTGTACTGTGTTTCTTTACATTTCCTGTCCACTGTGAATTTAGGTGGAGACACACTTGGCTGTGTCTGCTTTGCCAGTGTTATTATTTTGAGAACTGGTATAAAATAATTCAAGGTTGCTTATTTTTTTTACCTTGGAGACTCAGACTTCCCTTTGGACCAGATTCTGGTTAAGTGCTCACCTGTCACATAACAGGTACCATGTGCTATACTGGATGGCATTAACAGAGAAGAATGATGGGCTTCTAACTCCTCTGGTAAGTTTGTTCCTAAGGGGATATATAGTTCAAAATGTATTTAATGTAAAAAACAAGGTTCATTTATTTTTTTTTATTGCCATTTAATCTTCTCCTCAATACAAGGTTAGGCTGCAAAGCTAGGAAGTGGGGCAAAAGCAGTTACAAAACTTGCATCCCAGTTTAGGAATTTAGGTTTGCTTGATGTTACTGGATCTGTTTGGTGGTTTTTTGGTTTGGTTTTGTTTTGTTTTTTTAGGCTGTACCCATAAGCACAAATTTCCTATGCCATTTCAAATTGTATTACAACATGTTTAGAGTTTTGGCAAGTTTTTAGGATGTCTGATGTAATGGCTGGAATAATGAACCAGAATTCATGTGGCAGGGTGCCTGGATGGTAAAATTGTGCCACTTGGGTTCCCAGGAAATGTCATAACTTATTTGGATTAAACATTTTCTTTTTGGAGAAGGGACGGCTGACAAGTGCTCACCAGGCAGAACTAAATAGTCAGAATCTTCTTTACCCAGCTCCACTATGGAAGTGTAACATTTAAAGTATTCAGCTGGTTTATATTGGAGTTTTTCAGGAACAGTACAGAGACTAATGTTTCTGATTTCAATTGCTTTCTTTTTCTACTCTCATTTTAACCATATATTAATATGCGTAGGTAGTGTGTGCTTATATTCTTGCTTTTCCACATTGGATGTAGCAAATTAATTTTAAATGGTGTTAGTATTAGTGCAACAGAAGCGAAGGAAACGAATAAGTAGCTTGGAAAAAAGATTTTTTTTTTTTTTTTTTTTCACCCAATAGTTAAAGATGCTTTTCCCAAATAGTTGCACATAAACACGGTTCCACTTATTTTTAAATACCAATACCAAAATGAAAAATGCGTAAGAATTTAATGTGTGCAAGAATTTTCCGTACGGAAACATTTGTTGGTGGGAGCGGTGCAAGTGACCATAACAGGGTACGGTTTCAAAGAGGACTCAGGTCAGTAATGGCTGAAAACTGTTAGCAGCATCTGATGGTTCTGTGGCCTTTAAAGGAAAATATTTTTTACAAACACATTTAGGAAGATTTATGTAAGCAGGCAATATATTAAAGATGAAGAAAATAACATTCCTCAGAATCAAGGCAGTAAGAAAAACTTCCAATTCTTTCACAAGAGACTGTTTCTGTGTTGCTTTGCCCATTCTCTCAGTCCAAGGTCATTCACCTCTGTAATAAACAACTGTCTGATACAATCTGTCAAATGGTTTTATTGCTTAGGAAGCTGTTCCGTTTGAAACATTGTACTGCAGAAGCTGCAGTAAGACATTGCCAGCTTTCCTAGCGTTGCATTTTAATTTTGCTCAATGGGACTTCAATGAATTGTAGTATCGGTTAGCCCAATCTTAGGCTTTACTTAAAAGCTGTACTAGCTGATTAGAAATCCATCCCATGGTCACTTAAGTGCAGGAGTGTCTTTATTAGCCAAGTGGTTTCTGAGGTGTTGAGTGCTCTCAGTAATCACAGACCCGAGCAGGAGCCAACAGGGCTGAGCAGGCTGCAGGGAGACTTGCATGTTTCCCCTGTGTGAACAAAACTATGAAAAGCAAAGAAATTAGATAGTGGTGTAATTACAGGTCTAATCTGTCATACATAGTATATGTGAACCACTTAACAGGTTCTCAAAGGTGTTTTATGTATGCACATATGGAGATCACATGGCATCTATATCCTGAACCTTCAACAGTATTAATAGAGCTGGTGTTTGTGAACTGAGGATAGTATGAAGCCTCTCTCTGAATTACTCCTGGTCACAAAATTCAGCCAAAAGCAAAACAGTTCATAAGCATTCTGTTTATCTTGAAAGGAACTGTGTATATTATCCCCACTCAGAACCTAGTTAGTCCCACAGGCCCTGAATAGTATTAGGATGCCAGATATAAATGTGGGTATGTGGTACATACTTAACACAACTGCATGCCTTTTTGGTTTTTGGTCTATGCTATCTCTTGCTCTATCCATGCATTAAGACAGCCCTCTGAGATTCTTCTTCGAAGCATAATTCTTCTGTGAAGCTCTTTATGTTGGGTGTGAGTTTTCTTTTTTTTTTTTTTTTTTTTAAATTGCCAGCTGTACCTAAACACCTTTCAGTACCAGTTTGTACCAGGTAAGTGTCATAGGTGTGGTCAATACTGACAATAACATGAGGGAAAGTCTGGGTTCTTTTGTGTGTTGTGTAAAGTGTTAGATACATCTTTTTTAGTCGTCTTGCAGTTAGGATCACTTGGACTGATCTGATTAAGAAGGGACATTTAAATTTACATTAGCCTGTAGGATTATATTATATGTTAAGTGCAATTTTAGAAAAAATGTAGGTTGGCTTCCTCTACTTCTATATATCCCATTCTGTTTAAATAAAAACTGATAGAACTTTTGGAAGAAGGAATGTATCTTCATTTATCTTCTATGGACCCCAAATAAAGACAAATGAATTCCCGTGTGTGCTCCTTCATGCCAGTTTACATTACCACATATTTTCCAGTATTTGAGTCATTACTCAGAGAGCAGCAGACAAGGGAAAGGACAGAGTTGTCTGAAGCTGAGTTGTTTAACAACTTATTTTTAAACACTACTACCTCATGTTTTAGTTCTGTCTCTAGTCTCGCTGCTAACACTTAGGGATTACTTTGATTTGTGTGAATAACCCACTGAAGCAAACACCCCAGGAAAGTTGCTCTAGCTAACAGAATTACATAAAGGAAACAACTTTTCTTTTTATTTATATTGCATACATCAAGCATATGCTAGCATTACCAAAGCATGTTGTCTGAAATGCAGGGAGAATGATCTTTGAGAGCACTGGGACTAGACACTCAAGGACACATCTCTTTTTATAGGTTAGTCCCGGCTATCTGGGGAGCTAACCACAGGCTATCTGCAGCAAAACCAGGGGCTTCTACCCACAGTAGTGGTTTCACATTCGAAGCCCTGTCTTGCACGTTTGCAAAAGAAAGAGAAGTACTATCATTCTAGTTTGATAGTATAAAAAGTAAATGAATGTGAAAGTTCAAAGCCTTCAGGTTTCAAGGGGTGAGTGACAGTGCTATAGAGCACTGTATTGTCTTTTTCCAGACTTCTATCAGAGATAAGTTTTCTAACCTTAATGCTGGTGTCACAGTAAGGGAACATAAATCCCTGGCTCTGCCGTATTCTCTTCCTGCTTATGGCAGAACAGCAACACCTCCATTGACTGCTGGAAACGCCTTCTCTGTTACTGCTCCTTCTCCTATTATTCCGAGCAGTTCTTGTAAGTCTTCCTTGAGAATGCCTCACCTACCAATGTGGTCATTGTTCGCAATATTTATAGTCTTGGGACTTGGAGACCAGGCGAGGCTGCGGTCAGAAGAACAATGTGCCTTTTTCTATCAATTTCCATTGACTTGCACGTGGGATTAATTAGCCCATAGGCTGGAGTGCAAAAGCTGTCCAGTTCTAATGCATTTTTGCTTTGTTGAAGGTGATTGATTCATTAGGAGTTGGGGTGACAAACTTACAATGTCCTAGAACTATGTCATGAATTCAGAATGACTTTCACCGAGTCTTCTAATTTCATAGGTGACTTAATATTTTTTTTTTCCTCGTTGTCCATGGAAAGTCTGATGCTGAAAGGTAAATGGGAGTTTTCATTTTCTCTGCCCCTGGGTGTTGTAGCAAGAGAGTTCTGTAAAGATCATCTCTGACTAGAAAGATCAGAGAAAGCAAGTACCAGATTAGAAATTCTCTATGAAGTTGTCTTTCCTCTTGCCTTGTCTGTTTTCTAAATATTGACCATCTTGTTCTCCCCTTGTTCCCAGAATTTGTCATGACGGATTCGTAGTAACGTATACCAGAATCACGTACTGCAATAATGAAACGACAAGGTAACGTAAATGATAATGTAGGAACTTTTGATGAAAGCTGTCTCTCGTCTCCACAAGTAACCAAGGCTTGCAAGTCTGTAGGATATCAGACTTTTGGCAATCACAATTGTAGCATCAATCAAGAACTCAGCCTCGGTGGGAAGGAGAGAGCACGCGGCTACCCACTGACAGACACTGTGAAATCCAAGGCTGATTGTTTTTCTTTCAGTTTGTTGTGGTTTTGCCTGTAAAAATAAGGTGGGTGTCTTTTTTTTTTTTACAAAGAAAGAGTGAATGCTCAGAGTAGTATTTAGTCTGAAATCCTTCAGATTTGTATAGGATTGCTGCTTTAGGGATGTATGGGGAGGAATGGCTGAGTAATTTCCAGACATAAGTGGCAATGGGTTATGCAGATCTCCTTGGTATAAGAACAAGCTCTGTTTGCTCTTTGCTGTATTGTTGTAAAGAAAGTTTCTGAGCACATCAGGAATTCTGCGTGTGGAGCTGTAACCTTTCTGCTGTGGAAGCAGCCTGGTCTTTGTTCTTCTTCGTCCATGCATCATGTAATTTTTTTATTTTATTTTATTTTTTTTACAAGTATGAAGAGATACGGTTCAAGTTCTCAGGCTGCCAGGGTCTACAGCTATGAGTGGCAAGTGTTTCACAAGGAGATGGAGGCCTCAAAACAGCACTAGGACTTCTGTGGATTTCATGGTATTCTTTGTATTACGCATTTTGTATCCAGTTCATGTTTTGAGCTGATTTTGTTCAGGGACCTAAGCAGGTGTATATAGCACTTCCCAAGTGCACGCTGGCTGGAAAAGTAAATATTTGCTGTTGAGGTAGTGTTTGTTGCGAAAGAATCCCAGGCGGCTCCTAGCAGAGCGGGAGACCCCGGGGAGCAGCGGAGGCGCGAAGTCGGGGTACGTTCCCCACACAGCTCCACTTGACCTTGAACCCAGGGATGAACCTGCAGCAGTTGCTGATAAAATGCTGCTGGGGTTTGCAGGCGGCTGGGAAGTTGCTTTCCCTGGTCGGGATGGCAGAGCCGAGGGCCCGGGCCCCCGGGCCCCCGCCCCCCCGGGTTAGCTCCCCCCGGGGCCGTGCCCGCCGGGGTCGGCTCTTGAGAAAGCCGCTTCCCGGTGCCGCCAAGCGAGCAGCCCCCCCAACCCGGCGTTGCGGAGGCGAGGCAAGAGAGCGGCGGGCTCCCGGCGCTCGGCGGCGCCCAGCCCAGCCCAGGCCAGGCCAGCCCAGCCCGCGGGCGGGCGGCGGGGCCGGGGGCGCGGCGGGACGGCGCTACCTGCGGCCGCGGGGCCGGGCCGGGCCCCGCCTCCCGCCTCGGCGCGGCCCCGGGGCGGGGCCCGAGGAAGTGACTTCAGCCGGCGGCGGCGCGGCGCGGCGGGGCTGAGCGCCGGAGCGGAGCATGGCAGCGGCGGCGGCGCGGTCCCTGCTGGCGGCGGGGCTGGCGCGGGCGGGCGGGCGGCGGTGCCGGGCCCTGCCCGCCGCCGGGGCCGCTCCCTACTGCACTGTGGCCCCGCAGCAGCGGCGGCAGCCGCCGCCCGACATGAAGAGCTACCTGTGGTCGCGCTACAAGGAGGCCAAGCGGGTCACCAAGGGTGAGCGGGGCCGGCGGGCGGCAGCGGCGCGGCTCCCCCGCCGTGCCAGCCCTCCTCCCGCGGCCGGCCGGGGTGCCGCCGCTCTCGGAGCAAATACCTGCGTGCTGGCGGCTGGGAGAGGAGGGGCGGCGAACCGAGCGGGAGCCGCTGCGGCAGCGTGAAGGGCTCGGGGGCGGCTGGGGCGGCGTGCGCGCCGCTGCGCGCCGGCAGCCGGGGGTCGCTCCTGCGGGTCCGTCCCGCAGCGCCCGGCGGCGCCGCCGGCTGCTCCCGCGGTCGCCGCGGCCCTGGCGTCGAAGCGCTCTCCCTTCTGGCGGTCTCGGCGCTCCCCCAGGGCAAGACCGTCGCCTCGGTAGGTCCCGAGGGCCGGGCAGCCGGCGGACGCGCAGCGCTCTGAGCCCTTCGGCCCCCCACCCACCCACCGGGGCTGCAGCTCTTCGGGGTGCCTCGGGGAAGACGCCTTTCGTACAGCCTCGCTTGGCCCGGGCAGAGCGGCTGGCGTTGGAGACGTGTGGAGAAAAGCAAACGTAAAAAGAAAATCAGAACGTTGGTCGTCTGTTTGAGGGGCTTTCTGCAATAGGCTGCTCTTCCAAAAAGTTAAAGTGCTGCAAAGTTTTAGATGACTTTTTTCATTTTGCCTTTGTTTCCATGAAAATACTGTGAAGCACTGAAGCCTGGGTAAAATGCTAGTGATAGGTGCATGACTCTGGCAAGCCCTGTCCTTCAGCCCAGCTAGGCAAAAATTTAAGGGCCAAATATTTGCTTGAGGCTTGCTTGCTTCTGCCCTTGCTCTGATGGGCAGAGTACTACCAAGGTGCTTGAATATGTGATCTTTTTAGAGAGCCGAAAGAGAAAGAGGCAGCACGTGTTGCGCAACGTCGAGTGGGAAAGCTTATCCTGTAGTGGCAACAGATAATGCTTTAGTCTTGCATGTTTTGCCCTTTAAAAAAAAAAAAAAAAAGTATGGTCTTATCCTGCATTTAGGAGTCTTGAGTGTGGACTGGGGCTTCACTGTGCTGGGTGCAAACGTAGCATTTGCAAATATAAGTGGCAAATGCTACTGCATAGTCGCAGCATTTCCCAAGTGAAATAAGGAGCCATGCTAGAGATCTCAGAAGAATACTATGGACTTTGAGAGTGGGATAAGGGCTAGGGATAAGAGAGTAAATGCCTTTTATTTTGAATCATCTTTTCTTTTCCTGTTTTTGGAATTAATTTTTTCTTATTCTAAACCACACCCAAATAATACTTCAGAGCTGAGGTTAGAGAGTAGGGTAGTGTTAAGAGAAAATAAGTGGGTGTGGGTTGGTGAAAGATGAGGCAAGTGCTTCTAGAATAATTCAGAATATTTTATTACTGCCTAAGTCACCCAATGACTTCAAGTATGTGACGTTTCGCTTAGTTACAGTGTTAAGATGACAAAGCTGTCCTGATTTTGACCCAAGGTTTATAGCACTTGGGATGCTGTCTGCCAGCCAGAATGTCTAATAGCAACAAAGTGTTTATACTATCTGTTTTCAGGCAGGCGCTAGTCAAGCTTTTTTTTTATCTGAAATATCTTTATCTCTATAACTATATATAGATATATAAATATCTTTATTTTTTAAGCAAATATTGACTCACCAGGGTGCACAATGGACATTTGAAAAAATGCTTTAATTATAATACTGAAATGGGTGTTGTAATGTGATTTTGGAAGTTCGCTCACAACTATGGTTATGACTTCAAGTTAATTGAATGATTCATGGCCCTTTTTATAAAATAAGAGTATTTGCCGTGATAGTAGCGTGTCAGATTGCATTTGATTATTTTGTTACCTCAACTGAGCATAACATTTATCTCCTGTATTACTATAAGCAGTGACTGGAGATAGTAGGAGCTAATGTTTTGGTTGAGGCTTATTTTGTTAAATCCCCCGAAAGCTTTTCATGTCAGCTTAAGCATGAGGAACACCTGGGATCTTTTTTGGTGAAAGAGATGTTGGACTTTATTTGAAACTTGGAATTAAACTCAGTGAAATTGCTGTTCTGTCTCTCTCTTAAAAATTAAAAGGCTTGGGTATCTGCATCTGATAAAGTTGAATGGCTTCAGATTACCATCTGTTATTGGGCATCTGTGTGAGTTTCGTGTTGCATCTGCCCATCGACTGTGCAGGAGGCTAACGCATTGCTTTTACAAAAGAAATGTTATTTCCCTTTCTACGAGTTGGCCAGAGTTTTCAAAATGGAGCACTATCTTTCTGGATCTGGAGTCCCCACACCTACCTTGTTGAGATGGTTTCCTCCCGTGGTGGAGCACGTAGCGTATCTGGCCTCAGAGCTGAAGGTGTTGAGATAAGCTTGACCAATTCCTTCTAGACTTACCTGTAGAAAGTAATCAAACAAAGCACATTCTCTTTAAATTCACCCTTTCAAGCACAGATTTAAGATGAAAACTCCCCTTTTTTCCACTAGTAAGGAAGGCTGGATTATAAAGATGCTGTATGGGAAGGAAAGGAAGGAGAACATGCTCATGTTTTATGCTTCCAGGAGGGTAGCATTTAGCCTCCTAATGTTGCTCTGCCAAGTTTCTAAACAAGAAATACAAACATCCTTAATACCGACTTTGGTGTGGGTCCTAAAGTTACTTAACGTTAGTATGTTATGGCTCTATGTAAGTGGTCTTGACTTCTCAGTATACTTTTCAAACAAATAGCAAGAGAAATATACCCTTAAAAATGGAAGTGTTTTACACACACTAGGTACATGTGTATAGAGAATAAGCAGAATATTTTTGGTTTCCTGACTTGCTAGAAGGTTAATAAGCATAGCAATGTGTATGTAACTGTTGTTTGGAAAGTATGGCAATCACTTAAAGTTTACTTCCTTGAGTTGAAATTGAGTAATGTGGTAACCTTGAAATGGTGAAGCAAAAGAAATGAAAGCAATGTCAAATTAAAACAATGTCAGTTCTGCTTCTGGGGCAGAAGCTGGGCCAAATAATGGGAGGAGAAGACACGGCTCCTATGATAATAATAGTAATATAATATCCTGCTCCAACTCCAAAGTTCATTTTCAAAAGCAGTAATAAATATGTTAACGGAGTTAGTAAAAAATTATATATATTGAGTCTGTGGTTCTCTGAGCAAGATGCTGAAATGCATCTTCTCTCCTACTTGAACTGTACAGAGAAAAGTGTGCTTCAAATAAAAACTGTGGGTCACCAAGACAAGTTAGGGACAGTATTTTCAATAGCATCGTATTGTTAAGAATTAGCTAGTTAGTGTGAGTTAGTTTGATAGTTTCCATCATCATTTCTATTTAGAAATTGCTAGTGGATTTATTTAAATAAAACTACAAGGCTGGTATAACTTTTTTTTTTTTCCTCTCTCCCCTGTTCCCAGAGTTGGTTCCTTCAATTATGAGTAACATGCTGAATCCGGATGCTATTTTTTCAAACAATGAAATGAGCCTGTCAGACATAGAGATTTATGGTTTTGATTACGACTACACGTTGGTCTTTTATTCTAAACATCTGCACACGCTGATCTTCAATGCTGCTCGAGATCTTCTTATTAACGAGCATCGGGTAAGTAAAATTAATGGAATAACCGTAAACTTATGAATAAAGAGTACAATAAATAATTTCTACTGAGAGGGGCGTAACTGATCTTTTCATGCCTCAGTCCTAGCTTGGCTCCCTTACAACACATTTTGTACAACAGCTGCATAAGAACCACAGAAGTCCTGGTTTATTCTCAGCTGCAGTTTTGAGCAGAGTGCAATCTGACAACTGTTAAGGAAAAGAGTTTTATTTGGTTTATTTTTTAATGTGGTGATGGTGTGGTGTTTTGTTTTGTTTTGTTGTTTTTCCCCTGATTGTCAATTACTGGAGTCACCCTAATAAGCAAGGAGCTTAAAAGTTACCGTTACTCTGTTTTATGCATTGCTGTAGCGCAGTGATTAATTTCCACGTGAAATATTTTTAGCTTGACTTGTTATGAGGTCTTTGATTGCACTGTGTGCTTGCGAGGTGCTCTATACGTGCCCGGTGTTTCAACTGAGTCAGCTGCCATGACGCTGTAATCAGAGGCTGGATACAAGAGAGACCCCAGTAAGTGTTCGGCTCGGTAGTCCCCGAAGAGGGAGCACTGCCCTGTTGCCTCACCAAGCAGTGCGTTTGCATCGGTGACCAGTTGACATCCAAGCAGCTTGGAGCTGGTTGTTGTGTAGTTTGGGGATGGGAGAAGTTACTGTGTGTCAGAAAGCAGGGGGGAGATGGCTGACTTGGGAAACTGAAGGTATTGCAGGGAAAAAGATGGAAGAAAATGTGGACTGAAAGAGGCAAAGTTTATTCAACTGTGGGACTTGCAGGAAAATAAAAGACAAAAAGTCCACAGAGTAAGTTATTGATAAAACTGCTTGTGTATTATTTTATACAACCTAAATCTGAATGGGTGGTGTTACTCTACTTTCATATTTGAATCTAAAGGTTAGGAGCTATATATAAACATCTATAAATATCCCTGGAAGAACAAACAAAACTTCATGGGCGCTACAAGCATACACAACTTGATCCTCCTAAGATTTTGGTATGTCTTGATAGCAATTTCGGTAGAATGTGTAAATATACTTTATTAAAGCTACTTGGTTCTTGCACAGATCAACGTTACCATAGGAGTCAAGATCAGCTCTCTTAGACAATAATTAAAACAGTGTGCTGTCTTTACTGTTTGAATGAATTCAGGCAGTAATAACTTTCCAGTTTGTCTCAATTAACATATCTTGAGTTCTAGTAAATGAAGCTGTAATTACTTTTTGAGACAACTTATTGAAATGTGTCCTCTACTGTTGGAATTTATCGGGGGAGAACAGTTTTCAGTAATGCTATCTCTGTAGCTGCTTATACTGTTAACGTTTTTCTTGCTTTTAACATTAATAAAAGCTTCTAGATAGTATTGCCCATTATGACTGTCATAGTCAACCCAAAAGATGGCCAATTTTGGTCATGGCAGTGTAAGGTAATTCATCAGAAATTGCAAAATACAGTGTAGGAAGCAAGGAATTTTGAAGCGTCTCCAAGAGAATAAACATCAATTTAATGCTAATCTTGGAGGTGGCAGCAGGTGTTGAATGTAAACTCTTGCTCTTGGGTTTATTTCTTTCCTAATGTACCAGCCTTGCGCCACCTTATCTGGACTGCTGTTTCAGTCCAGATGTAATTATCCCTACCAAGAGTGGGGTAAGCAAACAGTGCAATTTTTATCATTATTTTGTTTGGCTTTTAAGGAAGCTTTGATTTGTGTGCCAAGATAGGCTTGATCTTTTTCTCATATGTACTGGCATGCATGCAAAAAGACAGCCTTCTAGTAGAATAAATTAAAGTAGGAAAGTCAACCATGCAGAAATTTGAAAAAGTCAGAAATAAATTTCCTTGTTCATGCTTGATGTGGCTGCTTTGAGGCATGTGCAGTACACTGTAGTTTTTAATGAATCACATTCTGCATCATCCCCTGATGTTTTCCTTTGTCTCCTTTTCTGCTTCATGTTCCCCGGCCAAATCGATGCATCTTCCCAATGCGTTTATAGGCTTTTGATGCTCTTTGTTCAGATAAGTAGCCTCCCCCATGTGTTCTGGAAGTGGTGGTAGGGATGATAGTTCAGAAGTTAGCAGAAAGGACTGTTTTCTTTAACTGTGGATGCCTGTGCTCAAAACAAGCACGATCTACAGCAGTTGCAGAGCAAGTCCTCTTCAGCATAGATAAAAACTGTGTGGAGAAGTTGCGATTTATTTATTTTTTTGTAAGAGTGGCTAGAATGTCTGTTGAAGCTGTATAATCTACTTTTTTCCCTGAAGGCTTGTAAATTAGCCATATATGTATGGAGACTGGTGTTGAGAAGGTGGAGACTGTGCCTGAGATGCATTTGTCAAGTTCTAATGCTGCTATAGGCTGTGGGAGGGAAATGAAGGATCACCTTTCAGTTGGTTAATCAAAGAAACGGTAGTTTTCTCAAGCCTTGTCAGAAATGACTGAAGCATTTTACCTTTTAAAAACAAATGAACAAAACCCTTAGCCCAAGGCACACACCTAATATATTTTTTTCATGGCTAACCTATGCTTAAAGCAGGACAAAATTACAATCGACTGAAAACGGGCTTGTACTGAAAAATGTTAGAAAACTCTCTAACCACATAGGTGGTGTGAGCTACCTATGCTATCTATAAACAACTCGAGGAAAGAACAAATGACACAGACATTGAATTCACGTGCATCTCTAAACAACAAGGTGTTACAAATGCCGTCCAGGGTAAACCCCGTTGGGCCACTGTGGTGTTCTCCTGCAATGACTCACCCTGATGGTGTGTAACGTGCAACTTGCTTTCAGAATCCGATCTTTGTGACGCACTGTACCTTGGGGAAAGTCCCTGTTAGGGGACCCTGGCTTCTCCAGGTAACATTAGCCATTGTGAATTCTCTTCTTCCTTCCTTCCCGCTGGTGTTTATTTGCAGTGCACCATATCTTTAAACACCTCTGGGGTCTACATTTCAAACACGACAATCTAAGATCAGGAGTATGATCCACGCTTGGGGAGTCAAAACAGATAGCTGTGCTTCTTTCTTGAAAATGCCAGAGATTTTTTTGCTCCTGTTAATATTGATGATATTGTATTGATTTTTCCTTCAATAGAAGTGAGGAGTGAAGTTCAGGTATCGCTATAAATCAGGCCGTGTCCCTGGGTTCCTAGCTGGAAGGATGAGTTGGAAAGTGTGTATGTATAGTCTGTTTCTTGGTGACACTTCACAATGCAAGGTAACTCAGCTATTAAGTTTTAGGAAGTTAATAAAATCTAGTTTGTTTTCAAAGGTACATATATTAAACTAACTTTTTGTACAAGAGGCTAATGTTCAAAGGTAATCACTACAGAGTAGCTGGGTTTCCAACTTTAGGTACCGTGCTTGACTTAGATTTGAAACATTGACCTTGGATTTTGGAAAAATGTTTGACTTGTCTTGCACTGTACATATGTTCCTGCAAATCTCACCAACCTATCAAAAAGCTTCTTTTAATGAGTAGTGAAAGTGAGAAGCGTAGAAAACTTAGGCTTTTAAAATTCTGCAGAAGCAATTTTCTATTTGTCTTTGTAGTTGATTTAAAATGAAATCATTGCCATCTTTTCTTAGTATCCTGCAGAAATAAGAAAATATGATTATGATCCCAATTTTGCAATCAGAGGACTTCATTATGATGTGCACCGGGTATGTATAAATAACTTTGTGATGAGTTATGTGGTGCTGAGAACCTAGCCAAAGAAAATAAATAGGGCTTTTAAGTCTTCCAGCTTTTCTGGGTTGATGTGTAAGGATTTTGCTTCATATTTTTCTTTCGTGGCAAGTTTGACTTTTTTTTTTTTTTTTTTTTTAAATAGCTCTTAAGTATAAAGTGTTTTGGGTGTTTTGTTCTCCTGGTGGGCGGGGGGAGGGAGAAAGACAACTTAAGAGTGCAACAGAATAAATTTAAGCAGGCATCTGGTAGTAGGAAAAGATATTTCTTCATGACCTAGCTCAGGTCACTGGACAATGTTTCCTTGGTGATTTGGCAAGCCCTAGGTAAAAGCCATTGACAAAGTATTTTGGAAGTTGAAGTGAAGGTGTTCAGGCGTTCTTGAGATGGAAAGAGTATAGATAAAGTTGCTTTGATTTTTATAATTTCATGTCAAATAGTTGATGTGATAAAAACTGAATTTTAAATTTTTTTTTTCCCCTGCAAGGCATTATTAATGAAGATTGATGCTTTTCATTATATTCAGCTGGGAACAGTTTACAGGTAGGTAAAAGTATTTCCTATTTATAATAAAAATGTATACTCTTGTTTTTTGAATCTCTTAATTGCATCTGTTAGTGTACATCTTAGGTTCATATCAGGAACAGTGCACTGAAAAGCACAAACATGAATGAATATTGCAGTCTTACTGGAAGGGGGTTTCTTTGCACCTCTGTGTGTACACACAGGCATGTGCACACGTCTGCTGACTGGTACAGTACAGCTGATTCCCCGGCTCAGAACTGGGGAAGCTGGCAAGCTGGTTGGTCACATAGTGCTGACTCACTTTGTTTCCGGCTGTCAAATTGTGCTGAAAGACATCTAAAAATACGCTGATGACTTCTCTGCTGTTGCTTTCTGTGTAAATAATTGTCACAGAGTGCCTGTTAGCATGGCTTTAGTGTGGTTGCAGAGACCCTTGAGAGGTCTTACTGTATTTGCACAGACCTTTTAAGTTTGGACATACCATTCTGCAAGTACGATGTGGTTGGAGCACAACTGCTTTGTGTCCGCACAGCCTGATGCTTTTTCAGTTGACTGAATTGATGTAAAATTGGTGATCTCTGCGCTGTGCCGTGCTACATGGTATAGACTTACTCTGTGTGATCTTTGACAGCAGAGTTTTTAGTATGGCTCAGTTTGCTGTAATGAAGCAGTATGCATTTGACTGACATGAACACCACACTTGGTACCATATTTTAAATTAAACAACAAGCCTGAGCACCTTTCTTAATGTCATTGGACAAGAAGTTTTCTTTTGGGGCCAAAAGATAATGCAGCCTTGAGGTAATATACTATGGGGGTTAGCATGGAACTGTGTATGGTAGCATGAAATGATGATAATGCACTCAGTACTTATTTTTGTTTGCCAGATGGGCAGATAGGTAGATGATTCACCCTTAGTCACTGATCTTTTTATGACTTAGTCTGAGATGCACTTTGGGAGAGGGGAGAGGAAGGGAAGGAAAGTGAAAGAGGAAACAAGATGGCACGGGTCCAGCATTAGGGTCGTACTGTCAACATAGTGGCTGTCTAAAGTGGCCAAAACAATGCGCGTTCTGTATGTATCATCAGAGTCCAAGTGAAACGTCATATCATTTATTTGTGTGTTTTATACATGCTGATGTAGAATAATTATTGCATATTCCAACTGACAAAACTTGTTCCTGTGGTTTTCGAAGGAGTCCTTTGTGTAGGGCTAGGAGGGAACCAGAGAACTCGGAGTGAAGGTTGCTAGTTGCAAGATTCATTTAAAAAGGCTGTCACGTTTTACATTTTTTCACTGTGAAAAATGCTGGTTTGCTAGATTAAAGGCTAGGTGAAGTAATCAAAGATACATTTATCTGTAGAGGTATGTAGTAGAAATATTAAGATTGGTATGAATGAGGTATGAATGCAAACATATATGTGTGAGAACATGAGAAGAAATGTTGATAGAAGTGACAAAAGGATGGCATGTGTTGGTGGTACCTGGATCAGCTGGTCGTCAAGACATCTGTGTGCTGTTTCTCCAAACACCTGTATCGGGGTGGGGGGAGCAAAAAAGACACTGAAGGCTTTGAGAGAAGGTGTCAGGAAGAACAGCAGTATGACTGGAACTGTATAGCGACCTAGAGGAGAAGATGAATGAGTGGTGTGACCATCAGTAGTGTTGACAGAATGGGACAGAATGAATGACAAGGCAGAAGATCACAGTTGCTGTCAACCTCTAGTACAAAAGGCACATCTGAAGCCAGCATGTGATGACTGGTCAAGAAAACTCAAGAGAGGTGTTGAGATTTGTTGAAGAGCTGGCGTTCCTTGTTCTCTACGTCACTCAAAGTAATTCTGGACAGACTGCTAGGCCACATGTCTTGGTACTTGTGAGTGTTTGTGAGGGAGCGAGTGAAAGCTACTGTTTCACTTAATACTTTCTCTTAATTTTGTTTAAAATAAGATTACCTTTCTCTTCTGTACCAACACTGAGCTTTGCTGTCAGTTGCTGCATATCTGTAGTTCTTGGCTTTAACCTTCCATGTGCTCTGTGTGTGTGTAGGACAATTTTACTGCTGAAAGTAGCAGGACTTGCCCAAGCGTACAGCCTCATTGGCGCTGAGAGGTGTAAACAATTCTGGTATCCCTCTAACAACGCACATCTCCAAGAGCAGCAATGGGAGCATTGCTGAAGGTGAACTGTGATGCTTTTAGTGCCGTCTGTCCATGCTGTGAGTGGAATAAAATAAACTTTGTAGTTATACAGCTGGACTGTGAACTGTGGCAAGGCTATGGGTCTTCTGGTAAAACTAATCTACAGCTTTGCCTACACAGTCGTCTCTCCTCTCTGGATTTCATATATGTCTGTTGTCCTCTCCTGATTTGTGCTTAAATAGCTCCTGATCTGCAAGCATTTTCTTTAGCAGTATGCAGATACCACTTGGCATAGCTGTCTGCAGACTAGAAGATGAGTCAGTCCTTCTTAATTCTGATTGTATTACTCAGTATGTGTTAAACATTTTGGTTGCGTTTCTTTGTGTTTCCCGCTGTGGAGTGGGTGACACTGAACTCTCATAGTTACAAAACGAAATTATTATCTGCCCTGTTGGTTTACAATACTAACTTGACCACTGAAGTCCTACCAGCAGTAGCACAGAGTAATGTGCAAGTCGATGTAGCATTGAGAAGTGCAGCAAAGAAACTAGTTAACATGGGACTCCGCTACCATAGCAGCCCTGAGGAAGTTGATGTATCGTGCTCTTCGGTGCAAAGCTGGTGTGGACACTAAACACTGAAAATACTAGGCTTGTTAATTAATTAATTTTTTAATGCCTGACAACACTTTGGGGTACAACCAAGAAAGGGAGGCACTGAAACAACTATCTGTCTCACAAGGCTGCAAAAACACCATAAGTAGGCTTGGAAAAAAGGGACCAGATGAAGCAAAACCTCAACACTTCTGTGTCCTCTGGTGAGGACATTTGCATACCTGCAGTGTTTTAGATGCTTTAGTGGAAGATGCTTGATACTGTGAATGTTCAAAACCAAACCAAAACAAAGCCTTTAATCTCTTCATAGTTGATAAAGAAACTCTGGGGAGAGATGATATCTCCTTCTTCCTCATTTGCTGTTATATTTTAATTTCTTGTCAACAGTCCTTCAAATAATCTTACATTTTGGGAAACTGAACTGTTGATACATTTTAAAAGAACTTCTGTAGTTAAATGTTGTGTACGTTTTTCTTTCCCTTGAATCTTCAAGGTCATGCTGCAGAATAATCTGGTTTAAACACTATCACATCATCAGTGCTGTATGAAACAAAGGCAGAGTGAGGAATTACTTTGTGTTAAGAAACTGGAAGCTCTAACTACTTCTTACAAACCCTTGAGGCATAGTTTCAATAGAGACTAATTAGCTCTTTTCCCGTAAGAAAGTAAAAGGGACTTAAAATTGGAATGTGTTCCGTGTGCGTCAGCCTGTTAAAATGTTACTCGTTCTGTAAGGAAAGATGCTGTTTTAACTTACAGACTAAAGTATTCCTATGACATTATTAGTATTTTAATAAGCTCCAGATCTAAGTGTTAATCTGTCAGACTTTCATTTGGTAATTACTTGAAAATTTTAATCTGACGTTTGAACTAACTGTAATGTTGTTTTCCAGAGGCCTCAGTGTTGTCCCAGACGAAGAAGTCATTGCAATGTATGATGGTTCCCATGTCCCTTTAGAACAAATGAGTGACTTTTATGGAAAGGTAAAACCACAAACTGCTCTCTGAAAATTATTTTTTTTTCGGTTGGGGCTAGTGGTGGTTGCATTTTGTTCTTGTCCTTACTAGCAGTTATATTTTCTCAATACATGATTGACTTACGGTGCTAGATGTGAAGTTTGCCCTCTAAAGTGACAAATATCTTTTCTTTCTCCCACTCACTGTAGTTTTCTTCTATCACTGTTCCCTTGCCCAGTCATACAGACAGAGAAGCGGAACATAGACAAATCAAGTGACTTGCTCAGCGTTGCACAGCAAATCTGATAAAGGCTGGGAAATGAACCATATCTGGTGCCTTACCCCAGCTATGTACTTCTTCCGGGGGGTCTAATGGCTTAGCTGATGTAGCAGCAAGTAAATGTATGGAGGCATCTCTTGCATAGAAGCTGGCAGAGGATTTGACAAAAGATGAATGATAAAAGATAAAGCTTTTAAGTTTAGGATTTGACTTTGTGGGGAAAGTTGATCTTCTTGCTGGTAGGTTCTACCGGCTTTCCCAAATGAAGAACGATCCTGTCTTTCTAGTAAAAACCAAGTTTATTTTACTCCTTTTACTTATGGATGTTAATTCCATGTTGACACGAAAGGTCTGTCTTTGTGCTGTGGAGTATTTTTTTGTTATCGCACTTGCTCTTATTTTAAGGAGCTGAATTTAGAATTCCCAAATCTGGTCTCTGCAGCAGTTCTGAATATCGCCCTGGCATTCCCTGTGGGATGCCTTGGTCTCTGCAGGTCTATGCTTTCTTTGATCTTGGAGAGGACAGTGACAGGCTAGGAGGCTGTGGGCACAAACTGAGACGCAGGAGGTTTCCTCTGAACATCAGGAAACACTTCCTTTCCTGTGAGGGTGACCAAGCACGGGCATGGGTTGGTTGCTCAGGCAGGTTGTGGAGTCTCCATCCTTGGAGATTCAGAAGCCATCTGGACAAGGTCTTGGGCAACTGGCTGTAGGTGGCCTTGCTTGAGCAAGGGGATTGGACAAGATGACCTCCAGAGGTCCCTTGCAACCTCAACCATTCTGTGTTTCTGTGATCTTGACCAGTGTGCTGTCTTGAGCTGGTTCCTTTACCTCTCTTCTTGAGCAGTATTTGGTTTGTATTTGCTCTTGTATAATGAGTTTCTCTACTTTTGTGAAACTTAACTATAGTTACATCTTTTGCAGACTAGAAATCTTTTCCTCTGTTACTGCATTGGTTATTGTAGATTCTTACAACTTTTTATTATCTCTTTTCAAGGAGGTAAATTATTTTGCGGTCCTAATCAGTATTCCACATATTAAAAAAAAAAAAAAGACACCCCCCCAAACAAATAACACCCCCTCAATCACAATACCCAGTGCCTCTTACTTATAGAAGTGCAGACTTACAGTAAAGGCCTCTAAGTCCTTCTCTTGACTTTTATCTGAGTGCTGTCTTTTATGTATTATGAATTAAAATACTGCTCTTAAGAGTAATGAGTCATGATTAATTCTTAAAATTAAGCCAACACTTTTGTTGGAGTTATTTTATTGAAAGTCTGTTAGTTCAAAAAGAATCTAAAGCAATGTGAACAGCGATGGCAAAAGCTGAATATCTGCAACTAAGCTGAAGTGTTTACACTGAATAAATGAAAGTGTTCTAATCTGAGAAATGCCTGACCTTTTTTTCTTCTTTTTTCTTCTCGCCTCTGTAGAGCTCACAAGGAAATACAATGAAGCAATTCATGGACATATTTTCCTTGCCAGAAATGACACTCCTTTCTTGTGTGAATGAGTATTTTCTGAAAAACAACATAGACTATGAGCCCGTTCATCTGTACAAAGATGTCAAGGTACTAGCTTTGAAGATTTAGGTAAACCTCTACATTTGTGCATCTTCTCTGTGAGCACTTCAGGAAGCTTCACCTGTTGCATCAGCTCCAGTGAAATACCTCAACTGTAGGTTTTGTATAGAGTAATTATTGCTATACAACCATAAAAACATAAGTAAAATGAAGATAGGCCTTGGAAAATAAACCTAGAATAATTTGAAATTTGTTTTAAATCTGACGTTCTAGGGCTGTTGCTCTTTTTATACGTTTGAAGGGGTGGATATGGGGAAAAGTGAAGAAGCTCTTGTATGTCGATAAAGCTTCTTTTGATAGTTATTAAACACATACTTTTGTCACTATCAGGAATTGTAAGAGGGTGTAGGGAATTCCAGTTTGGAACTTTCAGTTGTATTGCCTCTGTATATTTGCTAGTATACGATCATTTGCTGTCTCTTGCTTTTGGCATATCTATGTTGCCTGGTTTCCTCTCTTCCTCCTCCCAAAAAATCTAGTTATAATGACTAGAGTAATTAGACCCTCTTGATTCCTCAGGATGTATCCTGCAGAGGAGATGATTTTATGTCATGGTTATTTAATAACAGAAGAGGTCATGCTCCAGTTGATGGTATTTGTCTGCACAAGCTTTCAATCCAAAACCTTTTCCTTGGCCTCTCGTTGACATGTATTAAACTTGTGTAGTTGTTCAGCATATATGGTGCACCTGAATGTTGAATTTCTCGCTGTCCCAAGTAGATCAGATGAGTTTTAAGAAACTTTTGATCTCCAGAGTAATTTTCCCTCCTGCCTATGGTTACATAGAGTCAGAAGGCTAGTTCTTGTGCTTTCTGCTGAAGTGTTTGTAGAAGCTTCTGTACTGCTCAGCATTACCAACATTTTGGAAGCCCTATAGTGGCATTTTTTGACGATTTTTAGGACATACTCCATGTAAGTACCAAAATGGCAGTACCACTATCCTAAACAAAGCTGTCTGATGCAGAGCTGGCTCAGGAGAGCTGCCAAATGCCTTCAGAGCGCCTTATGGGTACTTTGCTTAAGCATTCTTTCATCTGTTCATAAATTTATTTTTTAAATAACCAGGGCATTTGTGAGTGATCATAATCTAAAATGTCTGACTTAAAGCTTTTTTTATTTTTTTATTTTTTTTTTCCCCCACAAGAGGAAAGGAATGTGTTCTGCTCCAAAGGTCATTGGAAATCTGTGATGACTCTGCTTCTGCACAGGGCTTTCGCCCCTCTTCACCCTTCTGAGTGCCCTTTCACAGTTGTTATGTAAAACAGCCCCTGTGCTATACAGTTTTGTACTTCCCAAAAGTATGAAGTTAGTTTCTTGGAGGACAGGCTTACTCTCTGTCTAGTGGTGACATAGATATAATGAACATCACATGGCACTTCTGTAAAGTCAAAAGCATAATTCAGAGAAAGGAGTTGTTTTGGAAACAAATTACTAGTGCTATGCAGTGAACACGGTTTTTATACTTGAAAATATTTTTCAGTTCTTTAGTGCTCTATTGCTTTCCTGACAGGATTCAATCAGGGATGTCCACATCAAAGGAATAATGTACAGAGCAATTGAAGCAGATATTGGTAAGTACTAACGAGATCATCTATCAAAGCTTTTTTCACTGCTTGTATAATGATCTTTCTGGCTTCCTTATTTAGGATTACAAATCCTAAATTTTAAAGCTTGAAAGCGTTACTTCCACTTGTCTAAGGTGCCTTTGTTAAGTATAACGTCATGTTCTGAACCCTTGGTTGAATGCAGAGAAAATTCTCGTGAAAAACTTTCTCAATTAATACTGTATTTTCTCCAATCCTTACAGAGAAATACATCTGCTATGCCGAACAAACTCGTGCAGTGTTAGCAAAGCTGGCTGATCATGGCAAGAAGATGTTTCTAATCACAAACAGTCCCAGCAGCTTCGTGTAAGGGAACAGTTGTTTGCTGTTCAACTATACATTTTTAAAGGATGGGGAGGATGAAGTTCTTGAATGTAATTCATTATATTGCACAGATAACCGCACTTCTGTTAAGCTTCACTGTTTATATCCCTCTGCCCTTTTTAGGGACAAAGGCATGAAGTTCATAGTTGGCAAGGACTGGAGGGATCTCTTTGATGTGGTCATTGTACAGGCTGATAAGCCAAACTTTTTCAATGATAAGCGAAGGTGGGTATTTAGTCAATAAAGAATGATTCAAGCAGCTTATTCCATATAAGGCTATAGAGCGTGTTATGAAATATTTTAATTTGGATGCAATGTAAAATGAAATCATATTTGATAAAATCCTGTTTAAAGTCATTACGGAATGCAGCAACATACAATTCTGAAGTCCAAATATTTTCCATTTTTTACCTAAGAAAGTTCCAGTAGCTATTACGGGTCTCCTGGACTGAGTTAGGGTCACAGAAGCTGTTTTTAACGTCTTAGCTTGTAAGTTGGTGAAGTGTGTTCCTTTCCTAATAAACCTGAGAAATTTTGGTGCCTTTCAGAATCAGCCCCTTATCTGGAAATGTCTTTCATTGCTTCTGGTTTTGTTTAGTCATACGTGATATTTAAAGGGCAGACTGGCTGACAGACTGGAGTATTTGGACTAGTTGTTCAATTAAGTAAACTACTCTTACACTTGGAAAAGAGCTATTCCTTTATGTGTACTTATGATTTGAAAGTGAGATAGAGGGAAGTGGGATTTTTTTTTTCCCTTTTTTTCATTTAATTTTAAAAAGAACTTTGCTGTACATCTTGCCCCCAGTCCTCTGCCCCCTTCTTCTTCAGTTGTTCAGTTGTACAAAATGAGGTACTGGGCAAGATTTTTACACATCTTCACTCCTTTTGTGTTCTCTTCTCTCCTTCTAATGGCAGATAATTCACACTGTTTCTTCCTCTCTGTCTGGGATCCCTGCCTTAGTTCTCAACAGTTGTTCTCAAACTCTGTTATAAACGTCGTAGGTATACTGGATAGATACATTGCATTTCACTGGCTAAAACTGAAGTTTTGGAGCTTTGCTTTTTCTGTCTATTACATAATGTTCAGATGCTAGAGAGCATGTTTTCCTTTTGAAAGATGAATATTTTTAATATTAAAATTTTAATCACCTCCTGAAAAGTGATAAAAAACCATAATTTCTACAGCAATGTAACAATTGCATATAATTCTGTTCTAGACCGTTTCGGAAGGTGAATGAAAGAGGAGTGTTGCTTTGGGACAAAATTCACAAGCTGCAGAAAGGTCAGATTTACAAACAGGTATGCTTTCAATAAACCCTTTCAGATCAAATTTAATCCTATTTCCTAGAATCCCAAGCTTCTTTAGACATTATAAAGGCTTCTAAAAAGTAGATATGTTTTTTTAAGAGAGTTATTTTAATGATTGAAGTGGCACAAATTCATTGTTGGTATTGTATGTCTGCAGTTTACTTGCCTCTTGAAGTGCTAGTATTACTGAAATTGCCTGTAAAATTTGGGATTCATAATATATAAACTGAGGACAAGATTCTTGATATGAAAATATTTTTGGGGGTGTACTAAGTTCCTTTTTAATGCCTGTGAAGGTGCAAGTTGCATGCTGCTACAATGTACGTGTCATTGTTTCCGCAGGGTAACTTGTACGAATTTCTGAAGCTTACTGGCTGGAGGGGCTCTAAGGTTCTCTACTTTGGTGATCACATTTACAGTGATTTGGCAGTAAGTAGTTTACTTTCACAAAATAGGATAAAAGATGAGGCTTTTTGTTAGTTTTCCTCTCTTCCTTCCCCAGTGATTCAATTATAACACACTTTTGAGATTTATAAATACAACAAAATTTGAGTTGGTAATTAAGCAGTATTGCTTGTCTTGCAGTGAAGAAAATTGGTGCTGTAAAAGGCCGACCATGTTTTCCACCTGACTCGTAGCATTTAACTTGTTTACAAACTGCGCTCAGGAGATGTGTGAGTTTGTATTCCTGATCCAGATACTGATTGTGTCAGATGAAACAGAGAGTAAGCACAGATATCCAAATGTACAGGATGTGGCTGATCTGGATGACATTTGCTACCAAGTGTAATAAGATCTAAATGAACTTCTGTTTTGAATGCAGGAGGCAATCTTCCTGTCATTAATAGTAAACTTTCTTTCTTCCTGAGATCTTGCTATGGTTTGTAACCCCACTATCCAGGTGTTTTCTTACCACCTTATGAACAAATGTACTGTTACTTGTTACTTTAGAGTAAGTGACCACAGCTTAACTCTTTTGGAATTGATTGCATATGAATGTCTGGATATGACTTTCCACTGCCAAGCTGTGCTAACATGTTTCAGCAGCAGCAGACTTAACATTTTTGCCCCAATCTGCTTTTTAAAAAGAAAAGTAAGTTTGAGTGCTTCAGAAGGCTGAGGGCCAAAGGAAGGAGGACGCAGCTCTCTTCTTTTCTGGCACAATGGAGGAAAGAGAACAGGTGGCAGCTGCCTCATCCTGTACTTGTTAGGAGGAGCTTGAATAGCTGGGGGTCCCGATAGGACCCTTCTATCAGCTGAGTGTATGGGTAAATACCACAAACCTAACACACCGTTTCCTCCAGATACTTCTGATGGCAGCAGAGGTCTCATCTACAAGAGGAATTTCCTACTCTTTGTTTTAAACCTAATGAGTTAGTGCTTATTTGCGAGTGCTTAGGTTTTCTTTATCTCTTTAAAAACGTGGGATTTGAAGCTTACTCTGAAATTACAATCTATTACCTATTGGCATAGCTAAGTCCCGCTGTGTAATATTTCTGCTTATACATAAGAAGCAATTACATTAGTCCCCTTTGGTATAAACAATGGTCAAATTCTTCAGTTCTTTTAAGTAGTTATTTTTAAGACTAATATTTGTATTTTGTAATTCTTCTCGGTAAATAGGATTTGACCCTGAAGCATGGCTGGCGCACTGGTGCAATTATTCCAGAGTTACGATCAGAGATTAAAATCATGAACACAGAGAAGTACATTCAAACCATGACCTGGCTGCAAACCTTGACAGGATTACTGGAACACATGCAGGTTTGTTCTGTGTGTGTGTAATCGGCTCTGTATAGCAGAAGGGATCCAGCCAAGTTTCTAAATGCTGGACATTGACGTTGCAAGTGCTTTCTGTCTCATTAGAGTTCACCAATTTGACTGTAGGTAAATAAATGCAATTATTTGTGTGGCTAGGTAATAAGAGTTTTAACAAAATCTTGTTCCCTTGCTCTACCTATCGGCCTAGATTGATTCCTGCTTCCTGTTGTTTGAACTGTGTGTGGGTAACTTCTGTACGCTGATCTCTGAAGCATTGCTCTTGTCCTGTTGGCTGGTAAGGGTTTATTAATGGCAAGGCTCATTTACAAGGGCATCCTTAGTTACCTGTCATCGATACTTTACATTCCAGGTACACCGTGATCCTGATTCACAAATGATTTTAGAAGAATGGAAGAAGGAAAGAAAGGAAATGAGGTAAGGCATGGGAGATGAAGAATTTGCAATATGCTTCATGGTAGCCAAGTGTTCTGTGTAATATCTTCCGCAGGTTTCTTCAGGATTTCTGTCCATCCCTGATGTATATTCCCTGGTAGTTACAGACCTTCTAAAATTATCTGTGTAAAGCAGTATTCTACCTGTGCAGCTCTTCTCCCCTCTGACACTTTGTGCATATGAACCCCTTTTCCCTGTTCCCCTTCTTTGGAACAGATGTTAGTTTTCTGCATGAAAGGGTAACATCAGATCAAATACTTTTCCTTCTCATCTTAGTTCTCTTCTCCTTCTATGTTCAGCTGTCACCATTGCTATTGATTACACAGCTTAACTTCTGCATGATTTAAAAATGTGTTTCTGTATCAAGACTGAGGTCACTTCTTCAGGTTTTTTCAGATTATTTCTTCAGATTACATACAATACATCTTAGAATATGCAGAAACTGGGCTCTGCACTAGACTAGATTTAGCAGTGGACTCATCACAGACATGGGTAATAGGGCTAAAACTCCTAAAAATCTACTATAATGAAGGAGCAATCCCTAAATGCAGGGTGTGTGAAGTGCACAGTTGGCAAGGCCAGCAGCTGTACCACCAGCAGCCTTCCCCAGAAATGTGGAAGTAAATGAAATGGGAATGATACTTGGCAGTGACTAATAACAGAAGTCAATTCCAAGATGTGTTTAAGCTTTTTGTGTACATTAAGCCAAATCTTTCCTTTTTTTTTTTTTTTTAAAAACATCTTTTATCTTTGGGACAAGTGGATGTCATTAGGATTTAGATGAAGGCAGAAGTCATCTTTTACAATCTCTAGAAAGGAAAGCTTGAGATGTCATGTTTCTGAAGTCAGAAGCAACTTATCCCTGGTTTTAGTGGGAGAAGTGTGAAGCTCTTCTATTCACTACTGTGATTGCTAGATCTGGGCTACATATGCACAAGAGATGCAAAAATTTCTCATGTGGTGCATTTAAGTGGTTTGAAGTGAAATGGCAAGAGAATAATGCATAGAATAGATTATAGGAACTGCTTGCTTCAAGTTCTGGATGCTAGCTGGTAAAGAGATGTGTGCAGGTATGTTCACTCTCTTTTTTTTTTTTTTTTCCTTTTTTTTGGGGACAGGGAGATGAACAGGAATTTCTTCAATGCACAGTTTGGAAGCTTATTCAGAACTGATGAGAATCCAACTTATTTCCTAAGACGTCTCTCTAGATTTGCAGATATCTACATGGCATCATTGAGTTGTCTCTTGAACTATGAGCCTGATTACACGTTTTATCCACGAAGGACTCCTTTGCAGCATGAACTTCCTGGCTGGTCAGACCAGCTGTGCACTGGTACATTCAGAATACCTTTCCTACAAGAGACAGTTCAGATCAAATAAGCACTTGGCTTGTTCTCTCTAACATGGGCAAATATATCTTCTTTTTAAAATTTTTGAATGTACATGTATTTTATTTAAGTCACTTAAAATCTGTTACCTTGATTTAGCTGTAATTCATACTTGTTCTCGTAAGCATTGTACCCAATTTCTCCACTCCTGCTTGGAGATGTGAAAACTCCTCTTACACACAGAAGAGATGATGGACTGCTAAAATAGTAGTGGGCTGGGAGGGAGGGAGGGCAAATCTGAGGGGAAGGACTGGTGGTGTTCCAGGGTAGTTGGTTTTGTTTGTTCGTTCATTGGAACTTTCAATCTGCAGCCTTGTGGTTTACAAAGAAATACCTATACTCTCTGTTCGGGCCCTGATCAGAACTCCAGCTGGAGCCTGAAATGGATCTTGGCACTGAAAAGCTTAAATCCAGCATTAGTAATTGAGTGATATGCAGTTAGTAGCCAGTTTATGGTGAGACTGAGAGGGATGGTGTACGCATTGTAACTTCCCTTGCTGCCATAGCTAGAGCCTTACCTGTAACTGAACTAACCGCTGCGTAGTGGTGGTGTGGCTCTGCTGCACTGCAGTGATTACAGCACAGGCTCAGGCTGATGGGGGCTTTTTGATCCCGTCTGTGCAGTTTCTGTTCCTGTAATGTCTGTGCTTGGCTGTAGGTGGACCTGAGCCTCAAACTGAAAGTGGCAGTAACTGGGGCTGCTTCAGCTTCCTTTTTGTTAACTTTTAGGCACCTTTCTTCTTAAGTTTCAAAACATTTCAAACACTCTGATATAAAGCCATTTCAAGAGGTCTTGCATTTTGCATTTCAAAGTGGAGACAGATCTCTGTCAGGCTTTAGATTGATCCTAAATGCTGCTTTTTAAAATTTTAAGTGTCTTACTGTGGTATGCAATGTGGTTTTGCTGTTCCCTGGGAGAGAATGTATTTCATATAGCCTTCAGTAACGGACTTTTACAGTCAAAAGTAAACACGCACAATGGGCAAGTGAGTTGAAAGACAAAGTAGGAAATGAGGAAATGAAAACCAGAGTTTTCTGATGACGTTTTTTTCGCTCAAGCCCTCAAAGCTGAATTGGGGGTAGTGGACAGTTTGCATCAATCAAAACAATTTTGGCAGTGCAGATTAGAAGTTTTATTGAATTACTGATATTACAGGTAATGCATGAACACAAACTCTGGGTAGCATATATGTTCCAAAGATTTGAGCTGAAAAATGTCTATTTTGCACAAGGAAAACATCTGTTGATGTTTTCCCCAAACAGGCACTTTATAGAACTGCTATACAGTTGTTTTTAAATAAGGATGCTTTCCTTTCTCTGCATCCAAAGGAAACTTTTTTTTACTGGTGCTTCCCACCCCAGCCATGTTAGAAGGCATAATATGATTAATATTTTTCAAATTTTAGTTATTAAAGGCTCTGTTTTAAAAGCGTATGATTAACAAAATATATAGCATTTGGTATCCTTCATTTTGGGATATCATTTGCTTCCTACCACGATTGTCAGGTAAATAAACTTTTGGTGACCAAAAGTTTTCTTGTTTTTTTGTTTTTTTGGTTTTTTTTTTAACCTGTCTGTATCATGTGCAAGTACCTATAATGAATTTCATATGCAGTATCTTTCATATTTTTAAAAGCATGGTGCAAAGTAAAGAATGTATTCTAATCTAGTCTGCACAGTTTCATAAGCAGTTCTCCTGTATGCTTGAATTCAGTCTGAAGTCCTCAGAGGCAGTTATAGATTTTATGTTCCTGGTTTTCTTGTGTTCCTGTTTCAAACTTGATGTGCAACACTCCTGAAGTGTGTGTGTGTGTATTTAAACAGAGGAATATACTTGAAATGAGTAAGTTCATCTGACAGTCCTGCTGTTTCGCTGGAAGAAGAAGATAAAGTTTTGCAGGAAGTTAGTTTGGCTTTATCAGGAGACTTCTTGGTGGGGCTGTGCGAGAAATATTTAGCGTAACTTGATAATGAAATGTGGGAATGGAAATATCCCTGATTTGCCTTCAGTTCTTTATCCTAGTGCTCAGCTAGAACTGAACTTGGTGCTACGTGTGTGTAGCACCTCTCATGCTTCGGAGATTTCAATGCACTGTTTAAAAAAAACCCAAACCACTGTACAGTCTTCATCTTACTACCGGCAAATAATGGTATTGTGTTTTTCAGTTCTGCATTATTGAATTTGATCATGTTTTGTTGGTTATAGCTCTGTGATGTTTCTTCTTTTAAAGCTGGCTGGAGTCAGTTTGTTTGCCTAATTTTCCTGTGTTAAGCAGGAACAGTTTAATTGGGTTGGGTGATGTTACCCACATAATACGCATTTTGTGTCAAGATGATTTTCTCCTCCCCCCCTTCCTTTCTCTTAACTTACAAATCAAACTTCTGTACAAAGCTATGTTACAAAAGCCAGCTGAAGTAAAATCTTGTTTATATTGCATGACTTCTTGAAATAAATAACATTGCATGAAAAAAAAATCATTATGGGAGGGTTATGTTCCTTTAAAACAACCCAGCTATATATAATACGAAATTAAGTGAGAATTTTAAAGTGTATTATTTATTTTTCAGTGTTAGAATGCTCTTCTTTAAAAATGTCTTGCATTTTTGTAGTGATTTCAGAGAACTTGAGCTGTACACCTCGGCGCTTTCTGCATTACTTACTTTAACCTTGTTATGTTACTGACTTTGAAGAGATTTTTTGAGCATGTTTGAAGGGCAGTGTCTCTTTACATTCATTTTGGGAATATAGTTTATTTGAACACCAAAGCAAGAAGAAATTTTCTTTCTGTTCTATCAAAAACTCTGAAGAGAATACTGTGTCAGTAAAAGAAGAGTTTAATGAACTGTGGAAACATTTTTTGTGATAAAAATATTTAATGATTATTACAAAAATAAATGCTTGGACTTTATCTTCTAGTCCCTACGAGCCTTAATATTTTGGGTAACTGGGGAGAATGAAAGAACATGAGTTGTATTAATTGCAAAACTCAGGGGAAGCCTCCCCTAAATATGTGTGGGTGTTTAAGTGTGTGTGTGTGTGTTCTAAATTTTTTAATATCTTATAGGTAAAAACAATTAGGCATGTGTAGGGGGGCAAAGGAAGGAGTTAGGGAAATTACTTCAGTCTCTCTTTCATCCAGGCACATTTACTCATTGTATTCCCTTGGTTGTGCTTGATAGCTGCATCCACAGCTGTGGATTTGCCTGCACGCCGTGTTCTGGTAAGAGGCATCCTGGGGTTGCTCTCGGAGGTAACTAACGCTTTCCTGCGGCGACACCTTCCCTCCTGCCCCCCACGCATGGTGGACACCAGGAAGCCTCTCGTAGGGGAACGTTACCGCTGCCAGCAAGAAAACATTCCTTTTCTTGCTGTTCTGTGGTTTCTATAGTGTTCTCACGATTTGCCATGATATTAATGTTTTGAGGGAAGGAAACGACAGTGAAGCAAACTCAAGTTCGATTCACTTCTAATAGCATGGTGAAAATTTCGGCTCTTATTGCTGTGTGTCAGTTGAAAAGCAATGTTAATGTGCTTGGTAAAATTACGGTACATGAACAACCAGGTAGCTTCTGGTCCTCACGGACCCAGAAGTCTGAATGTGGACATGAGATGGCAAGTACATCATCTTCCTTGTCCAGTTTTCACAAAAATAGCTCAAGTAAAAATTGATTACTATTCGAATACCCTCATATCACCAATATTTCTTGCTAAAGCTGCTACAATTACTATTTCCCTTTGTACAGTGAGGTGAGATATAAACAAAACACGGTCAAGCTGGAGGAAAGAGAGAAAAGCTAGAGTGGGCAGGCAGGGTAGACAGGATGGTTGCGTTTCCTGCTGCTGAAATTCTTACAAGAAAGTATGCTAGCAAAAAATCTCCTCGGCTTAAAAATACAGGTTTAATGCATGTTCTGTTTCACACTTGCCAGTTGTAGTTGTAACTGAGCCAAAATAAAAGTGTAGAGCTGGAGTACTAGCAAATTGAGGATATTTGCCAACTTAGCTGTGTGTTTGAGGCCATTTTAAAGTCTGTGAAGAAGAATAAAACCAGTTAAATAGCAGGCTAGTGAAAGTCTCTTCACTCAGAAGTGTCCGTCTGCTTCTGGGTAGGTTGAGACTCGGTCTTGCATTTGGCACTCCTAGTTGATGTTGCTCAGGTACAGCAACCTTCTGAGGTTGGTAACTGTGAACTTGACAGACTGCATCTTAAATAAAGTTGTGCTCTTTTGGTTTTTAATTTGTAATGACATTTTATTCCCTGAAACACGTAGGTGCTGTTTTTTCACAGTAAGTGTAAATAGAAATGTGTTTTGTAATTGACTAATGCCAAATTCAGCCTTTAATTCTGATCGTGAGGACCACTCATCACAAGCTGCTGGTCATCCGAATCCTATAAAATAGAAGAAAAAGAAAATCAGACTCGAATGTTGCATTAAGAAATAAAGTTGCTTTTTGGCAAATTTGTCCATACAGATGGCAGAGTTTGCACCTGACATTTTTATACCTGGCAAGTCTTTTTACTGGATGCAAAAAAGTTTATTTTGATTTTAGACTCTGCATGTACATGAGGGTCTTGCTAAACTGGACCGTCAAGGCTATTCACGTATTCTAGCTTTGCTCAATCTTTCCTTCCCTTGTTTCCCAGCCCCCTTCCCGTTGCATTTCAGATTCTTTGCAGAGTGCTGGCATGGCACTCAGCTGCATTTGCAGCAAAGAGAAGGGAAGACTTCTTTGTTTTGGAAGGCTTTTTAAGTTCGTGTAGACATGTCACTGGCATCTGGTAGCATTTGAAGTCCAACTTAATTCAGCTCTCTTTGAAGGAAGAACTGAGATACAGCTGTAGACCACAGCCCCAGTTTGTAGCAGTGGTGAGACAGGAAAGCCAGGAACTCGAATGGTGTTTGCCCAGATGAATTTTTCTTTTTTTGCCAGCTAGACATTTTCCTTTCATAAAGTCATTCCCTCTTTGAATGATTTTAGTTGTGTCTCAATCTCAAATCAAAATGAACACTTACTGAGAAAAGATCATAAGTAGGTTCTGGTGGAGTGAGTACAGAAGAACTTTCGTATGAGGGGCTGGTGATATTTGAAGGCTGTGACTTGTCCAGTGATGTTACGTCAGTGTCATCTTTTGACTACATAAAATCACACAAACCTGCTTAAAATCCATCCTCGTCCTGACAGTGCGTTAAGTGGGGCACTTAAGCTTCACTACCCACTGGTGCAGTGTTGTAACTGAACTGGCTTTATCACCTAAATCAGTGTTTCTGGGCACGAACTGTGGCCTAGGTGGTTGTACTCTCTCAGGTCGCTTAACACCGGTACCTTTTTTCTCTCCCTTATTATTTTAAAGCCTCAGCAAAGCATGGGAGAGGAAGCGTTGCCCTGGCATGGTGCCTGGGATAAAAGATCCCTGCTTGGTCCTGCCTGAGCACTCTCATTGCAACTATATAAAAACACAAGCATTTCCCCTGGCTGATGGCTCCTGTTTTTGTTTCCAGAAGACAATTCACATTATGCAGGGTCTAGAATAGGAAGGGATTTCTGCTTACTTATAGGTAGACTTTCTTTTGGATTAAATTTTGTGTATTTTGTAACGCTCTTTTGTCATCCCTCATCTCCGAGTAGCTTGGCTGTTGCTGGCTGGTTTCACGTCATCACAATACTATGTGAGGCTAGCAAAGTTAGTTAAGAGAAAGCAAGCATCAGAGCGTGTCAGTATAAAAATTTGCACTTTTCAATCCTGACAATCATTTCAATTTGCTTATCTTTTGAATCTGGCCTTTTTCCTATCAAGCATTTCGACCTCCAGAGCAGCAAAATTATTAGCAATGCCGTGGAGGAGGGGGAAGAGAACAGGTGCCCTTTCAGTGGTTGTAATTATCTGCTTCCCTAGGGGTGAGCTGTCTGGTGAGGCAAAGACTTCTGCACTGGCGCTGTGCAGTTGAATAAGCTTTAGGCCGGTCCTTGGTGTTGGAAGTGTCTGTGAGAGCAGGAGCCCGTTGGGCACCCTGGAGGGAGAGGTCTGGGGGAGCCGTAGGCAAATGGAAGCTTGTGCCCAAGATACGTGTGTGAGCCTACCCCGCTGTCTCTGTGTCTTAGTCTGAGTGGTTCAAGTGGGAAGTGATCGGGAATGTTTCTAGCTTAATAAAATGCAAGGAGAAATTGGAGGCTGTGAGTCTGGGAGGCGCGGTGGGTCTGGGGTCATGCTGCCCCCCTGCTTTGCGTTCCTGTCTGCCACCTACCTTGAAGTGCTGGAAGCTTGTGTTCTTCTTCCTGAACCTGAGGTAAGAATATCCAATGAAAGCCACAATTCCAGTAACCAGGCAGATGCCAAAGAATATTCCTGTCCCAGTACTGGCATGGAGAGGAGCCTGGAAGCAAGAGAGAGGGTGAGTGAGCTACGGGTTGGGCACTGGTGACCTTAGAATCATAGAATCGTCAAGGTTGGAAAAGACCCTTAAGATCATCGAGTCCAACCATCAGCCTATCCCTGCCAAGTCCATCTATACCATGTCTTCAAGCACCTTTTCTATCCGTTCTTTAAATACCTCCAGGGATGGAGACTCAACCACTTCCCTGGGCAGCCTGTTTCAATGCTTGACCACCCTCTCGGTGAAGAAGTTTTTCCTAATATCTAACCTAAACCTCCCCTGGCGCAGCTTGAGGTTGTTTCCTCTCGTTCTATCACTCGTTACTAGGGAGAAGAGTCCGACCCCCACCTCGCTACAACCTCCTTTCAGGTAGGTTGACCTTCCAGCACCTGAGCACATGCAGTGTCCCTTTGAGATATGCCCCAGTCCTGAACTGCTTTCGTGCTCGAGTTTCCTGGTGCGTGATCCCTAGAGACAGTTAAATATGGCCTTTTGATAGTAATTACAAATTAAATTTTTTCAGGGTACTGGACACTGGCTGTAGTACAGCTTCATCTTGTTTATGTTTTTGAAGTTACAGAGCATGCCTAAGTGATCTTTTCTGGCCAGGTTTTTTAAAGTAGCAATAGAGGCTATGATGAGCCTGAAACCTCACTGGCCTGAGGAGGAGAAGTGGGTACCAAATTCCCTTAAGCAGCTTTGGAAACTTGTGCTACAAACCTTAGAGGGCTCTGCATGGGTTCAAGCTTATTCCCCACTGCTTTGTGTGCTGGGGAGGTGTTGGTTATTGCCAGCTATCGGCAGCCATGCCGTCCTCTGAGCCCTGCTTACCAGGGCTCGAACCAAACCGCACCTGAGACGCGGCCCATCTCATCGCTGGTTAGAGGGACTGCCAGCCTGTGCAGAGGGTGTGCAGGGCTGGGCTCCGCCAGCGGCCCAGCACCTGCCTTCTGTAGGTCATTTTGCCTCAAAACATGCAATGCCTTTAACCTGAAATCATCCTTCAGTCAAGCAGGTGAAGTGCCAATCCAAGTAACTGTATATAATATTTCATAAATATTTTAATAAATATGTAGGTGAAGGACTGAAAGAAATTCACACCTGATCTGGATTTAATCTCAAGGGGAGAAATGCCTTCAGACTCTGACTTTGGTTTGCCTTCTGCAGCTCTGTGGCCTGATAGACTGATATGAAGGTGACGGGCAGTTTTGGGGTGATGATAAGTTTGAGGGATCCCAGGGCATGCAGCCACTCAGGCTGCAGTCCTTCCAAAGTGCTCTGCTCTTTCCTGGCAAGCCAGGAGGTGAGGAGGGGTCTGGAAATGGGTAGCAGATTCATATGCTCTTACTCTTGCTTTTCCATGTGATGCCCTAGCTCTGTGGCCTCCCGCCTAGAAAACTGATTATTAAACTTACCCTGGCAAAAACAATCACATTGTTGTCTTAATAGATATGCTCTCTTCATTTACTTTTTAGAAAACAAAGTAATTTACATGGTGCAGCTGGACAGCTAAATATTAGAAAACATTTAGTTGCCCTCTAGCATGTGAAAGGTATTATAAAGGCTGTAATATGCTGGTGTAGGCTGACAGAAACTGCCTATTTGAATCATTTTCAGGCAGTAATGTATGCCTTTACCCAAGTGTGTCATTGCCTACTTGTGAGAATTGTAGGCTGCAAGGGATTTCTGTGAACCGAGATTGTGCAAGCATATTACTGAGCTTCTAAGAACAAGAAGGCTGGTTTGTAAAGGAGAAAGGGTTGCTCAGAACAAAATAAAGGTGAGAAATAGGGTATTGATAGGATTAATCTTGTGGACCAAGGAGGCAGCTGGTTAGCCACTTCCGAAATCAGAGCTGGGGTGGATGGGCTGTAAACATAAGCGAGGCCCCTCCAGTGCACGGAGAGAAGGATCAGAAATGAGTTACCCCGACAGAAGGGAAGTTCTTCAGATTAAGTAAGTGGTGGGTCTTCTTGCACGGTCAGCTGGAGCCTGTGTTGGGCTGTCACAGAGAACCCTGCATGGAACAGAGCTGGGGAGCGCTAACGCTGCACATCTGAATGCTTACTTCATTAAGGAAAACATTTTGTACTTGAAAAAAAGGTGCTCACTGCGCACCTCTCCCAGGGGCAGCAAGGGTCGCTTTTGTGAAACATCCCAGTTGCACTGCAGGTGAACAAAATGCTTTTCCTCCCTTTCATACAAAGCAGTAACCTTTGCTGGTGGGAAGCAAAGAGAGCAATGTTCCTGCCTCCCTCCTGCGGGGCCCTGTACCATTTTGATGCCAGCTTGAAGCAGTGCAGCCGCTGACTCGGCTTGCCTCCGTGGAAAGGACGGCTCCCCTTTCTCAACTGTGCTGTTCTGCCATGCGCTGTTTGCTTTGGCCTTTCTAATGGGAGAGATAATTGGGCAACTGGGCCCATTGCAGGTATTCATGCAGGCAAAAAATATCTATTTTCAAAACATCTTGTTGTTTTGGACAGGAATGAATGCAAAGCCAAGAGTAAAAAAATTTCCTCAGAAGCTTGAAAGATCTTTTTGGAAGAGCTGAAATGGAGCTTTATCAAACCTCCATTACCAAAAATTTTATTTTATTTATATAAAATAAATGTGGGAAGAACTTGTCCAGACAGAAACGTTTTGAACAAGCTTTACTGGCACCTTGTTCTCAACTTCTAATTTTCTTTCAAAGTAACCTTTTAAACTGAAACTGCATATATGGGAGGGAAACTGGGAATATGTGAATGTCAGCAATGAGTTTGGGATGATATAAGCCACAGCCACCTCCCACCACCCCCCCAAAAAAAAATATAAATCACTATGTACTTACAGGTGCTGGCGGAGCCTTTAAAGGCTCTGAAATGACATGGATTATCCCGTTGGAAGCGATTATATCCCACTCAACAATAGCACTTCTGTCCACATATCTGATCTCTCTCTGCCAGGAGAAAGAGTGATGAGAGCTGAGCTTTGACCCTCCTCCCTTTGGGACTGAAATAAACCTTGAGACTATTTCCCCACCTCAGTTACTGACACGCAGAGAAAAATCAGGTGAGGGCTTACACCACTGCCTCCCTGGACACCAGCGTGGGATGGCCCCAGGCTGGTCATGGCTCTCCTGTACATCATTACCTGCATATTGCCTTCAGGCATTTTTTTGTCTTTTTTTTTTTTTTTTTTTTTTTGAAATAAAGGTTTTGTGCCACTTGCATGGAGTTTACTGGCTTGAGAGAACTGGGTCCACACTGATGGGGAGCTGCTGCCTGCAGATTATTTGGTGGCCTAGCATCAGTGAGCTGGGAGGTGGTCCCATTTAGTAGCTCATCAGAATATGAGAAGGGAGAGGGACGGGATCAGTCATTGCCACTCCAACATTTCTCTAGACTCTGCTGCTAATGGGAGTCCTTGACTACTGCGAGCCGATCCTGAGTCTCTCCAGCGTTTTGGGAGGATGGGTTCATGGGTGTCTGCGGTATTGCAAACTCTGCTTTAAATTGCATCCTGGCAAAATGGTTTCTCCTTGGTGAGCCGAACCGGGAGCTGCTGCCTGCTCTTGCCCCTGGCATGAGGTGGTATGCTGCTGCTGGAGCACACGGCGATTTTCTGTGCCCAGGGACGAAGGGGCTCAGCCATGGTGGCAGCGCAGAGCGATGTGGGAGTCACACCCTGTCCTCGTCCCTCTCCCTCGCCCCTGTGCTGCCCTGCCAGGGTCCTGGGGAAAGCTCGTGGCCTCCAACCTGGTGTGCTGGGACCAGTGGGTGCTTGGCTGCCTGGAGTGTGCGTGGAAAGCTGCTGCCACCTCTTCTTCCCTCCCTGGCACCCCACTGAGCTTTACTGCAGCCGGGGGAACCAGGGGCTTGCTTAGGTCCTCCAGGGAGGAAGAAAAGCTACAAATTTCCAACCAGCTTTGAACGGCAGGAGCAACATTTCTATTAATGGGCTCAGAGCCTCCCCTTGGCAGCTTGTGAAGAAAGGAGGATTTTTTTAAGGAGAATCTCTTCTAACTCAAATATCAGATCAAAGTGATCCAAAAGAGCTCCTGGCATGCTAATGAGTGATACAGGTAAGCCTTGTGCTGGTGGACCTGATCTCTCATGTGGGTTTACTTTATTAACGCAATTACTGAGTTTGCAGTATAGCGTGGTTTTAAAAATAGAGATGGTAATTCTCATGCCAAAGGAGTTTCTCCTGAAAGGGGAAGGAGGAAGGGAGCAGAGGCAACAGATAAGTCATTTGTGCACCTCTTCCTGCAGCACCTATGTCCTTTTTGGTGGTGTCTGTGAAAATCTCCCCCCCAGTTGGCGTGTTGGGCGCTCAACTTTCCTCGGGTCCAGCGCCATTCTCTAGAGCGCTTTTTAATGGCAAGCCCACAGACGCAGTGTTCCTTATTTTCAGATTCAGCTATACTGCATCACCCACAGCAGAGTCCCAGCCTCGGTCTCAAGAGGTTCCTGTCACAGAGGTCAGTTGAAATGCTTGGGCAGTGAGTGTTTTCTTAATAAAAAGGAGAAGTTTGGTATGTTTTCAAAGCATGTGTTCCCCTAAAATGTCAAAGAATGCTTCTCATTTGCAAAAGGGATATAAATTTTTGCATTTAAAAACCACTGAAATAGTAATAAAAAATGCAAACCACTGTTTTGTCTGCTTTTGCTCTGAGCAAGGCTGTGCTGGCATCTCCTGCCTCTCCCAGAAAGTGACCAAGAAACTTTACAAATGCCAGCACCTTTCTTTACTGATAAGCTGCTGCTCTCATCTCTCCTCCTATCGCTCTGCCATCTCCCATAATCCTGCCAGGCTGAGAGAAGGGTTGAATCAAGCCCATATCCCCATCCTGCCATTCCTGCCGGCCACCTGAACAGCTTCCTTTGAGTTCTGCCGGTCAGCTTGGCCATTTGCAAACTTGTGAATTTGCAGTTTGCCAGCTGCTGTCCTGCAGTCTCTGGGCGGGAAAGAGCCTTCTGAAGTCAGCCTCTCATTGCTGTTCCCTGTAACCTTACCGAATTGCTCTCCAGATCAATGTGTCACCCGATTACAGGATATAGCATGAGGGGGGGGGAAAGCACGAAGATGGGAGATTTATTAAAAAGGTACCTGTTCAGTGGCAGGGGCTTGATACTCCTGGCCCCTGGTGTTTGTAATGAGGAGTTTTTCCCCTAGACGAGTTAGAAGAGTGGTTCCGTTGGTCAAGTCCTCATAAAACATTATGCTGGCATTAGATAAATGATACTCGATGTCTCGCCCGGCAAGCGTCTGCAAATGAGAGCAAAATACAAGGAACGTTGACTGATCTCATTAATCCTCTGGATTTACCAGTAGGCTAAGTGCCTGTGACCTTTTTCCCTCTTTGCTATTAATGCTGCAGCAAGTGCAATATGGGGCGGAGGCTATTGGGAAATCTGGGTGTGAACAGTGGGATCTGCTGTCCCGGCTGGCCTCTGACAGCTGCCTGCCGCAGGCAGTGCCTTGATTCTGGTGGGACAAAGGATTTTACTCTTTTGTATGACGACCTGAAGTGACGAGCCTCCGAGATATTCCAAATAGCTTGAAGGTGTAAGCCAGGGCATAAACCCATGTGAATTGTTTGAGACAATGTTTGATTGAAGGAAGGAAGGAAGGAAGGAAGGAAGGAAGGAAGGAAGGAAGGAAGGAAGGAAGGAAGGAAGGAAAAAAGGGATAAGCACAGAAACGAAGCTAGGAACAGATGCCTTTAATGTATTTGTGGGAAATACCAAAGCTGTGCACTGCTTTCTTCAAATAACTGTGCGTGATGTTAATAAGCTTCATCTCAGGCAGACTCCTTTATAACTGGGTAACTAAAATCCCTGATGGAAAAGTCTCTGTAGTGACTCGAACACTGGATAACCTTATACTCCTAACTATGGAAAAGAAATGGAAATGATGAACTCACCTCTTTCAGAAGCACAGTTTAAACTATGTGAGGTTACACAGAAGTCACGTCACACTAAGATTATTGTATTTTTTAAACTTAAATTTCACCGGGATACAGAAACTCATAATGGCTCTTTAAAAAGTCTTATTACAACGAGGAAGGAAAAACGAAAAAACCCTGACCTCATTTTCCCTTAACCCGCTGTTGTTTGGAGCAAAGAGGGTGGCGTGCACTGACAGGTCCGTGAGGTACCGCAGGAACTCTCTCCCCTTCCTAGAGCTGTTGGAGTAAGCCATGATGTCCTAAGTGGAAACAAAACCCAGCTTTACTAAAGAGCAATTGCGTGCTCCGGCGCAGGGAGCTGAAAAGATGAGACTGTATAAATAACAACAAAGCAGCTTTCTATTAATAGCCACGAAGCAACTCCGGAGTGACATTACGGAAGGAGTTTGTATTCAAAACCCAGTTTTAGCTGCTGATTTGGTGACCACATCTTAAACTGACTTGCAGGAGTTGGGCCCTTGTTGTCTCTGTGAGACACACATAATGCCTTTCTGAGTAGTGGCAAGAAAGGGACCCTTTTAATGCTATGCCTTTTTCCCCAGCAGCAATTCAATAAAATCACAAAAAAGCCTGACACTCCTTGGGATGCTTAGAAAGCCAGGAGCAGCTGTGCACAGAATCCTCTTAAAGCTAAAGCTGCAGTAGCATTTAATTTCCAAATGAGTTTTAAGAAACCCAAAACCTCTTTAGAGCAAGTAATTAAAAAAGTAGCGACTAAGTTCCGATTTTGACAGTGCGGATTTAGACCACTCCACCCTTGCTTTGCTGGTGTGGTGGTGTTACCTGCTAGCAAAGCAAACATTGAGATACAAGGCGGTGGCAGAGCCTGCTTTGCTCTGCTCACCCGACGGAGCCGTGCGCCAGCCGCGGGCCATACCGACAAGAAGTTTGTCAGCGTTGGGAAGGACATCAGCACTTCCAGCAAGTTCCCACTGCAGGAGAAGCCATCCCCCACGTAGCCTGGCTTGCAGGTGCAGTTCACCTCTGGAAGGTACAAACACAGATAGCCATGTGGGCAAATGCCCTTTGCTAGAAGGCTGTCCTGTGCCTGAAAAACAACTTGCAGGCAACAGATTTTTTTTTAAAGTTAAAAAGAGGCGGAGTCTCTTGCAGCGTTATCTAGCAGCCTGTGGCCGACCAAAGGAACCGAAATCTGGGCTGCTGCTCCCCTTTGCGCAGAGGGATGCAGCAAAGGACCCTCTTACCTTTCTCCCTGTAGCAGAAGACATCCCAGGTTTCACTCAGGTTGGCTCTTCTCCCGTAGTCCACAATGCCGACGTACCCGGACCCGCAGTTTGGGGAGGAGAAGGCAGTTGGGTAGCCCACTCTTTCACCATCTAGCCAGCCAGCAGCGCACAGGTGGTACCTCGCCTGCAGCCGGCACGGCCATAAGGAAAAAACATTGCGGGAAGAGCTCGGTGGTGGGGCTGGGGTGCTGTGGAGCAAATGGACGATCCCCCCAGGGCCCTCAGGCACCACCCAACACGCCAGCCCTCTTTCTGAGGGTCTCAGCAGGCTCTGTCCATCTGTCCTGAAGCCTGCCCTGTGCTGAGCTCAGGGCCAAGGGGATGCAGAGAGGGGGCCCTCCTGAAAGTCAGTGGCTTCCCATATGGGCCAAGGGAGCCTTTCCTGGGAAAAGCTTCCCTGAGCCCAAAGCCAGGCAGGATCAGAGGTGGGTGTGAAAGCCAAAGGGGGACGTGCAATCCCATCATGTGCCAGCCCACCTTTTGTCATGGGAAGGGCTGACAAACCAGCTCAACACAGAAAATAAATCCCCAGGAGCACTGGAGCCAGCCTCACTGCCGACTTTGATTTAGACTACGAGGTGCAGGGGACATGCAGCTCTGGTTGTAATCTGAATCTCCTCAGGCAGCAGAAGGAGGTTTACATGCTGGCCGTGGTCCAGCCTCACATTTTGCTAAAGGTGTCTCTAAGCAGTGAGCATCTTTCTTCCTTCTGCAGATGGGAAGGAGCCAGAAAGGTACACCCAGTCTGACCCACTCTTCTAAATCAAGGTTTACAAACCCAAGATGTGATGCCCATCCCACTGATGTCAGTCATGTGTTGTGTATAACATACTTAAGGAAAAGAAAATGGAAATGGCTCTGCTAAATTAACAGCCTTTGAGGAAAAGATTCCTGGAGCCTTACATTAAAAAAAAAAAAAATCAATCTAAGCATAATTCTGAAGTGTACATTTCTTTAAGAAGTGTTAATGATTAAAACCCCCATGAAAACACTCTGTAAGTGACTTTACCGTCTCACCCCAGGATCACTGGAAACAAGAACTTGGCAACTGGTTTCAGTGCTATATGAGCAGGCGTGAAACCAATAAACAGTCTAAAAACTGCTCCCTGGGGCACAGGGGAAGGAAAGGAGGGAAAATGAAGCTTATTAGCACAGAGCAGCCCCCTTGCTCTTCCCTCCCCATTTATGCTGTGGCTAGGTCTGCTGTGGGGATCTCCTCCCGCAGTGAGGCTACCTCACCTTCTGCGCATACATCAGCTGGTTATATGTAGCGATGGTGGCTGACTCATTGGCACAGGCCTCCTTTGCCTTCTCGTAAGTCATTTTGTACTGCCCTCGTGGGGACCGTAAATGGAAAACTCCAACCGTGGTATCTGCAAAGAGAGAGAAGAACCAGCTCTCCTTGAGGGGGTTTCCATGCAGAGTCAACTGTGCCATGCAATTACCTGTGAGTTTTGTGAAATGTAGTTAGGACAGATTGACCCCTTATGGGTAATATTCCTACCTAGAATGCCCTCATCTGTTGCTTCATAAATCCGGCATCGCGAAGTATTTAAGCACACGTTCCAATTTCAATCATGCTTAAATCTCATTGTTTCAAGAGGATATAGGTAAAGGACTGGGTGAGCTTACAGACACAAAGAACTGGGCCACTGGCTTCACTGCGGCGGCACAGGGACGAGGATGTCCCTGCCCCATGGCGTGCACGGTGTGCCATCCTCACCTTGGAAGTGGAGATCGGCACAGTCAGCGTCGGGGTGGCACTGCCCGTTGTCTTGCAAGCAGCGGTCGAGAGGAAGCTGCATCACCGAGCAGTTCAGCCCATCACCAATGTAGTTACTTTTACATTCGCACTTGCGTTTGTCCTGGTCAGAGAGAGAATAAAAAAGGCCAAGCCGAGTACTTAGCTGACGTAAAAGTGGTATTTCAAGCAACATTCTGAACTGTTGGAAAAATTTCACTTCATAATAGCCAGGAATGGACAAATAGGAAAGTTGCTACTAACAACTGTGATTCAAAAGAACACAAACTCTGATGGTGACATTTATTCTTCGAAGCAAAACATTTCCACATGTTCTTGGGTGCTTTGCTGAATTAATACCAAAGCGTAATTCCATCCACAAAGCTAATAACATGCATTGGAGAATTATATGACATGTAATTAGCAAAAATGGATGGCAAACCTATCAAAATGATATTTAAATGACTGGGCACTGGAGCATGAAAGGAATTTAGCAGTCCACTGATAGTAATAAATTGAGAACTATAAACCAAGTAGGAGCTGGTGACATCCAGGGATTGTGATGGTTGGCAGCTGGAACGGATTCGCGGCAAGGCTTCTCTAAATAGCTTCTGGAAGACACATCAGGCAAGCCACCAAAATGGAATGGACAGGTGATCCTGAAAGCACCAGGACAAATGCTGGATCAAGTCACTGGCACAAGTCTTCCTCAACAACATTGACCGTTTGGGCCAAGGAATTTGTATCATGTGGCTGCAGAGCTTTTTAAACTGAATTTGGCCAACGAACAAGTGACATTATTCTCCCAGCTGTCCCTACGTTTAGCTACCAAAATATATTGAGTTTCAATCCAATAAACTCCTATTGCAAATAGGGATATCCAGTTAGGGAGAGCTAAGAAGAGGACAGAAAAATTAGACATGCAAAATATCCCATCTGCTGTAGTACCCCTTTCCCTAGAGAAAAGATGCCAAACTGTTGCTCACCCCTCAGCTGAAAGGATACCAAACTGGTGTGGAAAGTAGGCTGGAGCTATGTAAAGGTTGTTTTGGAAAACAGGGACTTTGAGAGGTACGGAGTATGATCCAGCCAGAGAAAAGACTTCTGCTGGCACCAGGAAGAAATGCCTCGGACCTCCCTGGGGCTGACTGAAATCATTCAACTTACAGGTCCTATGACAGTGCAAATGGCATGCTCGTGGCAGCCTCCGTTGAACCCATCGGCGCAAGGATTTATTGGAAGGCATGTAAAGCCATCGCCTTTGTATCCTTTCTGGCAGGTACAGTAGACTTTCACCCCGAGCTGCGTGCATTCGGCTGCCTTGTGGCACCCACCGTTGTTTTGTTTGCAAAGGTCTGCAGCTGCATGGGGGAAAAGAAAACAGGTGAGTAAAGTCTGCTTTTAAAGAGGATGTTCTTCACAAAGACAAACCACCTCCAGATTTTTAAGGTACACTAAAAATACTAGAACACTTGTTTTGGGACAAAACCTGAGTTTCCCAAGGCATTCCCGAACTTGTGTGAAGGCTATCCTTCAGGGCTCTGAAGCCCTTTTCGGGATGTCCTCGATTTAAGAGACACCACCCCCCCAAGATTCTCCTTCACCTTTGGCAGCCCAAGAAAGCTGCTTTTCTGGGGACTCTGCTCTGGCCAGGGTGACTTTGGAGGACACAAGACACCTGGCTCAGAAAGAATGACTGTTTCTGCAGCGATGTTACTGAGGACCTGCCTCGCCTAAGGTCATCAAAGAAAATCCTGTTAAGTGAAACACTGCTGAAAACCCTGCTGTCTCCAAAACCTGATTGAAGCACGCTTCTTGCTCATACTCCTACTCGGTAAAACCTGGTGAAGCCAGCCACTTGCTTCAGAAAAAAACCTCATCTGTATATATTCTAAATTTGTTTCACCTGCTGTACTGTGGAAGCTGTTAGGTTTGATAGGCAACATTTCATAGGAGAGGGTAACTGCGTGCAGGTGCAGGTGCGAGAGGGGACATCCTGCTTTCTCGTAGCAGGCTGTGAATGGGAAAGGGAGCTCACCTGTGCACGTCAGCCCGTCCCCGTTGTAAAACGGCTTGCACTGACACGTGTTGTTCTCCATGCAGACAGCGTTGGCGGAGCAGCTCGGGGAACACACTGGTGGCAGAGCTGTGGGGAAGGCAGAACAGCTGGGATGAAAGTGCTATTTGTATTGCAATGCCCTTTTTTATGCAGAAAGAAAAGCCCTCATATCAGTCTTGCTAACTGGAAAACCTGTAAGGATATTTTTTTTGACTGCTTAGCTCACAGTTGATACCTTCCCTTATGCAGCCCAGAGCCCCTCCACAGGGGAGGTAGGCACTCATATTCCCATTTCACAAAGGAGGAGACAGGGGGGTGAAGGGACTTGTTCTCAGTCCAGAGGAGTCCCTTAGTCTCCTTTGAGGGCTTCTGGCATTATTAATGCTTTCTCTCTCTCCTCTATGCAAACCCTCTGTTAAATTGCAAGTGCTTTGACCCGTGGCTCCATGCGACGGAGTCCGGTGAGAGGAGGCAGAGACCTAGCTTGGTTTCACACAGCTGACCAGTCCATCCTGTTTCACAGAAGCATCGTCCTGTTCCTGAATATCCTTCATCACACTCCCCGTTGGTCTTGCATTCACAGGCTGCAAAAGGAACGCAGAGGGATCACTTACAGAGCTGCCATTGGGAAAGGGGAAAATCTTTCCCTACAGAAACATCACCTATACTGTCAGTTTAGATACAGTATTGTTTAGCAATTATTCAGATAAATCTAACCTCATGTTTTTTCACCGCGAGGCCAGTCAAGCAGTGGACCAGACTTCTCAGAGTGGTTGGGCAGTCTCCATCCTGGGAGGTCTGCAAGCCCCAACAAGATAAATCCTGAACAACCTGGCTTGAGCTCAGGGCTGACCCTGCTTTGAGTAGAGGGTTGGACTGGAGACCTCCTGAGGCCCCTTCCAACCTGAATTATCCTGTGGTCCCATGATTTTATAACTGGCATTAGTTCAATGCACCTCTGGAAATGAAAATGGGTATTGACCTGCATTGTAGCAGAGTAGCAAATTTTACAAAGGACTGTGGCAGGAAGGAGTTAATAGCTGAGCTGAAGACCTAGTCTGATCAGGTCCTAATGTGCAGCACCTGCTAGCTGTGGGGAAGCCTTTTAGCCAGAGAGAAGTAAGGTGTACAGAGAGAGAGAGTGTGTGTGGTTGCTGCTTGGGAGAAGGTCTGTCTGAGTAAAGAAACCAAATATGAGGTTAGTAAGCTTTGCTGTAAAACCTGGGCAAGTTAACTGGGATGTGTTTTTTAGGTTTTTAGATAATTTTATGGCTAAAATCTTCTGGATTCCTTTTGTTGCTCTTGTATGTGGGTGTTACCCCTTGTGCCCTGCAAACTGAAGTATGAGGAGCTGATTTAATCTATGGGTGATATTTTTTCCCTCCTTTCTTTGGGCCCTGCAATAACTTATGTGCTGAGTCCTTCTTAAGGAATTATTGATGGCTCTCTGTTTTATAATATAATGAAGTAGCATCCTTTCTTGCCTTATCTCTCTTCCTGAAATATTGTTGTTTAAAGAGGAAAATGATGTGGGTTTGGGGGAACTGATTCTCTGAAAACCTGATCCTGCTGAAAAGGAGTTTCATCCTCTGGCTTTATTTCATTTAGCCTGGTTACCTAATTTTTGGTTGATATAAATATGCATTAAAAAGAAGTGGCTATAAAACTTTTCTGTTAGAATACCACAATCTGGGTTTCAGACTAACAGCTCATACAGTTTATGCTATTGTGTACTATAAAATGGATAAACCATAGGTAAGCGTAATCCTGAGCGTTGGTGTCTAAGCCTGGTGTCTTGCCTATACTGCAAGGGTATCTAGCCTATAATCCTCCATTGTAGGTGCCTCATGAGTACTACAGGTGCACGCAGTTAGGATGGAAGCATTAATATTGTAGCTTTGCATCTGAAGGCTTTATGTTGGGGAAGCATTTAAGTTTAAAAAGTGATATTGATCCTGGTTCCATCTAGTTTACACTTAAAACCACAGTGAAGTGGGTTATATGAGCAGTTTCTTGGCTGCCATCCCTCTTCGCAAACTGCCTTCATCTCTGTCCTTTTTCTTCTCTTCTGCAAAAGCAGTGCATGGCCTTGGCCTCCTGCAATCGTTGAGGAACCACATTGCTAAAATGCTGTCTTGCCTTTTACGTGAATGGGGGAGAAGGCTGTAGTTGAAAACACTTGTTGATGGAGGTTCTGTCTCTGTTGCCTGTTACTTATGTACCCTACAAGAATAGGAAGAGCCCTGCAGAGAAAACCATGTAAGCCTCTGCTCCACCTGCCTTTTCCTCCTTCCTTCTGAGATGTTGTGCCCTCCCTCCGTCTGAGGACGCACTGGGGAAAAATGGTGGTGTTGAAAGTGGGAGGTGTTTCTTGGTTTACTTAAAAACTCATTGCTGACAAAATAGTTTAGGCTTGACATGGGCAATGATATGGAAAGGTAACTTAAACATACGCCTGCAGCTGGATCCATATCTGCCTGGCAAACACAGCTCACACGAAGTCCCGTTGAAGCCGCTGTGGCAGTGACACTCTCCTGTCCCGGCGTACCCATCGTCGCAGGAGCCGTGGTTATTGCACGGGTTCTCTGGGCCCCCTGGGCAAGCTGAAAAGTTTTTTTTGTTTTTTAAAAAAAAAAAAAGTGGCTGTTTAGCTCAAGTGCATATTTATTTGTTGTCACTGTTTGTTATTTATTGTTCTGTAAAAATCCTTGAACAGGGAAAGGCCTGTAAACGCATGTCTATTGGGGTGTGCAAAAGCAGCTGTGACATTTGCAATTGCAAGCCTCCTGCCCCAAATTCCTTAACATACTTTTGCAACTCTTGTCAGGAAGGTGTGGACTCTTTCAGCCCTTGCTCTGGGTGCTGTTACCTGGGTGCTTGCTCATTCAGACCCAGCAGTGAATGGCACTGCCCAGCCCCTGCCCAAATCCAGCCTTGCTTGTGCACCTCCATGTGCTGGTGAGCCCAAAGGGCAGCTGAGGCTGGGCTGCCCAAAATTGCTTGGGACCCCCATGTGTCTGTGAAATCCAGACAGAGTGAGCTGGCAAGGCCGTACATGTCTCGGGAGCTGTCTGCCAGCAGAGATCCTAACCCGGATCCTGACCCTACGTGTCCTGGTGAGACCCTCAGTACTGTTCCCTGCGGAGCTGGCAGGTGAAGGAGCATGCCGTTCATTAGTATCTGCTAACAAACAGCTGGAGATAAAGCTTCCCAAACTGTCTCACATCTGCTTAAAGCTACAATTTCTGAGCTTGTGCACCAGTGGTGTGCGCGCTTGCAGGTGGCTGAGGAGTTGTGCATTGTGTCTCTGGTGTGTCCTGCCATGAACCTGATGTCTGGTTTTGCGTTGAAAGGACTTTCAGCTGGTGACTGATTAAGACTCGCTAGGTTTGGTTACAGCAGAGCAGTCTACTCTCTATAGCGTTCCCTTAGTTTGCTACTAGCATGGAGTTTAAAACTTGCTGTAATGTGAAAAAGAGATTATCTGGAGCGGAAAAGCAATAATGCTTTCTGTTTACTTCAGCTCTTGCAACAGAGATCCCCCATCTTGTGGCCAGTCTCTTCTCATGCCCCCTATCCCCGCGCTCTCAATTCAGCCTGCTGGGCGCTATGCAGCGGTGCTTGGGAAGGCCAGAGGCTGCCGGCAGCAGGGGGTGTGTGTGTGTCTGTCTGTCCATCCTTGTGTCCTACCTTGGCAGTCTGGCCCGAAGTAGCCCTTGCAGCACTTGGCCGTCTGGATGACCACGGAGCAGTTCGTACGGCAGCCGGTCCTCTGCAGCCCATAGGACTCGTACGTGCATAAGCGGATCCCTTCCTGGGCATTGCACATGCCAGTGCCGGGGGGGGGGGGGGGGGGGGAACACAAGAAGATGAGTGCCATGTGGAGGTTTGGGTTTTTTTCCTCTTTAAATCACAGTTTTTGATGTACATTGAATCAAAATGTGATGTGTGAAGAGTGCAGGTGTGAGGCCCCCCACCTTCTCTTTGATCCCCAACTTGCTGAGCACCATTAATGAGGATCAAGGGGTTGCTCCAAAGTCAATCAAAGTACTTGCTACAGTGGATGCTGAGTGAGACTGACAAGCGTCCCCCACCACCAGTGTCTGGGTGTTTGCCCAGGGACAGCTTTGTCCCGGAGGCTTTATGGCATCATTTAACTGTGGTTTCACCATTGAGGGTTCTCTTCTTATTTTTTTCAAAGCAACTTATTCTAGTTTGCTTGTGTTAAGTAGAGAGAAGAGTAGATCAAGCTGCTTAAATGCAAGATTTTAATGTATTACCTTTGGTTTTGTCCCTGGAGGGCATTTAGAACTACTGAAACAGCTAACACAATGCCCCTGTTGTACAAAATGGAAAAGAAAAAGTGTATTAAAATAATGGTAACAAAAGGCTATTTGAAATGGACAAAAAATCTGTTTTATGAGAGCAGAAAAATATAAGCAGAGAAGAGCATAGGCTTATTAAGCTTGAAACAGATGATAAGAACTCTGGAGAAAGGAGAGAGGAGAATGACAACAAAATAGCTGCATTAATTTAGTGCCATGAGATGAAAGAAATTAGTTTTGATACCAGAATATAAGTCCTGGAAGAAGAAACTTTTCTTTGGATTTAAACATGCAGGGAAAAATATGGTGGCTATTCTTCAAATAAATATTGACATGGGCTGCACCAGATCTGGATGTCTAATTTGGAGCAGAGGTAAATGGTTACTTCTCAGGAAGCGCTGACCAGACCCGAGGAAATTATATCTATCTCATTTAACAAAATCATGAAACAAAAGGTAACTTGAGCAGATGGGGTATATACAAGTGTTGGTTTTATAACTGAAATATAAATTACCATAAGCTTTTTAAGACTGACTACTTTTTTTTTTTTTACTTCTAGGTAATTTTTTTCATACATTCAAATTAAACTTGAAGTAAATTTGGGCTTGAAACCATTTCAAAATGGGTTTCAAAACTTCCTGTTTGTGGGACCCATCAAAGTTCACGGAGGAAACCTCCTCCACACTAATAGTGCCTGTTCAGGTATGTTAAAGGATATTTCTGTGAAAGCAAGAAATGTGAGACCAAGATCCTGGCTAACAGATGAGGCAGTTCTGCCTTGTGTCCTTAATACCCTGTGCAGCTGGGACAGCAATGCTGTTCCTTTGTAAATGCAATCTGTATGACCAAATTCATAGTGGGAATTTGTATTCATGTAAAAGCGTGGTAGAAAGATCTGTCCTTGCTCAAATTTATGCTTGCATTTGTATGGTACTGTTCTTATTGAAAACAAGGCAGGGCTTGCTAAGCTGGTCTTAACTGAAACCACTTGTCCCGTGTGTTGCTTAGTGTGGATGCAGGATTTCTGCTGTGTATCTTGCGGGTGTTGTGCTGTGCTGCATAACCTTAGCTGTAACCAGTGAGGCAGATGAAGTCAGCCTGAAATGGTGGGACTTAATCTCAGTAGTGCTAAAGCTGCTGCATGTGTCTCTGTGACGACAGGGTTTGGACCTTTGGCTGTGTCTTTTCCAGGGTGGGGGACCAAGAAAGGGAACTAACCATGAAATCCGCGGTGAAGAAGCTGTCGCAGCGTCCCCCCAGGCTGGGGTCCGTCAGCAGGCAGTCGATGCCGTAGGCGATGCCCCCGTCAAACTCCAGCTGCCGCTGCACTATCTTGCACTGTCTGTCGTTCAGGAAAAGGGCACCCTGAGAGGTGGGATGGGGAGAGGGGGGGTGTGACAAGTCGTGAACTAGTCTTCCTTGGGGCCAGGCTGAATCCAGGTCCTGCATGGGTGTTCAGGGTAATCCTCCCTCTGCTCTAAACCCATCTGGGGATCTATAGCTGAATGCTATAACATCACGGATGGGCAGATCTTCTGCCTTTCTTGAAGGGGACAGAGTATACCAGCCCTATGTCCACAGGTTAACCTTACACACATTTAGGCTTAGTCATGTTTTCAGAGGCAGATGCTTGCCAGGGATGGTGTGATACATTTGCAAAGAAAAATGTGCTGTTCTGGCTTAACAGGCTGCACGCATGCCTGCAATCTTAGCTTGTATAAGTGCTTACAAACCAAAGTTTGCAGATGCTGCATTCGTGAGGTTTCTGCCAAAGCCAGGTTCACCTAAATAGTTTTCCATTGTGTATTTCATTGTAGGAGAAATTAAAATGTGCTGGTATTTCAGTTTTGAGGTGACTGAGAGCTGTTTTGAACAAATAGCATCTTACGACACAGAAAATGACAGCTCCAAAGAGTCTTGCAAACCATCTAGTTTGCTGAATCCGTTGAGGTGGCTGCCCTGGTTTTGTGGCTGTTGGCACGGACTGGTGAGGACTGATTGAGTTTTGGTGCCACTGACCCTTTCTGGGGGCTGTGCACAGGCACAGTAGGGTCTGCATGAGTGGATTCTGCAGCAGGGGCAAGGGGTAAGTGTGCTGAGAGAGTGAACACTTACAATGTCCCTGTTATCCCCACAGCTAATGCTGAGGTTGGAGCCCTGCAGGGTCTTCAGTGAGGTGGAGACAGGCAACTGGTAGGCCATCACCTGGGAAGGGAACAGGGGAAATGCGCGTCTGGGCTTGCATGTCTTGGCCTTGGCAATGCTCCTAAAAAGCAAGGGCTTACCGCAGCGTCACGGACAATGTGGAATTTGAGGTACTGCACCAGTTTGTCAGTGTTGGACTTCCTGAAGAGGAAGTCCTGCTGCTCCTGTGGCAGCCCACGGATAGCTGTGTCTGTGGGCCAGAAGAGCGTGACGGGTTTGTGAATAGGATCGTTGATCAGCTCAAGCAGGTTGTTTTTCTGCAACATACCAAAAATTGGGGTGGAGGATTAATGCTCCATCTAAAACAACACTGACCCTATGGAGTGAATGTTTAGTATAGCTGGGATGCAGTGGCCTGTGGGCTGCCTGGTCACCAGCCTGCAAACACCCTGACTTTAAGAACCAGATGCCTGAGTTGAGCTGCCCAAGTTGAGTTAATGACTGAATTCTCAGAAGTGCTTCGTCACCCAGGGCTGCCCACTGAAAACCAGGCTGATGGCCCCGCTTTGGGCTCAAAAAGTCATACTTGGGTCAAAGCTTGGCCACGTAATTTGACATATGGTAAGACAGAGCTGAGTGGGGAGGGGAAAGGTGGCTGTGGGTCTGCTTGACATCCCACCCACCTCTGTGGGAGAGGGACCATGTGGTGACCAGGGTTGCCGTATACTGTGTTGTGAGCCCTTCGGCTCCACTGAACACCATCCTGCCACTAATGCCATGTGCCATGTCTGTGCTTTTGTCCTTAAAAAAAGTGTTTAAAACCTTTGCCAAATGGCTGCTGTCTCTTGTGTCCTTACCTCTAACAAACTGCTGAACAGGATGTACCCATGTCTGACTGCAACCATTTTAAGGCTTTCCTGCAAAGAAAGGAATTTCAGTAATTTAATAAATACATTATATGGGTATTTAAAAAGCAGATATTGGTTTGCTTCCCCCGTAAGTCACTTTTTGTTATGAAATCAATGGTACTGTAAAAGCCCTGTGCAGAAGTCCTCTTATATTGTTTGTAGTATAACTGTAATTCCTGAATGAATCTTAAATACAGCATTTAACTTATTCAGCAGTGTCAAATGATGCTTGTATAAGGTCTTTTTAGTATCATGGGGATTTTTTTTGTGACTTAGGTGATTTATATATCTAACAGTAACTGTGGAAAAGCTCCTGCACTGAGAATGGCGATGAGCTGCACATACCTTCTTAAGGGGGAAATCTTGCATATGTGATGGGACCAGAATTTCATTTATCATATGGATCACGCCATTTGTGCCAACAGCATCGCTGAGTATAATTTCAGCTTTATTGTTCAAAAACAGCGAGTTCTGGAAAGGCAATAAAAACACATTTTCTGTGGAACCTTGTGCGAGGGTGAGGGTAATGACAAATTTCTTTGATATGGTGAGCCCAGATCGTCCTTTCTTTGCAGCAAACAGTTGCTTCAGTTTTAAGAAATTGCCCTTTGCTTTTTCAAACTCTTATTGGGCTCATAAAGCCAGAGTCTGAGGATAAAATAACTTGTGTCAAAGCAAGGGTTGTACAACTCCACTCTTTGCGTAGCAGATAAGTGCTGAATGCTTCAGCTGAATGGGCAATCTTCTTTTAACGCTATTTATTTAATTTTGTGCATCAGAGGAAGAAAGGGAACCATTCAGGTTTTTTTAAAAAAAAAAAAAAGGCTGAATGAGAGCAGACTGTTTTATTAGTCTGTCCCCTGCCTCTTCATGTTCTGTTACCTGAGAGAAGCTGATGTGTATTGGGTCCCCGTGGAGAGAGGTGACATTAGTGATTGTCGTCAGGTCACTGTACAGCAGACTGGCACAACCTACCATATGGTACCGGAGGACTTGAGCCATCACTCCTTTGGCAATCCAGTCCTTGACCTGCAGCAGAATGTGGAGGAGTTGAGAAGCAGTTGAGCAAGGCATCTGAATCCAAAAACTCATGGCCATCTCACCAAAAACTTCTGGCCTTCTTACTTACTCGTGAGTCGCTGTTTAGTACATCTGTGTGAGGTACAAACAGAGTGAAAGGGCCAGGACCTGCAATATCTCTGATAGACAAGGCCTGCCAAAGTTAAGAGGACAAAGCATTAATGAGTCATTAATGCACGTAACGTCACGCAGTGATGGGGGCAGCCCTGCTGAGTGGGTGGTGGTGCCTACAGCCCCATTGCTGCTGCGCACTGGGTTCCCTTCCCTGCAGTGCAAGGGTGAGAGAAACTCTCTTGTATGGTGTGGACTTTCCTTCCCAGCCCCCTCTGTCACCTCTGCCCATGGGTATAAAATGGAAGATTTTTCTCTTGCTCTTTCGGCTTATAGCCAAGTCTCCGTTTCCTCTGCAACAACAAACAGGAGAAGAGGGAAAGCTTGCAACAAACACTAAGCATAGGGAGAATGGAGAGGCTTATTCTCTCCTGGGCAAAGGAGGATGAATAAACCTGTTCATCCTGAGACAGTCAAGCGTGGATATAGGCATGTGTTTGTATGTGTATTCAGCTGATACATGGTTGCTTGTACCTAGGAGTAGACTAATTACTGTTAGAGTAATGGACCTGGGGTATTGCAGGCACTCTGCAATGACCACTGACAAACTAAAATAAGAAGAAAGCTCTGCTAAAGTGAGAGGAAGCCATCTGTCTACCATGGTAGCAGAATCGAAGCTAGAATATGAGTCTTTGGACTAGCAGGCCAGTATACAGATTTGTGCTGCCCTGAGGCTCAGGGTAAATGAAGGATTACTACTGCCAGTCTCCAAAAAGCAGTGAGAACTGGTGGTGCACATTGGCTGTCTATCAACACACAGAAGCGTCCTGAGACGTTTCAGAGGGCCAACTGAAAACAGCGTCACAGTTTGGAAATGCAGCAGGGGTAGTAGAAGACTGGTATTTGTTCACATCAGACTTCAAGAGATGTGCTGGAAGATCTTGGACTGTTAATGGGTGAAAGCTTCAGTTTTATGCCTGGTCTGGAGGCCCTACATTTCCCTGGGATCTTGGTCTTGATCATTAATTCTCTAGAGGCTTTAATGGCAGTTAATATTTTAAATCGGAGCATCTCCAATATTAGTGACTGGTGATCCAAATCCAGTCCCAATTAAGTTGAAGGATGTTGGTACACGCCAGATTCTTGCCTGCTCCCTGCCCCCCTACACCCTTGAAGCAAAAAAAAAAAAAGTGGAAAAACCTCCCCAAGCCCCCTACTCAACCTTTTCTTACCTCTAAGTGGAAATAAAACCTAGATGTGTTGGAGTTCCTGAGAAGTTCCTGCAATCAAGAACAAGACTTTGTAACAGTGCTGCATATGTGAGGCAACATCTGTGGAGTGCAAACAAATGCAGCACTCGGACAAGACCAGGAACTTCTGGTTGGGAATAAATGCTGCCCATCTCCATTGCTCTTGTTCTGTTCTTACCTTGCTCTATCAAAGAACAGGTTTCTTCAAAACCTAAAAATACCAATATTAACTCCCTAGTACTGCAGTCATAATGACTGTCCATCAGTTTTTTTGTCGTTCTTTGTTTGGTTTTTGTTTTGTTTTTTTGGCAGGTAACGTTATCTTGTGCTCCTATTCTGGGTTTCTTGGACTGGAATTATTTCAAATTCTGGGGTAGATTTACCAATTTGTCCAAGAGAAAAACTGGCATGTTTCAAAAGATAACCATCGTATTAAATAACTATCTGAAGAAAAATAAGGGACAGGAAACACGTGCAGCACTTTACCTGGAAGATATTGCCTCGGCACTTAAATCCATCCCCAACGTAGTTGGGTCTGCAGGTGCAGGTCCTTTCTGTCAGCTCAGTGTCATTACAAATGGCAAATTCACTGCAGCCTCCATTATTCTTGTAAGATCAAAATTTAAAATATTTAATTCCTTCATTGCCAGGTTTACAAAACAATTCTAGTTCATCACTTTTTTTCCATGTATATAGCTTGGAAAGACTTAATCCCAATAGCTTTTTGAAATCAGATCTTACTGGAACTTCTCATGGTATATACTTTCTTGCAAACAATAAAGAGCATTTAAAGTTCATAAAAAATAACTCTGCTGCTATGCAGAGGATGCAGTTTTGATTCCCTCCTTACATCTTCAGTTTATGGTGCTATAAGGATCCAAAAGATTTCCAGGCAGGTTTTATCCTGGACCTTGGGGATAAGTCTTAGCTGTTCTGCCAAGGCAGTGTTGATGTATGCTGAAAGGAACTATTTACAGCTGTAAATCACTTTTGTGGTGCCAGGAGCCTGGATTTCTAGACTAGCATTAGCATAATTCTCTTGTTCTTTGTCTGATGGCCCAGGCCAGCTGGAACGGGGACCTGCCACATGTGCTCTCCTCTAAACCATATTCTGTCTGCCCACAGGTGCACCACCAGTGCGACCTAAGGCTTGGAGCACCTCACCTGGCCACCTGCTCCAGGAAGCTCTCTGTGCTAAGGGGAGATGTTCCTCACCCAGAAGCAGCATGCTGGGGTTCAGAGCTCTGCCCAGTTGCAAGTAGGTGCTCCCCAGTTAGCACCTCAGCTTGCAGATACATTTCTATCTTGGATTTGAGAGCAAATCAGGAAAAACTGAGAAGCCATCTTATTTTTCTTTCCTTGTGCTTGTTTCATGGTGTCCTTTCTGCTGCTGGTCATCTCGGGGATCCTTTCCCACAGACCATGAGTGGGAGCAGAAGCTCCTTTGGGAGCTACCAGCAGGACCTGACTTGACAGGCCATAGTGAGTCCTGGCTGCAAGTGGTGGGTTTGGGTTCACTTGCTGTTTATTTAGCTAGCTTTAGGTGAACTGTTGGTAATCTTGGTTTTATCATAGCTTCCTGTGAAGCTTTGCTGTACAGAGGTTTGGCCATGGTGAAGCCAGATTAGCCTCTGGTCTGACATAGATGCTTCTCAAGACTGTCTGTTTTTTATATATAATTAGCCTGGCATAATTAGTTAAGTGGAAGCAGAATTGCTGGAACAAGGCATAGGAAAAAGCAAAAGCATACAAAATCAGAGGAAGCAGCAGCTCATAACTTTGAGCTTCCCTTCCTCCAGCTTCTGTTTTTGCCCTTGCTCTTTCTCTAACCTTGAAAGGTTGCAGAGATGAAACTGCTGACAGGCCAGGCTGGGAGGGTGAGAATTATTGTCACTGCGCTTGGAGCGCAAAGGATTAATGTGCATGGGAGAGTGGATATGTCTCTGCTGCAGCTTGCCAAGAAGCAGAGCAGTGTGCCTGGTGCAGGGCACCACGTTGCTTGTGAATTAGGTGGCTTGCAGTGTGTGAGCTAGCTTGTGTGAAATGAATGTAGCGAATTCTCAGCCTGCAGTGATAAGTGAGGGACAGAATGAGGAATGCTATGGGAAGCCCTGTGTTGTGTGTTGCGGAGGGAAAGGAAGGAGATAGTTTCTGTGGAGAATGCTTTTTTCTTTTTTCCTTCTACCTTCCCCATCAAGACAGGTTTCCATCCTCCCACCCCATCTCCAGTTTCACTATTGACTAACCCGCCTCTGCAGCTTGCAGTGTGGCTATCCTGTATGATGCACCCACAGGGATGCGCTTGGGATGCAGCCTATGCGTGGCCATAGGGGCTGTGGGGCTCTGTTCTTTGGCTGCTCCATGGGAGCTCTGCCCTAGGTGAGCCTGCAGGCTGGGAGTTCTGCTGGAAACACCTACTCCAGGGAGTCCAGGCACGCCCAGGCCCCTGAGCCTGGATTGCTCCAATGTGGATTTCACTGGTAATGACCCAGCAATGCCAGGACCCAATACTCTGATTTGGCTATATAAATTTCAGACTGAGAAGGGGTTGCGTGTGCTGACACTTTATCGTTTCTCTTGTTCAGGCTGCACAGATATGGTCCCACCATAGGGCCACACCAGAGGACTTAATGACAGGAGAATATTAAAAATAAATAGGGGTTTTGATCCACTGTAGGCTATTCTCTTTGGTTCCTAATCACCTGGCTCCTAGAACAGCTAGGACTGGCCCCTGAGCATCAACAACCTGAACCTTTGATTTTTTTTTTTTTTCCTTAACATTACAAGTAACATGCAATAGATCACACTTCTGTCTCTTTTATCATTTGAACCAAGCTCTTTAATTGTCTTGCCTAGAAGCTGCATTGTCGTCTGTGTGTCCATGTCCGTGTCCCCCCCCCCCCCCCCCCCAGTAACTGACATGTTGGCAGGCCCTCTGCATCCCAAACACAAATTTAGATGGTGGCTTTTTATGCAAATTCTAGCAATGACAAAATATCTGCTGAGCAGACATGATTTGCACTTCACCACTATGGACTAGGGTCTGTTTCTCTAGATCTGAAGTGCTTTTTTCAAGACTCAGTGATGAGTCTGGCCCTCACTTGTATTATGTCCAGGCTGTGGCCTGGGAGAAGCACTTACTGCATGTGTAGTTTCTAAAACAGTGACGACACTAAAGTGTGTACTGAACTAAGCACGTTTAAAAATTAGCGAAGTTAACGTAAGTGGATTCTGGGCATAGAGGGTCCCAGATCTACCCATCTGACTTAGTTTTGAATGCATACAAACCCCAAAAGCGTAATGATTATAACAAGACCTTAAATGCTCTCCTTAAATGGATACTTACTTGTGAACAGAGATTGATATATGTGCATCTTTTACCATCTCCAGAGTATCCCTTCAAGCAATTACATACTGCCTACAAAGCAAAACCAGAAAACTTGCATACATGGAAAGGTGTTTGACTTTTTTCAGCACACTTACACTTAATTTACTTTTTTGCCAGATTATTTCACAGCGATATGGTGTACCTCATCTCTCCCGCAGCTGTTTCTTAGTGAGTATGAGGAACCATAGACTGAGATTGGGGAATGACCATTTCCAAGAGGCTCTATCTGCCCTTTCTCTGCCTATCCATCTCTCATCTCTCTTTTGCTGTCCTGGTCATTTGAAATAACCCCTCTGACACCTGCATGCAGTCATCTTGCTGGCAAAACAGGTTAAACTCCTAATTTGTTTCCCTCATTTTATTTGCAGAGGTTGGTGTTCCCCTCTCTTCCCTTCCCCTGGTTTTTTTTGAAGTGATGAAACATATCTTCAAAACATATTTGGAATTGTGTCCTCATGTTATTGACAGCTTCCCATACAGTGGTAATGCATTTGACACTTAAGTCACGATTACTCTGTTTTGCACTTGCAGTTACCACAAAGGTGAAAAATTAACATGGCTGCAAAGAAATGACTTCTCTTCCTCTCCAATTCACTGCTTAATGGTTCTCAATTTAGAATTCACATTTCATATGTAGGAGATTGAAAATGCAAGGAGATTTCTGCAGCAGAAATAAAACTGGTAGGCAGTGTAATAGCAGTGGCTTAGGGATCTGTATGACTGAAAGCCCTACAGAAAGGAGATTCGTTTCTGCCTTATAAGTTTGGCTCTGCTGCAATGGGATTTTTGTAGTGGGGATTATTGCTCTGATGTTAACTATATTCCCATGGGTAAGGAAGTATAAATAACCATGTTGTAGCTACTACTTCTATCCCCAGTGAAAGTGTATGGAAGCAAATAGCCATCACCTGTCTTGTCTAGAGGGAATGGGGAAGGAGTGAAGTGGTTCTGTGCTCCCACCAGAAATGTACCGACTTGCAAATGACAGTCAAGGCAAAGAGTTAATTGATCAGGAGTGGCAAAAAGGGCTGGTGGTGTTATTGCCCCTCCTGTCCCTGGACAACTGGAAGGCAGGAGGTGGCCTCTGACTTCTGATTGCCGTTTCCTGCATTGCTCCTGAAGAAGTACTGTTGTGCAGTGCTCGCTGGAGGCTTACAGTCCTGCCAATATGAAACTAGGGGGATGATAAGTAGTGCTGCAATCAGGGTGTTCAGCTTCTTCTGAAACCGTTATAAAAATAGAAACACTAATCTGTGTCACTTGATTGCCTAGGCCAATTTGTTTCTCTTTTCCCACCTTGTCCTTTTATATTTCTTTTTCTTTGGGGAGCGTGTGGTACTTCTGTATGGGAGACACAGAACAGCAGAGGGGCGAGTGGATGCTGGTGTGCTGTAACCCCTATATGAGAACTATGATTCAGCCTGTTTTGTTTCCTTGATATGTCCGAGCTATGCTCGGAGAAGGGCTACTCTGAAATAGATTTTTTTTCCATGGACAGTTTTTATAACAAAAAAGAAACATCATCTGGCAAGACTTTCTAACTGACAGGTTTTCACATCAAAACCTCCCAAAGGAGAAAACCAACCACTTGAAACAGCAAAACACTGCTTTCCTCTGCAGTTTTGGATTTCTTTTACTGAAATTAATTTTTTCATGTTTGTCCACACTCCCTCGCAAATAACTTTTTGAGGGAAGCATATACTTTTCAGACTTTGTTATGAAATCCACTTTTCCATTTAAAAATGAAGTTGAGAAATCTTTTTTTACCCAAATGTAAACAGTTGGCCAGTCTTATTTTTCTGCACTGACAAAGTACTCACTTGATTGGGTCCAGTCTGTGTGCATTCTGCATTTCTATCGCATCCACCGTTGTTCTCCAGACAAGGGTTGATTTCTTTATAAAACAAAGAGTATAATAAAAAAAAGTGACTTCTGAAAACCCAAGAAGGGAGAATTTTAAGTAAAGTATACTAGGAATACAGATTTACGACAACTGTGAATGAATGATTCTCCTTCCCTTAGCTACTTAATACCTCAGTCTAGATCTTGCAGTTGTCTTCGTGAAGGCTAAAACCTGGCCATCAGCATTTCTAAAACCATGCCTGGGGAGGTATGGTACAACAGTGTCTAAAAGTCTTTACGTTTTCAATGGTCAGAGGAGCGTGAGTGTATCAAGCTGCTGAAGATGGGGCTATCCTTGTCAAGAGGCAGATCTTTTTTAATAAGCTTTGGTGTCACACCACACCACTGTAGTTGTGTGGTTTGCCACGTAGTATCAACCACATGGCATGTAGAGATGCCTTTGGTGTCAGGGCCTATAGTATCAGGAAACTGCACTTCTGGGTCATAGCGGAAGAAGGATCTTCCATCTACAGGAAAACTCACTCTTGTATCCCTCCTTGTGATAGATTGGGAACGCTTACCGATGCAGACTATTCCATCTCCAGTGTACCCAGCGTTGCAAATGCACGCTCTATTGCCAGGAGTTGTTCTTTTGCACTCTGCTTTGGCAGAACAGCCACCGTTGTTGGTCTTGCAAGCATCAATAGCTGAACAGTGACAACACAGATTAAAACAATGTGCTTAAATGGCTTTTTGCTTTTCAGGTTAAGGTGTCTCTATATTTTAAAGGGATTTGCTAACATCTTCTGAACATGAAACCTTTCTGATTTAAGAGGCCATAGGCTTCATTGCTGCCAGATATTTAATACATCCTATTGATTGCAAGAGGGAAAGCTGAGAAGATGCTTCTAGTCTGGAAGATAAGAATTCATCCAGGACTGACTTTAAGTAACTTCCCATCTTCTGATACTGCCCGTTCCAACCAAGCACCAAAAAAGGGACCTTCACGTTCTTCTCTAGATTAAATGGCATTGGAAGACTTCCCTTAGCTTGCCTTTTTCTGTACACAGATCAAATAGCCTTCTCTTGCAGGAGGTCTAGAGTGCAATACCACCCGGCCCCCTCCTGTGACAAAAAGTTCTGGTTGTTATTCAGATGGATACTCATGGCGTTTCTGCAACTCTGGATGAGTCAAAGGCTGGCAAATTGAGCTCGCTTGGGTTTCCCTGAGAGCAGGGAGGTAGCCTTTTCTGGCCTTCAGTGTGAATCAAATCAGCCCAAACACTGTTTTAGTTTTTACCTCAAATGACCCCAAATTGCTGTTTCAGCAGCTGTAACAGCCAGACTGGGGAGATGACTTGTCCTGTAACTGGTTTTGCCTGGGAATCCTGTATAGGGGAATAAGGGTGGGTGCAGAGCCGCTATGGGTGATCTGTGTCACCCAGCTCTTCCTGCACATGGGGACTTTCCCACCAGCAGATTAAAATGGATTTGGTTGGTTTGTGCCAGTAGAGAAAACGAAAACAGCCACAGTAAGAGTGCTAAAATCTTGGATTAGGACCCTGCCAGCCATTGTAAGTAGACAAATATGCTTCTGTTCCCAAGAGAATTAGTATTTTAATCAGGTAAAGATTGAGTAAAGCAACTAAAATTAATTACAATCACTGTAGCTGGAAGCAGTCTATTTTGTAAGTCTGGACATCCCAGACTCTTGGAGGGACACCTAGGATAAGCTGCTATTGCCCCTTTCTGAAGGTCTCGCAGATCTCTCTGGTCTAAAGAAGTTGATTTTGCCACCCCAGAAGTCTGTGCAAGTTCAGAAAGCTGAGGAAATGGTAGGGCTATACAGCTTCCAATAGCTGGAAGTGCTATTGTACCCTGAATTGGACTTTCTTTGCTGGGCTTTGTTGGGAAAAGGAGTAAAAGTCATAATCCAGGTTTCGTTATTCTGTGAACAATGGGGCCTGGGTTGTGCATGGCACGTTCCCTTTTCTCTGGTCTCCCTTAGCACAAAGCCTTGCAACTTGGAGATTTTGAGACCTTTGTTTGCTATGGATCTACACCTGTTGGGCTCTTACTCGTTTTGAGCAAACTGGCAGCAATTCCTGTTTGTTTTTTTTTTTTTTAACTGGTGCATAGGGAAGTGCTCATTTCTCACCAGCTCCACTGTGACCACAGAGTGCTTCAAGCACGTTTTTTTTTTTTTTCAAAAGGGAAGAAACAAAGTCCACTTGCCTGTGCAGAACGTGCCGTTCCCCTCGAACCCAGCTGCACACTTGCAATAGGCAGTGCTATTTGATAGGAGAAGGCAGCTAAAGAAGTAAAAAGAGTGAGACGACATTTAAAAAAAAAAAAAAGAAAAAAAAAAGTCAGGTCTTCTGTACAGCCCTTGTTTTTGTGCATTGTTCCGAGGGTAATGTCGCATAGAAATAACAAGGCATTTAACTGTACAGTGTGATGTAGTTACAACCATAAAAATGAACCTAGTCAGACCAAGGTTTCCAAATGCATTTTGGATGTATTGTTTTAAGTATTAAAAATGCATGCTTTGGTCATCAAGTGTCCTATTTTCTCACACAAAGCTCCAGAAGTTGCTTGTCTGCTCACCCAAAAACTGTGCACAAATTTTTGGTTGCGTGCACACAATTTGAGGGACTCAGCAGCGCTGATGTGCAGGGGTGGGAGCCAAGCCAGACTTGAGTCCCCTGGGGTCAAGTTTGGGTTTTTTTTTGGACAGTTTGGCCTTCTGCATGCAAGCGTGGGTTCACTGCCCCATGAGCCCTGTGTAATACAGGGATTGCTCCCTGGCATCAGCCAGGGACAACGTCCCAACACGGCCAGCACAATTGCGTCCTTCCCCCCCACAATCCTGCCATGCCTGTACCTATCCTCATACCTACAGGGGTAAGGCGGTGGATGAATAAGGCTCAAGAGAAGAACAGTCTGCTGCTCCTGTCAGAAACCCAGTTTTGATGCCAGCATATGTGGGATCCCGTGAGCAAATTTGAGAGTGGAGTTTTGCCAAAAAAGCCTGGTAAAATACCACTGCTGTGAACTGCAGTTCACAAGCACATGGGGGAGAGAATGATCTACATCTGGGAAAAAGGGGGTTTGTCCCTCTGGCTTCTCTGCTCCTACAGAAGAGCTGTGGCTGAAAATCTTTCCAGCTACACTTTCTTGTTCTTTAAATGTCTTGGGTAATGTAAATCTTGCTGTCAGGTCAATGACAGGTGGCAGGTGCACTTCAGTAAATGGAGCAATGGGGGTGACTTTTTCCTTTGAAAACTGGTTAGTGTCCCGAAACTGGTGCTGGACCACCAAAAGCATTATTTATTCTTTGATGTGAAGAGGAGAGCTGTTTCTTGTCAAATGCAGCTTTCTCTAGTGAAGTCCCTGACACATTTCTCAGTTGTATGTGTGCTGGCAGATGGGGGGAATAGCGGGTACAGATAAAGCCCACCTCAGAAACCCACTTTTGTGAACAGCCTTGCCCTGCCCTCTTCCTCTCTTTAGTGCTGCAGGCTCCATTTCTTTGTATGCTGCACAGTAGGATGTCTCATGGGTGTGTTTTTATTTTTCTCCCCACAAAATCTCACTTGTTTCCCCTTTAAAATTGCACATTTTGAACTTGTTGGTCTAATCACTGAATATGTTACATCAATATCACCCCTTATCTCTGGCAGAAAACATAAGTGTTATCTATGCTGCTGAGAAGTTCTCATAAAGAGCAAGATGGACTAGGCTTTTTGCTTGCAAGAGATCCCTCTTTTCTCCCCCCTCCTCTAAATTAGTGGATTCCATACATACTTAGCACTGGTATGGCATGAGGCGTTACATTCATCATCTTTGATTTCTGCAAGAGGTTAAAAAAAAAAAAAAAAGGGGGATCAGAACCTTTCGGGTCAACATCCTTCTAGTTTCCCAGTCTTTTGCTCCCGCCATGGAGAACTGGAGTCTGTTATGAGTTCTGTACCAGACAACTGCTCTCTGTCTGTATAGAGACTCCATCTGTATAGATCAGTGGGTACCACTTAAATTCAGTTCTGAGGAAGAGACATGTCAACATATTCCCAGGAAAACATTTCACCTGTTGTCATTTATCTGTATTTACGCTGGTGACTTTTGCACGTTATTAGTTTATTTATGTAAGTTTTCCAAAGGAACTGAAATTTGCTCAGATGCAAAAACTATACCAACTCTTTAAAGTTCATTTCATTACTATTTTTCTCCTCAAGCAAATTTAAAACAGATATTGAATGCTATTATTAACGTGCTTATACTTTTTTATTTTATACTATTATATGTATAGTTCTGAAATAGTTATTTAATACATTTTAATTATGTCTAACTAAAATATAATTGTATTGCATATAGGAGCTGTATTAAACCAACACAAAATGATTTATTTGCTAATTAATCTTTATTGTATTAGCAAGAACATAATACCTAGTGTTGTATAGCTAAATCAACCTATTGAAGCATTTGAGAGGCTTTTGATCAGAGGATCAAAATGTGCTAGGTAACTCTGCAAAATATATAGCCTTAAATAGGATATTCTTTTGGGACAGATACAGGGTGATACAGTTAGAGAACTAGTGAAGTAAGGTGTTTAAGTCTTGAGCAGTATCGCAGCTGGCTCTCTATTAATAATGGTAATTAATTGCCATAGCACACGAACATCACCTGTATTCCATTGCATGCGGGAAGCTGCTGGGTATTTGGTAGTGCACTTGGACCTCCTGCACTGGGATCTGATCACAGCTGCTGCTGTGGCATTTCCTGAAATGCTCACTTTTCTCCCCAGAAGAAAAAGGAGGGGACACTCACCAGTCTCACATGTTACTCCTCTCCAGCCAACATCACATTCACAGGAGCCGTCCCCGTCAATCCCGCTGCTGCATTTCCCATGGACGCAAGTGCACACTGTGGGGAGAGATGGGAGGAAACCATTGCCTGTGGGCAGGGTAGCAGAGTGCGCAGCAAGGCAGCGAGGGGAAGGAAGGGGAGGAGGATGGCCCAGATATCATCTGCTGATGGCACCTTCTGCTCTAGGCTATTTCAAGAAATGTTTTGGCTTGTGCCTATTGGCTTCTTCCTACAGGATAAATCTAAATTCAAAATATGTTATCTTTCCTCTGTTCCCAAATAAAGGGACTGAAACTGTATTTTAATGGAAAAGCATTGGTGAAAAAGCAGTGCTAAAGAGGATTATTGTTGCTGGATGTTGTTCTAAGCCTATAGTGTGCCAGAGTAGGAGGTACCATCTCCAAACAAGGGAGTAGAGAGAAAATACCATAATGGGGAAAGAAAAGGGGTTAATGAAGTTTTTGAGACTGGCCTGTTACTCTGAAAGTGATGTACCTTTCCAGGATCTAGAATGGACATGGTTAGAAGACCTAAGGGGAAGGTTTTGATATCTGACAAGACCAGCAAAGGTGCCTGTGTGGTTTGGGGATGCTCAGTACCTTGATCGCAGTTGCGGCCGTATTTGCCTTCGATGCAGCTTTCGCAGGCTGTGCCAACAAACCTCTCTCCGCACTCGCAGGCGCCTGTGCCGTTGATGCCATCCAGGCAGATGCCGTTTCCGAAGCAGGCGTTCCCTGCTTGCCCTGGGCAGGGCTGGCACTGCTGTCCGAAGAAACCTGCGCAGCACTCCCTGGTCTGGAAACCAAGAAATGCCATGCTGAGGGTCACAATCAGGGTAGCAAGCATGCGGCCGCTGGTATTGTCTTTTGGGATGGCTGCTGGGTGGAGGTGAACTATAGATCTGGATTTTTGGCAGTGCTTCAGCTCTGCTGGTCTCTGGCCATGCTCCTTACTGTGCCGGGGCTCAGGCTGTCACCCCAAGTCCTTGGTGGGACCCAGGTGCCCTCCACCACCCCAGGGAAAGGTGGATGGGATTGCTAGGGCCAAGCATGGGGTTACACTTCCCAAACCTGTGCTCCCTCTGCACCATATCAGATCCCAGCCCTTCCTATGCTGCAGCCACCAGCAGCCTTTAACCTTCCAAACTCTGCTGCATCCAGAATTAAAAGGCCTATAGATATGTTGTCAGGGACCGCCTTGACATGCTGTGTGTGTTTAGCGGGGATTACAAGGAGGGTGAAGTTCAGGGATGGGGGTTCCTGGCTTTTATTGTAACAGAAACGGTCTGCTCACAATGATGGTTTTGGCACACTTCAGCTGGCACCCGATCTGGATGGTGTACGTTCTCATGTTGTTTTCCGAGAGGATGCAGTATTTCTTCTCCCCTGCCTGAACAAAAATTGGAGAAATGGCTCCACTTCTGAGTAGTATTGATCAGCTACTTTCAAATGTTTTTTTAAAAAAATGGGTTATTAACTTTATGCATGCTGCGCACTCACATGTTCACAATGAAAATGAAGGCAATACTTTTGGAAATAAAAATGCATTAGATAAATGATTTTTTTGCTAGTGATTAAAGATGTGTCTAATACTGCCTTTGCTCAGAATTGAATGGAATTTTTTTCTGAAGTTTGACAAACATTTCTCTTTTTTTCTGACACGTTTCCTGTTCTTCCTAATTCCTCTTGGAAAACTGAGTGCCAAAGTTCTGCAAAAACAGTTGTCGAAACTTTATCTTCCAGGTCTGAACACAGCTGGGAAAGATTGCTTGCAGAAGAAGACTTGCTGGTCTCATTGTATGCTTGTTAGGAGATTGAGATAAGCATCCATCCAGCTGCTCATTGTCAAGAAAATGTTAATGTTTTTGAGTTTTACTCATGAGCACTTCAGCCAATTACTTTAATAGGGTAGATGGGACTTGATCTGCTTTGGAATCTTATCACTGGCATAGTTAATTATAAAGGCAAATATGCTCATATAATCCCAACAGAGGGGCTTTCCCAGAGAAATTTAAATGCCAAGAAACTCTAGGTCTTATCATAGTTGACAGGGACCTGCTAAATATCTGGAGTTCTCATGCATTGGACCTGGGCACCCAAAGTATAGTTTCCAAGTCTCCTTGTGACCATAACTCACAGCATATTGCTGGGGACAGGTTGAGTTTACCCTTCTGTACATTTCTGACTTGAATGGCTAAAAGCTGCCTCTTTAATTCCTCCTGTAGCAAGTATACTCCAGCCCATGTTCAGCTCCCTCAGTTTTGCATGGTGGAGGTAACCTTTGCAGTTTGAGGAGTCTCCAGTTGTCCCAATACATACTAGAAACTGGTCTTTCAAGATAAAACTACGTTTAAGCTGCCCTTGATTCTGCTACCTTGCTCTTAGGGTGGATTGAGTTTATTGAGTGTAAGCAATGTGTGTAGCAGGCTGAAGTAGCTATGATAAATTTTGTTGAAACTGAGGCAATTATATTAAAACCAGGATTGAATGCATCTATGCTCTGTTTTGATTAAAAAAAAAAAAAATTAGCATTAATGATGGGATACTTACTATTTCTTTTGTTCCTGGGGGACAACTTGATGGCTGTGGACAACTTGTGCACTTTTCCTTAAGCAACACAAATGGGAGGTAGTTAACTGACTGTATAGAGCTGCAGACACGTTGTTTAATAAAAAATGCATAATTTCCAGCCATATTTCTAAACCTAGCCCTCAGGGTGCCTAGTCAGGATAATCCCTTTGGTAAAGGTGGTGAGGGTAGCTGTACTGCTCAGCAAGGAAGAACACCCCTACCAGCGGGTCTGTAGGGACACCCCATGGGAAAGCTCTTTTGGATATTTTGCTTTGCTCTTCTAAAGTAATGCCTCCCAAAGGCCTCCCCGTTGAAAGCACAATAAGAGGCAAATCTTGAGGTTGGACATAGTTTGCCTGTGGTACAAGGGGGCAATAGCAGCTTGGAAATGGAAAACTCATACAGTGTATATGTCCTGTGTTATCTACGTGTGTGTGACTTATTTGCACATTTAAGGTCAGTTTCGGTAAAATGCTTAGGTGTATATTGTACCTAATATACAAGGTTTAATATTATTCCTGTTTAGGTAAATATGTGCTTAGTTTTAGTAAGGCTTAAATGAATGTTTAAGTATGTTGCTGCATTTGAACATAGCAGGAAAAATAATTTTCTATGGGAAAACAAAGGACTATGTGTGATCCTGGTTAGTATCTGACAGAGCAAAGCTGGGGGAAAGCCTTGAGTGAAATACAGTCCCATATTTGAGTGTATCCCAAGGAAAAGAATTAACCTGCAAAAGTCCATGCCTGTTAAATTTGCTTTAACTGAAGCACAAGTCTCACTTTGTCTTCCTTGTCTAGTTCGTTGCATGCTCCATAAAAAAATGGAGGTACCTGCCTGTTTGCTGTCCTGTTTGACTCAGGAGAAAAGGCAAAGGGAACCTTTCTCTGCCAGTTTAAGGAAACCACATCTTATTCTTTAAAGGAATGTAAACCCATTTATATTTCATATGTAAAAGGAATGAAAGAAGGAGAATGTTTTACTCAGGGCATGAGGAATTAATGTGTATTTGCAGTAGTAATCTACACCTGGAATGAAAAGAAACATTTTTCCTTACTAAAACTATTTTATTTTCCAGGTTTTTTTTCACTCGTTTACTTTATAAACGAGTGGTCTAGCTAAGAAGATGTGTTTAGAATACTGCATTACTATTATTTGCTGAAAATTAAAGCTCAGGAATTGCTTATTCCTGTGCTACTCTAATTATGTTTTATCTAGGCTGTCCATACACTGCAGGATCAAAGCAGTCTTAATAGGTGCTAAAACTCCGGTAGGAATATCCTTTGCGGAAAATGCATACGTTCCTTACTGGGAAATACAGTGTCATGTATCCCTTACATTTTAGTTGTGTTTGCCTATAGATATCTCTGCTGGACCTTTAAACATCTACACGAACAGAGCCACTTACGGTGATCATGGTGTTATTTGTATCACATCTATTCTTCTGGATTTCCAGGACTTTTCCCAAACCATGAATAATTCCTTTGTCTGTTGCAACATTTGTATAGCTTATAGGTGCATCGTTTATGAATAACTGCAAAAGAAATACAATCAGTTAGCAGCAGAACTGTTTAGTAGCTTTATGGTAACTGCAGCAGTAGTGGGTGAAAGGAGTAATGTACAAGCCTCACTTCAGGAAAACTGAAGAACTTGCTCACATCCCAGTTTTGCTGTGTTTAAGAGCTTCACTGGACTGGAGGGCATGAGAGGACATGCAGTCTGTTAGTTTCTTAGCATAGGATTTGACAGAGCAGCTTTTTCCACCATGGCGTGTAAAGGTTTTGAAGAAGGAGCCTAAAGCAAGCCAAGAGCTGGGTTTGCTGTCTGTGGGGGATGATGGGCTTCAGGGAAGACCTCCCAGCAGCTGCTCCTTCAAGGCAGACTTTCATCATCTCACTGCTACCCCACACTCCCATTGTGCCCTCTATCAGCAACAGCCCCAGGAGCAGATATTTCTTCCAAGGCTCTGCTGTAGGCAGAGCAAAAAGCAGGGCCAAAACTGCTTTGGTGAGAAGCTTTATGTCCTCCTTTGCCTATGCTTGGGGGGAGCTCTGGGATAGAGAAGGAGGACCAAGTTCCCTTCCTGGCTGTGCCACGGAATTGGGTGTGTTGTTTAATCTTGCTGTGCCTGATTTTCCCATGTGTGGTGTTGAAAAGCAATTCATATTTATTGTTAAGTGCTTGAGCTCTTAGGCTTGAAAGTGGAGTATATCCACAGAAAATAGAATTGATGTTTTATAATTGAAGGCAGGTTTCTAATAGGTCTTGGAAGTCATATTAATGACCGCTTTGCAATGCAGGCTTGTAGCTGCTAGAGATGCACATAAAATCATATAGAATCATAGAATCGTTAAGGTTGGAAAAGACCCTTAAGGTCATCAAGTCCAACCGTTAACCTATCGTTGCCAAGTCCACCAGTAAACCATGTCCTCAAGCACCAGGTCTACCCGTCTTTTAAATATGTCCAGGGATGGAGACTCAACCACTTCCCTGGGCAGCCTGTTCAAATGTCTGACTACCCTTTCAGTGAAGAAGTTTTTCCTAATATTCAACCTAAACTTCCCCTGGTGCAGCTTGAGGCCGTTTCCTCTCATCCTATCGCTTGTTACTAGGGAGAAGAGGCTGACCCCCACCTCGCTACAACCTGCTTTCAGGTAGTAGTAGAGAATATCCACCACAGTAGCTTCTAAAATGCAATGCTAAATGAGAACAGCATAACTGAGATCGAATTCAATCAAATGTCCCTTCAAGGGTGACTTCGAATAAAGCTGGTCTGAGACAGACATTGCATTTGAGTGACATCTTTTGTGCTATTAAGTCCCAGAAGCTAATGTGGGGTGCACAGCTCCTTTTGACTGCATGTTAGTTTAAAGTTGAAGCTGGATTTGTAAAAAGCAGGAAACCTGTTTCTCTGAGCAAGTGCAGACAGCAGTACCTGGCTGTTGTGGAGGAAGAACCCAACCTGGTAGGAGAACCCCAGCATGGTCTCCCTGTGCATGCCGTTGTGCAGGTCGTTCTTCAGGAGCTTCTCATCCAGCACAATGTGATAGCGGATTTGGCCTTCATCCTGCAAATGCACAATTAAATTCAGAGTTACGTAACAAAGCACGGACAGTTCTTTGGGATAGCTTTTCCCACAGGGTATAAGCCAAACATAGATTGCCTGAACTTGAGAAGCTTCTCTAGCTGGCAGGTGATTTCGTATTTCTTGCTGCAGAGAGTCTACATTCCTGTCATAATGAAACTTTATTGACTATGGCGGATGGAAGGCTATTGAACTGGTGGGACCAAGTTTTGCTTGTGCCTGGTGGTGTGTCTTTCTGTGTACAGGGCTGGCTGACAGATTCAGGGAAAAGTTAGTAAGGTGATTTTTTAGGACTCTGAACTTCACGAGTTCATTTCACATCAAAAGTTGCATATACATGAATGCTTTTATAATCTTCCCCATACCCATTCCTTCTTCCTTTGTGAATCCATGAATGACCTATGGATGACCATTTACAGCAGGATTTTTTTTTTTTTTACTCTTTAAGGTCATCTTCAGTCAATAAAGTGCTAGAACCATACCTGCTAATTGGAAAGTTTTCTATGCATTATTGCTAGAGTATATTCATTTTTCATTGAGGTGGTGAAATTATTCTCTGTATATCAAAATTTTGTGAGGGCTTCCCAAGGCTTCTGCATCTTGTTCCAAAGCAGGGGGCTCCCAGAGCTCTCCCTGACTTGGAGGAGGAAGCAGAAAGGGGATATGTTTGTGAGAGACTTGTAGATGTGAGTGAAGCTGGGGCATTTGGAGGGTTTAGGAGCTGCCTAGACAACAGATATAGTGCTGCTGAAGCTGTATGTCTTTGCAACAAATGGTGCTTGTAGGAAATCCCATTGCCTGCTGTCCCCTTGTTATGAACATTCGTACTGCTCCTTGACCTTCGGCTCCTTCAAAAGTGTGTGAAACTGTGAAACAACCCCAGTTTGCAAGATTTGTGATGTTGCCTGGCTTTGCCCACAGGGTGAAGTAGTGGTCTTTACATCTCATAGGGTGGGACTCATTCTGCTTTGTTTTCCACAGATTTGATGAAGAAATATTTGCAGGCAAGAAGGTGGGAATTAAGATAGAGCTAATTTATAAGGTGTAGACCTCCATCAATGTCCAACCCTATTTAATCCTCCTGACTTGAATGCTTTGGAGGAAAAGTTAACTCTCATGCATCTCCATTTCTGTCTTTAATCACCAGCAGAGTGAGAACAAAACCTTGCTTCTAGCGAGGCCAAGAAATAGGGTCTCTTCCCTCTGTGGCAGAATTCTCCCGAGGTGTTTGATGAAGAAGACAAGGCTTAGGCAGGCTTAACCTTATGGTTGTTTTCTGATTTTCTTTGTCAGATTGCCAGATGAAGCAAGGTTGGGAGTATGGAAGAAAGACAGAAGAAATATATTGGTAAGTGGTGGAAATGAAAAGGATTTCTGTGTGTGTGTAACCCAAATCCAACAGGATTGATGTCTTAAAGCTACCTATGTGTCTTTCAAAGTTTGTGATAAATGCTTCTTATAGTCATGCGGAAATGGTGATGTCGTGTCATGAAACTAATTAAAATACTGTTCAAAAGTCATTTGAGCAGACGTAGCTTGATCGTGCATGAATTCTTCTGGTGAGGCAGCAAGTGGGACTTTTGCTGTGAGTCTGCTGGTTGGTGATAAATGTTTTGGGACGAGTCATTTGAACCCTGTACTCCTCAGCTTCCTGGCTGTAAGTGGAGACCATGAAAGTAGGGACAGGATGTGGCAGGGTAAATATTTATGGAAGAGGCAGGGAAGTATTAATGTCATTGAGCAAGTCATGGGTGAAGCTTCCTCTGCAAGGTGTGGCTCTCGATACACGTGTTTGATAAAGCTGTTTCAAACTGGAGCAAATGCAAAGAAGGGTGCTGGGATGATGCAGAAAATGGATAGCTTATCTTGGGAGGAGACCGACAGGACTGAGAAGGCTGTTTGGCCTTGTGAATACGTCAGGCACAAATGCCAGAGAGAAAAAGTTATTTCAGCTAAAGCATATTCCTGGCGTAAGAATAAAGGGATATAAACTGGCCAGAGGTGTGCTGTCAAAATAATATAAACTAGCTCTGGGGATGAGGACTGAGGTCAGCAGGGCAGGTGGGATGGACATGTCTGTGCCGGTGGGAGGAGCTGGTAGCCAGGTCAGGCCTGAGCCTGGCGTGGGGCTCCTGGGAGTGGGCAGCAGCAACGGGGTTTGCCCAAGGAAACTTTTCTAGCCAGGAGAAGCCAACGGTGCTTGTAAACTGGGATTAGAAATGGTCTGCGGAAAGTGGCTGGGCAATAGCAGTCCTGCAGGAGTGACAGGGCAAGCATCTGGATAGTTTTAAGGAAGAGTCAGAATATTTTGTGGAATTATTAATGATGAGGTTGCCAGTGATGACAGGGGACTGGACTTGTTCACCTAGGAAACGCATTTCAGTGTTATTTCTGGTCATTCCTGTACTGATCCTCTTTGCAAAAAAAAAAAAAAAAAAAAAAAAAAAAGTCTACTGATGAAATGTCTTGGATATTATCAGCATAATTTTAATCTAGAGAAGGACAAAACCCAGACCAAATAGCTAGGTTCTTCTAGCAAGCCAGGAAAATATAGATGGATCCATCCCTCCTCACCTCTTCTGGTGTTAAAAACAAAATAAAACCTACTGGATTTCTGGAAAACAAATCCCTCTTCCTATTTCTGTTTCCTCTCAATCCATCCACTTGAAACAGAAATGAGATACTAAGGAGCTAGAGACAAGTCTTGTAAGTAATACATACCAGAGTAGCAGACTTTTTATCCCTTAGGTAATTTTCTATGGCATCATTATTTGGGGCAAAGACTGTGTATGTGTTTGCAGCTTCTATTTCACTTGCCAGGCTGTATTCCTGTTGTGAAACACATAAAAACAAATCAGAATGACTGCTGATAGTCTGATACCAGTCTAAATGCAAACACAGCAAAGAACTGCTTCTGTTCTTAAAAGGATGTGAAAGCTTACAATAACGTAGCCTCTGAAAATGGAGTAATCGGGCATTTGCTCTAGGCGGGCCAGCAGCCTCGGCATGACGGTGCTGCGGAGGGGGGTCAGAACCTGAAAAGGGAGCAGATAGCCCACATGTGCACACGCTGTGCTAGCAGCTGCAAGGATCAGATGCAGGAGAAAATGCTGTCCTGCGCGAATGCTTTTTTCCAAGAGTTGTTAATTATTTTCCACTGCTTGTGGTGCAGAGGGAAAAAGCTCCCTATGTGGCCATATACCTTATCAATAACATGTATGATCCCGTTTGTGGATGCGATGTCGCCAGCCACAATGCGAGCGCCCTCGAGGGTGAGGTTCTGAAAGAAGGAAAGGAGAAACGGTTTGCTTTTGCCATCGTGGTGGCAGTGTTTTCCTGGTGGTTCATGCTGTGGATTTCCATGCCTTCCCAAACGCTTGCCTGGGGCTCCACCATGGCTCCGCTTATGCCAGCGTGCACCTGCCCTCGGGGAACTGCGTGTCGGAGAGGCGACTTTGGCACTTGGTGCTGCTCTCTGCGTGCAGACCGGCAAAGCCATGGGGTCACTCACACTGGGATGGTTATTTGGGGCAGGTGCGCTCCCCGTCCCCCACCCCCCCACGGCAGAATGAGCTCCTGTGCTGATTTAAGTGCTCCTGTGTCTGTGCAGCTTTGAAGGACCCCATTCATGATTTTTCCCTCAGGGAAGGGAGGCAAAGGGAACTTTTCCCTCCCTTAATGGGGACAAAGTGCTTAAACGTGCCATATGGATTCCCAGAAAATCCTCCTCAGAACATGGAGTACTAAATAAAGAGGCTGAGGGAGAAGCGTTGTCAGTTGTAGTTATTTACCGTTAAAAATACCGTCCGGTGGTTTGGGACTATCACATTGCACATGCAGACATGTACACGGTATCACTGCTTCTTCCTACCTTCCCTGTTCCCTAAAATAAGTTATTGGGTTTCCTTGATGCTCTTTGTCTTAAATTAGTTCACACAGGCTGCTCCAGGAAGGGGCTGCGCTTCCGTTTGGCTACGAGATTGTCCAGCAATTGCAGCAGCTACTGGGACATTAGGAATAAATAATATTGTGAACAAATTTCAGCTAGGTAAAGTGGTGGAGAAAATCAAGTTAATGTTTCTCCCAGAGGGCCCAATATAATTGATCTCTTCCTTTGATTTTATGACATGGTCTTTTTTTAAATGCAGGTACATAACGTCTGTGTGGTTTTGTAAAACAAGAAAGGTAGTGGCAGTGATGGTCAGGCTTTGGTGTATGATACCACAGAGGTTTGCAGGTCATCTCACCCCATTTTCTTTAGACAAGTGTAGGAAGTTGCTCTGTAGAGATGTTGGCAGCGTGTCGGAGGATGATAAATTCTGGAAATCAGCAAAGCTGTAAGCTCCTGTCAATACATGATACCTAAAGGAAATTAACTGAATTTAAAGGTTTTGTATTTTCTTTCTTTTTTTTTTTTTTTTTTCAGATCTATATGCTTAGTGTGTCTAAAACTGTGGTTAAAGCAGGAATTGTTTGTGCAATACCTAGTTCAGCTATGTTCTGATCTCAGCTTGGCCTTTAAACATTTCTGACATAATACAAATAATGTCTTTGTTTTCAGTGGAGTTGCTACAGAGATTTATACCACTGTAACTAGAAGGGGAATCCTGTGTCCCTCCCTTAAAAATGTAAGAGCTGTCTTGCTTTAGAGACTTAGACCAAAGTCTTGTTTGGAATGGAAAGCAATTCATTAATACACCTTCCCCCCCGCCCCAACCCAACCCAAACCCATTAACATACTTCAGTAGAGTTGGGATGTTACTTTTTGACAACCAAAAGGCTTTCTCATCTTCATCCATGTTTTCAATTGCTTGAAGAGAAGGCACGAGGACAGTTAGGTTTGAGGTGGTGGACAACACAGAGTTTATCTCAGCCTCCTGCATGAAAGCAAAAAGCGTAAAATAATTAATCCCGAGGACGATCTATAAATAGCAGCTGGTGACTTTTTAGCAAGGTGGAGTATGTGACGTGCTTTGTGACCGGCCTGGAGAGGAAAAACTATTATACTGAGCAATGACTTGAAAAAAAAGTACTTAGAGCTGTATAAAAATGGTAAATGAGTGTCTGTTTTTTACAGAATAGATTGCCAGCATTTAAAGGGCAGAAGCAATGTTTAGGCCAGAATTGTTTTTTATTATGAAACACATACATAGCCTCACACAAAAGTTAGTCTGTCTCATGGATTCTTTTTTATACGCTTGAATGTTAAAAAAAGAAAAAAAAACCATGGTCATAAATACTACTGGTTACTGATAACTTCAAGTAACCTGCTCTTACAGAGCACTCCATGCTATTTAATAGACAGAAGGATTATGAACTATGAAATAAGAAACCCACATGACACAATGTTCCCATTTGGAATAAGACTATTTAACATGGCTGGGATTTTTCAAGATGTCCAAGGGATATCTGTGCCCACTAGCACTGCAGTGGGGCTTGCTGCTGACAGCCCTAATTTTAGATGGGGGATGTGGGCTCTGTAGTATGCGTGGACTGATTCATCTTCCATATGTTTGTGTCTACCTTAAGGCTGGAGAGAGCCTCCACTGGAGAGGATTTTTCCAGTTGCGTGGATTTTTTGTGGGGTAGAAAAAGGAGAGCTAAAGATTTCAATGGGATCTTGTTGAAGATATGGTTCTCTAAACTTTTCACAGGCTCCACAACTTGCCATTTTTGATACTGCAAAACTTGAGGGAGCAATATGAGCTTGCATTCTACCTTTTTGCAGTTGGTATTCTGCCTGGAAGCTGGCTTGTTTTGGATAGTCCTTCAATACCCATACTGGGTTTTAAGTCAAGAAGGGAATCGGCTCCCTTAAATAGCTGTGAATTTTGTCTCTGTTAAGATCATCTTTCTTTCTAGCCATCATCACTGTCACCTTCCAAATATTTAAATATAGAAATATCAACAGACTTCCCTTTCTCATCCTTCCTGGCCAGCAAGAAAAATACTCGGTTATAAAAAGTGGTAAACATCACATTCCTGCTCAAGTATGAAGCTAAAAACCCCACAGATGGCTACAACTCCCTATTTCGCTCATATTTGTAGCTACCATTATTTAATTTAAGGGATAACATTTCTCTGAAGTGTAGCAGAAATTTCCACATCTGTGTTTCAATAGATTATACAGAATCTGCTCCCTCATTTCCCCCCCCCCCCCTTCATTATCTAAAGAGCACGTTAGCCTTTCCTATTGTGCTCATTTTGTTAACTTCATTAGTTTCTCTTTACAGTGTCCAGTGATGCAGCCTGAGCCCAGGGCCAGGCAGGTAACTGCTTTAAATTAGCCACACTGGCCTCTCTTTTAAGCAGCCCCCTGAGGTCCCTGTTGCAATCGTGTGCTTTAATGATCCCTGAGCTGTCTAACTTTGAAAATCATGAAAGCAGCTAATATGCTGTGACTTCTGCTTCTGACGCTATTCATTAACATATCCCTGTTCCTTTCTGTTTGCCATGTATTTGCTATACACTTCTTATATTTAGGTTTTAAGCTCTTTGGGAGAAACTGGTTTTGATCTTTATTCATACAGTGCCAACCACAGTGGGGTAAGACCTCTAATGTTACTGCTGTCCTAGTAATAGATAGCATGTGAAAATAAAAAGTAGACAGTGACAACCAAGCTATCTAGAACCTCTTTTTTTTTTTTTTTTCCCGTATCTAAATTGGTGTTTCTTCCCTAATCTGAAGCCAAACAAGCTAATCTCTTCCTTCATTTCCTGCACCTCAGTCAAGCCTGCACAGACTGAGTTTTTTCCTCCTTGCTTGCTGTGGCAGCAGCCCACGTACGACCAACCATACGGTTGCGTTTTCCTGGCACGGGGCTCAGTGAAAATGGGGAGGGTAAGGCATTGCCTTCCCTCTCCACTTACTTGTAGTTTTATTGAATGAGGGAAGTTGGAAGGAGCCGCTTGGGCGCATATTCAGGCTCTGCTTGTACCCTGCTGCTGGTCATCTGGACTGCGGTGTATTTACGTACAGAGTGAGTCATGGCTTACGTAGCCCCCTGCCTCAGAGAATGGGCTTATAATGTGCTCTTCTGCCTGTGGAGCTTCCTTGCTTGCCTGACTTTGAGATCAGAATTTGGTTTTCAGGCAGAAATAGGGAACCAGATGATCAGCCTCACCGTTACTGGTGGGAGAGAGACTTCAGTGCCTCTCCAGAGCTTGGGCCTCTGTTATGTGATGGGAATATGGCTGTGAGGCTGCTATTTCTAAAGGCTAAAAGGCTCATGTATTTCTGCAAACTTGAACATATTAAAAAAATCAACCATGAAGTGTACTTACATTAACCCATTGGTTAAATGCAGCTGCTTCTGACAGAGTAGATAATTCCTGATTAGAAAGAGAAAGAGAGCGCAATGAGTATGCAAGCTATAGCTTTAGCTGTACCAAAGTACTCTTGCTGTAGCCTGTGGTGTAATCCGCTGTGTCTGGCCTTGCTGATGTGCAATGGAGGAGCAATTTTCAGTATGTGTGAAAAGGGAGAACATTCATGTTTTTCTAGTACTGATACTTTCTGGTAATGGTGAGTTACCAACTCTCTTAAAAATCAGGCCATCTGTTGCTTAGGTGTATTAGGTGTGCCTGACCTGGGTACGTAACGTGTACTGACCTCAGGCTAAGCGTTATTTTTCTGGGAATGTAAACCTAAATATTTTCTTCAGTGCAAAATGGATTTAAAAAAGGTATGTTGTTTTGATTGGTATTTGTACAGCATCTTACATATCACCCTGCAAGTGGAGAGCCTTTATTCTGCCACAGTACTTTGAACAGAGATAGATGACGGTATGAGCAGGGACGACAGATAGTGCTAAGAACCATGTAAGGTTATTGCCAATGGCTGGGACAGCTGATATTTTCATTTTTCCTATGCTGTTAAATGTGTATTTATTTCACCAATTTACTTGTTTTGGTTTTATTTGCCTGCTGGTCAGCATGGTTGGTTTTAACATGATAAATTGACTGTTTCCACTGAGAGAGACCTCAAGGCAGAACTTCAGAAGAGCTGGGTGCTTGCCGCTCCCAGCTGGGAGGTGAGTGCTTAGCACTTCTGCATGTTAGGCCTCTGGGGCTGGCATTTTTCAATTTGTCTTAAAGAAATATGCTCGGATCCCTTAGGCCCCTTTCCAAGCTATGCTTTTAAACACAACAGATCATTTTTGTATCAGGCAAGAGTCTCCAGCAGGAACACTGTCTGCAGATAGCTATCTGCACTGGTGGGCATCATTTTTCTAACTGTTTATAATGGCTTTGCTATCTCTCTGGTTAAGATCCAGCGTGAAAACTGTGCAGTAGGTCCTGTGCTCAGAGAAGATGACCATCTTACTTACTTCTGCAGCGTTTCCATAGCATATTCTACCATCTCCTTCGTAGCCCTTTGGGCACACACACTCCCAGCCATGTGAAGACTCAAACTGACAAGTTGCCTTTGAACCAGAAAGAGAGAATTTGTCAAATATTCAGGAGACCACTCAAGAGCAAGGATGGGCTGTAAACCCTCTTCCTTACACACATTCATATACAGACATAACCTTAACAAAGGATCTTCATACCATCTTCCATGGACGTCCTCGCCCTCCTATAGGACAAAACTCCACCAGCTGAGGGCACTAACTCCCTCATCTGCTCACCCTCCACTAAGTCTAGGAGTCTAAACCTTCAGTCCACCCTTTCTTACTTCCTCCCTCCATAAACTGGGCCCTGTTCTTTCACCTGACTACCGCAGACCCATCCTCTGCTCCCCCATGCTCTTCTTTAGCTCTGTCCCTGCGTCCCACCTGAGGCTGGTGTGGCTCTTGCAGGCCCTACAGAGCACAGCAGAGCCTGCAAGTCTGCTGAACGCATGCAGCTACTGATAGAGCTGATAGATGCCCGCGTAGAGATGCGTGACTTGAGTAAACATCTCAACAGGCTATTGCATCCAAATTGTAATTGCTGGTAGAGAAGCAGCATTTATTTACTCCAGGCTCAAGACAGTCCTTCTGTACAGGCAGAATTGGGATCGGTCCTTGCTGTCTGTCCTCAGCGCATTACCATACCGATGTGGTTCACATAGCATTTTTGGTGCTTGTAGCACTGCTTGGAAAGCTTTATTGCAACTAAGACAGAAATTGCAGGCTTGAAATGGCAAGGAAGCTCTATGGTGTGCGCAGGAGGCGAGGTGTGATATGTATCTGAACACTTTGTTCAGGGAATGATTAATTACTCACCAGATGATGGCATTTTCCATTTTGTTCCAGGCATGAGTTTATGGGTGTGCATTCAATTCCGTTCCCCTGAAATCCATCCTTACACTTGCAGTCATTCTGTTATTTCAATAAAACACAACAGTTCATTAAAATGATTAAAATAGCATGCATATTGGAGATGTGGTGAATTAGTCTCTCTGTGTTTCTGCGTAGGTCCATTGACTTCAGTGGAATGACACTGATTAATATCTCCAGAAGACCTTTATACCTGATATCTGCTCATGTACTTACTAAAAAGAATTGCTACCAGAATACCACCACGTAGGAGGGAGGGAGTTCTGGGATACGAACTGAACAAGACTGCTTTGGGTAGAGAGCGCCGTGTGGAAGTAGCCTTGTGGCTGGGAGGGAGAGGAGAATTTGGGGAAGAAAACAGGGTAGGAAGCACTGGCAGAGCAAAATGGGTGAGGACTAGTGCGGAAGGTGGCAATGAATGTGAGACGATGTACCTGACCGGGCCCAATGTATATGCAGGTGGCATTTTCATGGCACCCCGCCGTGGTGGGCAGCAGGCAGTTGTTGATGGCTGAGCAGTCCTTTCCATTGCCTGTCCATCCTGCCTGGCAAACGCACGTGTGCTCTCCTGGGCCTGTCTGAATGCACTCGGCCTGGGAGAGAGGCAGAGGCATCTGTTCAGGACGGTTAGGTGGCACCTGGCTTTAGGTATAAGGCTTGTCTAAGCAATAGTGATGCTGCTATCGGGGGAAAGAGCTTGAAATTGCAGTGAAAATTGTGACTCTTCCTTCTGCAATGGTTTCTGGTCAAACCTTCCTTACTGCCTACTTTTCTATGGTGTCAGGCTCTGTGGGTAAAGTTCATACTTACGTTGATATTACAGCCACCTGGGTTTAAAGTGGCACAAGGATCAATTTTGCTGCAGCTCATGCCATCTCCCTCGTAACCGGGTTTGCAAACACAGCTATAGAGACAAGAGGAGGAGGGAGGCATTAAACTTGATAGAGCAGCTGTGAAGTGATTGTTTTCTGTTGTAATATGCTATTTATAGGCAGCTTAAAATTGGTAACCTTGGATTCATGATGCAAATAGCTTAAGTGCATACATTATGGTTTTTTTCCAAAATATTGACTGGGTTAATTTAGTCAAATCAGGGATCCATTCTCTGTATATGAGATAGGGAGTGAAATTAATTCTGTGCTGATGTGACCTTTACAAAGGTAAGCTAATAGCGCTAAATTATGAGCTGGGCTTGTTCTCTCTCACTGACACAGAAGATAGCACTCTCTCCCTGAAATGCATGCAAGACAACGAGACCCCCTCTTTCCCTGGGTGTCATGTCCCCCCCTCCGTCGTCTCGTTCCCCCCCCCCCCGGATTAACTCATATTGGAGGTAATTTCATAAGCACTCAAGTTACACAGCATCCCACATTCTGCTTTCTGTGGTGGCTCATTATGAATACACTGCAGCAAGAGGCAAACTTGCTGCACGTGAAGGTGAGCGTGAGGCAAGCGCAAGGCAGCTGTAACAGAGTTTTATGACCGGTTCTGTCAGGATTGGAGAGCCTGTGCTGAAGCCTGCGGTGTTGTGGCATGCAAATGTTACCTGAGCTGACCAGAGTGAGCTATCTATCCCCAAACTGGTTGCGAATTTCATTGTTTTTCAACAAGGCTCAAACTCCTAATTCACTAAGGGACAGGTAGAAATAAAAAGTTCCTAAGAGCCTTTGTAGATGTTGGTAGGAAGGCAGCCTTCTGAACAAGGGTCAGATCCGTATACATCTATCTTATCAGTGTTAAATATAAGGTACACGATAGGGCATTGAGAACTCTTAATTACTATCTTGCAACTCAAGGTCGATGTGGTGCATGTTTATGCTTATTTGCCGCATAGCGGTATTTCAGCAGCTGATGTTTGTGTACTGCTACAAGGTGCTGTTTTGATCAAGCAAATAGGAAAAGAGCTGCATCATCGTTAATATTAATTAGATGCAAGTTACTGTCTTACCTCACTGCACCATCGCTAAGCTGACAGTCCGCATGTGCGTGGCAGAGCCGTAGGGAGGGCTCGCAGGGAACAATCTGCTTATCACAGAGTTTCCCCGTGTATCCACTTCTGCATGACCCAGGAACACAGATCCCGTCGCTGTCTATTCGGTTATTGCACTTCCCATAAATGCAGAGGCACTCTACCAGAGATAAATTACAGTGTACAATTCCATAGTGGTAAAAGGCATATATCCTTACACAGAATTTCTTATGAATTGGGTCCTCCTCTTTTTTTCTAGAATCTAAACTTATGTATTTTTAAAGTCTCACTTTGTTGGGGGACTTATTCTTTATTTATCATATCCATGTCTTTTCAGGTGTGTTTTATGGATTAACTATTTAAAATCTATTTTGTATCTATAGTGCACTTATCTATCAATGAAAGTCAAAGTACTTCAGAGAAGTAGGAACAAAATACTATGTCCCAGGCTATTAAGGCTAAAGTTATTTCATTGCACAACTTTTGGTATACTTTCAGTGATATGGGAAGCCTTTTAATACCGAGTTCACAATCCTATAACTTGCACAGTGCTGGGCTAGTACACAGAGCAGCAGGACAGACCTACCAGCACTTTGCTGGGGCTGGACTGATTAGTGCTGCTGGGAGGCAGAGAAATGTGCCCAAAGGACAGAGCAGGTAAGCCTTCTGCAATCCCAAGAAGTGCCAGTGGTGACTAGTTAAGCCAATACGTAGAGCTTAAGCTTAGGCAATACAGCCTTTTCTTATGGAATTTGTCTTTCTGTTTTTGTCTATGTAGCTCTGAACCTTTGAGTCAGCTGTGCTTCAGGAACGACAGACTATTTCATAGCAAAAAAAAAACTAAAAATGATTTTGTAGATGGGGAATATATCTATATTTGATGTATTTTCTGTAGGCTCTGAAATGTAGTATGGTTTGACATAGCAGGATTAAATCTGTCAGTATATAGAAGATGACTGCTAAAACTATAAGCTATTCAATAGATCAGAAATTATTCAGTAAAGATGGTTATGAAGTGGCCCTAAACACAATCTGTTTATAGATCTAGTTGTTCTTAGATTACATATGTTTGTCATTGCAGGCAGAATCTGTTCTGTTGTGAGCAATACCAGATGGGAATGGAACAGCAAAGATTTTCTTTTCAATTACTTATGCAAGGGAGACAGAAAAGAAAAGAACAATAAATTAATGTAAAGCAAGCTATGGCCCCTGCAGAAAGCCCAATTAAGTCAGTGAGAAGATTTTCACTGACTCTGGGTTTATGATGTATCCCTTTGAAATGAGAAATGAAAGTACCCCTGAGAGACCTTGCTCATCTTCTGTAGAGACTGTTTAGCAAGCAGTTAACTCCTACCTTAACGTTACTAGTGTCCAAAAGAAATAGACCATGCTCTTGGGCTGAGGAACTATGGCTGTACTTACCTTTGTCACACTGAGGTCCGTATTTGCCAGGGTCTGAGCAGAACTGACAGCGTGAGCCGTGAAATGCCTCAGCACAAATGCAGGTCCCATTTCCACCCAAGCCATCCATGCACTGTGATATGGAAGAGAGATGATTTCTATGTATAAATTGAAATGAATCTTTATCCTTCCCCTAGAAAAGGGACTATATTCCTGTCTGTATTATGACTGTAATAGACTACCAGGAAGAATCTCAGCTTTGATAAAAAAGATGTTTCAAAGCTAAAGCTTTCCTTGTGCTTGTAGTTTGCTGCTGTGTATTCTACCCTCCTTTGCAATTTTAAAATGAAAATAGTGAGCTAGGTCTTTACCCTGTGCCGTGCAAACTAAAAGTATCAGAGTGGGTCACCCAGCCCCAGCTTTGCCTGTGTGTTGGAACCACAGAAACCTGCAATTTGGACATCTGAGAGGAGGCCGATTCATTTTTCCTTCCTCCGTATAACTGAACCTGAAATTCACGGCCACCACTGGACGTAAATGGAGGGTGCAGCTCTTGTGGAGCCTGACGTTCCTGTTGTGCAGAAGTGCTTCAGGGGCTTTTGGGACACAGCCTGTCCTTCCCGCTGTGGGTGTGCAGGGTGCTGCCAGATGCTCTGCTTACCTGCCCGTTTCCTGAGCAGGGTTTGGAGAAACCTCCTGGACACGGACTGCAGTCAGGGCCAAAGAAGCCTTTGCAACACTTTGGTTCCTGTGAAATAAAGCAAATATCCGCTTTTCCAGTGCCTTAGTGCAGAGGCAGTGCACAAAAGACAGCTCTCCGTCGTGTTTTGCCCCTCTGGCAAAGGCCTGTAGGGGTAGCTGGCTCTTAAAAGGCTTGTGCTGAACCAGAACCACCTCTGCAATGGCCTCGTTAAAACCAGGAGGGGTGTTGGCAGCCCAAGAAGGGGATGCACAGACCACCAGATCCTTCCCTTGTTCTTATCAGACTCATCAGTGTTAAAAATCCCCGTCCTGTCACCAGTTATGACTGTGCCTCTGTGTGTCTGCTCATATTGCGTGCACTCTCATATTTGCCTGTGGGAGCGCAGTGCAATTCAGAGGCAGGCAGTCTCCTTTGTGTTGAGATCAGGAACTCAAAGATACGTTTTACCCCAGGGAGATGCTGTGAAAGCTAGACACGCTGCTTTGATCTTTCTCCTTCCCCATGCACCAGTATGGGATTTAGCCGCTACACAGCCCTAAATGTTTTTCTTGGCTGCATCTTTTGTTTTAATTATGAGTTGGCAGCTAGATCCATTTATTTATCAAGAGCACAGAAAGTGTATTAGAAAAAAAACTCATTTATGTCTGTGATTCAAGGGAAATAGGAATTAGCAAAAGGCTCTCAAAGCTTGTGGATTTGTAGACTTCTCTGCTTGTTACTTAATGATGGTCATGAAATGCAGAAGCCCGTTTAGGAGCCCCAGGAGCCAGAAAAGCGTAAGTACTTCTCAGGGGCTAATGACTTCTCCGAGGACTAGGCTTGCCAAGCAGAGCAAGTGGAGCGTGGTTCCCAGGAGTGTTTCCCGGTCATTGTTACCCAATATCATGTGAAGTCCTGGGACAGGAGAGGCGGGGACCAGGGGTGAACAAGATGTCCTGTTCTTCGTGGGTGAAGCTGTATGGCGTAATGACAACATTTGGGCTTGGGGTCTTATGTGAAAACTCCTGAGTTTACAGAGTATGAAAGCATTGCTATCAATACCATATGGCAGCTAAAAAACCTCACTGGAATTTGCCTAGTATTTTGCTCTAAGATTTACAGTAGCTCCTCTCAGCCCCCTGTAGAAGCATATGGAAACTACATGGACATCTCCCAACATATCTTAACTCCAAAAGGAAAGTTCACAATGCAACAGACAGTGTTTTGGAAAACTTAAATAAAAGTTTCACCTTAAGAAACCACAACTCTGTACCTTTATCGTTATATTGCAGGATCTAGCACAGCCAGTTCTTTGAAAGGTTGGGCCTTCAATAATGCATCTCCGTTTTGAGAAAGGCTGGAACATGCACAAAATGGAAGCATTAGTATTTCTAAGGAAAGTACAGTTCTGTGATACAGTCTTAATATCGCAGCATAATTTAACCAGAGAACAGAAAGCACCTCGCTATAGCGTTGCATTTTAGAAATTTATTAAATTATGTATTTTTTCATGATATGAGCTTTCTTTTCATTATTACTGAATAAAGGCATATAGGACTAACTACCCGTGATTTCTTTATAACATGGGGAATAAAATTCCTGTGGTAGCTAGGCTTGAGTTTTGTATGTGGAGAAACATGCAGCCAGATTTGCATCTCTTAGATGCAAAGCAGATGGAAGATTTTCAATCCTTTCTGAAGCTACTTCTGCAGACAGTCAGTTCTGGGAAGATGCTTAATCAAAAGGAAATTTTTAACAGATGTGAGGTCTATTTTAAATGTATCCCTCTTCTGTTTTTTGTTTACTAACTCTCAGAGCATAATTGTAGCAATTCTTATCCTCAGCTCCCTCTTCTGCCAAAGCTTATCCTAAATAGATCTTACTTTACCTGAGAAAAGAGTCAGAGCTTCTGTGAAGTCTATGAGGGATCTTGCAACAACAAACAAAATAATGCTGAAATTACTTGATGCTTCAGTCATTGCTAAAAAGAGGCTAAAGTATCATCTGCATTCGTATTTTTATGCAGTGTCCTGTATTTATATCTGGTTATTTTGCTCCCTATATTGGGAGAGCAGTAATCAACATATGGGGACCCCTTCCCTCTATGCATTTTGTACAACTGAGGAATCTATCAGGAAATGTCACTTACGATGGGCTTTGAATCCTGCGGACAGGGAGCCAATGCATGCGAAAAGCAACTTGCACAGGCACTCTAGATGAAAACAATAAGGACAGTCAGTTGAAAAGGCATTATGCCAACTACCGAGATGCATACTTATAGATGATATACCCTGTAAATTTTAAGTACATCTGTTTTATGACTTTTATCTGTCACAGCATGGATCTGGAACCCAGCAGCGGCACCAGGACGATATCTGCTGGCTCTGATTTTTGCTGAGTGGTTGTTCATTTCCACCTTCCCCTTTTTATCTTCATTTGTCCTGCCCCTGCTCCCTTCTTTTAAAGAACTGGCAGCTTCCTAAATAGAAGATAAGCATGGGCACAAGTGCACTGGTGTTGTTTGCTCAACCCGGTATAATATATTAATATTATATTATATAATAATATATATAGTCTGAGGGTCTGGTGCAGTCTGTACATGTAACTTCTATGAGAATTTTTTTATTTCTTCCGAGGAAGACCACAAATTAGTTGAGTCTCATGTATAGACAGTGCGAACACAAATTTGTCTTGTGTACAGACGGTGGAAAGAAAAATATTCTTTGCTTCCATGTCATAGATCCTGTATTCCGCTACGATCCAGCGGTGTATAACTGTTTTTGTCTTCACCTGTCGGTTGCCTTTCCCCACTAGCTAACTTATCACCATGTGGTGGTGACAGAGACTGGCAGTTACAGCGCTGAGGAGATATAAACTCTAGTGGTAGTTTTAAAGGTGAGTCCTCTGACAGGCTCAACATACAATAACTTCAGAGAGGTTGAGCCTTTCAGATATGGAGTTTGTCAAAGCCGTGTTGCTTGTGACTGCTAATATCTTGCATTTCAACCAAGTTAGAATAAATCCTAGAGCCCGCACCTGATGTGTTACTTCACTGTGTTTCATAATCAGTGGACGAGTGACCACAAACCTGAATTGTGGCATTTTACCCGTCGATTTATCACTGGAGCTGTGGGGAAAGAATTAGGTACTGGTTTGGATTTAGTAGTCCCTCGTATTTTACAGCACTTAAAGGAATAAAGGACCACACTTACCAAAAGCATTTGCGCGTCAAATAGTTGAGGTACCAATGCCGCTACTATGTTTTAAAGGTCTGTCGGTCAGATGTATTTTGGCAAATACATTTGGGCGCTATAAAACTCTTTGATAAGCTGTGTAGTCGTGGCTGAAGTTGACTTAGGCTCTTAGCTTTCTTTGCGTTTCTGAAAATCCCTGCAAGTACCTCTTTCCTCCTTTAGAACTTAATCTGTCTGATTGCTGTGGAAAGTGTTTTCCACTGTTGGTGTTGCTCTCCCTGCTGCTCAGTGCCACTCAGTGTCACCTACATGCTCCCTTTCTCCACCTGCGATGGTCTCAGCCATTGACGTGTACCTGCTCCTCCTTTTCCTGAGGATGGGAGTCCTGTCTCTCCCTTCTGCCATGCCACAGAGGGGGAACAGGGAAATGTCTCTGCAATTCCACGCAAGGTCGAATCTGCCCATTTTCAGCAGTAGATAAAGATACTGTCTTTTCACCAAAGTGTCTGAAGCATAGACGTATATTCCCTTCCACCAAGTCTGCTGTGGAAGTGATGACCTCTGGGAGGAGGTGGAGCAAGATATGGAGTCCTGCGGTTATTACCAGCACTCAGGTACAGTTGTACAGATATGTATGTGTTAGCATAATGGTTTCATCTTTAGGGATGTACAGTTCCTGTAGGTGTGTACAGCTGCCAGTTCCTACAAGGTTTGTCACTTCTCACTGGTACCACAAGTAGTATTTACAAGTTGGCATTGCTCTTGTTTTCTGAGAGTGATGAAGATGCACGATGCCAGGTAAGAACAGCAAAGCCACTGCTCCCTCTGGTATTCTCCTCGGTAGCAGTTGCTCTGCTTAAAGCCTTTGATATTAAACTATATTTCAAACTATGCGTGAAGCCTTCAAACCTGACGAAAGTTCCCGTCTTCAGCTTGGGGAATAATTTTTGTGACAGATGCTATTTGCTTTGTCCTTAAATAATTTTTCATAGTGTTGCTTTAGGATTGATTGATGTCAGACATAGTTTGTAGGTAGGCTCCTGGTAGGAAATTCAAATTACTGGAGTGTAATTTGAATTTGTTAGGTGTTGATAGCTTTTTGTATTGGAGATTGCGGCTCAGCACTCTGCCTGGTTTATGATTCTATTGCACATACGGCACTTTGTAGTTACTGCCAGAGGTAATAGTTCTTTAGTGCCAGCTCTTGTGTTTTCGTCGTTAAATTTTGATGCTGCCCAGCTCTGCTGGGAACCTCTTTCAAGGCTGTGGTTCTGGACTGTTGTAAGTTACGATAGTAAATGTTTTGCATTACTGTACCGGAACTGTTACTGCCCCAGATACGTGCTTGAACACGGTCCAGTAACAGCTTATCGGAGCCACGCTTACTGCAAACTAAAATACTCAGTCTTCTTACCAGAAATAGTATCTGAATGTTACCAAGTGTGAATGCCTGTACTGTGTTACCAAACTGAACAAGGTATGTTGAAATCCACACTTTGAAATATGAAACAGTTTTGTAATTCCTAATTTGAAGAAAACTCGAAGAGAGCAGGGCTAGGGGAAATTGTGGCTTTCAAAAATAACATGTTTCTAATATTTAATATAAAATTAATTATGTTTTAAGTCGCTGGTTCCTTTCCCTGCATATTTCATAGAATCACAGAATCATTAAGGTTGGAAAAGACCCTTAAGGTCATTGAGTCCAACCGTTAACCTATCGCTGCCAAGCCCAGCACTAAACCATGTCCTCAAGCACCACATCGACCCATCTTTTAAATACCTCCAGGGATGGAGACTCAACCACTTCCCTGGGCAGCCTGTTCCAATGCCTGACTACCCTTTGGGTGAAGAAGTTGTTTTTCCTAATATCCAACCTAAATTTGGTAGCAATGAAAATTTGGTAGCAATGAAAATACTGATTCAAAATAGTTTCCCTGGGAACTCGACACTACTTAGCATGTACTTGTATGCACAGGTAGGATTCAGGAACTGGAGGGAAAAGTTTGACCAGAGAGACAACATATTTAAAAGGGCTACTGCAAGAACTAGATGAGTTAAAGTGGTATAGGATGTGCTCATATGAGTTCCCTATTTAGAGATTATTTGTATTTGTGCAGTACTGCTAGCCAGGTGGCTTTATGTCACTGATATATTAATTTCCAAAAATACCCCCCTTTTAATAGACTATATCAGAGAAAGCAGTAAAGAGGAAGCTGGAGCACATTATATGGAGCAGTAAAGAGCTATTGATTTGTTGTGATTCTCTTACCATTGCAACTTGACTTCTTGTCTCATCACACCGATGCGGTAGAATTGGAAAAATTGTGGGTGGGATAAGGACTCCTGCAAGAGTATAAATGCGACCATTTTTTGCAACAATATCTGTTTCTTCCATTTCTTCTCCACTCACCAAGACTTGTCCCTATGAAACAATAAATTATTATTAATGATAATTTTTTCATAGCTTCTCAATTTCTGATAATTTAATTTCAAGAATTTCTAGTCATACTTTTTTAATTGGCTACTTATTTTTATTATGCTTGTTTTATGCAAAAAGCATGCATATGTTGTGCATTTTCTTGAATATTGGTCTACAACAGCTGTATCTAAAGTTTTCCTCTTAATCTGCACTGTTAGCCTGTGGAACTGGTGACTAAAAGACTGACCAAAATGAGAAGACTACTGATGACTTCAGAAAGAGATTTCAGTGGGCATAAGCATGCTTTGGTCCTCTCTCTGACAAAGTGGAGAAAAAGTGAGAGAGAATCTGGGATCTATCAAAAGTCACGGGAGGGTGGGTGGGGTTGAAGTATTCTTTCTGCATTTACTCATGCAACTGCTCTGCCTTTACAAGAATTTTCATACGTGCATCTCTTCTCCAGAATGTTCATATTTGGCTAAAATATGCAAAGAACAGAAGGGAGTTAACATAACGGATAAGTTTGGTTTTGCAAAAGTACTGACAAATTAACACTTTTAAAAATGTGTTCGCTAGGTTCATCAGGATCAGAGACTATAATATTAAAGAGAATAAAAGAATATCTATGTGTGCACTGCGAAGTGTTTAAAATAACCAAAATATGTAACAGAATGATTTAGAATATTTTAAATAGTTTTTTTTTTTTTTAGCTAGGTAGAGTGTAAATGAGTATTGTTCCTGGACTGGAGCTAATGATAAGAAAAAAGAAACTGCAGGCTGTCCTTATATACCAGTCATTTGCTCTGCATCGTTTATAATACTAATTTCTAACAGTAGGTGGGAATGGCAAGTTCAAAATTTCTGCCTCATTATAGCAAGAAAGTCCTCTGCTAGTGTCCCCCCTCCTCCTTTTTCTATTCCCCCTGCATGCAAACAACAGTTGCCTAGATCAGAGAGAGCTGTTCACAGGTGAAAGCTGCCTTTGACTTACAGTGCTGGTCCTGTTAAAGTAAATGAACTGATTTGCCATGCTTCTGATGTGCTCTATTGAGACGAGGCTGGCAACCTCTAGCTGAAATGAATACAAATTGATTGAAAGAAATGTAATATCATTATTCTTTTCAAATTCATATGGATTTCACAAGAAAGACCGCCATTCTCTTTAGGGTGAGTGAATGACCCTATCAGCTTTTTTTCTAGCTACATGGGCAGCCTTGCATTGCCTAACCTGCTCGTGTAACAAAGAGGGATTAAATTTTGACTGAGCTTGCTGGTTGCTGCATGTGAAGAGCTTGTTGCCCAAAAAGATATTAATTTTTCTCCTAATTATAGCAACCGGTCTAAGTAAAGTTATCATCTCTCCCTAAAAATAGCCCTGTTTGCATCCTTAGACCATTGTGGAAACAGCAGTGCTGATACCCCATGAAGGGACACATGGATCTCATGCCTCTGCTCCCTGTGATGCCGCTCTGTGCTGGGAATGACCTCTGCCTTGGATGCTGTGACAGGGCCTTTTGCTAAGGATACGAGCACATCCTTCCTTCCCCACAGCAGGGGTTGGTGTGGGGATGAACTTCAGTCTCCTCTAGCCTTAGTTGCTGGGGGTGTTGCTGGGTTCTGCTCTTTGTTTCCAGTAGAAAAAAGGGGGGGAAAACAGGGAGCTTACTTAGAGGATGACAAAACCACCTCTTTCTGATCATCAGAAGACTAATCTTAGCAGAACTGGCTCATAGAGAGCTTGATTTTGATAGCAACAAGTGCTTTTCCTGCTACTTGTTCTTGCAGCCCTGCCAAGCTTATAGCACCCCCGACAGCAGTTCTTGCTCCACAGCAGGCTAAGGTAGCGAGTCTCAGGTTCAGGATGGTTATATATATATATATGTCTTTTTTTTTTTTTCCCCACTTGGGCTAAGTCCCCATGACCAAAAGGTATATTTTAAAGTGGAAATAGTTACTTGCATGTAAAACACTAGTGTGACACAACACAGTTTTAATTTGCCATGATTCAAGGACTACCCCATGCCTCCTGGCAGGGTTTTATTTTGATCAGCGACACTGAGGTGAAAAGTTTGTGCTCTCCGTTAGTGACCTTTATGTGACTACCCTTAGTAAAGGCAGAGGCACAGCTGTCCTTTGCAGCCTTTCTGTGCAATACTGAGTGGAGGCTGCTCTTGGAGGGGGCTTGAAAAAGGGTTTGAAAATGCTCTTATGCATCAGGTCAGTAAAGCAGCTGCACTCACCTCAGTGTTGGAAACAATGTGGTATCGAACCAGCTCCAGCAGCTTCCATGAACCCTGCCAAAGCAGAAAAGAGGCTGTTTTAGACCAAAATGAGTCACACAAACCCAACCTGGCTTCCGAGAGGACATGGGGATGAGAATGGCATCACTGGCTGGTGCACCAGAAACCTCTGGGTCAGTGGTGGTGTGCAGCTCGTGGCACGCAACCTGCCCTGTGGCACCTGCTCCCTCTGTCTGTCCCTGCCATGGGTGACGCTTCCCAGGAGAGGGTTTGGGGCTTTGCCATGTGGCTGTCAGGGCTCTGCTGACAGGGCAAGAGCAGGGGAATGAGGACTTGGTGTGGGGGATTGGTGTCACTTCATAGGATGGGAGATCCCAAATCCCATTCCTCTCTAGGTGTTACCTTGATCTTTAATTGTTAGAGACAGATTAAGCCTTGATCATAGGAGCTTAGTTTAGATGAACACTAAACTAGATGAACACAGGAAAATTATGTATGTATGCATCTACTTACATACCTACTTACATACTTACTATCTAAGACAGATTTGCATTATAGAAAGACTATACCTCTGCAGAAAGCAGGTAGTCCAGAGCCTCAGCTTTCATATTACTCAGAGCCTCGTTACTTGGAACAAATACTGTATGAGGTCTGTTGTCCTGCTGTAAATCCATTCCCAGGCCAGTTTTCTGTTTTGGTTTAAAAATAAAAGTGAAATTACATAGTAATATTGAAGAACATCTGAAAATAGCTTTATGGAATGGCTTTTCTGGATCTTTACCTCTATCAAAGATGTAAATTGGCTGTATCTTCCATTATCTTGAAGTAGTGACATTATGGTTTCCTAAAATAAGATGAAAGTAAGATATATTTTAGTTGGGAACATGGAATAAATACCAATTCTTATAAGACACTTTTTGAATTACTGTATGAGTCTCAGATACTACAGATTGAATACATTTGGGTTTCCTTATTGTTTGGGTGGCTGGTGGTGTCTGGAAATGGCTGAGATGGTAGCACTCTTGTCCTGGTGCTATACTGGCTTATAGTTAGTTTGTCATTGTCCTGAAATACTGTGTAGTCACAGAACAGTGTGTGTATGGGGAAAGTGTTATTATCTCTTCATTCCCAGTGAGAAAGGGCAGAGAAATAAAATACTTGCAAAAACACCCTATAAAGAAGTGAACTCTCAAGGAGAAGTACACTAAGCAGGGCACCAAAAAACCCAAAGCATCCAAAATTATCGGTTTTTAGAATATTAGTCTTTTGGGGGGAGGGATTGCTGCTTTGAATACAAGTCTTGCCTGATATCTGTCCAGATGTCCCTCCTTTTCATATTTTGCTCTGGAATTCAGTGAGATGCACTGATTGTAACTGCCAATTTCCCAAGGAACCACTCAAATGCAGTGAGTACAACCAAATCCTCCATGGAGCAGCTTGGCAGAACAGCAAATGTCTATTTGTTGTGGAATCTGCATCATTACCTTTCACTGCTTCTCTGAGTTGACACACAATGGCTCAGTAGAGTTTGTCTAGCTGCTGTCAGTCATCCTCCTTTGCATTCAATTAATGTGAAACTATTTTAAAGCGAAGTCTGATATTGCGTGCATATAGCTTACTGCTCACCTCTTTGCTGCTTTCAAATGTTGGGTCCATGTTGTCCATGGCTTTGTCAATAATGTGCAAAATCCCATTGGAAGCAATAATATTTCCCTGCAAAAGTTTTCCTTTTTTCCTTCCTCCTTGGAGTCCAATTCTTAACTGATTATCCTGAAAGAAGCCAGGCAATGGATAGTGAGCTCTTTATTATGGAATGACAACAGAGAGAGTATGAGTGCTGAATAAAGTCTAACACCCCCTTCCATTGCCAGCACCTGGGCTGTTTAAATCTGGGGAGGCTAAAGGTTGCTTCCAATGCTTATCAAGGAAATGGAAAAAATTCCTTTGACTTTGGATCAGGACTGTGTTTTTGTGTTCCAGGACAACAAAGTTCAGAAAAGAAGCAGGGACAGGCCCTGGAGGGAGAGCAGTGTACCTAAAAGGGCTGTAATGACTGCTAGTAATAAAAGTCTGCCAGGAAATGATTTGAAATGTGGTTGTACTGAAAGGGTCAACTCCCATAATCTTAAGAGACTACAACCCATTTCCTTATATTATATGTATATTTAAAATAACAAAATGTTGCTGATTCTGCACTGTACTGAAACCTGCAGGAAACTAACAGGCCTCAGACAGCGATGATATTTTCCTGTTACCAATGGAGAGTGTACCCGTTAAAGGAATAAAATAGATCTCTATTCTCAGATGCCACTGATATACTAAAAACATGAGAAGTACTTGATTTCAGCCTTCACATAGGCTCAAGTCATTAACAGACATTTAAGGGACCAAGAACAATAATTCCATATTATAAAATCTAATATATCAGCTGTAGAGAACAATTCTTTTAAACTGTGGGATCAGGCTGTCCTGATATTTTCTGACATGAAATAAGCTGGGCTAGTGATGAACTTGACTCCATGTTTTTCATGATAAATTGCCATGTGCATTTTATTTATGTTGAAGACTTTTATGTGCTGCAAAGGATGCCCAGGCTGATGCTGAGTGGGAGGTGGGATCTGCAGTGCAGTCGGTGCCTGCTCTGTGTGAGCAGTGGGCACAGGTTTCCAGCATAAGCTCTGGGCTTTTCCCTCCCCACACCCCCTCTTACTTCACCTAGGCTGTCTTAACATCCCCCCCAGCTCAGTTGGTCGTGCCTGCAGATTTAAGATGACTTAATTTTACCAAACGTTTTTAGAGCGGTCTGTGTTAGACTGCTGTGTTACTCAGCAGTGATGCATCTCTAAAAGTAATTTTTGTTTTCACTGATTTTAGTGGGAACTTTAATGCTGGTCAGGTTTCAAGTTTCAGTTGAACTCCTTGTAAGCACGACCACAGCTGTGTTTTTTTTGTAACCCAGCAGCTATCTGCAACCTGATGTCTTGCTGCAGAAAGACCTATCCTACTCTTTTTTGAGCGAACAGAGTAGTATTCTTGCTGAGGTAGGCTGGAAGGCCACTTACCTTTTCTCCCTTTGATATCTCTCCTGCCTTGCCAGTCAAAGTATATATTACATTGGTGCTATTCAAACTATTGGTATTTAACTGACCAGCAATTACATGGAGTTTCACGAAGTACTGTGCTTTCTGTTTATTATTCAGAAGATCCTTTATCTAGAAGAGCAGAAGAACAGAGATTTATTTCAATACAGGCTTCATCTAAAAATAATTTCATGGTGAATGCTTTTTTTTTCCTCCAGCTGTTACATTCTGAATGGTATGTTTTCTTCTGAAGTGAGGTGATAGGGTCTGAACCAAATGGAGGCCTCTCTTGGTTTCAGTTCAGGTCAGATTACACCCTTATGTCACTGCGTGAGCAGTAAGTGCCTCCAGAGTTGTCCTCACTTCAGGGGAAAGTACTGGATGCTGACCACTTGCATATCAGGACTTTTTTTTTAACTAAAAACATTATTTTTTTTCTTTTTTTATCACCCTTACATAAATTACATAAAAGGTGACCTGTAGGCCTCCCGGCTGAAAATTCAGATCTTAATTCAGGCCCTGTGTCAATGAAGTGAAAAGACCTTGGGCGTAGCCATGTAAGACAATCCAAAACTTAGGTGAAGCATGACTGCATTCTACTCTGACTCGCCAAATTATTTTGTTTTTCTTTCAAGTAGGAAAAAGACAGTCTCTGGCCCCTAGATTTAAGTGTATTCAGAAGTGTACTAGAGCAAAAAGTTCTGAATCTGTTGCATCAAAACACTTTTAACACAGATGAGATTTCCAAAGGAGCTAAATCCCCCCCCCCCCCCAATTTAAAACCCTTTCTGTTGTTTACTTACATTGGTACCTTTGAGCCCCTTGTTTGTTGGTACAAGCACGGTAAATGGTCCCAGAGTACTCAGCGGCCATTCATAGACATTTTCTTATAAGGAGAGAGAAAAAAAAAAAGTTTAAATGTGTATTGAAAAGCTCATTGGAGGAAGGGACTGTGTAATCAGTGCCAGGTATGCAAGGGCAGAATAAGAAAGAACACTATCTGTGATTATTAAATACTAATTTGAGATTCTAAAATCCAAGTCATAGAAAGATGAGAGGCAGATGGGATGTGAAATCCAGGTGCTGCTGCATATGTGACACAGGATGAGGCAAAACATTCAGAATGCTTCTGGCACCCCGTATTCCGTGGCATGCAGGCCAGGGTGATGGACATGAAAACAGTGTTTCTTTGGAGATGTGATTTTTACAGGAAGATGGCCTCCTGCTTTAAATCAATTCAGTCTTCATGGGGTGAGGGATATGCTGCTGATAACCTGCTGGTAGTGCAAATATCGGCAAACACATAGCTGGTAATAAAAGCTGATGCACTGGAAGTTAATTAAAGTTCATTTGCTACCCAGATGGTATTTCTGTTTCCAAGACAGCAGTATGAGACCACTGATCCTGTAGCTGAAGGCATTAAACATTTCTAATATTCAGCTCTTTTTCCAGAGGTTTAAAATTAGAACTAAAACCATCTTTACAGTTGTTACAGGTGTGTTGTTCCAGAGAATATACCTCAAAATTAATACGCTGTCTTTCACAACAGTGTGGACTATTCTGCTGTATATTCTTAGTTTTTGAAAGACAGTGTGGAGTGAAAGTATTGTAAAATAACCTGTGCCGTTAACACGTCTTTGTAGCTTCTGGCTAGTAAATCAAATGGCACGTTTATGTCCAAAACTTAACCAAAGAACATAAAATCTGGATTGTTGGTAACAAATGGTGGTGCCCAGCATGTCAGGCACTTTTCAGACACATAAGGAGAAACGCACAGAGAAACTGCAACTGAGCTCTCAGTGCTGAGGCAATGGATTTTGGTCTTCGGTGCTGAATGTGAAGGTCACTGCCAGGCTTTATCCTTGGCCAGCTACGGGGGATTCTTATTCCGTTCTGGTCAGGAATTCAGGATCTTTATTTTAATTGCTGAGCTCAGTGAAAAGGATGGAGCAAATTATATTAAATAGGAGGAAATCTTTCATATTTGCAAATTTAACATGAAGATCCAGCTTGTGTTTGTTCACGGCTCATATTTGTGGTCATGCAACGGAAGATGATAAAGACAGTTACGTGGTTCTCTTTCATGGAGTGGCTGCAATAACTGTGAAAGGCTGGAAGCTGTGATCCTGGTGGGGTCTCCGCCCCACCTCTGCAGACGATTTGGAAACCTGGAGACCCCCCAGCTGTGGCTGATGTGCTCTGGTGGGGGGTCCTGAGGGTGATGGAGACCATGGATGGGATCAGTCTCTTCCCCTTGCCTCTCTTCTCTTTTCTGGTGAAAGCAATGCTACTGCTGATGGCTGGGGCCTGGGGAAGAGGAACCTAGCTGGGAATCCTGATGTTTTTGGTAGACTTCGGTGCGTCATTCTAGACCAAATCTCAATTATCCAAATCAATGGGGGCAGGGAGGGAGAGGAATTGGGATGATCCAACTTATCCTACTATGGGGCAAAACGCACTGGTGATACCAAATGATATGTGAGCGGTTGTGGGAATGTGTTTAGCACTTCTGCTTGGAAATTCTTGCAGATTGCATGGCATGGTGAGCAAAGAAAGCTTTAGGCAGCCAGAGGGAGTCTGCGGTGTGTAGCGTGCGTGCTGTGTCATGCTGTTAGTGGCACCTTCCTGCAGTGGGGAGCACTGGGGGAAGACAGGGCAAGATCAACCCACCTAGCAGGAGCTGACTCTGCTCGCGTGTGGTCACTTACCCATGAGCAATAAGGCGGATGTCAGCTTGCCTTGCCACCGTCCCCCTACTTCGGCGTTCATGTCCTGGAGGCGCTCCATGATGTTTCCATAGCACACAAACCCATTGCCCACGGAGCCCCCCTGGCATGTACACCTGTGAAGGGATTGCCATTTTAGCTGTGGGCTTGATGCCTCATGGCGTCAGCAAGGCTGTAACTAAACCTACTCCAGGGGTTACTTAATTGCTTCTCTGAAGGCATTTTCAGGAAGCACTAATGCTTTTTAGTTTAACCTTTGCTTCTGTATGCTGTAAAGTATGTTGGTGCATAGGGCAGCCTGGTGGCTGCTTGCCTGACATGATGTCCTTCTGTTAGCCAGGCCAGGAGGCAGCGTTGTCTGTCTCACAGGGCCTCTTGGAATGGGGACTATGCAATGCCTCTGGCTGTGGTGCAGCCTCTGGTCCCCAAATGTTGTGGTTGCTGGAGCCCAGAAAGCCATTGACCCTGCCTGCCTGTGGGCAAGTAGAGGCTATGGCATAAATGTGTGGGGTGCCACCCTTGCCGTGGGGAGGCGGCTGTGTGAAGCTTCCACTTACTACATGGGACTTGGCAGGATTAACGGCAGTTACGTACGAAGCGGGTGATCCCTGTGATAGCTGCATGGGACTGGTAGGAAAAGGCAGGCATGAGTGTTAACAAAGCAAAATGGTTGTTTGTTACCCTGCACTTTAAGTAACGTAACAATTTTGAGCAATGGTACTTGTACTTTTTTTCTGAAGCTGCTGAAGCATGAAATCTCATACTTTTTCAGACATATGCTTTATGCTGCTGCTGTCTCTGCACTGGAAATAGCATCTCATCTGTAACACCCTGGCTGTCCCCTGTGGACTCCAGCCTGTGAGAAGTGTCAGTGAGGTACGGTTGACCCAGTCCTACGTATGTCCAAAGCAGGCTCAGGTCGTGGTGCCGATGAGAATGACAGGTGAGTCCTTGAGATGGGCTCAATGTCCTCACTGCCTTGGGATGGGCTGTATTTGAAATAGCATGTTGCAGCCAAGGCAAAATCTAAAGGAAATTTATGGAACAACAACCCTAAGTGTCAGTCTGACATTTTCTGTCTTAGAGGGAACACGCCTCATGAAAACTGAATCCTATGGCTGTGAAAGACCTCAGCGTCACAAGAGAGGTGGGGAAGAAATTGTTGGTTATCAATGTGATTGACGTGTGCTTGCTATTAGGTCCTGATGGATACAAATGGTTGTGAGTTTCAAAGAGCAACTAGGACTTGTGTGTGCCTTGACCTTGTGTCAGCCTGACTATTCACCGGGAGATGTGATTAGTACTTTCTAAAAAATCTGGACTCTTTTAGCCTGCCTCAATCTGAGGGGCTATTGATGCCTGCTGGTTTTGCCAATCTCAGCTCTTTCTGTTGCAGTTTTCAGATAATCAGTCCCTGCTTGGCTGCTCCTGGGAGACTGGCTAGTGGTGTCAGCTCAGTCATTTACTCATCTTCAGTGCTAAAATTAAAGCAGGTGCTTGTCAACATGTAGCGCGCACAGAAAGAAACCATAACTATATTTAGGAGGCTGAACAACTATATGGTATGTGTTGCCAAACGTTGGTTTTTGATAGTGGCTTTCCTAATTCAGTCTCTAGCATGTACGGTGTTCGTATAAGCCCTATTCATAATGATTCATCTCTCTGGATATTTTTTATAAAGGTATCATTACAGAAGGAACGTTACTCTACGCAAGCAAAAGATGTTCTTTATATAACTTATGACCTAATCGTTTTCCATGTGCTGGTTGTTACAAACACACATCTGCCACTCACACCCCACAGTAGTATCAGCCTGATGCCAAATCCTCTCCTTTTTCCCACGTATGGTCTCTACCGTAGCTGTTTCTCTGGTGACAGCAATTGAAAATCCCCATAGTCTTTGCAGTCTGGGGGGCTGCATATAGCCTCAGAGGGGTGCTGGGATTTTGGCCAAGAGGCTCAAGCTATGAGTCCTTCCGGTCCTGGGTAAAAATAGCAGTCTAAAAGCAGCTTAAATTTTTAGGATGTGATTCTGATGGTGAGCCCTCTTCTTTTTAAGGGGATCTCTTGGGCAGAGGGTGTGACTGTGGAGCCCAGATGAAGGGTTTAGGGTTGGGAAAGAGGAGCAGCTCCTCCTTGGGAGCTGACCCCTTTCTTCTGATGGGGTAAATATTGCTGTATTGATGTACATAGCTCCCTTCACTTCTGAGCAGAGAAGAAAAAAAAAACCTGAGGCCTCAAAGGAGCCGAGGAATAGTTTAATAGAAAAAAGAAACTACTCTTGAAATATTGCACAAATCAGATCAAGGTTTCAAAATAAACCTCTCCTCTCTTTTTCTGCAAATGGTCATAAAGAAGCAGGTGGTTAAACATAGTAATTTTTTTGGCTATCATTTCCAGGGGCACAATGAACTACAGAAATACCTACGCGGTTTGAAATTTCTTTTCTGAGGACAATATTGCTTATAACTGAGTGGGTGTCCAGTAACGGTTTGGATTTGACTGCCAAAGGAAAGTATTTAGCAATTACATATTAGCACCTATTGCATGGGATTGAACCCTTCAACCTGTCTGTCCCCTCGCCCCTTCTGATGGAGTAATTTACTCTGTGTGGCTGGGCTCGGGAAGGACCAGCTGGGTGACTGACTAGATTATTTTTGTCTTAGCTTTGTCTGGGGGATCTGGTTTGCAACTCGTACTGTATATGGCTTTATAGGTTTTGCTTTGAATGCACTGTATACTGTATGGGCTGGCTGCCTCTAAAGAAGAACAGCTTTGCAACAAACCCTGCTGGACTGTTTAAACTTAGTTGTTTGATGTTTTCATATATGCTGCATGGACAGTACAGGCAGGACTGAAAAAGACAGGAATTGTCACTACTTCAGCTTACCCCGGAGGGAGAAGAGAATTGTATCTCTCTAGAAAAGGGGAGCTCAGCTTTCTGTGTCTACTTTACCTGAAACTTGTATGACAGTTTTGGTTTATGAAGCTACTAATTTCTACATTGAAGACATAGAGTAAAAAGAAGAGTGAGATTAAAAAAGAAAATAATGGAGTTTAGCTGAGGGAAAGCTAGTTCTGCTTGGAAACCAGAGAGGTTATGGTCTAATATGCAGGGTAATTCTGCACCAGTTGAAGCTTCATAGCTTCTCGGCAAGGCTGAACATAATTACTGTGCTGAAGGAATGCCATAGAAAGTATCAGCAATCACTCAGTAAAGATCTATATGGGTACAAAAACCAGAGACAATCTTGATTTTCCAGGAGGTTGTTATGTTCACAAACTGTTTGTCTTTTCTACATCTTTGTCCATATAAGAGATCTATTCCTGTACAAATCATTTGATTCTGGAGAAAGTAAAAGTGACTCTATATGGGGGAAGATAACAGCACAACCGCATCTCTAATAAAAACAAAACCAAAAACAAAAGAAAGGAAGCAAAGCAGGTTTGTGGCCTCTGTTACAGCTTTGTGTTTTAGAAGAAGAAAAAAAAAACCCACCAAAACAAGCCCTTCCAGATACATTTAAAAGCTGTGATGCAGCCAAAATACAGGGTCTGTCACTTATCAGAAAATTACTGTGCCCACATTTACCAATCAATGTTTTTATTTGCAAAGTTCCCCTTTCATAAATGGATTTTCCTTAGTTGAAAATTATTCAGTATAGTTTCATTTTTTTTCCAAATAGATAGTTTTAGTTTGATTTGAATCCCACTCCTTTCTTCTGTATTTGTTTTTGCCATTAAAGGTCACTGAATGAATGATGTGCAAAACATTTGGATTGCTTGTTCCCCTGCTCCCCTGTCACAAATTTTTAATTTTCCCATTCTAAAATTCTCAAAACTTCCTTAGCTATTGAAAATTGAGTTGCAACAGTGAAACAGTGACAAATTAGGAAAGAAAGGTCCCGATTTATGTGATGTGGAAATTTATTTTAATTTTCAACTCGTGTTGTGCAGTATAGTAGTATACTAAGTATAGTATAAGTATATACTAAGTGCAGTTTGAGTAGTATAGTACGCTCTAGAAATGAACTAGGGATATTCTAGATAAGCCTGTTCGAAATGCACAATAGCTTACACAAAAGTGTTGTTGATATTACACTGTAAGCATAAGCCGCATGATGAAGCAAGAACTGGCAAATAATAATACTCTCCCGAGTGAACGCTTTCTGTCTGTATAGATCTATATGACAAATTATTTGTTCCCACCTTACAAGTAATGACCTATCTTGTCTTTCGCATTCAAACTCTCAACTCCTGAAAACTAACATTTCAGGGACACCTCTTTAAACCCAGTACTAGCCATCACTGGGCTACAGAAATGTGTAATCCAAATTATTTGGTTTAAGATAGCTTTGTTCAGTTTTAACACTTGTTTTTAAACTTACTTTCCTCCTAACATCTGTGTAGCAAATTTCTGTACAGGAAAACAAACTCTGCCAGAGGTTTTGCAGTTTCCCACGTGCTTGTCTCAAGGCTTTGAGGAATCTGCCGAAGTTGGTGTTGCTTTCACAGCATGGGGTCAGATTCCCTAGTATTAGTATACTAAAAAGAGCCAGGGCTCCAGTGCTGTCCCATGATAATTAATGCTGATTAATTTTTAGCGTCCTGCCTGGCATGTTTCTGGCCCACACCAAGTAGTGTTTTCCCAGGCACTGCCCGGGCACAGTTGAAGGGATAGTGTGTGCCAGGGACCTCTGCCAAGAGGCAGTTACTCTGCTTTGGAAGAAGAAGAAACTTTAGCTGTGAGCCAGACCATGCTGCTTGCACTGAGGAACAGAAAAGAGGTCTTGGTCCTTTTTATTTAGTAGTGTAGAAATGACCTCTGAGTGCTATAAAAATAAAACTTAGTAGGTACTAGCAATTGGACTGATTAAATCAAACATTATGCTAATTGGTTGACCATAACCCCATTAAATCTTGTAACTTGTCCTTGATAAAGACACCATTAATGATAACTTCAGGAGGTGTTCATCCACTGGATTTGTTTTAGCAGTCTGCTGACTAGGGGAAGGAGGGAGAAACTGGGTGAAAGCTTTAATAAGCAAAAAGACTCACGTAATCTGTCCTGGTGCAACCGTTGAGCATTTAGCTTTTTTATGGCAGGTGTTGTTTGTTTCACAGATGTCCATCATGCTGCATCCTTTCCCAGGTACAAAGTTTGTGTAATGCTCCTTGCATTCACAGTGGGACTAAATCAGAAGGATGGGAGAGGGGAGAAAAAAATTAGACATGCACAAACTGTGGATTTCAGAATACTTTCTAGAACTAGGGTCTAAAGACAGTGAGCTTCCAAAGCCTTAGTTAATTACCTGGTGAGTTCAGATGCAAGTATAAAGCTTATCCATATTTATACAGCTCCCTTCTAGGTTTTATCCACTCCAAAAACTACTGACTCTCAGATAAATTTCCTTCAGATAAAGCCCTTCAGATTCATTTCTGTGACCAGAGAACATTTAAAATCAGTGTGGGTAGGTCAGATTTTTTTTACCTCTGTTCCCAGAGCCCTCTGCCTGGCAAAACGAGTGCCAATGCATGTTATTAATGAGCGAGGTATATCAGCGCTTATATGAAAGTGAACTGCAGGATGACCCTGGATGACTGACTCCCTTTTCAGCTCTTCAGGGTGTCCAGGCAAAACAGGCATGGTCTTCTGAAGTCTTGCTTTCTCAGTGGCAGGTGTTTTACAGATGGAAACCTGAGCCAGTTCCTGACAGCAGCCTTTATATGGTGCTTTTTGTTGGCAGTCCTCAAAGACCCAGAATACTTCTTTCCTAAATACATTCACTGTAGGCATTTATTTGTGGTACCTGTGTAAGGATCTTACTGGTCCTACAAGCCCCCTGTGGTCAGAGACAGAAAATTTAACTGGGAGAAGCTTCATTTCAGTACCTTCATTTTGGGGAGGCAAATCTGAGCCTAAATATTCTAGGAAAAAGAACACTATTGTCATTCTCATTTTCAGAGGGGAAAGCACCACATAGGTGCATAGGGTGGGAGGTAAAGGGACTCACTCCTGGTCACCAGCAGGGCTTATGCCAAAGCTAGGAGTAGAGCTTGGCCTTGCTGAGGCCTGTTCCTGTACCCTCATGGCTTCTTTTTGGAGAGAGAGCATTGTTCCTTCCTAGGCAGTTGACACAGGAAATGTCTGGGGCACCCGTTCAATACTAACCTTTCCTGGACCATCATATATGCAAATGGTAGACCGTGCAGGGCAATTCCCATATGTTAGTTGGCAGGGGTCTATGGGTAAGCAGACTTGACCATCCCCTCTGTAACCTTCTCGACAGGTACATGTGTGCTGATTTGGTCCAAGGTAAATGCAGTCGGCATTAGGATCGCAGACCTTTTTGGAGCATGGGTTGATAGCTTGTGAAAAAAGAAGTGAAGTAAATGAATTATCACCCACAGTTCTGAAATTGAAGATGAGGATTTGCTAGAGCACCTCCATGCCAAACAAAGCCCGGGTAGACTAAACTTCTCATAACAGCCAAGCCTAAAGTATCGTGGTGGCATGAAGACAGAAGGGAGGAATGTGTTTATACTAACGTAGCAACCCACTGTTTGCTTTTGAACAGAAATGATCTCTTAACTTGGCAAATTGAGTTATAAACAGATTAAAACATGCAATGTGCTCATTAAAATATCACAACTATTTCCCTGTTCTCTGGAGGATTTTAACCAGAGAAGGTCAGGTAGGTGATACGAGGTCTGTACAAGCTTTAAGCACGTGTTAGATCAGTTGGAAAATATTTCTCAATACAATAGGGCTTCACTATTTTCTTTCCGGTAATTAAACAATATAATGTCATCCGTTCAGCTATATGGAAACCTGGCCAGCAAGTGCTTTAGTCGAGTCTGTTTACACTGCTGTAGTTTCAGGACTGGACTGGAAGCTCACTAGTTATTTCTGTGAGCCCTTTTTTTCAAGGCAATGACATTGTTTGTCCTTGTTCATAGTCCAGCAGTGCTTGGAGAACACCTTCTCACACCTTTGTGTCCAGTTTAGGATATGGTCAAGCACACATTGTAGCTGGAAGGTGGCAGGCCCCGGACTCACCTAAAAGGTGGTGCTGCTCCCTGTCTTCCCCTCTCCTCCTCCCTTTCTTCCCCCTCAGCTTGGACTGAGAGTTGGAAATGCTCAGCTTCACTCTTTCAAGCCTCCTCTTCTGTTCTGGTGTTTACGTGCTCAAACCAACCATAAACAACGTCACCTCCAAGGAGATTCTGGGACAGCCACTGCTATCCTCACGTACTTAGCTGTGCTGGAGCTGCTTGTCCTCTGCTTCCCAGCCAGTCAAATGTAAAAGACACTGGCTTAAGCCACAGATGACCCCAGTATCTAAAGGCACTGGGACAGAGGAGCAACATCCACACAGACTGCATCAATACAAAACCCAAGAGATGTTGCTGGTTGCTGCAATTTCTTTGTCACTTGTCTATGCTGCCTACTAGAAGAACATCAGATTCCCTGAGGACTGACTTTCTGATGTCTTGCTCTTGGGTGGTGTTCAAGCCTATTCAGAGAGGATGACACCATAGCTAGGACCAAGAGGATTGAATGTAAATATTCCCAGACAGGATAAGAAATGTTGTATTTGTGGCCTGATCCAAGCCAACATTTACTAAATAGTGCTTCCAGCATCAGATACAACCATTTTCTTCATTGGAATTGGTCTAGAAGGAAGAACTGGTGCTGTAAGACATAATGGAAGTAGAGGAAAGAAAATCTGGACTCTTGTAGTATAGTTAATTTGAGCATTCAATAGCAAGTTGAGGAGTCTATAAAGACAGCTTTAAGGTAGACTTTTACCTCTAGCTGGGATACTATTAGCTTTGTTTCATGAAAAATAGGAAAGCTAAAATGAGCTTTACTTGTCTGTAGAGTTTGTTTAGTGATGAAGCTGAGATGCCACATGATGGATATTCAATAAATATAAGCCCTTGGTTGCTGTTATTGATTTTTATGGAAGCAGACTATGAGGCTGAACTTTAGCAAGTAGAGGGATATGATAGGAATGGATTTGTAAGCACTGATGACCCAGTATCCACACAATGTATTTCGAGGGGGTTTACTAGCTTTAGTCTGGTTGCATGGACTGAAGCTTGTTAGCAATCGGACTGATGTGCTTCTGAAGTACATTTTAGGGTATAGTTTCATCCTGAAGAAATCTAGTTTGTGCACATGAGACTGCTTTGGGATATGAACCGAAGGACAATTAGATGGTGAGATTTGGTTCAAAAGCGCACTCAATATCTGAACTATAATACCAGTGATGTTTGTATACAAGAACTTGGTGGACATGGAAATTACTCACGTTCACATTGTGTACCGTCCCCGTGGTAGTTGGGCAGACATGTGCATTGCAGTTGTTTTCCATCCTTGCCTGAGGCAGTGCATCTGGAGTTTGCAGGGCACCGCAAGGCCTCGCATTCAGGTATTGCTGAGGGACAGAGTGTGACAGGTTAAGCTGTGTCTGCACACTATGCCAGGAGGCATTGCATTCTGCAGTATACTAGTTCAAAGTATGCCTGATCTAGGGATCACTGATCCCATTGCTGTCATCATTTTTATGGTGATTGATGTGGTGATGAGGGTTATGGGAGCTCACACACAGGGTTTGAGGTTCAGTGTATGTTTGGTTGCTCTAGAATGACTGACCTGAGACTAATTTTACATTTGTTCTCACCAATTCTAACTGTATCAGAGCTGTTGAATATATCTTATATGGAAAATAATTTACTTACGCTGATCACAGCTGAGCCCTTTGTATCCAGACAAGCAAGTGCATCTTCCATCCCCTGTAATTCCACTGTTGCATACTCCATGAACGCAGTCACAAACTATATGGAGAGATGGATTGGGTGTTCAGAAAGACATCGTTAGTGGTTACCTGTAGCAAATAGTGTCCTGGCCAACAGCTTTGGCCACACCAAGCTTTAGCCTGAGTTCTTGAATTTATAGGCTTCCATTAATGAGAAGATCAATACTCACAGTTGCATGCATCAGTAAATAACATTTTTGCAGGCTGTTAATAGCTTGGGGCCTGAAAGTCTTCAGGACACACACTATAAACACCAAACTGACTAGCTGCTAATACCATAAAACTTGTAAAATTTGGCATACAACCTTGAGCCAAAATTGAATATAATGTGTAACGGAGACTATTTTTATAACTGTTAACAAATTGCCCATTTTTTGCTTCAATTCTGTTTGCCTCTCTCAAACACCTCCAGAAGAGATCAGTTTTGTGACTTTTTTTTCCCTGAACAGAATTTATTTAGTTAAAAGGATAATTAATCACTGTGTAGGTCTCAGGCTTTTTTCTGGTCCTGTTCCTATATTCTGTCATTTCTGGTTATAAATCTTGTGACAATATGTACACAAGATGCCGTATTCAGAGTCCAGGCAACTATGAGACCCTTTTAGAAGTGGTTTTTGAAGCCTTAAGTGTACTTAAAAAGCTTTATAGTCATAACTGTTTTAATTATGGTAATGATGCTTTCTAAAAAGGCCCTTTACAGTTACACCTGGAAAAGCCTCTAAGATGTACAGATCTGCATTGGCAACTTTATGTTTAAGCTGCAGTGATGTAGCATATCCTCTTCCCTTTACAAACATATCCTGTGTTCATGCAAATCACCTACACTTATTAATTAATAACATTCTACCTATGTTAGTAGTGCTGATATAAAACCCAGGAATGTTTAAGGTATTGCTGAAAAGCAGTTAGTCACAAATGCACAGTATTTATAGGTGCTTAGAAAACTTGGAGGAGCTCAAATACCTGAAAGCTGAAGTGTAAAATGTTGCTTAAATTAATATGCAGTTGAGTCCTCTGGTAGCTTCTTGGAAAATAATTACATTTACTGTATTGAATTCATTCAGGTACTCTATTTTCATGAAAATGTTGGCTCAGTTACATTTCTGTGTATCAACACTGGCATCCAGTGGACAGCTGGTGGAAAAAGGGCCTTTGAGTCAGCAGTGGTAGGATTAGTGTAGAAAGGCCAACACAGATCATTTAAAGTGAGGCCATTTGTGACTCTTTTTAGAAGTAACTTTATGTAGATCTTGAGGGAACAAAAAGGGTTTTACTTAGAGATAAACAACTATTACCACTTAAGAAAGAGATGTTTCTTAATATTTTTTTTTCAGGCAGTCTTTTGATGTGTCTGTTTAATGCTCAGCAGGGGTCAGGAAGGCAAATAAAATACTAGAAGTCATTAAGAAACAGGCAAAACTGGAAAATATTATACAAATGTATACACTTGTGATACATACACGTTTTAAATAGTGCACATAGCTCTGATCCCTCCCTCAACATCCCTCTTCTCCTAATAGAAGTATGGCCAACCAATGGAATGATCTACCAGTCAAAAATCAAAACTAAACCAAATTAATCCTTTTTCATGCTTTTAACTAAATTGTGGAGCTCCTTGGCACAGAATATTGTGGAGAGCAAAAGCAGAACTGGACTCAGAGGCAAGGTAGATAATTTATGGAGGATGGATCCAGCAGGAGCCTTTAAACACTACAATTTGAATGCAATCTCTGGCTGCTTGTACTCTTTCCCTAGATATCAACTATTGGCCTCTAATATCAGATGCTAGGCTAAAAGGACTTTTGGCCTGATTCAAAATGGCCTTTTTTGAGTAAGATATACTGATTTCAATACCACATGAGTATTTCATGCCTTAATACAGATGCTCCAGTTTGTAGATGTATTTAAAAAACATACCAAAACACTGTAAGCCACTATAAATTATGCATTTGATATGTTCCCACCCAAAATTTTAAGTACCATAACAACCCCCTGTGTTTAGATCAAATAAATGCAAATCTGTAATTTAGGGTGAAAAGCGGACAACATGATAACTGGCTAACAGGGAGGCATACCTGCAGGAACACACAGTTGATTCTAATCCCTAATTTATTTGACTGTTGGCTATAACAAAGATATTCAAGATAAGCTGAAGATATTTTTGTAGTGCTACACTGAGTGTTGACTGTACGGTCCTGAGCTGAATCCAGCCCCACTGTGAATGAGGAATTGAGTAGCTGCCTATTTTCTTTCCCTGTTGTGTTCCCTGAAGCAGACAGCAGCTCTTGATAGCAAACTCTTAGACCCCCTACCCCTTTCACTGGGATTTCACAGTGTCTGAATACAGCTTCCACTCACCTTCTTTTCCCCACTTCAATAAAGCAAGCTCAAACTTACCTGATGTGCAGTGAGGACCAAATAAATTATCTTCAGCACATTTTTCACAGGCTGTCCCACCAAAGCCTTTCTGTGAATTACAGAATGGAAATCAAAACTTAAGTTTCTCATCTGTCTCTATATAGATAGATATATGCTTAGCAGCCTGAAAACAGCATCTTTAGCTGCCAAAAGAAAATAACATGAAAGGTTCAGTCACAAAATCAAAGATGACTACTGCAATCTAGAAAACATTGTCTTTTGAATTGTTTTTTTCTCTCTGGCTTTTTTTTTTAATTTTTAGCTCTTACACTTCAAGTCAAATCAGAGGTTCTGAATATCAAATTAACAATAAAGAACAGTAATCAAGCCTAATGCCCAATCATTCTTACAATTGTTAGGTTGTATTTTCTGACTAATTCTCACTCTGTCTCTTCTTTACACATCCGCAGATGTGCTTTTGCTGTAATGGAAAGATTAACCAGTAGAGGGGGAGGTAGAAAAGATTTGAGGAGTTGTTTTTTTGTTTGTTTGTTTGTTTTTTTAAATCTTTTTGGCTGAAGTTATTAAGCACTGTGCATTGCATTCTCAGCAAAGGAACATAATATTGAGAGTATTAGTCCCAGGTATACCTCCTTTCTAATTAGGGCAAAAAGTCATAAGGAATAGCACACTTAAAAACAGAAGGACTCAAACCACCTCTTTCAGGAAGACAAGATGGAACAGCTCTTTAATACCATCCAAACATGCTCAAGTCTGTAGAAATAATAGTCTGGAGATCAGTGCAAACCAAGCAAAAAATGAACTCCAAGCAGATCATCTCTGCTATTTCTGAAATACTTTCCTTCAATGTATTTATACCACATAATATACATTATTTCTTAGCAGAGCTTATATGCTATTGTTGTACTTTTTCATTTAAAAGAAGGGACATACCTGACAAGTGCACGTTCCATCCCCATCTATACCCTGGGAGCAGCGTCCTCTCCTGTTGCATGGTGATGCAGCTCCTCCCGGACAGGCTAGAAATGACGATGTTAAAGCCATCAGTCAGCTCGCTCTGACCCTGATGCCTCCCTTGCACATTAGGGGTGATGACCTTGGAGGCTGCAGGGTTTTGGGCCAGACAGGGACCTCGAGTGACTGCTGCTATTTTGCAGCTGCCTGAATCTCTCCACTAGAATCTCAGCTTCAGTAGAGGCCGTTACCCTCTCTAATATGGGAACTTAAGCTAGTGACAGTAATCAATATACTGTACAAAAAACAGTTTTCTTATTCTAGAGTACCACTTTGGTTTTGTCCTGCTGATCCACCTCTATCTGCAGACACTCTAAACTGTTAACTGTTTTGATACAAGTGGAGTTTGCCTGACCATTTCTTCTGTTTGTTAATACAACTCTGATTGAAAATTTGCTGTCAGAACTATATTTGATGCTAAATTAGAGTTTAAATATGCCTTTTTCTTTTCCCTACAAGTTGCATTTGCTTTATGTGGAAAGTTTTTAATTTTCCCCACTACCTCCCATAAGACTGTGATATTTGATTCAAATGATCTTGGAAATTGAAATTTGGGTATCTCATAACCCACTTCTGTCCAATGAGCTGTGGTGACTAGTAAAACTTGTGTGCCAATGATGTGCTATACTCTTCAGATCCTGAGGTGCTAAGACCTTGATTACAGGCAGTGGTACACCAGGTGAGACAGAGTCTGATGAAAAACTCCAGCCAGCAGGAGAGGCTAAGAAACAATAACTGCATTTTCAAATCAACATAGATAATTTTTGGTTGAAATTTTTCAATATTCAAATCTTTTCTGAAAGGTTGCCTATAGGAAATGCATATTTTAAGTCGGATTGTTCTGTCATTTTTCTCCCCCATAGGGATATCCTCATTTTTTATAGTTTTGCAGCCTCTCCATGGAAATGATTTATTTCAACTCCCCTCCATAAGCCCTTTCTTCCTGTAACTGTAATTCCTATTAGGAACCATAATCCTGATGCAGGTGGTATTTAAATGTAGCAAACTCAAACTGCCTTCATAGGTTCTCTGCTGTACCTTACTGGTAGATTTATTGCTTATAAAGAGTCTTAGTTTGTTCTGTGTGGGTTGAGATGGGCAGCACTGCATTTATGCTCCCACTGAGTAACTTAATCCTGTTTTAGAGTGTTTAAATGATAGGGAAGTTTTAATGAAAATGAATTTGATTTGGGCAGAGTGATGAGAAAATAAGTGGATGTGTCTATGTATACACTGAATTTTAGAAAAGGCTTTGGCTTTATATCAATTTGTCAATATTTCTCAATTTATTCCTTAATGATGAGTCTGTGAAGTCTGTTGGATCTGAGTAAGCTTCTTGTGAAAAAAACCACGGAATTTAAAGATGAACATTTTAGTGCAGTTTATTTCATACGTGCTGAAATAAAAAGATTTATTAAGAGTTGAGATGAAATAACCAGAAATGAGGTAAAGTAATAAATACATGTACTTTAATCTTTAAAGTGGCTTTTAGTGAGTCTTGTTTTTTGGCTACTATGTGATAGCAAAATCTCATCTTTAGGACTGACACAGGTGCAAACTATTTAATATTTGCTCTGAATGGAAACAATTTTAACTGCGCTGATGCTTTTATTGAATGTGCAAAGATAGAGAAATCATGAGAAAACTCAGTTTATGGTATAAATTCTAGGGAAGCATACTCCAAAGTTGCAGACAAAACATTTTCTTTTGCAGTTGATATTTGTTGTGCTTCCTCTTGTCTCTTGTTTTGATACCACCGCCAAGGGACAGCTTTATCAGAAGTTTAGCAAATTGCCACGTTGTCGTACGAGTTTGGTCAGGCAGGTAAAGCGCTTCCCCCAGCTGGCGGGGCCGCAGGAGGCAGTGCCGGGACACTGGAGTGATGCTGGCACAGTCACCTGCTGCCACCCCCGTACCGGGGAGGAGCGAGACCTTCGCTTCTGTTGAGGATGTTTTTTGAAAAGTAGTTAGAAAGAGATGTTTCTGCTTAGCTCTTACAGTTGTCAGAGACCGAAGGCCTAATCTTTATACCTAGGCCAAAAGAGCTTAAATCTATCTATCTTTTTTGCCTCACAGAGTTTAATGCAGCACTTCCCAAGTGTTTTCAAATGCAGCCTCTTCTTGGATTACCCCTGCAGGCTGAGCAGTGGGTAGAAGTTGTAAATAAGATGTATTTTGGACATATAATTTGAAAGATTTATGTTTATTATCTTTCCTCTTGGCCTTTTAATTTCCTTTTCACTTTTTTTCCCTTTATTCTTGCAGTGCTTTCTACTTAGTTGCTCATATCGCACACCTTTCAGTTGGTACCCAGGCTTTTCTTTGGAGCCATGCAAATATTTGCCCAGAGCGGGAACCTGAGCTGGGGTAGGGAGTAGCTCCCGCTGAAGCCCATCAGTTACACACGTGGGGCATCTGAGCTCCACCAGCTTTGGCATCTGTGGCTGGATGATACTGGCAGTACTAAAAGGCTGTGTTCTTTTCCCCTGGACCTTTTCTCCCCTGTACTTTTTCCCTGATGCCTTTTTACAGAGGAATGGGTGTGCAGCTTGTTGGCTTGGGGCGCTTCGTGGGGAGGAAAGGGGACAAAACATCTTTCATTCACACTGTGTGTTTCAGCATGTGCTATCATTTAAGGAAGTCGGAGTGCTATTTAAGACCTAATTTTGTCATTGCCATCAGGTGCTAAATGTGAAGTAAACTCCTAATCAGGGATTTTTCTCTGGCCTCAGGAAGGACCGGCTTTCCTCCAAACATTTCAAGGCATGTTGTATGCTCTTAGAGAGATTGCGATAATGCAAAGAGCTATTTTCTTCCTCCAGATGACAGCAGAAACAATGCCAAGACCTTGATTCTTTGCTTTTTGGGGCCAGGAATTTTGTCCAAAGGAAGAGAGGGCTTCCTCGCCTCTGCAGCCTCCTGCCCACAGCAGTGCAGGCAGGGCTCTGGCTCGGGGGCAGCGAGCTCTGCTCTCTCTAGAAACACCCATGCCCCTTTCTGTGGCCTCCCAGAGCACCCTGAAGTATGGGATGACAATCACGTGTAGCATTGCCTTCCTCCTACCAGGCACTCAGGCTGCATTTGGTGGAAAAATGGTAAATCGCCACACAAGTAGTTATCTTCAGAAGAAGATAGGACCACACACTATGTACTCAGCTATTCACCTATCTTTTCTATAGAAGAAATAGCTCTGAGTTGGGGTTTGACTATTTTACTTTAGTAGATAAGTGACTGGTATTTGAATCATAGCTTGGGCAATGCTAAAATAAATTTTTTTATCTAATTTGTGGACAAAAGTACTTCACAGAAGTTGAACCAGACCTTTACCCCGTTATCTAAAGCATTAATTAAAGGAGGAAGTGCTCTGTCTGGGCAGGGAAACTTCCTCTGAGGGGCTTGATGCCCACCTCGGTAGCCTGAGGTTTCACGCATTCGTGGAGATGCTGAAAGGCTTTTCCTGAGGAAGGGGCAGCTGGAAGAGAGGCACTCCTGATTACTCCTGCTTCAGTAATGGCCTTCAGTATTCACTGGAGGTTCAAAAAACTTGAAGGGAACAACTGTTTCAAGTTTAGCCAAAAGAAAAGACCCTCCTTGCATCCAAAAGTAAAGAATTAAAGAAATTTGGAAATATTTTAGACTCAGATGAGGGAGGGTATTTTTGACCTAAAATGAAACATTTAAACGTGCAGTTTGAAAATTTTAATTTTTAAAATCCATTGTGGGGATCCTCCCAAAAGAAAAGTCACATTGCAGGCATTGACTGAAATGGTTTGTTTTGAAAATCTCAAAACCAAGGAGGTTCGTGAGTGTTTTGAATTTTTCTATGAATTTTTCTTTTTAAATGAAAGTTTGAATATGTGTTTTTCTCCAAATCCTCTAAGTTTTGGCTGAAAACTGCTTTTTATTTCTACTCCTATAATAAGCTGTGAAGAGCAATCTTCTCATAGCACTAGTTCCTGAAAAGAAGAAAAATCACTGCTTTACTTCTACTAAAATTCTATTAAAAAAAAAAAAAAAAAAGAGCTTACCCATGCAGTCTGGGCCCCAGTGTCCCTGGCAGCACTCAGGTTGTTCAAATTCCTTTATACAATGATGCCGACATCCCGGGAAAAAAAGTGTGTGTGTTTTAATTTCTAGATAATACCTGAGGAAAAGAAGTTGGAGCTGCTTTAAAGTACTTAAAAGCCTCTTGTGGGGAAAAATTAAATTCTTAACCTCCTCTTCTCCTTTCAGTGTCAGACAAGGGCACTTTAAGCTTAGTTGTATTAATCTGCTTTTTTTCTTCATTAAAACATACATTGTACATCAAGGTCTAAAAAGATCCTTGGAGCGGTTTCTTTTGCATAGTATATTTATCTTTTTTTTTTTTTTTTCATTTCTGCAACATAAACACAGAAGTTTTCTCTAAGTTTTGATTTGAAATAGTATTTTAAAAATTATTTAATATCAAGGTTCTTTAAATGCTAAGTAAGCTCAAAATAGTTACATTTTCCATAAAATAGTACTTTTCTTTTTTTCTAATCTGAAAGGCAATATTTCAAATTTGTTTTGAGATATTTCTTCCTGCCCTTCACTCCCACACCTCCCCAGTCTGGCACTTTGTTATTTATATGATAACATATGATATGAATGATATATAAATATCACTTATATGATAATACATATTTATCACATGATATTTATATATCATTGATATCAAGTATGCAGAATAAACAAGGAAGTGATTTTTATGGTATCACTCAAAAGAAAATCTGATAGGCCATCGATAGCAATGTTTATTTTCCTCTGATATCATTTGCTAATTAACTTTAGGCTTAAAGTACTTTGAGTGAAGCTTGAGTTCTGGAGTTGGTGAAGCATAGAAATTGCATAGAATAGAGTATTTGTAATACGAATTAATATTTCCTAATTCATGGAGAACAATAAAGGTGAAAAGCTCTGACAGAAGAGATACCTGCAATCTGGTATCCCAGTCCCATTGGTAATTTTGGTGTAACCAGCAGGGCACTGGGTTTCGAGGTTTAAAGAGCAAGGTACGCATTCAGTTTTCATTCGAATGAGCAGCTTTTGATCACATTGCTTCTTCATCTGTAATAGGAGAAGATTAATTAAAAAGAAGAAAAAAGTTCTCTGAGTTGGCTTAACTCTGCCCCCAGTGGCATTGCTGAAAAACGACAAATTTAACTCAGCTTTTCTCTCACAGACGCAAGCTCTGTCGTGTTCAGCAGGAGCTCCCTGCTGTGGAGATAAACTAGGTAATAGACCACATATTCGGGCTTTGCAGTAGTCTTTTCCACGCAAAATATGTCCGACCACTGCAGGATAAACCCTTCTAAGTGTCATATTTCTCCTAAGAATGCTTTATCCACAAATGCTAAGTTCAGCAGATGTAAAAGCCAGGTTACCGAGACAGCATCAGCCTATGGAGTGTTAGTTCTGAAGTTGCCTCGCAAACCTAAAGCAGGATGGAGAAAGCCACGTGCCGGCAAGTGCCTTCTCCATTCAACAGAATAGCTAAACATAAGGTGTGGTGGAAGTTGCTTGTGGCTCTGTGCATGCAGAGCGCAGCACAAGCCTTTCTTCCTCTCAAAAGCGGGTTTTGTATTACCAGCACCGCCATATTGAACTAAAGAACTATGGCTGGTATTTTCAAATTGGTGTAAAAGAATGGTGTCTAGCTTTGCATTCAAATCTGGTAGGAGTTATGGGCCTGGGCCCACTGGAACACACTGAGAAGAGTAGAGTCCTCTTTTTTTTTTACCTAGAGAAAGCCACAGAAGGAGCCAGCCCAACTTGGGAAACCTGACCGTGGTCCTCTAGCTCAAATGCCAAGGGCTTGTGCCCCTTGCTGTGGAGGTCCCAGTTTCAAGCATGGAAATCTGACAAATGACTTGGGGAGGTGGCAAAAAAGAGAAAAGTCTTAGGGTATTGTCACAGCGGTGGCATTGTATTTTGTTGTTGTAGAAATCATAGATTTGAAAATGTCTATATACCAAAACCAGCGTCTGTTTCCTACTACTAAAATAGTCAACCTATTTTAAAGAAAAAGTCTTTGCTGAACTCCATCTAATGTTGGCTTCATCTTCTTTCTTCCTGGTGAGTATTTGTAGAAGTAAGTTCGTAATTCACAAATGGTGAGAAATGATCTAATGCAAAATATGATCTTTAAAAACCAACAAAAAGTAATCAATGAAATCATCATTCTTAGAGAGGAAGTACTGTGAAGTGCTCCATTTTCTATTCCAAGATAACCATTTATCCACTGTTTTCTAATTATGGACTCATTTAGGTGGTGTTAACTCACGCAAGCAATATTGACCATGAGAGACTTCCTATCTGACACAATAGAATTGAAATGAACTCTCTGAATGGGATTTCAATTAAGCAGTCGAGTAGTCAATTAAGGCAATATCTGAATCATTGCCAGGCCAATGTGAGGAAATGCTTAATGTTCATCTTGAAAAACTGTACCTGCCCACTGTGTTGTGTGTGTGTGCATGCACATGTGTATGCATGTAGGGGCCAGTTCTAGCAGCATCACCCGTTTGAAAATATTTATATATGTTAACAGTTGTCTGTGGACATTTTAAGTAGTTTCCCAGATTATAAAGCCAGAAGGACAATTATACCAGAGGAGCATAATACAGGATAATGGAGCTTCTTGCATGAAATTTAGTTTGAACAAGAAGATCTTTCAGAAAGCATTCATTTGATTTGGAAATGGTCAGTTGTGGAGAAACAAATTGTGGTATGTTGCTTCTGTCATAATTTGTCTGTGATGGTTTTGCTTCAGTTTCCAGCCGTTGCTTTTCTGTAGCTTGCAAAACAGGTAGGAGGAATCTGTTCTGTTACAGAGTTTACTGCTCCCTTCCTATGAATACTTACAGTCTGAGATCAAAGTACATTTTATTTGTGCACCTGAATAAATAGCATTTCTTGAGTTCCCTGATATGACTCTGGTTTCCCAGTTCTTGAGTCATCCCCCAGCTCTCCTCTGGAGCCTGCCCCGTTTGCCAATAGCCCTCCTGGATGGGGAGCATCAGACCCAGCCTGTCTGGGCAATTCTTATGCACGTCAATGGGACTGCACACTCTCCCTGCAAGGTCTTCTCTGTCCCCCGCCTTGGCAAATTGACCATTAACCCTTTGTGCAGCAGCATCACAGCAGGAGCTTCAGGTCATTTGCAATGCAGGGTATATTCCAAGGCACCGCTTCCAAGGATGGAGCCCATTGCAGTGCTGTGATGTGTTGCTTGATGGGTATCCTCCAGTATTTCTGTCTAGGGATTCCTGAACGACATATGTGCACATGCAACCCTGTGCTGTCCAGGTAGTACTGGACCTTCTGAGCACATGTGGGATGCTGCAGCCTCTTTGCAGAAGCTCACAGTTGGCCTGGGCAGGTACACTGGCACCTTGGGCAGGATTTCTACATCCACTACAGCCTGGTAGTCCTGGATGAAGCCCTCACCCCAGTGGTTTCTCCCCTTGTTGGTTATCCTTCCTTCAATGTTTGTGGTAGCAGCACATTTCAGTAGTGAAGATTGTAAGAACGTATCACAGACACTGGTAAGGAGATTAAGTTGCATGAGCTCTGGGGGACTCCACTTGATAGACATCACCCAGTTATAAGTACATTTCAACATCTATTTAGTTGGCAAATTTTAGTCTTTATTAAGTGTACTGTTGAAATCTGATTTTGGTAACATTCAAGTATTTGGGTAGTGAAACCTCTTACTGTTGCATAGGTGCATTTCAGGTGTCTTTGAAATAAAAATGAGACCTTTCTCCAGATGTGAGTAATTATACACATAGCTGTGGATACAGCTTGATCCAGACACTTGGCAAAGTAGCGGTGAGCAGTGCCATGCTAGGAGGACTGAGCAGCCTCTCTGCCCTCTTGGCAGAGCATGGTGCTGGTGGGGCACTGGACTGACTCATCTCTTTGGGCTTCAGGTCTAAGGTGGCTCCCACAAACTCAAGCCAGAGCGTCTCTGCACCTTGCTTCCCATCCAAAACCACCTCATGAGGCATCGACATGAGGGAGCTTGAATGCTTCAAGCCTTTCAAAACGCTGGTGCTCAGCACCAGTGCAGCCACCTTAATGGCCCATCCTTAATGAGAGACTCTGCATGCACCAGAGCAAGAACCAACACAGCACAAACATGCAGTCTGGGCACCTTAACTCCTATGAGCATTTCCACTGAGTCAAATCAGTACTGTTAATGTTGAAGAATCATAAACTCAGAGCATTGGCTGATTTTTGAGTCTAACCAAGTACGCTACTTAAGCCCTGCTCCTTGCAGGTGCTTGGGGTAAGCCATTAAGAGTCTGGATAAACTGCAGGGCTTGTAGGATATTAAGGTTCAGAAGTGAAAAAGCTGTTGGTAGGAGTAACTGAAATGATGTCACTGTAGAAGTGGTCATCAAAAAGGCACCTCACAAAATTTCATTTTTGGAACAAGAAAATTCAAAGAGATTTGAAAAAGTAACATCTAAATAAAAATAGGTTATACCCTTTCCCTACTACCAGCTATTAAAAAACCTCTTCATTTTACAATGGTGGGTTTATTTCCACTTTCTCCCATTTCCTCATTTTCCCTTTTTGCTCTTAGGGAAAATGGAAGAAAGGTGATTTGTTAGTGGCTCTTTTTATAGAGACAGAATGAGTTTAACACACTTCCCAGTACTTGTTTGTACTTTTAAAAATATTTTTCCATGTAAAAAACCCAACCAAACAAACAACAAAAAAAACAACCGGAGTGGCTTCCCTTCCCGGCCCCCTTGCAATTTCTCCCTGTCCTTTTGTTTCCTCTTTTACAAGTGTTTTTTCTTCAGAACACAGTAATTTAAAGCCTCATGTTGAGAGGTAGTTTAAATGAGTGAATGTCTTGCTGTTGAACTCCTGGTTCAGATTTGCAACCCAACACTTTCCACCTCTCTACAAGGGTGGTGAAAGCAGATTTTGTGAAATGCCACAGATCCATAGGATTTGTAATGACAAATGCACCATTTCCCCAAAAGTCTACAAATCTTTTACTTAAATTTATAACTTTGTACAATTACTTCCAATAGCTCAATTCCTTAGAATTTTTCCCCACCTATCTGAAATAGTTTTTCCTCCTTGTGGTTAGTAGAGTGGATAATTTTCACTATGGAAAAATTCTGCTTTCATCTTCTGATTTATCAGAAATTCTAATGGTTTTCTTTTGTTGTTTTTGCTGAATGTGTCAGCTACAGTCTTTTGCCATGTTTGCCATTTTTTAGAGACTTTTTCAATGTATTCATGACATATCCTTTGAGCCAAATTCTCATGTGGAATACACAGACGCATTTCTGTTATTTCAGAGGACTGGATTACAGAGCTCTTAGTTTATAATTCAGTGTCATATGCATCAGTGACTGTTAAAGTGGGTTTTTCTTCTATAAGAATAGAGTATCTGATAACTTCTCTCTATAACAATGAAACAACCCCCACCCCTGTAGTGAAATACAGACATATAATAATTCATTACTTAAAAAGCTGCTTCTTACCTCATCTGGGACTTGTGATGTCAAACACAGTTTCACTGCAGCTAAAAAAGCCAAAAAGAATAAAACAACTGGATTTTTTTCCATTGTGAAGAATTTGTTGGTTTTTTTTTCTCCTTCAGAGCCCTCCAGACATGAGAACTGATATTCTGACGTAAAGTGATCGTTTGTTAGAGGTGCTATTTCTTCTGCATTCTTAGGCGAATAGTTTAATAGGGCTCTTGTCTTCCTGAAGGAAAATGAGTGAAGGATACGGCATGCGAAGCTTGCCCGCAGGCAGGAAAAATTCCAAAACGCAGGGTATTTGCCGAAAGTTTTCACTGCAAAGCTGAATAAACCCTTCCTAACTGAATGACAGGATATCCTGACCGGGCTCTGTTCCTTTACCCCTCTCTCTGAAGCTGTTGACAGTACAAAACCAAGGACACTGAACTGTTATGATAGAAGATGTTTTCTTCTTTTAGGTGGGCATGGACAGGGGACTGGAGTAACTGCTGTGCCTGTTATCGTTACATTTGTTCAGCTGATCTAAGGCAGAGCAAAGGATCTCTGGAAGTTGGCTTATCAGCCCTAGTAACGTAAGGGTGGGTCCCCTGAATGTGGTTCTGGGAGAAATACTGCTGACTTTATCTCAGGAGGCCAAAAGAACATCTTCCAGCTTTGGTTAGCTGGATAAAAAAGGGGATTTTTGTTTGGTTGTTTTTTGTTTGGTGGTTTTTTTTTTTTTTTTTTTTTTTTGTTAAATCATTTTCACTGATTTCCTGGAACTCAGCTATGTTACTTGCATATGGTTAGGAGGGATGAGTAGACAGACAGACATTTTGAGTTGCCCAAATCAAAATTGTTTCTCTTTCTTCTCAGAGCTCTTCAGCTCTTTTCTAGTGCTGCTCTTTGCTGCTGCTCTGGTCAGTCTTGTAAGGGCAGCCTCTCTCGTGTCTTAAATAGCTAATAGTTTGGCTGCCTCCAGTTTAGCAGCTTTGCTTTGTGCCCCTGACATAATTTTTTAATCATTTGAAGGCAATCCATAAGCATGTCTTAATACAAAGTTGCATTTGAAAACTACGGTATGTTTTTGACTGAAGAATCCACAGAAGTACAGTGCTGTGAACATAGTGCTTTCTCCCAAATTCCTATTTGTAGTCATGGCTACATGCTACATTCACCTTTAGACCACAAATGTAATGCTTGATGCAGTTGTCACCTATTATCTTGAACTCTGTATTGTTTTCCTAAAGAACTCAGTGGTGATACATATGTAGTACACAAATTCATCTACTTTTGTTATGTGCTCTAACTGAATACTGAAAAATTGCTGGTAGAAGATGGCAGGGCAAGACGTTTCCTGCGCACTCATCAGATCCTGTTCCTTTCTGCTATATGATGCGGAAAGTAAATCACTTCTTGTTTATGTAGACAAGATAGCAGCCAGGGGTCGTGACGTACATGCTGACAGTACGTATGGCCCTGAGAAATGCCATTTCTCTTTTCTGAGGTCAAGGTCTTTCACGTTACTTTGGTTTTGCATACAATGTACAGTCTGGTCTGGTGGAAGGAATGGCTCAGGTTTTTCTCCAAAAGAGCAGAATTCTGGAGGATCTTCTCTCCCCTTTGATGATAGCTCACGGCTGCATCCCGTCCTCTGTGGGATGTTTGGGAGTAAAACTTATCCTCCCTCTTCTGCAGCTGTGCCTTGTTGGAGTGTGGGCAGGGTCTGCACTACCTGGGCAAAACATGTTTGCCTGGTCCCTGCATGTGTCATGGCAGGAGCTGACAGCGTCTGCAGCAGCTTGAGGTCAGCAGGGTTTCTTGCCTGTTGCCACTTCAGACAGCACAGTGGTGAAAGGAGCTGTAAATCAAGCACGTCCCTTTCCTGTCCTGTAGATCGAGATAAAAAGCAACACACATCAGCTCTCATGTTATCTGCTCTTACCTCCTGTATAGGCATTTGTGTGAAATAACCCCTTTTTCCCTTCCCTTCCTCTCCCTTCATGTCGGAGTGTGGTCTCCCTGCCTAACCCCTGTGATGACCGCTTTCCCTGCTCCAGAGAGCCTGGCCACCCTTTCCTTGTGTTGGTGATGCAGCCACCGGCTCCAGCGCTGCTGTCCGTGCTGGTGTTGGGTGCTGGCACGCCGACAGGAAGCCCTGTCTGCTGGGTTTTCACCCTTTGCTTTTAGAAACATGATGGTGGTGGTCCCTGCAGCCTGGGACCCACATCCTTCCTCCCCTCCCCCTGCTGGTGCCAGGGCCACAGAATGCCGAGGGGCCCGCACACCTCTGGGATCCCCAGTGGGGATTTCACTCATCGGCGTGTTACCCCGCGCATCGCCGCGTCTGCGCTGACTTTTGTCTTGGCTCTCCTCCAGCTCCTGCCCTTGTTGCGTTTGTATCCTGTCCTGGCTGTCCAGCCCATGTATTTCTGGGGCTGTCCTCCTCCAGGGTTGTGGTGGCAAGCTCTCACGTTCTTGTTATCTTGCCACTCATACAGCTCAGCTGAGGCCTTCGTGCTCTTGCATTTCCTACTCCTACTTTTTCCTGGCTTTAGCAGGATATTTTATTTTAGCTTTGTGCTATGCCTCTTTCTGTGTCCAGCTGGAGTGGTGGAAAGTTCTTGGATCTCTTTGGTTCCTACAAGAAGGTGAAAATTTTGGAAGCCTGAGACAGCAAATATCAAACTACAAATGGGCCTGTGGAATTGGTCTCGCTGTTTTTTTTTTTTTAATTAATGTTGATAGAGGTGAGGGAAGTGAGAGCAAGGAATGTGGGAGTGACAGTGGGCACAGGTGTACCTGGAAGCTGGGATTAATTTGACATGGAGGAGCCCGGCCAAGCCTCCCTGGGGATATCCCAACCACTCAGATGCTCCCTGTCCCAACTGCCAGTCACCCTTGTACCCCTGAAAACTTTCAGGTTGCAAGCAGCCTGGTGAAAAAGATTAGTAAGAGTCACTGTGTGTGCTGTAATCCTACAAATACCAACCGCTGTGTCATACACTCGTGTGTGTCACAGCCTTCCTCTGCTCTGCTCTGCTCTTGCGTTCCTGGACTGGATGCTCCTACTTTAAGTAGATGTGAGCTGGTTGCCTTTTTACTTTTTTCTTCCACCTACTGCCTCTCTCCAAGTTGCTCCTTCTATTTCTGTGCTGAAAATGTCAACCAACCAGAAAAATGCGATGGTTCATTTATGTAGATGTTTTCAAAAACAATGTTTTGTGCTGCAACTTATTTCAACATTACGATGAGCTAGTTATTCTTTCTCAGAGCCAGGCATCTGGCGCATGAGGTCAGTTTAAAAGTGAATAAAAAACAGCGGAGATACAGACGTGATGGTTGCAGCACTCACCTTGCTCTCCACAGTTTTGATAACCACATAATTTCTTGCATTTTTAAAAATTTTTAGTTGGTGATTGACTACATGACTCACATTGCATATCATTCCCCTGAGCTTTCTGAATGTGAAGCTCTCTCAACCAGAGGTGGCCAAACAGTATATGGTGAGCTTTCAGAGACTCATACAAAGCTCAGCCATTTCACAAACAATCATATGAAAAAAGCACCATTTTAGAGGAAGAAATAAAAAAGAAATATGACCATTTTGAACCAGAGCACTCACTGCAGCCTGAACATTCATGAGCTCTATGCAGTAAAAGCTGGTACTGCTTTTCTGGTATGTGCCACCCTACTTGCAGCTCATCTCCTCTCCTAGGGGAGCAGCCTTGTTAGTGAGGTTCTAGAGAGTGTCAAGGGTGAGGGCACTCTTGAGCTAAATTTAATATTCTTACTTAGTAATTTGAACGTAAGCAGCAGAAAATAAATGAATTACTGTTCTTTACTGTATGTGGCTTCTGTTTTAGAGCCGGTCACAGCAGGAAAACTGTCCCAGGGGTGTCTGAATACGGTTTGAGGCTCCACATGTCTGAGGAAAGTCACTTTGCTCTTTGTTTAACTGGCTAAAGCACCTTGCAGAGGGGTAGGAAAAGATAAAATGTGCTCAGAAGAAGAAAGCTTCCTAGGGGGAGGGAGGCTTTGGCTCTGCCAAAAGAAATGTCTGAATGCTAATTGTAGGTGGAAGGAAGGGGGGTACAAACCATCAAGTTGCCTAGGAGGAGGCTTGGGGAAAGAGGTGTGTGTGGGGGGGAATATTTGGGAAATACTGCCTTTGATTAACACAGACTTAATCGGAACATAACAAAGAGATTAAAAAAAAAAAAGGTTTGGCAAGTTAAATTTTTCCAGTGCTATACATCCGAGGAAGCCAACGGTGGCCTATGGAGAGTCTGAATGGGCAATGTGGAAAATTTTAGGGGTGTGTAATTTTATCTGTGGGGTTATGACAGCCATCATTTTGAAACACGGTGACTATCAGAACTAATTAATTCTCCGAGCCCATAGGATGCATTAAGATAGAGCTGCAGCTGGTATGCTGAGGAATGCCTTGCGCCCGGCAGAGTCCATCGCTTTTATCAATGTTAATGAGGGAGAAGGCACAGACAGCTGATCTAAACCCGAATGTGTTCATGATGCATACAGCTGATGGCAATGCAGACTGCCAGTCAAGGGGTGGTCTTAGCCATAGATTAGATCCTCATAGTGGCCTCTTCAGCTTTCTTTCTTTCCCCTCTTTTTTTTTTTTTTGTTCTCAAAAGAGTCTTTCAGCTGGTGAAATTGTAAACAAAAGGCATTCTAGCTAAGGCTGTGGCGAAGAGGGCTTTGCTAGGGAGGCATGAGGAAAGTAGTGTACGTGGCGCTAACTTGGACAATGTTATTTACTACAAATTTTAAGCGGGTGTTAGGTGGGTGAGCTGTAAGGCTGAGCTTATAGTCAGCACCATACTCTAAGGGGAACGACTGCAAAACCAGGGTCTGCTCACGGGTACCTCTGCTACCTTTTCATGCTATAATAACATGTTGTTTAAAAAAAAGAAAGTCATGCTCTAGCCATAGGTAAGGCCTCATGCCCTGTAGGTCCAGCAGGATATAGGACTTATAAATAAGTCCCTGACTTGTGGAGAGCATTTCCTATGTTCAGCTGTGTGACATTCAGGCCGAGTTGTACAGGGTTGCTGGGTGGCAATACCATGGGGGTGAAGGGAGGGACTTAGTAACTCGGACCTGGAAGTGTTTTTGGCATAGAGGAATATTAAAGCCATCTTTGTGTCCCTGTGTCTGCGCTGCATCTCCTGCATTGCAGTTCTTGGTAGACCATGCATAGACTCTGGTCCCATGTTGCTGCCAGCTAATGGCATGGTAAATGCAGAAGGTACTGCCCTGGTACAAAATCTTGACTTTTTTGAATACTGGAGCTCTCCCTGGTGTTATAACACTCTTCAGAATCATTAAATCTCATATTTAATGGGGTATAAATATAACACATATTCCTTGTCCAGATTTGGAATAAAATGAATCACAGTTACAAGCTGCTGGATAAATACACCAAAATAAACTTGCAGTTTGAATTAACATCTGCCTGTGTAATGTCAACATGTAAGAAGCTTCAGCTTTAAGATGCAATTAAAGGTTATTGGAAACTAGGAACAAATGATGGGCTTACACAAGATGAGAAGGTGACTGAAATGGATCTTGATGGCAATTCTCAAGCAAAACTATTTTACAATTTTTAAACATCCAAGCAGGAAGGAGACTGGGGTTGTTTGTTTGTGTGTCTTGTACTTCTGCAGTTCTGCTAAAATTGCAGAATGCAAGGCCGAAATACCAGGAAAATCCCGAGATTCCAGTTTTGGGAAGGACAGAGGGATGTGGAGCATGGATTGCTGGTGCTGTAAATATTACATTGGTTTCTCCAACCCCACGGTAGAGAAGCAGGACAGAGAGCGGCACACGCGTTCCAAATCTTAGCAGCTGGCTGTGGTAGAACTGAGGATGTCTGGAAATCCCAGGCACCGTAAGGTAAGGGAGCTTGTGAAGTCAGGGGAAGCAGTTGAGGCTGTGTTAGTACTGAGGTGTTATTACCTGCTGACTTCCTTCCTTGCTCTAGATGATGCAGTTTGCTGTAATTTTGGCCTACATAGAGCTTGTACGCTTTGATAGTAATGCTTTTGGTTTAACTAGTCAGACTTAAACAAAGTTAGCTTAATATAGTTAATAATTTACTAGTAATAGAACTGAATTGCAGATGATGTGGAGCAATCAACCTTTGCTCTTTTTTTTTTTTTCTTTCTTTTAAATGCAGCATTTATAACATTATCCAAATGTGCGTGTTTACGGCTATCGTGAATTGATTTCAGCCAATTATCTTGTCTAGGTAAAGCCATCTCAAAATTTGTTTGAGAAAGAAAATCATGCAGAAGACAAGCTGGTGTAATTTCCACAAATAGAGTAACGCAATGTTATCTTTCATTGTCTTCATCCTTATGGTATATAAACTTGCCGTGGTTTACATCAGGCTACAGGGATCTGTTAGGTGCTGTGCTAGATGGGTAACACAGTGTGGGTATGCAGCACGGTAATCCCTAAGCCATGACCCGAGGGCAAGAAGTTGATGACAGCTGATGTTGCTGGGAAGAGCCAAGCGTGGTGCTGCCAGGTGTGTGTTAGCTGGCTGCAGGCCAGCAAAGGTTGCAAACCGCTGCCCTAAGAAATAGAGCTGGACTTGGGATAGGGAAGATCCAGCTGCATTTTTGGCTCCATTGCTTAAAGATGTGGACAAGCCGCTCTTCCTTCTGCCTCGGCTACATCTTCTATCCTTTCTGCCTTTCTATTGTTTGTCTGCCTTCCACTATAGGTGCGTGTCAGCACCTCCAAAAGTGACACCCGGGGTGAGGATGGCTCCAGTAGAAGAATAAAATGCAGCTTCTCCACCTGCATCCTTCATCCCTCTTCAGTTCAGTTGCATGCATTTTTTTTTTTTTTCTTCTTCAATCTTTCCTGCTGCAGCCTGGGGTGGGCTTTCTACCTCTTGGCATCTCCGGGGTCCGGCTTGCCCTGTTCTGAGGCGGTTTTGCAGTGGGCGCGGGGCGGGGGGGTGTCCCGGGAGGGAGCGTATGCTCCCTCCCGGGACACCCGCCCGCCCCCCGCCTCCGAGCCCCGGACCCTTCCCGCGGGACCACCGGAGGGCAGCAGAACCCAAGCCACGGCTTCAACCCCCCCTAACCCGCAGTGCAGCAGCACCTAGAAGGGGTTCCTCGGTCCCCACCACCCCCAGCGAGAGCCGTGCGAGGAGGCGGCTCCCTGCGTGGGTAACCCCACCGCAACCCACAGGAGACGCGCCGGGGTGTGAAAGTGTGAGTACGTTTACACGATTTCCTAAAAATAGTCTGAGAACATGTGGGTATACATAAATATATAGAAATAAATACATAAAAATAAATATATAGAAATAAATACATAAAATTATAAATATATTAAAATATATACAATAAATATATAAAAATGCGATTACGGTAGTATTAAAATGATGCGTGGTTTTTGAATGCCGGAGAAGTTTGGAAGCATTTATCTAGTTGCAGAGAGTACACAGGACACAAGGTAGAGGAGAGAGGATGCATCCAGATACCTGCACAAACATACGTTGCATCTCAGAAACTGAGCACCCGGAGAACGATTCCCTTTCCCCTGACTCCCACTGAGTTGTATATACACTATGAATAAAAAATTTGGGTGTTTTCAAATACACAGGAGCATCTACTGAAGTTCCATCTAAAAGAATCTGCTTTGTACCTTGTGTGTTGAAGACTAAACTTCATTAGAAAGCTTAGTGTTTTCTTACTGTGATGAAATGAACATACAAGGATTCTTTCTGATTATACAAAGGGTACGGTAAAAAGACTATACTTTGTGTTAAACACACTGGAAAGTCTAAATAAGCAGAAAAATGTAAAAGTGTAAGTAGCAATGAGATGAGGCTGAGCAAGCATATGCAGCAAAACCTCTTCAAGGGATCACACCTGTAGCAAGGCTCTGCACAGAAGGCACTTGTGAAGCACCGCGCAAAGTCCTCATCTACAAATGTAGATGAGTTTTGGATATGTCCAATATAAAATAAAAGCTACAGTTTTGAAAGTTTTGATGGTGAAGTCAAGTATTTAGAAGTATGAAGAGCCCAGAATTAAATGCTCTCCCCAAGAGAGCATTCAGTTTAGCAATTAGAAACAGTAACATGAAGTATTCAGCTGAAGAGATGAAAAACTAGGTTGTGTAGGGGTTATAAATTAGAAACTTTCTAGCTTTTGAGAGCTTGACTTGTTTTCAAATTTTAAAAATGGAAATGTTGGGGGGTTTTTTTAAGTTTTGGAGATGTAATCAACTAACGTTAAAAAAAAAAAAGACCAAAACCATCTGTAAACAGAGCTTTAATGTAGTTATTTCAAATCCACTGAGGTTATAAGGAACAGAAACAAGGTCTGATAGTGTGAAACTCTAAGCGGGAACAATGTTAACTCTTTGGCCCCAGGAACATCACTTGTCTTTGCAGATGTATCTTTTCCTGGCCCTGCCAGATAGTCTTCCAAGACTCTCACTCAGCCCTGTGTCTCTGTGATTGCAGAATGTATTTTAATATCATTTAGCATAAGCAACGTTCTAGCAGCGTAAAGACAGACTCTTGCACGTTCTCACCCTCTTTAGCATCCTCTTCTTGTGCATGATCAATGACATTAGACAAGCCAGAATCTGAAAGTCCCTGCAGCCCCAACGAGTTGTACCATGTGAGTGTACATAGGTGACAAATGCTGACTGGCTGTGCGTCGTTATTTAGGGATAAGGAACAGCACTGTAGGACAATGCAGTTCAAACTTCAGCTTTTTTTGTTTGTTTTTAAATTTTGACCTGCAGATGTGAAATTATGTAAAAACTTCAGGTATCATTTGGGGAAATAACTATCGCAGAAGAATGCTGTGGCATAACCTAACAAACCTCACCTTGTTCAATGGCATTAATATGCTAAGGTGAACCAGACGTTAGCTTCTGGTTTGACGTCCTGGGAGGAAAGACCTCTGCTTCCTAGAAGCCCAAATAGGTAATTAAAGATGCAGCCTGAATCTTTCAATGACAGAAATTTTCTTCAGCCTTCTTCTGACTGTGGTGTCCAGTTCTGATCATTCCATCCCATGAAGGATATAGGAGGATTTGGAAGAACCTGGAGAATGAAAATGGCAATGATTAGAAAAACAGGAAGCAATAAATGCCTGTGTGGTGTAGGTGGAAGACTAAAAAGAGATAAAATGAATAGAGGTATTATCAAGTGTGTAGAGAAGGTAAATGGGAAATTCTTACATTTTCTTTTATTGTAATTCTACAATAAGAGAATGTTTGAAAGAATTACCTTCAAAAAAGACAAAAGAAAGTTATTTCTCTGTAAACTAGAAGTTAAAAAACTTTTAGTCCTTTCTGCTAGTGCAACTTCTTGTTTTCTTATTGTCTAATTGTAGGTAGGTAAGTCTTCATATCTCTCAGCAGTTTGTGGTTGAGAGGAACCAGGCAGAAAACTCTGTTTCACAGACTTCCTACGCAGCATTTAGCTAGAATCTGTAAGAAGCAAACTTTTCTTTCTTGTAGAAAATAGTTTGATTTTTAATAACTTTGTTTTGTTCCAACTCGGAATGTAAGTATTCACAGGTTGAGCTGAAGTAATTTTACTGCAGAAAAAAATGAAAATGTTCACCTTTTTCTGCCTTGCCTGCTGCATAAAGCATCTGCCTGGCACACTGGACTCCTCAGAGATGTTGTAGCTTGTCTCAAACTCTGTTGAGGAGCAGAAAGGCTCGGAGCAATTCAGGTGCCTAAACACAAGCATCTAGTGCCTCTTTAGATGCCTTTGGATGTTCAGGACTAGTGAGTGCTGTAGCCTTCTGGAGTAGCACCTGGCAGCCACGTGGGACACCATGAGGCATCTGAAACAGTCCTAGGCAACTAAAACACATCCTGTGGGCCTAAGGACTCCAAGGAACTAGAAACCTGAAAACATGAAGAGCTGCAGAGTGTATGGGACTGCTGAGGGCTGGGCCTAGGATGACCACAGATGTCTCCTTTCCAAGTACCCATTAGGTGAAATTCTACAGAATTATGATTTTAAAGACACAGATTTCCTTCTTGCTCACTAGTTTGGCTTCTGTGGATCCGCAAGTTGGGAAGCACAGGCTGCCTGGAGGTCCTGGGATCTGCAGAGCGTGGAAGCAATGTTATGAGGGAAAATCAAACTGATTCCTCAAAATCAGTATCTTCTCTCAGAAAAGGTTTTTTGGAACCCAGGTTTCCCGTTGGGAAATCAATATAATGGAAAAATCACAACTGGTTGTTCATATGATGCAGGCTGCAATCAGAGGGTAGAGTAGATACTCATCTGTTCCCATCAACCACCGCTGCGTATTTCAAGAGATGTTATGATGCAAGTTTTCTGTCTGAGATCCAGCTCTCACTGGCTTGGCACTCTCAGCTGTGACTAGTTTTTCAAAAGAGCTCAGTTCCCATTGTGACTATTATGACCAGGTTTTCAAAAGATTTCAGCACACTGAGTGCTGAGCTCCTTTGAAAACCTCCCAATAATTATTTAGGTGAGTAAATAGCATCTGAGTCTGGTTGTAAAAGCTGACTCTTTCTGGAAATTCTTACCACAAAGCGATGTATATTATCAACCTTAAATTTTCATGTTCCCTGTATGTGATTTGCCTTTGTATGTTCTCAGCATTTGAGCTGTTTTAAATACAATTTCTGCAAAAATAGAATAGTAGAGCAGCTAGAGGTTGCACTTGGGTGTACTATTGTTAGTTTAGGATCAGTGCAATGCAGCCTTTTTCCATTGATGTATCTATCATGTTAAAACTTGAATGCTATTATTGAGCAAAGTTTCCAGATTTGCTGATAAGTAATGAGGAGATATGGTAGAAGAGTGAGGGTGAATTCTTCAGTTAGTGTCATATCTCAAGACCAAAGACTAAGGGGAAAAGAGACTGTGCTGATGACAGTCTTGCACCCAAGGACAGCCGCACTGAGGACAGCAGTGAAGGTTTTAAGCACTGTGTCTTTTACAAAGTTGCATTTAACTAATTCCTGTCACAGTGCTTAAGAGGCGAAATGCCCAAATTTGTATTCTTGGCAAAACTCCTGAGTGAAGACATCATTCTGAATTTAATCCTTAATGCATATGAAAATGCAAGAGCATAGCGACACCACCATGTAAAATCAAAGGCCCACTTAGTCTGGTATCCTCTTCCTGACACTGCCCAGTACTGGATGTCTAGCAAAAGAGTATAAGAAACAGGCCAAATGTAGAATAATGTTTTTAAAGTACTTCTCCAGGATTCCACCTATAACCAGCTATTTTTAGCTGTTTTATATTCTTACTTTTGCTTCCATAGCATCTCGTAGAAGTGACTTCCACGTGTAGTTGCACACTGTGTGAAAAAAACCATCTCTTTTATTTCAAACCTCCTGTCAGATACTGTGGTTGCATGTCCCAGCTTGCTGGGGCGTGAGAAATAGCTGATAATCTCTTTGTGACTTTGTGGATTTGTATCATATCCCTCCACCCTCTGCCCCTGTTATTTCTTTTCCAGGTACAAGGGTTATAGTTTATCCAGTTTCTCTTCATACGAGAGTCTTTCTGAACCTTGACCTGAGTTTTGCCCTTCTCTGAGCTAAAACCTTTTCTAGTTCACCTTTGTTACTTTGGAAACGGGATGAGCCAAGCTGCCTACAGCTTTAGGTTTATATGGCTATATAACACTATTTTATCTGTTTTGTCCTCAGTTCTCCTTAAAATCCTTAGCACTGTATATGCTCTTCTGCCTGCTCTTGAACACTGAGCTGATGTTTCAGAGAGGGAGCCAGAAGGCTCCCAGATCTTTTTACAGAGTGCAAATACTGATTTAAAGATAATCCCTGGGTCATGGTTATTTTTTCCATGTTGTGTAGATTAACCCAGGATTTCTTTTGCCGTTTGTTCCCCCGACTTGCTGTGAAATCCTTTTGCAGCTCTTCACTCAATTGGCCTTACAATTGACCTCCCCAAATATTTTTGTAATATGATATGCTTTTTTGCCTCATTATCGACTCCATTTTCACCTACACTTTCAGCATAATCATGCATCTCACTTCCTGGCCAATATTTTCTCTATAATGTGAAAAACCAGCAATCTGTTCCTTTTCTTTATTTTCCGTGTTTCAGTCAGTTAATAATCCACTGGAAGAATTTTATTCCATAACCACTTGGTTTCTTTCAGAGGTTTTTGTAAAGGGCTATTACACTCTGGAGCCTAAGTGGCTGGATCATATAAATGAGTATAGTTCTGATGGAGTTGGGGATCTACACTCCTTGGAAGAGCAGACTGTCTGTCTTAAAGAATTCACAAATCTTTAATCATCTATTCCTATTCTTGCAAATGCTGCATAAGAAAATCTATTATCTCAGTTTCTTGGCCAAGGTGCTCACATGTGTCATCATCTTGCCATAAAAACTTCATGTTTCATCTATCATTTCTTTACCCAAAGGCAAGGTGTTGGTGCAGACTTATACTCCCACTTATTTTTACCCTTTGAGGCAGAGAAAAGTGTTTGGTCATTTGGGACTCAAGCAGAACTAAGAATAATATGGTAGTAATATTATAAAGTGAAATATTTGTTATTTTTGCTTAAAGTTGGGTAAGAATATCTAAACTATATCATGTTGGTTTTTACGAAAAATCTGTCCAGTGAACAGCATAATGATCTATCCTTTGAAAGCAAAGGTTATGCAATAGATAGAATTACAATATTATTTTGAGCAGTCTTTAAATAATTTGTTTTTTGACTCGCTTGTTGCTATAACCTCATGCTGCCCCCAGTGTAATGTCTTAGATTGGTTGGAAATTAGATACCTGCACAGAGCTGCAAACATCATCTGCAGAACATGAAATAGAAAATCTCAAATGTATTTGGGGTGAGGCTGCCCTATATATTACACACAAGTAAGTGTGCTTTGAGATATAATGTTGTGAAAGTTGTATTTTCTTCTTTCTATTATTTAAACCACTTGAGCTTGTCTCTCAAACTTAATAACACCGTGAAAATCCCTTGGTGAAACTACAGTTTATGATACCAGGTAGGGTGTATTTTATTCTCTATTTCCTAAATTATTATTTGTCAGCAAGTGCTACAGATTGCTTTTCTGTAATTGCCTTCCATGTGATAGATGCGCCAAGATCTTTTAGACTCTTGGTCACACAGAGTCCTTTACAGAATTATTCAGACATCTCTCTCGTTCTCATTATTGCTGACTTCAGAAGGGGTTTGGGTTTTGTTCTCTTTACCGATTAACACTTATGAAGTGCTTGGACGTATGGCCATATCAATTAAAAATTCAACTGAGTGCACCTGAAAACATGGATGCCTGGGATCACAAAGCATCTGGGTGCCTCTTCACCCCACTCTCTCTGTGCGGTAGAAATGGCGAGAGCCCCAGAAGTACCACATGTGCCTGGGCATCCCCGCTCCTGCGTGCACCGACCTTTTGTTCCAAGGCCTGGGGAGCCCCTTGTTCTCTCAGTCTGCGTGTGCCTGGAAACACTGCCAGCCTGGCAGGAGCAAAGCAAAGCCTGAAAAGGGGTGAAGCATCCTTTTATAAGCCTGTTGCGCTTAATTGGCTTGAGTAATCTGATGGAGAGGTGAACCGATCTCTCTCTGTTCTTCATAAATGCTTGCCAGACCTGTATTAGTGTATGTGTTGTGTTATTAATTTGTGGTGCTAATGATATGGTAGTCCTTGCCTGCCACCAAAAAGTACAACAGCTCTTCCCCACCTGTAGTGCAAAGTAGTGCGGGCAGTGTGGTCTGTGCCAAATTCAGGATGTACGTGGTTCGTGGGTGCCATATATATTTTCATTTGCATGTGCCAGGGGCATTGCTGGTACCACTTGCCACTTGTCTTCTCTTGAACAGCCTAGTTGTTAGACCAGTCATTCAGGAAATCAGGGATTTGATCTCTCATCAGTTATTTTTCCATCGTCTCTTAGCTGCAAAACATGTCACCAGGCCTGGGACAGGGGATGCTGCTGTGCTGAAAAACTGTGTTCCTAAAAGGGTATCTCTGTAATTCTTTGGTGGAAAGCACTTCTTTTTCTAAACCCCACATAAAATTTATGGGAAACAACATTTTTAATGAAATATTTTTTTCTTTTAGGAATATAAAGCATAATTAAAATTTTTCATTAAAACTTTCATATTGATGCCATTGGTCCAAAAATATCAGTTCAAATATTTTGACTGTTTCTATTATGAGAATAGCACTGGCATTTATGAATTCTGACATGAACACATAGACAATAACATAAGTTTAACTCTTATTGATATCAAAAATTAATTGCCATGATGCACTAAGGTCAATGTGTTAGTATTAAAATGATGCTCTTGGAAAATCTGGTTTTCGGTAAGAGATTAATGATGCTAAGTCTGTTTAATTACACAAAGCCAAGAGGTAACTAATGGCAAAAATGCTAGCTAGTACCTCTATAATAAAAGCAGTAACGTAGGAGGAAAGCATAGCTAGACAATTTCAGAACGGAAAAGTAGTGCATATATTTTATAGGTGGGGCAGTTAGTCCAGGTAACAACCTACTGGGGTGCGCTGGGTTCTCCAAGCACTGAATGAAGATTTTATGTATGTTTTAAAAGCAGATGCTGTAGTTGTAGTAGTAGTTATAAGTGGGACTTTGTGCTGTGCCGGAGGGTTTAGGGTGGATTGTGAGGAGTGGTCCTTGTCTTCTGCCCAAGTTGCACTTCAGGGCTTTAGCCCTTTTGCAAATTTGGGCTTAGGTGCATGTTTGAAGTATGACCAGACAAGATGGCACATTTCACTTAAATCATCTGATTTTGGGTTGTTATCAGAGAGATGTTAATAATGCCAAGGCTGAATTTATCACGTAGGTTGAATACTGTATTCATTGCAGCCCAAAAAGTGGTTTCGTGGCAGCAGAGAGTAGAGAAATTGCTCCTGAAAGTAATTGAAATGTTTTCAGAACAAGGGGAGAGAAACTGTGATTTGTGACTTATGGAGGTATTTCCAAAATCCATTCAAGAGCAGCTAGAAAAAGAGCCAGTTAGTTGTAAGAACAGGAGAGATTTATCCAAAGTTGGTTAATAAGGGAGAATAGGCTGTTGGCTTTGTGTCCAGCTGGCCTAGAGACGTCATAGGTGGGACCACAAAAATAATTAATGTTGGATCCATGGCTCTTAAAATCAATGGTAAAACACAGGAAGCCACACAGTGCTGTGATGCAGCACGGTATGGATCTGGGAAGAAATCCTATTGAAAACTTACATGCTTTTATCCCCATATGGCCCCTCTTGCAGCAAGACTCTTGTGAAACCTGGAAATTGCTCAGCCGGACCAAAGCTACAAGAAAACTGGGACCTGCTACTGTCTAATTTCAGCCTTGGCTAAACCTTCTTTATTAAAATTCTGTTTTCCCTATGTAGAGATATTAAAATATGTCAATAATGTAATTCATGATAATGTGAAAATTCTCTGATAATTACAGGTTTGAAAGTCAGACTAAGCAGGATGAACGTGTAAAACATGATTTACACCCTGCTGAATGGGAGGTCCAGTGGCACTGTTGCTTCCTCTCGAGTGACAGAGGTATGTGTTTTGGCATTAAGGACGTCAAATTCATACTCTGGCAACCTGTGTGGTACGGACCACTGTAAATCCCTCTCTAAACTTTCATTTAAGAAGAAGTACTGGAGTCTGTCCATAAAAGCTAACATTCTGTTTTCCCCAGTGATAAATTACCGTAACATTTGATAAACACAGTATGCCATAAGAGGGTATATCAGCCACTGTTATCAAAAGTTAATTTTCTAGACTAAATATTCATTTGGATCATTAGAGCTATTAAATACTGTGTCAGTATTTAAGGAGCTGGCTGTGCCTGAGCACTAGAAGGAGCCTGAAAAGAATCATATCCTGTCAAGATAAATGATTGAACTGTTCAATGAACTCTTTGACTGGCATTGGTTCCAGTCATGCCAGCTGAAGCTCAATTCCTCTTTGTCTGTGTGGTCTTGTTTTCACCTTGCCTGTGGGGTGAAAGCGGTTTGATGTGACCTCCTCGCAGACGGCGGCATGAGCCTAACCTCTATTTACACCCTGTCATAATAGGGAGCTGGCAAACGCCGCCGCTTGCTGCCGCTCTCCTCATTTTCTCTGCTTTTTTTGTCAAATAGTTAGAAGTTGCGCGTTCTAATAATAATCTGATTAGCATAGCAGGCTTATAACATCTTGTTTATGTTGTCTACTCTATTTTGAACAAAAAGAAGCGGAGAAAATATGCTCCTTTGGATAGCTTAAGTACTGCCTTAGGGACTGCATATGAAGTGGAGCAATAAGGTAACTGGATGATGTATATACAGTTTTGTCATTTTGAAATTAAAATTTGAGACGTGAACTAATTCCATAGTGTACAAAGTCTGAGGCTTGGACTTTAATTTGAGAGTTGATATATGACACAGATACCTGGTTTATTTTTTTGGCATTCAGCAAACCTTCTTCTAATAAGCCGAGATTTTCGATAGTGCTGTATGTTTGCACTGGCTCTAAACTCATTTATTTTCTGTAACAGTAAAACTATTGTTCAGCTCTTCTTCTTTAGGGCCAGATTTTCTGTGTCACCTACCATCTCCCCCTTATTCCCTCCCTCCCTTTCCCTCTGGTTCATTGATTGTTTCCTGGGCCAGACCTGGAATGGCAAAGCAGCAAAGTCCCCCAAGATCTCCAAACTCAGTGCTCTGACAGCGGCTGCCCTGGGGCACCCGGGCTCCTACAGAGCTCAATGGAAATGTGCATTTCCCCTGGAAAATGTAAAGGAGAAAAGACTTGCTGGGGACTCTTACTTCTGGAAAATAACTGTGTGTTTCAGGATTTTCAGGTGAAGTGGGATACCGCAGGTCTGCTTGTATGTGTTACTGCATTAATGTGGGACAGAGCCCTGTTTAACTATACAGTAGCTGCCTCCTGACAGTGATTTATCACCGTAGTGTTTAACAAGTTTGTGACCTACAGCAGCGACTGATAGCTACCCTAGACTTCACAAAAGGGAAGAAAAGAAGCCTTATTTATAGCTACAAAGGAAAGAAATGATTTTAGAAAGAAAGAAAGAAAGGAAAAAGACCCTGATGAATCTCCTTTGTGTTTTGAGGGATCATTTCTATTTATACAAGGAGATGGGTTATAAATAGAAACACAATATGTATACCATTCTTCTATTGCTGCATTAAAAGGAAACAAGGTGCAAATGAAATGGTACAATGTGGGAAGACAGCTAGAAACCTGTCGCATAATATATACAAATATAATTTTTGAAAAGAAAAAGAGTTCCTTTGTAAATAACAAAAAAAAGTTTTAAAAAATATATTTTTAGTTTATTCAGTCTGTAATTCAGATTGCTAAGGTACTTTAAAAGTAAATCTTGGCATGAGCAGAGGAAATAGGGACTAGCTAAGTTGGTTGGATGCCCTCTTGAGCAATTATACATGTGTACATACCGGATGGGAGATCTAGTGACCGTTGTGTCAAAGTGCTGCTGTAACTGTGCAGCGGGCCGAAAAAAGCCCCTAAATTTGAGGCTGTGGAGAAGATGCTATACCAGGTTGCCTCAAAGGGTAAAATGCATTGCCCCCTCAGGGTGCTTCTGGAAATGGAGGAGATGAGTGGGCAAAATCTTTGGTAGTGCTCAGAGGGAGCCTTAGCAACTCCTTCCTCGGCATGCCTGATTGAGGCCCGGGAGATGGTTAGTGATTTAGATGGTCATGCATCTGATCAGTGACATCAGCAGAAGGTCTCTCTTCATATCTCTTCCTACATCATAACACCTCAGAGGGGAAAACTTCCACTTCTCTACCTTGTCTTCCTTTGTCTTGTTTATAGTAATCCTGGAAGGCAAAAATATCCAAATTAGGTTATGAATTTTAATCCTGTTTTAGACCTGCTGCCATGTAGGCTGGTAAGGAGTTGCACGCTCTGTAATACTTCACTTTTTTGGTCCAATTATTTCTTCTGTTGCCATGGGTCATTAGTGGCATGAACTTTGGGAAACTGGCACTTCTGCTGTGCAACTGTTGTACTGTACTACTAGTCCTGTGTGACTCATAGATGCTATGAGGAACATCTGAAGTCAGTCATAGATGCGTGTACTTGTAATGGAGCTAGTTAGATACCTCCAAAAAATGTTCGTTCTTCTTTCCTGTGAGATGGTATTTAGCTACAGCAAAGCCTGTTTTCAGGAAAAGACAAATTCTTGAAACTGCCTATTTCAACATTTTCTAGATGAAAATTTTTATTTTTCTGGTTTGGAGCCCTTGAGATTATCAAAAGAAAACATTTCAGCTGACTTTCCCCTTCCTTCTCTCCCCTGGGCTATTGATTTGCAAACCTTTTCAGGATTTTGGCTTTTTGTTCCATTGGGAAGGGAAAGATTTTGGATCCTCGGACAGGCAGAGGAGAGGAAGGCTGCTTAGGCTTGCTCTCACACCCAGTGGTGTGGTTGCAAGGGTTCACAGGCATCAGCGAGGCAAAGCCTTGTGGTATGTTACCTCGGCCACCTTCTGGTCCCCGAGCAAGGCTCCGGAATGTGGCAGCTGCCACAGAATCTTATGGCAAAGAAGTCACTTGCTAAAGCCCCTTCCCGGACCAGCTTTGTATGCACAGCAAAGCCTTTTTACTTACGCTTTCTTTGGTGGCTCGGGGTTTGTCCCTACATTGCGACAAGCTTCGTGCTTCCAGGGGCTGCTTGGTTTCAGGGTAAGCCGTGAACTTAGAGCACCGATTGCATTAATTGTTTTCACGCCAGCATATTTCCATTGTGGCTGCCATTATAGTTGTGTAATGTTTCTTCTTTCTCTTCTTTCATGGCTTTCTTTGCCTTGACAGGCTCAGTCAGATTCCCTCATTCACATCTGCTAATGTGAGGGCTGAATAGAATAAATCTATGCAATGATGGCTTCAGAAAAGAGAGGAGGAGGATGGGGGGAGAGGGAGCTGTCTCAAAAAATAATTTCTACTTAATAGGTGGGATTTCAATAGACAATTTCTGTTAGTTTGTCCCAAGCAAGATGCTTATGGTATGAATGGTAACAGGGCCCCAAATCCAAAAGTCTTATCCCACCCTGCTCCTTTTTTTCCCAACTTAAAAGTCACTCAAGCGAAGGAATAGACAATGCGCAGATTACTTTATTTGGCTTCGTCAGGTTTGCCAGGAGAGGAGACTGCTGCCAAGCTCCTCAAGACAAGCTATGCTGGGTGCTTGCCCTTGTGCCAGTGTGAAGACAAAAAAAAAATCAGGAGCCTTGAAAAGAAGCTGGTGCAGCACATGGCTCTTTCCCACTCCTCACAAATGATGGCTGTTGTGCTCGTTAACCTCTTCTAGGGCTCAGTCAGTTCACGCTGTGCAGTAGCGGAGAGCTGAATGAAATAAAAGGCTCGCAGGACCCATAGAAACGCCATAACTCCTTCATTCCCAACGCACATGCAAAGGCTGCCTTCCTTGCAGAATACCAAGTGCCTCTCGTCAAACTCTTAATAAGTCAATCCTGGCTCCATGTGGTGGTGACAGCTCGGATTCCAGCACAGGCGCGTGGGGCCAAGCCCAGCTCCAGATTTAGCCCACCGGTTTTGGCAAGCCACCTCCGGCTCGTGCTTGGCTTCGCTCTGACGACATGTCTGGGTCTTCTGCAGACACGGGTTCAGCTTAGTTAGACCAGCCCGATCTCTATGTGTAGGCTAGTCCTGCTCAGATCCTTAGCAGGGGTCTAAAAGGAGACATGTAATGAGCCTTTAGCTTATAAGATCATTAAATAACTGTAACTCTGTAACACCACTTATAAAAAAAATTTCTTTTTTTATCCAAGTGGCTACCATTTTGATAAATGAAAGAGAATCTCCTCTTTGTGGTTATAAATGTACAAAGAGGACTGTACAGGCTGATCCGAGGCCCACAGAAATGAAAGGAAAACCAAAGACTTCAAGGCACTTCAAATGTAGCCTCTCCTAACTAGTAGCCTTTGATTTTAAGGATTTTTATCTCAAACTGAAGAGGACAAAGCTACTGTTTAAAATGAACTATGAGCAGTTGAAGGGCATGATAAACTCCCATCTGAGGCTGCACAAGGAATCTGTGTGCCACAAACAGAATGAGAGATGAGCTCCAATATTTAAAACAAAAGGGAAAAAAATTTGAAACAAAACATAAAGCTAATTAGAAAAAACTCAGAAAATACAACAAGGAAAAAAATCTAAATAGAGTTCTCCATGGCAGTTCAAGCGAAACAGGGAAACACATTGCACCATGACTGAATGTTTTTCATTAGCATTTTTCACCAGAATTTAAACATTAAAGAGAAAATAAAAGAGAAAAAAAAAAAAAGGGAAGAAAATGCCACTACAGCAAAATGTACGTTAAAGCATGTGAAATACATTTAATTATGTAGTATTTAATACGTTGTTTTGTGAGCCCAAAATGCAGTATTATCGAGTGATTCTTAGATGTCAATGAGTGCAGAACGGAGAGCTGCTTTTCGTCTTGTGAGTCTGTTGCCTTTCTGGATGACAAACTATTGGTGGAATCACTGTTTTCCTTTTTCACCTGCCCCTGGTCCAAACCACCATTGGTTCCTTGAGTTCAGTGAGCTTTTGGATGGTATCCCTTCTATTGAATCAATGACTATCTTGTTTTGCTGTCAGAGACTGAAGCAACTGTTCCCCTGATGCCTTGGTCAAGCTGAGAAAGCTCTCTAGGCTCATCATGCAGTGAAAAATAACCAGATCAGAAATTTTTATAATAGAAATTTTCAATTTGAAAACTACATCAAAACTACTAGTTTAATAATCCTGTATATCATTAAAGCAAATGACATCAGAAAGCTTTTAACTTGTCCAACTTACCCTTGGAGAGAAGCATTTAATTGAATTTATTTTTGTTTCATTTCAATTTAAATCCATGGATGTCTGTGTGTTAGTCTTATGCTGGTATGTAAAAACCAGAAAGCGAAGCCTAGTTAGGAGAAGCAACAGGAAAATGGTATGAGTGTTTCTAAAGGATGAAAAGTGTGTGGTCTTCATTCAGATTTCAAACTGGTTTGACCCCATGTCATCCTATTGGCTTTAGTTATTGTCCTGATTTATGTTAGCGCAGACAAGAGTGGGATTAGATATAAGTGTGGTAGTCCATTGTTTAGAATAGACATGTTTGTTTTCCATACTTTCATCCAGAGAAGTTGTCTAGAACTAAGTGATTTCACATATCTTCATTTAAAAAAAAAAAAGGTGTATACAACCATCTGCATGCCCATTTCATGCAGAATTTAGAATGAGAGACTGAAACATTAAAGAAAACAACATAGCTCTAGATCATTAGCAAAGCATTGTTAGATACATTTCTATTCTCAATATTTCAGTAATTAACATACATAAAAAGATGAATTTTGTAAGTGAACTACAAATCTTATCGGCTGCAAACCCTGTGATTATACTTCTGATAAGTTGGACCCAATTCACTGAAAAATGATTAAAAGTGTGCTATATGCTTTTTCATGCGTACCTAACTTACTAGAACATTGCACTGTTACTAAAGCCTACCAGACTACGCTTATTCTTGTGAAGAGCAACTTTCTGAAAAGGGAATAATTTATTGCTTGCAAGCTGAATGTAAAATAAGACTGGCTTAGCATGGCTGATTTTTTAAGTCCTAATGTAGTTAGGGAAAAGTTGTCTCCTCACTTGCCTACTACCCTACACTGGGACTGGGTAGAGCCTGCTGAGTGTAGAATATGGCCCTTAGTGTAAAGTCTAATATGGCTTAAAATTAGAAAGCAATATGAATAGTATATATCACATTTGTATTCATAACCTGAGCTCATGAAACTAAGTGTACCAACAACAGGGAACTGAGAACACTTAGATGTATGTGGCACGGGCTAACATGAAAAGCCTAAGGTAGCATGGTAGCATGTCAGTAACGTGTTGGAACATGAAGACTGGCACGAAGTCAGCAGAGAAGAGTCCTGTTTAAAAGGCAAATGGGGGTAGATAAATATCTTTCCATATCATGGAATTATTTCTATTAATTGAACATGCTGGTAGCCACTGATGTCCTCTGGGTTAACCCTGACTAACTTTAGTGGGAGCAAAATGGAGCTGAGAACTTCTAGACCAGAAGTTGTCTCCTTCACATTCTTGCTGCCTCCCCATCTCCTGCTGGGTGGCATTTCTGCAAGGTCTCTTCCAAAGGTGTTGATGCTGGGTCAGGCCAATCTGATACCTGTCCTCAGCCTCAGGGACAGAGAGAGGTGAGAAGAGACATGGCAGGAGACCAGTTGGGGAAGGTGGAAGGACTGGGGAAGGTGGAAGGACTGAGGAGAGTGAAGAAGGGAAATGGGGAAGAGGAACTTTCCCAAGTAACAAGTGATAAGATGAGAGGAAACAGCCTAAAGTTGTGCAAGGGAAGGTTTAGATTGGATATTAGGAAAAATTTCTTCACCGAAAGGGTTATCCCTTCGGAACAGGCTGCCCAGGGAAGTGATTGAGTCACGATCCCTGAATGTATTAAAAAGACGTGTAGATATGGCACTTAGGGACATAGTTTAGTGGCGGAGTTGGCAGTGTTAGGTTTGTGGTTGGACTCGATGATCTTAAAGGTCTTTTCCAACCTAAATGATTCTATATATTGGCTTGAGGCTAGATTTTGTGACCTCCAACTCGTGATGTGAACAAAGCTTTGTGGAGTCCTGCCGTCAGACTGACATGAGACAGAGAGGAAAGGAAGTTTTCTGCTTTGTGCTATCTCACATTCAGCATTTTGCCCATAAAATTTTATTGGAGAAATTGTACATGATACTGTCTCAAAGATATGGCTCCTCGGATAATTGCACCTCTGCCTCTGGGATTTATACTTCTGTTCCTAACTTTGTGTAAGCTGTTTTAAAATGCCACATCAAATGATGCTGAGAACATTAACATTGTGAAAAAGATGTGTAAGAGTGAAGAAACACTGAAACTGAATCACCTTCAGCAATCTCCTGCAGTATATATGTTATCATATATCTTTTAATTGAAGAATGACTCTGGTTTGCAACAGAGTTCCACTGAAAAGTGAACAGGGCATTTAAAAAAGCTTTTGAAATACCCTTTTAAGATTTTTTTTTTTTTTTCCCCTAAAAGACTAGAGGTAGAGATTTAATAAATAGGTGGACTAGAAGCCTTGCTTATGTGATGTTTAGCGTGGATGCATGTGATGAAATGGTATGAATGCTGCTCCGGACACACAGGTGAACTACCTCTCGGCTAACTGCAGCAGTTACTACTGCCATGTAGCTGTAGCAAGCACCTAGCTGTAGCAGCGTAGTCTCAGCATGACAGAAGAAATGATCATTTATCCAGCTTCTGTGTGAACCTTGGATCTTGCATTACATTTTGTGCTGCTGAGGCCCAGGTGGTTTTAGTGCCTGAAGTAGCAAGTTAGCAGCAAACTCCATGGTGACCTGCAACCATTGCCTGCAGGGTAGAGACAACCTCACTGTCAATCACTGAGCTTGAATTTGATGTTGATAATGAAGTTTCCTAGAGATGATTCCCTCTCTGGTTTAAGAACTGTATGTAGGGAAGGATGGCCTCTAGCTCAGAGTGCCCACTATGGTAAGAGAGGACAACATATGGACATTCTGGTATTTTGGAGTCATTTGAGAATGCAGTTTCTTGGAAAAAAAGTAGGTGTTACAAGGATTGTGTGCCCAAACGTTAGAAGGCAGACTGACTAAAACAGAGCTCCTGCAGGCACAGCGACTTTCTCAAACAACAGTGTGCCAGGAATAAAAACAATTAAGAAAACAGCAGTTAAATGCACTGTCAGTGGTGACATTCTCCAGAAATATGGGAAGCCTTTAATGGTGCACCATTTTGTGCTTGCAGTCAGTGTGTGCCTGGAAAAGAGGACGGTAGAAAAAGTCTCGTTATTTCTGTAGGCAGTAGTTAGCTCCGTATTCTGGCACGTTTTAGTAGTTTCAGTTAAATCTGGCAGAGTGGGCTAGGTGTGAAACTGCGCTGAGGAGTGTCGCGCTAAATCTATAACAGAAATCAAAACGAAAGATGAAGCATTTTTAAGTGACCTGAGTTTAAATCTCATCTTCGTGGGAGGCAACTAATTTTCTGAGGGTCAGGTCCTGACTGCAGCCCGGAGTTGAACGCCTCACATTGTTGAGCAGTTCAGAAATAATCCCAAACAGCACAGCCAGATTTTGCCAATCCACAGAAATTATCCTCTCCAGAATGAGGATTATTTTCAAGGGCCAGCACTTCCCAGAAACACGGTTGTGTTGGATTTGCAGTCAGGACATCAAGAAAAAAAGAAAGGCTGAGACAGAGATCTCAGTGTCAGAGCCCAAAGAGGATAAAACCTGCACAGTTGTCAAAGGAAGCGAAAAGCGGGACAAGGTCCAACATAGGTGGAAAGGTACAAAAGTTGGGGTAGATGGGGTCAGCCTGTGAGAAGCAGAACCCTGCAGCCAGGGCAGGTGGGGACAGTGTGGATGCCCACTGCCACTGCTCCTGTGGATGCTGACCCAGCGGGTACCACATTGCTCACTGGTGAGCAGGAGGACCTCAGTGCAAAACCAGTGTGTTGCCAGAGGCAGGGCTCTGGCTGATAAAACTAAAGCCATTAGAAAAGGTAGATGTTAAATCAGAGCTCCTTCTGATTGAAAGAAGATTGAAAATACCTATCAGGTCTCTTTGCTGCATGATTCCCAAAACAATGTTGTAAGCAGCGTCTCTTATGAAGAGAGAATTACTGGGTTATGTATGCTAATTAGGGCTCTGATAGACATTGTCTCTTGATTTGTCTATCAGCCTCCTGATTAACATTCATATTTCTCCATGAAGGAAAGCACCAAAAAATAGCTTAAGTCTTTTTTTCCTGCTGTCAGCTGGCTGAGCAAAGAGAGGAAACCATAGCTATGGGTGCTTGCCTGGCTCCTGGGTGTTTCTGTGTTCAATTTTCCTGCTCTCTAACTACTTGTAACAACATAATGTGATATTTTTTTTCTCTGCCATGTTTACAAACATTTCCATCACCAGAGGAATCAAGCACGGTACTTATCTTAGCCTGCTTGTGATGCGTTATTAATCATGGGGCATCCTGACAGGAAGTTGCTCAAGGCATTGTTGTGGGCAGAAAACAAAGCAAAAGAAGCCTACAATGCTTAGAAAATGATGAATTTAAATACAAAGCAACTGTTTATGAAGACAAATACTAGTGTAGGTATACCTATTGCCAGCTTTGTTTGGATCTTTATTCTGAGATGCAAAGAGATGGTAGTCCTTGCCCTCTTCGGTAACAGAGATTGAGAAAGTTTATTTCTGGTACTAACAGCAAAAGAGGAGGCATGGAAAATTATGACCATTCCTTTTTTTGTCTTCCTTTTTGGCAGTGCTACTTTAGAGGAAGCCTTCCCCTTTAAATAAAGGGTTCCCTTGCTGTCAGCTTATTTTTCTACATGATTTTAAATCTCTTTTATAGCAAAGAAAAATTAAATGGCCTTTTGCTAGTTCTATGGCATTTGTAACAATGCAGGGAAGAAAAAAAGCCCATACAATGGGCAGACAAAGGATAGGTAGAAGAAACTTCAAAGAAGAATGATGTACAAAGGAAGAGTAAAGTGGTAGGAAAAACAAGTTAATGGAAGAGGCAAGGACTCTGTCTGAAATTAAACCCTAGATAAACTGGGCCAAAAGACAAATCCTGCAAATGTAAATATATTAATTCATTTGTATTTGTGAAAGATGTGCCGTGTGGAGTCATGTTTTCCATTTTTACTTTGTCTTTCTTGAAAAGGCTACTGTTATTTTTCCCCACTAGTATTGATCAATGCAATGGAAAGCCTGTTTTCAAATAAGATATTTATTAGAGAATTAAAAAAGAAGAAGGTTAGTTAATGAAGCATTGGCACTGTTATTGAGTCTGTGACTGTGGGAGGCAGGAGAACATAAAAAAAAAGCCATGCTAATAGACTACATTAACAAGATAACACCTATGTATTTAGTTGTCTAGAAGACATTTTTAACAAAATGTATCATAAAGGGAAAAAAAAGCTATTTATTAGTGAAGGTCAGTGTTTGTTTGCTATCCTGGTTTTGCTCTTCCCCTATGATGAAATGAGTGTATGCACTACACCACTACAACCCTCGCTCCCCACGCCGAGCTCTTGAACTGAAGCATTGTGATTCATGGGGCTTCAAAAAAGAGCTCCTGGCTTCCTCCACAGCCATGCTCATCCAGCCCTTTAGAACTTGTCTCAAAATTTAGGCCTCTAATTTCACCTACGTGCTCACCGGCATTTATATTTCTTCTCTGCAAATGGGGGGCAAGTGGTACTTGATGTTTGCTTAGAAGGAGGCAGCCCTCATCCTCTTCTCATGTCCATTGCATCCATAGCACCCCTTTAGTTCTTGTTCCCCTCGTCCACTCAGCAGGTAAGATTTTTAAAGTGGCTTAGAAATGTAGGGTCCTAAATCTCAGAGAAATTACTGAAATTTGCATTTGTTAAATGCTTTGTTTGGTTTTGAAATGGGACATAGGACATACAAGACATGCTTGTATCAACTGTACCCCCACATCTCCAGAGATGACTTTCGCAGGCATTGTGGACCAGCTGGGCTCCATCTCCACCTCTCTTCTCTTAGAGAAAGACAGGAGACACTATCAAATGAATCCACAGAGTCCTGGGACATACTGAGTGCTAAGGGTATCTAAGTGCATCTAAAACCTTCGTGTTGCAGTCCTCACCCATTCTCACACATGCATGCGTGGACACACTCACACAAACAAGCAATACTGAATTGGGCTTGTCCTCACCCAACACGATAATGGCTGAGACATAGGAATTGAAAAAATTGAGGGACTGACTGACAGTGTGAAACTTCAGGTTACTCACATTGCAAATACAGTGTATTTGTCAGTTCACAATAAATCATCTCATTGTCATGTAACAGCACGGAGAATGTTAGTCTACATAAACAACCAATTTACCTACTTGTAATGAAAATGCTGTTCTCTGGGAACGCTGCTGCAGTGTTTTACATGCTCTCTTGCTCACATGCACATGTTATATGAGAGGATGCTGTTTTCATAACTGAAAAATATCACTGGAGACTAGGCAGTTTTATTAAAAGTGTGTCTCCCGCTGGCAGTTTACATGTTTTGACAACCTCTTGGAAAGCAGCAATAATCAACTTGAGGCCACGCTGCGTATGGCCTCAGTGATGCATGGCAGGAGCGGCAGAGACCAGGCTCCGCATGCTGCCCGCACTCGCCCCCAGTGTGCTGGAGTGGAATATCAAGTGCAGCTCCACATTCATTACCATCTAATTATCCCACTCAACGTCTTTCAAAGTCATTTTTCCTCATCACTAAACTCGGTCCAAATATTTTTATTTACCTGTGCTGACAGATTTTCATATTTGAAAGAGTTTCATGTCATCCCATCTTTGCACACTCATGGCTCCAGTCTGAGCAGAGGCTGCACCGAGGTATTAAGATGTGCGTTATTCGGGGATGCCAGGGAGCTCTGCTTTCTGCTTGCCAACCGTAGATAATTTTGCAAAGAGGGGAGTAAATTCGGCTCCCCTCTCCATATCCTAGTGCAATTTGAACTGTCACATACATAAAATTACTAACATTTTTTCCCCTAAAATTAATTATAGTGAATCCTAGGCCACAGAATAAAGTCAGTAAGACGTTGACAGCACAGATCTATTGCAGGGAACTCTAGGTTAGCTTCTAAACGGACAAGCTGTTATCTTTGCAGTGCTTAATTTTTAGAAATTAAACTGTTAAAAGAAGGCCTTTGATATTATGTAACAGATAGTTACTTACAGATGGATCCTTTGAGTGCAAATGAGAATATAACATAATGCTTGTGTGTTGTGGTGGTTGGGTAAAATGAAATTTTGTTGCATTTCATGGATTTACTACTGCTTTTATAGATATTTGTGTGGAACTTACAAACAATAAACTTCCAAGAAGTAACAGCAGAGGGGATGGAAACAGTTTTGAGAATAAGAATAGCTTATTCCATACAGAGTTTCACAGGACTATACCTGTGATCCCTGGGGTTAAAAAAAAAAAAAAAAAATCTCATTTATTATTGTGCCCTGTGGTTTCAGAACTGCTGACAGTACAGTGCTGGAATATTTTGGCTTTTGAATGTTGCTTGATTTTCATCTGCATGTGAACACAGTGGACCCATTTGGGTCAATTCAGCAGTAGAATAAACATGGATGTAACCTACACATCATGGATATCGGTCGGAAAACAGGTGAAAATGTAAAATGGCCAAATACATCCCTGAAATGTGTTGTTTAGTGAGTTTGCCTGGGAACTCTAAATACCAACTTGGGTAGCAGAAGACTGGAAAGTATTAAAGATGGATAGGAGAAAGTTTCTCCTATCTGGGGACAGGTCACTACAACATCGTATAAAGTGTTTTTTCTTCCTAATGTATTCTAAAATGGATTTTTTTGAAGTCTCTGCTTATCCAGGCTCCAATTAATAGAGGAATGAAGGTTGTACTCTTACTACTCCCCGATTATCTCTAGAGACCTCAATAAAATTTGTCACCTTGCATTGCATGCACATGTCTTTTGGATGATGGTGGGCCACCAGAAAAAAAAGAAAAATTAAGATAGTATAAAAAATGGTGATATTTATAGGTCAGTGAATCCCAACTGGAAGAGCTTCCTGCAAACCCATGTAACTGCCATGACCAAAATAAGAGAGGCTTTCTTTTCCTCTGGTGAAAAGTAAAACAAAATTCAAGGCAAACTTTTTACCCTACAAACTGCTTTATCCCAGCTAAATTTCCTCTGCTTAGACCCAGAGCTAAGCATGTCTTTTTATGAGGAAGAGTCTTATTCACCGTGACTAGAGTGGTTTAACAAAACATTCTGCCAAAACCTTTCTTCAGGCTTTAACTTGTCTTTCATTTATCTTTCACCTTAGTGCTATATGTAAATCCATCTGGTGCTCCTGTGTTATGTGTCATGAAGATAGGCTGCTCTTTCCAGTCCATACTGTGGAAACTTTCACCCAGGCCCTCACCTGCAGATTAATTTAACTTCTGTGGATTCCCGAGTGTCTGCCCCATCCAGTGTACCTGCCTAGGACTTTCCTTTGCATCACATGGAGAATATCACCATCATCTTGGAGTCATTTCTGCAACTTTCCCCATATTTCAATATCCTGATTTTTCTTATTATTTTCACTTTGCTCTCTGCAGCATCCCTATTTCCTCTATCTAGGCCCATTTTAAAAAACACCCTATGTACCCTTCATTTTATTCAGTGATGCTGGTTGTGACAAATGGTTTGTCTGTCCCCAGTTACACTTTTTCTGCTGCTGCTGCTTTTTCTAGCTCTGTCCCCCATCTTTTCTTTGTTGAAATGCTAGCTGTGAGCAAATGATCATTAAAATAATTCACATGCATGACAGCCTGCATACAGCTGGCTTGTGCAACTAAGAAATCTTACCGATGTTACCTGCATCTGTTTCTGTTTATCCTTTCAGTATTTGTTCTTTTTTAAGGTATTCTGGCTTAAGTAATACAAACTTGTTTGGACCAGAAGTTGGTCCTTCTTTTCAGAGATTGTCTAATAATCATACCCAAGGCAGACTTGGTGTTAAATGAGGCCATGAGTACTAATTTAGTATGAACAGTAAAACTCCTGATAAACGTGAACAAATCTATACATTTCTGGAAGGAAACATGGGATAATTCCTGTTTGATAGCTGGTGCTATCAGCAGGATGTCCTGCTGATCCTGATGTCAGGACAAGAGGCAATGGATACAAACTGAAACACATGAAATTCCATCTGAACATAAGAAAGCAATTTTTTTTTATTTTTTTTTTTTGTTGTGGAGGCTGCCCAGAAAGGCTGTGGAGTCTTCATCTGTGAAGATATCCAAAACCTGACTGGACGCAGTCCTGGGCAATCTGCTCCTGTAGACCCTGCTATAGCACAGGGTTGGACCAGGCAATCTCAAAAGGTCCCTTCCAGCTTTGATTTGGGAATTCTGTGGTGCCTTATGGTTGAAGCAGGAATTAGCAAATTGATTATGAGACCAAAGGGGAACTTTCTGACAAGATGGTTTCCTAAGCAAATAGTCAGGTTCTACAAAATCAAAATTATCCTGTGCAAAAATTTTGCATTTATTAAAATTGCTCAATGTTGCGACAAGAAAATTTAAAGGGATTATTTCACTCTGAATTGTTTAATTAAAAAAAAATGGTCTCTGGATTTTTGGAGCTAATGTCCATGCTATATTTTAAGTATGTTTAAGGAAAGTGGCACTCTGTGGGCCCTGGGTGCAGTGCCATAAAGGAGATACCATTTCAGCCTGCACATACAGCCTTGTCTCTTTGGGAGTGCCCATCCCCTACCAGGCAGCGCTGGGGGTTCCCGGGGGCATGCCTGGCCACTCCAGCTGGGTCTGGACTTCCTTTTGTGTTCAAAGCTTAGGAGAAATAGTGTGGTTTACAAGAGACAGAGCTGTAGCTTGGCATTCAAAAAACCCCCAATTTTTCCTCTTCTCCAGAATTAACCTCTTGGCTAAATGTAAGCCTTTCTGTTCCTATTATTGCAGTACCTTCTGGTTATCAATAACATCTCAGCTGCACAAGGAAGCAGGTTTGCTGTTTTGAAAGCACAACTCTTTTTGACATCCAACTGTGTTGCTAGACTTTTATTTTAAATACCACTGTTGTTATTTTCTAGCTATTCCATCATGGAGCAAGTCTAATTCTTGCTTCAAAATGCAGACAAAACTTCAATTATATTTGCATGGGTCGTTTGTAGGGTAAAAGTGCTATTGGTGCTTCAGATGTGCTTTGACATAGCGAGAGCCTTGCATGACTTGCAGAAAGCTGCCTGCATTTCCAGTATGGCCCAGAGAGCCTAGAAATTACTGTTACTGCCAGAAATATGGTTAGTGCTGTCTAAGAGGAAAATAAGACTTTTAAGTACAAGACATATACACTAAGCAGGGTGGCTTAAAGGTCATGGCATGTTCTATCAAAAATACTTGAACGTAGTATCAGAGTTCCTTGTCTAATGCGTTAAAAGTTTCTTTTTCAACACTAGCCACTTGCTAGCATCGGTATGGGTCTTATTCAGCGTATTTGCTGCTGTATATGGCTGCCTGGGAGCCATAACATCAGGCCAACAATATTGTTGATATTAAAAAGTCCATGGACTTTTTAAAATATGCTGGGTATACTTAAATTCTGACAGTTAGTACTGGAGATTAGTGTCCTTAGGCTGCTGCTCTAGGTAATGTGGAAAGATATGCTCTTATTTTGTATCACCCTCTAGCAGAGTTTGATGTAGGTGCTCTCTCCTACTTGCCCTTTTGAGGTTCAGTCTCTCCATGCTGCACCCAGGAGACTGGAGTCTGCAGAGCCATTCTGCAACCCCACCCTTGAACGTTTTAATGTACAATACAGACCTGAGCAGACCTTTAATCTTCACTGCTGTTATAGAAAAGATGATTTCCAAGAACATTCTTCTGTATCCATTGCCCCAGTTCTGTTAGGTTTTTTGTAGTTTTCCACTTGGTAGTTAATTCACGCAAATATTGAAGCATGGTCAGTCAGGCTAATGTTATTTTCCTTAAATAGGTTTACTTAAACAGGAATAATGACACAATTTTGCTAGTGGATTTCTGGGGGTCTTGCAGGGGTGAGCTGGCTGGTAGCGTTCCTCATAGTTTCCAAATGGAAATAACAGCCCGGACAAGAGGTGACTGAATGAGTAAAGAAAATCAGTAGTATATGGAAATTCTCAAATGGATAGAGTGCTCATGTTGGTCAAAATACATTGTTCATCCCAGGCTTTATCCATGCAAGAAAGCTCAGCACTTGTAGGCAGCCTCTGACTGGAAGGTGAGTGTAAGAAAATTCCTAATCCTGTCTCCTGCACACAGTCCTTTCATGGTTGGCCCAAACATTTCCAAATTGCACAGTTCCCTCAGGAAGTCTCTCTTTCATTGCTTTGACAAAGCATCTCATCAGTAACAACTCTGGTTTGAGAAATAAGCCCACAAATTGGTGTTTATGTTATCTAATGCATGTCATGTTTGTTCCATACAGTGCTGGTTTTCCTCAAGGTGCTGTGGTTTGCTAAGTTAGATGCCTAGTATAAATTCAAAGGCACCATATCAACATAGCCTGTGCAGTAAAAAAAGCGTGAGGAACTCAAGCTAACAACATATCCTGTAGTGATATTCATGGACCTGAACAGCTTATTTTCTCAAGGGCACAGAAATGCTCGCTTTGCTCCCCTTGTGCAGGGTAGGTCTCAGTGTTTAGACTTCCAAGGTTCAGACTAGAAAAGGCATTCAGGATATCACGTCCTAGTGGGTGGAGTCTTCTAAATGCCTCTGTGAATCTGTGCATAAGGGAGTGAAGAAATAACAGAAGCCCTTTGTTTATATAAACAAGGATGTTTCTTTAGCTTTCTTGTCCTGATGCTTTGCATCTTGAATTGTAAGCAATGAATTCATTGAAATATTCTTTCTGGAAAAAACATGAAAACAAGCTAGCACTGGAGATCCAAACCACTTCCTCAACAAGTTGGTAAAGGAAATCGCAGAACTTGTACTTCACACATTGTCGTGAGATGTGTGCTTTACCTTTGTTTCTCAGTATTATTTATCCATCTATTGATTTTAGTTTTCCTAGAAGTGATTCTTGCTATTTCTTCCACATTTACTTTTTAATTGATGCAGTAATCTTTTGTTAGCTTAGAAACATAGTCTTTAAAATGCAAGGTAACCCCAGAATTCAAATATTCCATATTCCTTCTGTGTGGATTGTTCTGAGCTATATGGTAGGTAAAAGAATAATAATATTCCAGGCAAAAAATATCCATCTTTAAGAGTCTGGTTTCTTCTTATTGATTCATGCAAGCAGTGAGGACTATTAGCTGTGACACCTAAAAGCATGTACTACTTGTGTTCAGCATGTCAATAGGAAACTCCATTAACATTTCTGAGATGTGAGTGTGGCATCATGTGAAAAAGTGCTTCAAGAGTGATTGCAAACTAACAAGAAAGCACCTTTCTTCATCTTGATGGGTTGTATGCGCTGGATGTTTTGATTTATCTGCTTGGAAAAAATTTCTGTGGTGCTTTAACAAGCTCCATTTTGTAGGTACAGTAAATTGCTATTTGCACACAGATTATTTAATGAAACGTCTCATGGCTTTAGAGCTTTACAAGCAATAGGTTAGTAACCCTTATTTCACCTTAGAAGGATGAGTTAAGCACTCCCCTGTTTGACTCACGGTGATTCTGGAACATGGTAACACGAGATTTGCTGAAGGCCGTGTCATCTGTTAACTTGCAGCCTCTCTGTGCGTACGCCACTGAACTATGCTTGCTCCATGTAACAGTAGATACTTCTAAAACTGGAAATAGTTGCTTGGCTCTGCTCAGTTATAGCTTTGCAGCGCATAACAATATCCAAATACAGTTGTTTGTAATGAATGTTGCTGATAGCTTTTCATTCGAGGATTCTGCTCCTTGATGAGTGATGTGTAAAAGGGGAAACTGTGCAAGGGTGAGAGTTTAATTTGGCTTCTCATGCACTCCTGTTTATACACCCCTCGTCCTTGCCTTGAACTTCTATTTGGAGTTAGAAAAGTTCAAAAAATTTGCTAATGAGAAACTCAGCAGACCAGCAAGATTTGCTGAGGGGTTTTGTTCATTTGTTTATTAGCCAGGAGGGTGTGATGCTGTCCCAAGATCCTGGCGTTGTTGATTTAGAAGTGTAACTCCATGTGGACCCTCATTGACTCCAAAGGGTGAAGAACCTCACCCTGCTTTTGGGATAATCTGTTTCACAGGTGATGTTTGTAACCGAATGCCCAAACATGATTGCTGTGAGCATTCAGGCTGGCTGTACTGCACCTGTAACACACAGAGAACAGCAGGTCCTGCTTCAGTAACAGCAATGTGGCATAAGGCAGATGCAAGGTCTCTTGAGAGGATGATATGTGTGGGAGTGTGTACGTGCAAACATGCACATATATGTACATAAAACTCTATGTATGGATATATAACCTCCCCCCACAAATCAATGAAATCGTATATTGCACAGAACAGTGTGCTCGTGTGGCTGGTGCAGGGGTGCACCCCGTTGCAGGGAGGAGCAGGAGGTAGCCCTGTCCTTGTGCATGTGCCAAAACCGAGGCTACTCCACACAGGCAACATTTTGTCTCCTCTGACAGTTTCTGAGGGATTGGTTAAGCCCAGTCTGGGATCCAGGGAGCTGGAATTTATCTGCTTATTAAGTGGATGCTATTTAATATCAAATATATTCAAAATTATTCAAAAATCGAATAATTTTGGATCATATGCACAGACTCAGCATCTTATTTGCATTCATTGCTATACAACATCTGAAGGTTTCTGCCTTTTTTTCCTTGCATTCAGCCTATGGAAATGCAGCGATTTTGTGGTGGCATTAAAATGACTTAGCAATATTCTTGCGCTATCTCAATGTATTCTTCCCCACTGAATTTTCTTTCTGGGGGGATGCGAGAGCACTGTGGCTTGTTTTCCTTTGGTGCCTCCGGCGGCGATGCGCCTGGCTTTGCGGGGACCCCTCTGCTGCCCTTTCTTCCCCGGGTGTCCATTGTGGCAGGCTCATTCATGCATCCCTAAATTCAGCGCGTGCAGCAAAACGCCGACTTCCAGGGGCAGGAAGGGCCTTCCTGAAACCACCCCGCTGGCTAGAAACACCGCATTTGTTTTATATCCTCCGCTGGAAATAGCTGAGCCCCTAGGAGCCCACCCGGCTTCCCACCTAGCCCAGGCCAGCCTCCCCCTGCCCCTGCCCTGGCGATGGGGGGACAGCCCCCGGCCGGGCCCCCCGATCCTCCTGCCCCCTTAATCCCCCCGCCCGCGCGTTGCCCAGCCAACAGGCCAGACAAGCAGGTGATGCATTGACAGGGAGCAGATGGTCTCCCGCCGAGGTAAGCGGGGCTCAACAATGAAACCATATTGATCATATTGCTCCTTTTCTCTTCTTCGGCTTCAACTTCGGTCTTGAGGTTTCGCCGCTAATAACATCACCCCCCTCCCCGGCCAACCCCTCCCCCCCCCCGCCCCCCCGCCATCGCAGCCTGCCAGCACTTCTCGGGAGAGAGGAGTCCCAGCCCTCACCCTGCCCACCCAGCCCCAGCTCTATTTCCTCCCCTGCCGAAGAGCCCTCTGAAAGCAGAGGAAATCAAAGGGTGCCCCTGATTTCCCTTCTCTAGGTGCAGACACCTCCCCCTACCCCCAAGACCCTTTAACCCTACCCCCCACACCCCCTCCCTCCCGCCCTCTTTCCCATTCGGTATGGGGGTGAGGAGATGGCGAGGCCCCTTCTGCCCCCAGCCCGACCCACCGAGGCACGGCACCCTTCGCCACCTCATTGTGCACCTCTCCCTTCCTCTTCATCCTGCCCCCTTAACCTTGTTTGTGTGCATGTGTGTAGCAAATAGGCTGAGGGGATGACAAATTTGCTCCCACCTGCCCTGGGGGGAGAGCTTCAGAGACCCCCTCTCCATTTGCCACCCTGTCTGTCCTCTCCTATACCTGTGTGTGGCCACAACTCCTTCAGTCTGCTCAAACATGTTTAAATGAAAGCAAAACCTGGTGCCTTTCACTCTCTGTCCCTGTTATGTCCCCTCCTGACTGCACTCCCTTCTCCAACAGACAAGCAGCCAAAAAATGTCCCCAGTTTCTCCCTGTGCTCATTTCTGACCCCTTCTCCCTAAGCATGCACTGACAGAAGTACAAGAAGGAGCCCTGGTGTTTGCGTTTTGCTCTTTCCATCATGTGTCCCCCCACCCCGTCCCCCCTCAGATGCTTCTGTACAGATAAATAAGAGAGAAAACCTGGGCCAGCAGCCTGCCTGCCCCCCTCCCTCCCGTCCCGGTCACCAGCCTCAGCCCTGCGTTCACTGCTGCACGAAGATGCTAACACTGAGGGCGTGAGCACTGTTAGCCACTATTCACAATTTTAATGCTAGCTTCATAGCTGTCACATAAATTCATTACCGACTTCAGGCTTAGAATGGCAAGAGGGAACTTAAAAAAAAGAAAAAGAAGGGGCATGTAAGAAAAAAGAAATCCTAAGGGCAGTTGGCTATGGTATCTGCACTTGTTTGCAGGTGGTTTTTGAAACTATAACTACTAACTCCACGCAGTGTTCTCTAAAGTAGCTGTCACATTCTGGTGTTTGGTTTTTTTTTTTTTTTTTTTTTTTAAATCTATTACCCCAGCGCACACACACTTCTTTTTTTACAGTAGATAAAAATGCCTATAAAGGCTTCACCCCTCCTTTTTTTTTTTTTTTTTTTTCTGAGGGAGTAGAGAAAAAAAAGCAAAGCAAAGAAAAAGGCTTGTGAATGAATGGAAAACAATGCAGGGTCACAAAGCTGTCACAACCAATGTCATAGCGGCGCTGCCGGGTAGGCTTACAGAGGACTTCTTGTTCCTTGATTTTTATGGTGATCGGTAGAACGCATGTAGCACTTTGCGAACAGGTTTAGGACAAGTGGCAAAGAAAAGGCTCCTCACAATAAACTCTTTTCTACAGCATCGGGAGCATTATGCCCACAAACACCTGTGGTTTGCAAAAAGGGAGCTGTAAAGGACACACACAAAAAATATATATAAATAGAGGGGCGAGACATTGTTTTCAAGTTACACTGCATGTCACAATTGGCACAATGGTGGTGTTTTTAACTCATCTGAGACTATGGAGTTTAGAAAAGCCCCAGAAATATTACTGAATACAAATACCAGCATTTAGAGGATGCTGAGCTTGGGAGACAGAGAAATGAGATGAAAAGAGAAATGGAAAGGTCAGCCTAGTAATATGGCAGGGTATCAGTGCTGCTCTGCGACGACGTGGCAGGAGCTAAGACTCTATTATTCCTTCTGAAGCGTGTCTTTGAAATGGCCACCAAATCCCCATGCTCTGTGAAGTAAGGGCCTGCACTGAAGTCCGAGGAGCATCCTTACCTATACCACCCAGCCCAAGGGGGCCCAGTATTATAGTCTAGACTTTCTTGCCCAGGTACTAGAAACTAGTTCAATGGGATTAGTTTGTTGAAAAACCCATTCCTCTTCCTCTTTAATGTTGGAATAAAGTAACAAAATATGATTAAGAGAACCTATAAAAATGCTCCTCGACTTCACCAACTTCAGGTTGGTCACATAGACGTCTCTGCATCCCAGGATTTCTCATTCCAGTAAATGTATTGTGAGTCAGATCCCAAAAACTTCTTGGGGTAAACACTGCTCTTCATTTCAGAATGGGCAGCTATTTTCTTTTCATAACCTGTAACAAAGGTGCTCATTAGCATCCAGGAGAGCTCTGCCCAGGGAGAAACTACTTGTCCCCCCAGAACAGCCAAAGTTGTTCATTATTTCATAAAATTAAAATGTTGTATGAAGCAGACATTCTTGCCATTTGAAAAAAAAAAAATATAACTTACTATGATTCTCTAGATTCTTGGGCCATTCCCCTTTCTGTTCCCAGTTTTCATTTTTCCTTTTGGATGTAAGACTTCACATTTCTCTCTGTATGTTTTTATTTTAAAATCTGCAGTCTTAAACTTACCAAAAACTGGTTTACTTTGGTAAATAATAAAAAAGCAACATTTCTTGTCTTGATTAGTTCTGTTGGTAAGAACTTTGTTAAAAAAAAAAAAAGGCGACTCCGCAATTGCCCTGAAACTTCATCCTACCTTTTTCCAATGATCAATATAATTATGCTTGAAACTATTGCATCTTGATTCATTTGGGAGCCTCTGGACTCAAGCATGGCTTTTTTAACTGGTGTACAAATAAATAAAGCAAGCAGGCTTTTTGATCACTTGAAAGAGAGTTGCATTTCTGAGGGGTCCACAGAAATAAACTAATGCTTGGTAGTTTAAGATCGCTACTCTGAGATCTGCAGCTCCTCTGTACAACTTCCCTGCAAACTGGAATGAGTTGGGAGCCACTCTAATAAAGGAGAAAGTGAACAATATGTTCTACTTTATTCTTAATAAATGAAATAATCTTCTCTGTTCCGCAAACAATTCGAATATGTTTTATTAATAAGGGAGCTCTTTTTTTTTTTTTTTTTTAAGATTGGTTGGAGCTTTTCGGTTTTAGCTAAGCACTCTGAAGATACTTGGACAAGAATTTAGTATGAAAACTCTATTGCTGCAATTCAACCTTGTAGGGGGTCTGGCTTGTCCTATTAAACCTACAGTTCAAAATACTATAGTTCAAAACATTGGTTCCTAGTGCAAAATTCTTGCTTTTCTAGTAGTTATCTTTTGTATTAAGATGACTAGAATAAATGGGTTTTTTACTTCTTAGATAGACCTTAACTATAGAGTTGAAACAAAGTACAATGAATCTTTCTGTTGACCTTGGCAGGCTTTGGCTCATTTAAAACTTCAGTGAAATTGCTGAGCAGGGACATGCTATTCTGACTCTGTGCGTTTTTACGCCTTTCAGCAAGTATAATCACCACAGTAAGTGTATAACATCTAGGAGTTTCAAACCAAATGTACATGCATGTGTTCCTCCCCCATTATGAGTTAGATATGCTTATCTTCGAATTGGTAACTGCATTAATTACCCTGAGTTAAACAGCAATCTGTTATCTTTGGCTAAAGCATAACCAAAATTTTTTGTCTGGGACAAGCCTTGGGATATTTTGTGAAAGCCTGATTCTGACTGGGTGTACTGGTGATAACACTGTCACTCCTAGACCTTAGCACACAACATCAGATGGGGCAGGGGAGCTACTGATGTTCCCAGTCTGTGTGGGCTTTACCAGAACAGGATTGTGGACAAATGACTTTTCCTTGCAAGTTTAAAGACATAGCAATGCCATGTGCAGTCAGGGATTTTAGCACCTTAGTTACGTTACCAATGAAACTGTGGTTCTCTGACTCCTCTTGAAATGCTGACATGCTTACCTGTCCTTTGTGATAATGAGGTTAAATAAGTTCAGCATGCCAGCAGTGATTTACTAAAAGGTTGATATTTTGCCTGTAAGTACTTGAGACTGATAGCTTGATTGTGTGGAGTAGATCTGCTTTCTGTACACTTCGCTAGTTGTTGCTTGAGCATGGGCTGAGATTAAGATATTGTCTTTGCCTTTGCATCTGTTCCAGACACTTTTTTGGACATCCCTGGACTATTCATCTTTCAGAAGTCCAAAGAGATGTATACTATGGCCTATTTTGGTCAACCTGAAGTAGATCAGACAATGAACCTCATATTCAAATGGGTATTGGCTAGGACAATTACAACATAATTAATTATTGCAATTTATCACTTTGTAAATCACTAGTTTGCGGTCTGATCCCGGAATTCTTTAGAGCCTTGTGTACTTCTGTTAATACTAATCAAGTGTGAGATCTTGGGGCCAAAACCTTTCAGGATTATCCATCTGTATACTTTCATCTATAAATAGTATTACTAAAGTTGATAGGACTAGTTAGAAGTATAAAGCTATGCATGGAAGTGGTTGCAGCAGTGAATCCCTAATTTGTCTTTGTTCATTATGAATTGCTTGGCATAATTTGGTGTATATGTACAGATACCTTCAGACATGTATATTTATATACACATATATGCACATAAGTAAAATTTATCTTTTCTTCCAGCAGTGCCAAAGTAGAATTTTCTTGACCATAAAGCAAAGAGTGAGTCAAGGTTTTTGAAAATGGCTAAATACTGTTATTTGTACTTTGTCATTTAGTTTTACTATGTCTGTGGTCATGCTTTTTTGCAGTTCTCATTGGCTCTGGGAAGTTTGCTGACTGCGGAAAGACTATTCTGATTGAGATAAAGTCTTCCTGACACTCAGAATATACCCTTTGACCTATATCCTCTGTTTCTGCTTTCTCATATGCACACTCTTCCTTTTGTTCATGGCAAGGAAACGGATTAAAGAGATAGCAGGCAGTGTGAATTTTCAGCTCTGACAGAGCCTTGAAGCATCATCAAATAAAATTATTACTTTGAGAAAGGCAAGCAGTGTGCTTGGCTCAGCAGCCTGACAGCACGTACTGACTTGTTCTTAAAGGTACTCTCCTGGGCAAGAATTGCTACCACTAAGCTGAATTTATCTGAATAAGGGGTGCTGAAGTGGACGCTATGGAGTTATCCATGACGTGGCTTTTGGATTCAACTGGGTTTCTCTAACAGGGTTTGTAAGTAAACAGTATTTCAGCTTCTAAATGCTTCAAAATATAGCCCTGCCACATCCCTGGTAACTGCAGTCATTGGTTTCTGCACCGTGGCAGCAGTCTGGTTGTGTGAAGTAAACTGAGGGACAGGATCCCAAGTTTCCTGATTGTTTCCTGACTGCACAGAGCATGGAGCCTATAAAAGAGTTGGGATTAAATCTGCATCTGAGCAAAACAAACAGGACCCGTTTATTGTACGCTGAAAGAGGCAGACTGGCTGTAGTTTCTGGCTTTCACATTATTGTCACCGTCCTACGAACACCATGGCTGCTTCCTTTGCACTGACAATTGAAAACTCCAATATTCCATACCTTAAAAATCTAGTGTTATAGTTTGTTGCATGGTTTTCCACTCATTCATGTTGCTCCTCAGTAACTTAGCAATGACCAGTTAAGATATGCACACACCATATTGTTTTACGTGTTTGACTAGAACACTGACAGATTAATAGGAAGGGTAAATAGCTACGCACTCTGTGGTGGCTCAGTGTGGGCTGGCAGGATTGACTGCTGCCAGACTTTGTTGTATTTGCACAGAGGAAGCCGCAGCAAAAGCCTGCTGGGGCAAGGTGACGTGGGTCATGGGTATTTGTTTCTCATCTCTATAGAAAACAATTGTCCTCTCAATGGAAGACAGCTTTTGGAAACTATGTGGTTCCACTAGTGGGGAAGCATTTGTACTTCCAGGGTGCTAAATAAAATGCAGCTATAGAGTGGCAGATGCATTAAGTGTCCGCAATATGCTGCATATCATGCATGAGAGTTTGGGTTCATACACCGTTAAATTATTTTCACCTATTTCTTTGACTTGCTCAGTTTAGAAGAAAAAGAGTATTACTCAGATTTTCATTAATATTTTCCTGGCAATTTCTTCTATGCTGAATACTTTTCTATGACATCAATTTAAGAAGAGCACAAGGGGCTGCATTTGTCCATGAGATAACTACTTTGGTTATTAAAAATCATTATTTTAACGATTGCTAGAGCATCACCTAGGAAACTCATCTGAGACCACATCTTTACAGAATTAGATACCATAAAAACACACAGTGACACTGAGCTTTTTAAGTGGTTATAAATTAGACAGGCACCTAAAGTAATATTTTTTTCCCTAGTTTCCAGTGGGAGGTGCATCACAAAGCCAGTTTTAGACAGTTCAGATACAGGTCTGAGGTCTAGCATCAGGAGCATGGCTTCTTCAGCTGTGGAGATGCTGGGAAGGCAAACTGAGGCACTCAGGTTGGTTTCCTTGGGTAGATGGTCTCCGTGCCTGTCCAAGAGATGAAAGTCCTTGCAAAGGTCATGTGAACATGTATCACCTGGACGAACATTAGGTAGTTTAGGTACCGCTGGTGGTGGTGGTGTGGCAGTACAGAGTGCTGGGGAGGCTGAAAAAACCCACTTAGGAGGTTACCGTGTGTTGATTTCCAGGCTGCCCCTCCTGCCCCCCTCAAAGTACCTGAGCTCGGTGGTTGGCCCTAGCTTGGGGGTGCATCCACACAGACTACAGCAGTGTTATCAGGCAAACCTTATGTCATTTCCAAAGGTAACACAGAGTGCCCTGCCCATGGTAATTTTAAGTCACAGTTTCTGAAACTCAGTCTTGTATCTTACCCTTCCCCCTTTCCTGTGTTGTCTTTGAGAATAAACCAGGTTTCGCCATGAATTGCAAAGATGCAGGGACTTCTCACCGTGTCTGACCATCGCAGAGTGTTGATTACACAGCGTTAGGAACTTTTCTGTGTATAAAGGTTTGTGTAATGTTCACTCATGGGATATCCTGCTGTCTATTTGGTTACTAGATATGATTTTATTCCAGGTACAAGCGGCTGCATGCAGTGCATGAAGACCGTCAACCTCATGCAGTGTAGGCATATGCCCAATATAATATTGTTTTGTCTCACATTCATGCAGTTCATTTCCTTGAGGAAAAAAAAAACCCAACCAAAAGAATGGATGACTCTTAAGTTAACACTTTTTGAATTCATGAGACTCACTTAAAATAATCTGTGGTGGCTAGAGAAATTATTCATTGCTTATGTATAATTATCAACAATGTGGACAGCCCATAAGAAAATCAGTATAGGAATTAACCACCTATTGTTAAGAAAATATAAATACATGACAAAGAGCATTAGCTCCAAAATAGGAGGAAAAAGGCAATTTCTGTCCCTCCTTCCTGCAGTCTGTTTTACCCTTTCTCTGCTCTCATGTATTTATTTGCACTACAGTGAGGTGGCCATAAAGTACTATCAGCCTGAAAGCACAGTGGCATGAACAGGTTGCTGTGGGGTGAAGTGGTGCGTGAGCTTGCAAAGCCTCAGTCACTCCCTGGTGAGTTCCCCTGACTGCGCCGTAAATACCAGAGGGCTTGACTTTCAGTGCAAGCTGCAAAAGCTACTTTGCATTGCTTGCAGGGTAAAAGATCATGCGTGAGGGCTGTACACAGTGATATGCTATATATTTGAGCTCTAATTTGCCTCACTGTATTTATTTTGTATAGATGTGATCTGATTTGGTGATGTTTTACGGTGACTTTGTAGCAGTTAAAATGACTGCAGAAGACCTAAGGATCCAGACTGGGCCTCAGACTTTTTTTTCTTCTCAAGTAGAATATTTGAATAGGTTAATGGCCACAATAAACCTGTGGACAGTCCAGAACCACATCATGATGTGACAGTGATTAGTTGCTGCTGTTTGGTAATGGAGACAAGACTCTCTTTTTCCCTCATTTACAATGACCTCGCCAGCTGTCACTGAATCTTTTCAGCATATGCAGACACTGCGATGCCTCCATGTGATGGAAGAGGGCTCTGGTTTTTGGCCATAGTGAGTTTTACTGAAACTTGACATTTACTTGGAATATATATATATATATACACATATATATATACACGCCCTCCATTTACACATATATAAAAATTCAGGCAGTGCAGTCACAGGGAAATTAAATGTGTTGCTACCCTACAGTTTGTCTTCCAAGGTTTCTGGGCTTGCAACAGGTATATTCAACTTGTTTAATGGTAATGGCACAACACAACTGCGTCATAAGGAATCTTTACCTTTATGCCTGGTATGCCAGACTGTGAAGTCTGTAGAGTCAAAAGGAGAAGAAACATAAATAAGAAACAGTGTCAAAGATGAAGATGACTACTGTAATCACTTCCTAACTTATACAGCTGGCAAAATACTAGAAAGTCTGTGTAAGTTTTATGGTGTTCAGAGGCTTTTTTATTTTCCTTTGTTCAAAATGGAGACACCCCCCCCTCCCCCGTCTCAGCAGCTATTGCAATACTTTTTTCCCTCCCACGGGGCAGGCTTAGGCATCCCAGGAATGGCAGTGACTCCTGGTGCAATGCAGGACATGAGTGGCTTCAGGTATTGCTGAAGTAACTAGCTCAAGTAGACATCTTACCTTGGGAAAATAAAATACCTCAGTAACTATATTTTATGCTATATGGCTTTATGCATCAGTATTCATAGAGGTCTTTACAGAGGCTCCCCATGAAATTAGGATGTAGTTTCATATTCTCTAAGAAGACTTTTGCTAGTAGGGCCTGGTGCTGACCCACCGCGTTTTCATCCCGAATATTTCAGTGTCTCAAATGATATAGTACCTGCATGAAATAGCTGTGCAGAAACTGCTCTGGTGCATTTGGCTGGACAAAGCATTGGCTTGAGCTTGAGCAAAGGAGTTACTGCTGTGACCTTAGAGCCTTAACAATTGCCTCTTTCAAAGTAGTTACCTGTATGGGTAGAAGGGCCCATGTTATACGTGTTTGCGTATAGGGAGAGACTAGATATGCAGCAACTGGGATGTGAGCAAATATATGGGAGGTCTGAGAGTGTAGGGAAATTGGGCTCGAGAGATCATATCCTCATGATGGTGACTTTTGGCTGATTGGATCTGTACAACATGATTGAACCGATGCTTTTCATTAGTATCCATCATATTCATGATGGATCTTCACCTGAATTATTCATGGTGGGATTCATCAACAGCTGTACATTTAGGATTGGAAGTAAACAAAAGTGGTATCAAATTTTACTGTTATGATTGGATTTTCTTTACAGGTTGCCTGTTGTAAAGTTAACTGTTTTTAGTGAAGTCTATAAAGCATTGCTATTGGTTATTTCTGGAGAATCCACCTGATTTTACATTTTTGAGGCATTGATTTTGTGTTTGCAGATAACACAAATGGGTACTGTCAAAGATACCCCTGGGAGTTAGGCACCCAGTCCCCACAGAATTTAAATAAAATTGTGCAGAAAGGATGTCTTCTGGTTCATATAAGTATATTGCCACATAGTACAACAAAAAAGAAATAACCAGACATCAATTTACCTTCTTTAATGACCTCACAGCCAGCATCAATGCAGGCAGCAAGGAAGAGTACAACATGCTGCAGTACAAACACACAACAGCTGCTTTCTTTTGTGTGTTTGATACTTTAAGGCCAATAAAATACCCTAATAGAGGCCAACTAGCTCTGAAAGACTCCAGACAGACACTGATGAGTTATGAGCAGGACTAAATCCATAATGTTAGTTTAATTTATTTATTTATTTATTTATTTATTACTAATTTGGTTTTTTTGCATACTCCTTACCAGGAAGAAGAAGAATGTAAAATTGCTGATTTACTTTCCTTTCAAGGCGTTTGCAGGAGCAGGGCATCCCACAGTGTATTTCGGTACCACTGTCCAGGCTTGCCTGAGCCTGTATCAGAAGAGTCGCTGTGTGGTGCAGGGGCTGAATTCTGACCCGCTTCGTGAGAAGGGGGGCACAGGAGGGGATACGAGTCTGGGTACTGGTGGGAGAGAGGAAGGACGGGAATAAGCCCATGTAATAGGAATTAGCCCCAATCACCAGCACCGTTTGAAAGTTTCAGAATTGGAAAAGACATACCACATTTGAAAACAACTTTGATGTCTCCCAAATGTGGGTGGTTAAACCCCTCAGGACCGCATTCTGTCGCCTTTGCTAATTTTACTGCCAGAGTAGTCCCTCTTCAGTGGTAGCAAAAGCAGCAGAAAGGGGGCCCAGGACCTGGAGTTCCCTTCAAATGTACAACAGAAAGAACTCTATAAAATGGACTGCACCTAAATGGTTCAACAATTAAACCTGCAATTAAGAAAAAGATGAAATCTAGAATCCTGGAGCAGAATGGCTGGAGAATAACAAAAGGTACATAAGTAAACCTGTCAGATAAAGCCTTGCAGAGAGGACGACTGGCCTCACTGTAACATGGATTATTTGGCACTGTTGTCACCCTTCTGCCTTGTTGGGAAATGTATGTATGAGCTCAGGTGCAAGCTTGTAATTTTGGATCTCCATCGCAGCCCCTGAGCCCCGCTGACGGAAAGCGTGTCCCGTCTCATTCAGACACACGGCCACTGCTTTGTGAGCTTGTCCTCTTTCCATAACTTACAGTGCCACTGGCTCTGGGTTTCATATAAATAATCCTTGAGTCATTACCCAGCCCTTTCTGTCAATACGGTGGTAAATGCTGACAGCAAAGCCACTTGTTACTGGAGCACTGGTTCTTTGAAAGCTAAAAGTAACCCCGCTCTTCTCCTGCAGAGCAAACATTATTGATAGTTTTCTGCCATGGCAGTTTGTACAAGTCCTGGAACAAAATCAAGATTTGTTAAAGAGGGTGGGTTACTCTCGTTTCCAGTTCAGAAGATATTTTTTAGGAGCTTTTATTTCTTGCAATATGCCCCTAATCTGAGAGGCAGGACAGGCTGTTGTTTTGGAGGACCTGCTTGCTAGCTACTGCCACTTACTGCTGCAGAGCTTCCCTGCTCTGCAAGAAACGGAGTGGAGAAACCTGTGTGTGGGGGGGGTACCTGTAGCCTTGGGGACTGAGGACCGAATTTTGGGTTCTTCATGGAGCTCAGCCTGCTATTATTGATTGAAAATTTGTAGCCATGATATTGAAGTTCATATATACTGAAATTTCATGGAAGCAAAATTGCATTTGGGGAGTAAATTGTTGGGTTTTTTTTCCCTTTCTTTTTTTACAAAGTCTTGAGCTTTCATGCTGTTTTTGAGCTGGTTGAAGTATTTTTTTTTCTGGTGGATTTTAGTATTTCTTTAGCTTTAAAATTCTCACAAATAAAATGATAAAAACCCACCACACGGCACCATTCGGAATGTATATAACGGCCAAGATACAAGATTTTGTTATTTGCTGTATCATATTCTTCCAATAGTCTTGCAATGAACAAGAGGGTTCAGTTTTACTTGGCCATATTGTGTCTCACTGGCATTGTTTGGTGGCTGTGGACACAGTAGTCAACTTACATGCTATCAAATTAGTTCCTGCAGAATTTAATTAAAGGGGTCTGTCTATACGAGCGCTTTTTCTGGGTAGGGTCTAGGAAAACCCTTACCTCACATAAAAATACCTTGGCTCTTGTGCATCTTTATTCCATTTGGGGTGTTCTTTTTATCAAAGCTTCTGCTGCATTGAAAACCTGTGTCAAGTACAAGCTCACTGTGGAGTCTGCAGCTGTGATGAGAGCTCATTAGAAAGACAGAAAATGCTGCCGAAAGTGTTGATGGTTTTGCGAAACAAGCTCTTAACAACTAGACAGTTTCATTCAAAATCCAAAATTTTTGCCCTTCTGCCACCAGTTTATTTGTTTATTGATTTTTCAGAATATCAGTTTGTTCCTTCAAGAAAAGCTAAGTTTTTAAAAGACAGATGTGAAGAGAGTCTCCACTGAACTCAAAATCCATTTTCTTTTTGAAATGAGAAAGCGGAACTGCAGAATCCATTTGCTTATCATGCCCCAGCTCTCGCTGAGAAGCAGGACCAAGGAAACTTGTGTCTGTGAAAACTGTGACACTGAGCTAGCTGCGCCTTCTCCCTCTGCTAAATTTCCACACGGAGGGTGTGCGGGGCCCTCCAGGTTCCATCGCCTAAATGCCTGGTATGATGGCAGCCTGATGCCTCACATGTCCAAGTCAAGTCCTCCAGCTCCCCGCTGGTGGAAACACATCACGTACGAAGGAAAAGGAAAACACAAAGAACAATTATAGATCTTTGCCGGGTTTCTGACGCTGGAAAGAGCCGATCGAAATTTCTCATCTGACTGTCCCGAAAAGAGGAAAAACACTTATCTTAAAGATTCATGATCGGAGAGCCCGATAGGATCTGCCGTTTCCATAGAGCCGGGCCCTAGATTTCCCTTTAATGTAATTAAGCCTGAAGATTTATGAATACAACAGGCCAGAACTTGATCCATGTTCATTTTCAATTACTGCAGTGAAAGGCCTCCATCCAGATGTCTCTATTTACAGCATTCACACAGGCAGGACCGGGGGCCGGGGGGGGAGGGACGGCAAATTGTCACACTTGTTAATTCTTCACTGAGGACACTCAGCAGAGGTCTTGGCTTTGACCCTGCGACAAAAGGCAGGGGTCCGCTGGAGCAAGTGCATCAATGATGAGGGGGCTGACCCGCCGACCCACCGGGGTCACTCCCTCTGCTTTGTAGGTATTTGGGTAATAATGGGGGTTCATTCCTTATTTTTATTTCTGTTACAGTGCCGGGGCATGGAAAGAAAGAGAGGAGCTCTGATGTGAAAGACAAACATACATAATGAGAGGATCAAGCTTCCCCTGGCAACAGTAACGACTATGAAATGCTACAGGGGAAATACACAGTACTTAGTGACCCACATAATCAGGCCTATTTTAGGAGCATTGTTTTATTTTTCTTTGAAGCTTTTTTTTTTTCTTTTTTCATGTTCCCAGATCCATAATTTGGTTCGATGAGCAATATTTGGGCATAGCATCTTTTCTCTGTTACCGGACCTAGCCTGGTGCCGTAGGTAGGCTTTCAGTCACACGCGTGGCAGCTGGTACAATACCAAGCATTGTACTGTCTGGATGTATTTTTATTCCAGTTCCTTAAGGCTCCTGACAGACTCATGCTCGACACTTTTTTTTCCCTTTAAAAACCCTTAAAGAAAAGTAACTGAAGTGTCACTGTAAAAAGAAAACTGTACCTTTCAGATATCTATACAAAGCTCAGTGCTTTGTTCGTCTTCAACAAAGCTAGTGAAACATTGTGTGTTCCTAAAAGCGGCAGCTTCTCTCTCATAATGGTGTTTCTATTTTCACAGCACAAGGAACAAGGCTGTGACAGCGCAATATTGTTTTCACTGAACTATAATTGCATGTCATAAATTAAAATATCTTCATTAGAGCAAACTCTTTACAAATTTTCCAAAAGGCTAGATTATTTCTTGAAATAGCAGAAAATGTTCCACTCCATTAGCATTTCAAAGAGATTTATTTCTTTTGCCTTCTGAAGCTGTACCTTTTTGGCTTGCAGATAGGTTTCGAGGTTTTAAAGGGATTTGAACAAACTTTGCCAATGTGAAATTATGAGCAAAACCAGAAGCCCAAAGCATCGTCTCCACTTTCAGGCAGTGAATAAAAGCTGCACAAATACTGCCCAGGAATGGCTGCTATATAAAACTATTTGGAAAAGAAAAACAGAAAGAGGGAAAGAACAACTGATGCTATCAAAAATGTCAAATTTTTATCACTTGTCAGGATGAAATTCAGAAGTTCCTAAAAAAAGAATTGAGAACAACCCCAGAAGAGTGGGTGTCACTAATTAGGATAGCCATGTTGTGATCTGTGTAATGCAAGGTCGAATCCTGCTCAGTTGGCTTCAGAGATAGAATTTGAATGTGATTTATACTCAGTTGTTGCACTCACGATGAGGTACGTTTGAGGTTCAGGCTTAAAACCCATTTTAGCTTTAGGCTCTCTTGTTTTTTAGCACAGATATCACCTGGGACTTGCTAAGCCTTGTGGCTCTAGGTTTCAGTGAAATACATGTTTCTGCAGTGAGGCTTGTTGTTCTCATAGACAGACTGCAGTCCTACCTGGGAGAGCAAGGCACAAATGTCGTTTCAGGGCCTCTACTCAGGGCGTGCAGTTCTCGCCTTTCTTTTTGGGTTAGAGTCCTCTTGTCATGCTTCTGGTACCCTTTCCCTGCAGTAACTCTGAGGAAAGCCAAGGAAGGCAGCTACAGGTTATCAGGGAGGATCTGGTAGTTCAAAAGGCTGATCAACAATAAAGAGAAAAACAGATAAAAGTATTTCAGTAAAACAAAACTCAAAATTTTTCCTGCTGTTTATGGCTAGGGTGAGAAGATCAGAATCCTCAATACCAAAACTGGTGTTAAACTGATCCCAGACCATCATGGCAAAATGGATGGAGGGAATGGTAAGAAGGAATGAGAAGAAAAGCATCTTTCTTCTCATTAACCATCCATGGGAAGGATTGGACTGATCCCAACCAGTCATTCTGGCTATAATTTACAGTTTTCATAAGAAACAACCACTTCCTCATAGAAAGACCAGGATTTATTTTATGAACTAATATTAGTGAAGTTGAAGGTATGTGACTTGATCTTGCTGCACTTATCCGTTCAATTCTTGCTTCTCTTATGGTCAGGAGAAAGGATCAGCCGGTGATGGCAATGCTTTCTGTAATCATTAATAACCTCTGATCATGTCTTACAGAGCACCCTGTGCTGGCCTACTGGGAATTGGGCCAAAGTAGAGCATTTTAGAAAACCCCACCTGCAATGGCCTGTGATTAACAATTGCAAGCATAGTTAAGTTGTTGTAAGTATCCACTTGTAGTTTCCATGCCATCTTGCTCAGTTGGTGCTTGTATTTTGTTTTGTTCTGCGTAAGTCATCCTGAACAAACTTTGTGAATTTTTATTTAATGTAAGAGTAGCAATTCCACAATTTTAATTATTTCTGATTAAAAACCATTGACAAAAGATGACAAAAGAAACCCCTAGGTTGAGTGAAAATCATAATGTGAACATGCTGGAAAAGAAGGTAGATGTATGTTTTACTAGACAATACTTTATCTTCACATTATTTAATATCATAATTAAACATGTTACATCTTGAGATACAGTAATTAAAAAGCGTACAAAATTCACCTTTCTTCCCTCAGGGAGAAGAGACTCTCTCTCTCTCAAGCAGGGAATGGGGGTAATGCAGTTCAAGCTCCTCTTTGATAGAGGAGGCATTTGAAGCCCACAGCGTAGACCACAGCTAGCAAATTGTATGGCATTGTTGAAACAGCCCAGGGGCTGCTCTGTCCCCAAGATCCACTTGTGTTAATATTAAAACCAAAGTTTTCTACCAGATTCTCACAGAAGCACAGCCCTGCTGAGGTTGATAGAGATGCGCTGATTTAAATTAGTCATTATTGTTTCTTCTTGTCCAGGTAACAACGGTCTCACATCCCAGGACTTCAAAATATATGTTCCAAGGTTTGACATTTAAAACGTTGAATATTTGTTTATTAGGTACTGAACATGACGTATCGCTATATTGTAATTGTAAGAAATAAATACTTTGTGAGATCTTATCATCTTCTTTTCATGAAATACTGAGACACTTTTGACTTGTTTTTGTACTGTTTAGGTACTTTCTCAAAGGTTTTATTCTAAAATATATAGCTCCAGTGGACTTGAATTTTAAATGCCTTTGTAGGTAATGTAGTCAGTTTTCTCTAACCCTGTGCTTGACAGATTGGGAGGAGTTCTGCTGGGGCAGGGTTTTCAGGGTCAGACATACTACAGCAACAGATTTTGAAAGAAGAGCTTGTCCTTAGGGTAAAACTTAGTGGAAAAATAACATGGTGGGTGCTAGCTTGTGAACGCAGTTGTTGCGGGTGACAGGCAGCGTAGCTGATAGGTGTGATGTTGCTTCTGGACTTGCATAGTTTTGGTGACTTATGGAGTCAAGGAATTTGGATGTTTGAGTTCCTGGTCTCTCCCTCACACCCAGTTTACCTGGCAGAGGACAGCATCGCAAACCTGCCAACTCTTCACAGGGAGACACCGGTTCTGCTGCCTCCTCCTTCCACAAGGGGAACTGGCATTTTGGGACCTCTGTGGTACTGGTCTGTCTCACCCATGCCCTTATGGAGGGCTCTGGATTTGGCTTTGAGTCTGCAGGGAAGATGTTGGGGTAAAAACAGGAAAGGGAAGGTGTGGCTGAGGTGTGAAAGGAAGGAAGATTCCTCCTGCTGTGTCTTGTCCCAGCCTCTGAGGATATACCAATGTATCAATACAGCTGGTGCCATCATCAGTATTCATTTCTGCAGTAAACCTGACTGCATTGGTCAGGGTCCCACATGTACCCAGGTTCTATGCATGGGCTTAACCTGGACTCGGTTGGACAGTGGGACCACTCTTGTTACAGATGGGGGTGCACATATGCTTTGCAGGTTCAGAAACAAAGCTGATGGGGCTGTAATTGTATTTCTTCCTTAGACAGTCAAATTTGCCACTTGGCAAAACGACCTGAGATGATGTAAGCTGCTTTATTAATAAAACATAACCCTCCCTTTTCCCCCATACCCTCTTGAATTCTGCTTCAGGGATGACTGAGTTCATCCTAGATAACCTCAGCAGTGAGATCTGGTTGCTTTACTCTTCTTGGAAAGATAGTGTAAAGGCCCGAGAGTAGTAAGAAATTATGATTTACTGCCAGCACCTCTGACTAATGCTAGTACACAGTCTATTTTCCAAGTGATCCTCTTTCTTTATTAACCACAGACAGTAATGGTATCTTGAACTTTGGTATACTGGACAATTTTGATCTGTTCTTGTACAAAACGTTAGTTTCTTCTTATTGTTATTTACCCTTTAAACAACCAGCCTTTATGCCTGTAATCACATTTATTGGCTTTTGTCAGGCCTCAAGAGTGTCCATTCCTCTTTTAGTTTATTATTTACAAGATGAGCTCATACCCTTGCTGAAAATACCTGAGAAAAACCATTTGGCTGCCATTGGCACTGTGTGGATAATATTCAGGTAAGCATTTATTCATTTTTCCCAGTGTACCATGCCTCTCCCTGAGGATTTTGAACATTATATCTCGAGCCACTGCTCAGAAGGTTAAGATACACTTATGAAATCCTTTGAAGTGCCAGCAAAGACACCTGTTTTGCTTTCTCAAAGAAATCAGACCAAGTAATCTGCTACACAAGGTATAAAAGACCTCCTATTACAGGGAAGATGAAAGATGCATTATTTTCAGAGGGACAAGAAAAATGTTAAGCTGACCAGCAGCTCAATGTGGCAGCTTGGTCTCTCATGTCGGAAAAATATTTTGAAGCAATTCATATTAAAGAACTCTTCTTTAAACAAGGTGAGTGTGATCTTGAAGATCTTACTCACTTACTGGCTCAAAGTCTTCTGAAGGCCAAGATGTTTGTAAACCTCTTTAAAACAGCCTCGAATCCAGTGTCCTGAAAACATGAAAAGCATTTTCCTAACCTCTATGCTGAACTGTACAGAGTTGTGGAGGACTGATCAGTCTTTCTCTTAAGTACTTTTTTCTGACTTAGATGAGCTGTGCTTGTTCACTTATTTTTTTCCAAAATCTGTTTTTTATTAAAAACACTTGGTACAGTAGGTAGAACCACAAGTACTCCCATTTGCATTTTGTGCTGTTAATGTAATATAATTGCTGTCGTGAGGAGGGTTTTATCTTGTTCTTTGAATAGGGCCAGGAGTCTTTCACGTTACTCTGTTATAGACACCAGTGCTCCCTTCAATATTCAATTGTTTTATAAAAGTAAGAGCTAGAAAATTAAAGTAATTAAGGTTGAAAATCCCCAACACAACTTCATTTTAACAGAGATGCTGTTGATCACTTGTATTTTGTTTTTCTCCTTGCGGGCTTGATAAATGAGGCACTTGCCACACCAGTTAAAATTTCAAACTGCATGTATTGCTGTGAGGTTTCAGACGAAGTTTATTTGCTGCCTAGGCAACAAATCCAGATGTGGCACTCGTCTGTGTATTTTACTGAATTATGTGGAACAAGCTGAGGACAAACACAGGAGACCATACTCAGTTAAAGTATATGCTGTGGTATTCCAGTGCGTTACCAGGGAAAACAAATATTGTACTCCTTGTCATTTGGATTTGTCTGGAAGTGAAACCAGAAGCTTGGCATTTAGACATGAATAACTGCCTGTATGATTTCCATTATCTTTAGTTGACCTGAAATTTTTTTACTTTAGAAAGTAATTGCTTTGTGTGTTGATTAAAGCCTCATGACTACAGTGTTTCAACAGAGGAGAAAATTCAAGCAGAGGGAAGAACAGGATTGATTGCTGCTACAGAAAACTAACAGTAGTTTGTGTCTTTTTCTCCCTGGGAACTTTAATCTTGGAACTGGTTTTCTAATTGTGATTCATTTCAAAATGTATGCTTCTGAACTGCAAAGCTCGGCTTGCTGCTGGAATTGATACAGTTATTGATAATAATTTTGCACATCAGTATAGTACAGAGATATGCCTTCTTGGAAGACCAACTGCATTTTCTAGAAAGTAATTCAGCTGGCAAACAAAAGCGCCAATACTTTGCCACTAAAGGGATTACTGAGAAAAAAAACAGGGCCCTGCCATAACATATCTAACTTTCTGCTCTGTGCTATTTAGCGTAATAATGACCTGAGATTCAATACAATAGACATTTAGAAAATATAAAAGGTATTTTCTGTATTTAATGAGGTTAGAAATGAAGGTAATATTCACAGTACAAATACACTGTATTTCTAATGTATCTAGAAACATACTGATTTCAGTGGGAGATTTGCAGTGTCACAGCAAGTTATCCTCCCTTTGCCTGGCATCTCCTCAAACCAAAATGAATGTCACCTAAAAGGGCGTAGAATCATCTGTCTTCATTTTGGTGAATGGCTCAACTGCTAAGAACAAACAGGATTTAGCAGCTAGGACAGTGTTTGTGGTGACTGTGGTCTCAGGCTCCCTCTCTGGGCTGAGACTGCCCCTGCTCCAAGCCTCTCCACCTCTGCCCTGGCTTTGGGAGCAGACTGATGGAACTGGAGAAGGAGAGGGAATCAGCCTGACTTTAAGCAAAGAGCTGGGAGGAATCCTGACTCCACTGAAGTTAATGAGAGTTTTGCCATGGGCTCGGATAGGGTCAGGATTTTGTGTGATGGGGGGATCTATCAGCAAGGCCATGGATGCCATCCCATGCTGGATCTGAAGGAAGCTGCTGACAAGTTTGCTGTGGTGGAAATGTTCAACAGAAGGCAGTTTTCTGGGCAGGAATGAGACAGAGAAATGCTCAAAGTCATGAGGGACCAGAGCTGAAGAGGTTGGAAATAGTTTAAAAAAAAACCCCAAACAACCCACTACTGAACTAGCATCTTCTCAGCCAATAACAGAAACGTTGGCTCCTAATGTCTATAGTTCTCGCACTGTAAAATGATTAAACAAAATCTGAAGGTTGAACAACTCCATTTTACCTTATCGTCACTGAAAGGATAACTAAATTTGGGAGGCAATCTCATTAATAATTATGGAGTGCTTTAAACATGTTGTGAGGGTGGCGGTGTAATAATAGATGTTCTGAAATCTTTGGAATGACACAGACTTTTCCCTTGGACACTTCAGGTCAAATCCTGACTATTCTGTGCACTTTGATACAGGGACTGTAGTGCGCATTTGCTGTGACCAAGGTAACGCAAAGGAGGATCCTGACAGTGTTGTCTCAACCTCCTCGGTAGTTTTGCTTGCTGTGTCGGTGGTTTAAACGTGGATTTGTACATCTATGATGACAGCTCTTCTGTAATGGTTCAGGGAAATATTGAGACTACATTATATATTCAACATGGATCTGTACCCTGAATTATCTTCCATTTTTAAAGGCAGTGGTTTGACTTAACAGTGGTGTGTTTGGGAGTCTTCATAAGGTAATACTAAATTTTAAAAAAGTGCACATCTGTCAGCTCTTGACAGCAATGAATCTTAAGTAGGTTTGCAAGTTATTTATGGGTATCAAAGTGATGTTCCTATTGTAGATCAAGAGCCATAGTGTGCTTCCTCTCTCTCCTGCTTTCCCCCTTGCAGTGCTGTAAATCTAACTTCTGCCCATCCTATTGTTGGAAGAAAAGCAGCCATATTGTGCTGATTGCTATTAAATTAAAGCAGAAAGGGAGGGAAACAAATGCGGAAGCCAATCTTACCAGCAGGGATACCACTATCTTTTATTTTGCCTTTTGGGGGTCACAAAGTCATGGCAGGCAGCTGACCTCTGATAACCTTTTCAGTGCCACAGCATGCAGTTTCTTTCGGAAGAACTTAATTAAACACAACTGAAGTTCCCGGCTAACATTTGTTCCTGAAAAGAGTCATCTTTGATTGGTGTTTTCTGCTGAGGGGACAACAGAGATTCTGCTTTTGTTCCGAGGGGAAAAGTTAGCATATGTTAGTTAAGGATTTGTGGTTTCCTATAGTGGTGCTGGGTCTTTCTGAAGATTCAGCTAGTACCGAAGCACCACAGCAGTGGAGGAAAAGCACACTGAGCAAGTTTAAAACATGTTTTAAATCAGGCTCCTCCTACTTATCAAAGGTGATGTGTAGTTTGGTCCAAGGTAAATAAAATTATGTTGTCCTTATAGAGTTGGAGATGTATCTGTGGTAGTCCGTGTCTTTGATATGACACGTGCACTATGGAACATGTATCCACCAAAGCTTGACTGTGAGCCGAAGCAAGATTAATTGGAGTAAGATGAGATTTATTTCGTTCTTCTGTTGTGGCAATGTGCTTGCAACACAGGAGAGAATAAGCAGTTTTTATGGTATAGTATATAAATTCAGGACACTGATTGAATTTAAAAGCACCTGCCAGGTGAAGTGTGTAAAGCTCTTTTAATTGCAGAAACATCTGGATATAAGTCATCTTCTGTATGCTTTTTTTAGTTTGGTCATATTGGCATTTTGTAAGTGGAATCAGTGGCAGAACATTTGACTAGAGAGAAAGGCTGTTAATGACTCTTGGAAATGGACCTGGGCTCTGTACTTGGTGATTGCTGAATCTCTTTGAAACAGGAAATGTTACTGACAGGTCTCTTGGTCTAATTCAGGATGTGTGAGCATCTGAATGAGTCTTTGATGGAGACAAACTTAAAGTTTTAGCTTTACTGCACTAGCAACAGGCAGAGGGAAGGCCTTCCTTTTCTCAGTGGCACAGGCTGGGAGTTGACAGCACCTAGGTCACTGGTTTGGGCAGGGAAGAAACTCCAGATCTCTGACAAGAAGACTGATGTCCTGACAGAGGGGCAGCTCTCATCAGCTGCTACCTGCTGCCATAGCACAAGGGCCTCTCGGTTTGCAATGTCTCACTTTGTTTCCCGGGTCAAACCATGTGGCCTCTCTGGCAGCCAAGGTCCTGCTCTGCTGGCAGTCCTTTCTCACTGGGACAGAAGCAACCTGTGAGCTCTTGGGGCAGGCAGGAGCAGGGGAGCAGCTCCTGCACTTGTGGGTTGTCCTGGGTGTTGCTGTGGGAGGTGAAATGGCACTGCTTCATTGAGAGCAGTGGGATGGGGTGTGGGAAGAGGTTGGGGAAAGGAATACAATACACCACGGGAGACCCCTTCTCGTTTGCTAAAGAGACACCCAACTTAGCAAATCCCAGCTAAGCAAAAATGTTCCCATTATTTGCTCTTCAGTCTTCTCTTTCCTCCTTTTGCCCCGATCTTTGATACTGTATGTCTTAATCTTGCAAAAGAGACGTGGACGATGTTTGCTGAGGCTGTGTTGCCATCCTCGGAGTTTATGCGTCTCTGTGCAGGCGAAGGGTATGGAAAGCATCTGTTTTCCGGGCTGGGGCCACACCAAGCAGAAATGATGCAGTCAAAACTGCCTGGAAAGATCAGGTTACCAGCTCATTAGAGGGAATGTGTCCTGGTAACTGTAAAATGAGCTTCCATATTCCCTCATTTCTAGCATCTAATTTGCTAGGTGGTTTCGTTTATTAGCATACATTCAAGTGTGTGGGCACTTGTATGGCTCTTTCTTGAAGAAACAAAAACATTAACCCTCTAGTACACCACCTGTTTGCACTTCATTGTCAACTGTGAGGGGTTATTTTATTGGCTTCATTGTTTCACTTTTCATTAACTTTTTTCTTTATTAACATGCAGGCTGCAATCTGATTTCTTTTTGCTGGAAATGGACTTTGTTTGTCATTAATACCATACTTCTGCCTGTATTTCTTTATTTAAAAGAAATAAAGCTTTTCTTTTATATCTAGTCTTTATATCTACCCTTGGTCTGTGTCTCTGTCCTAGTGGCTTTCCAAATGTACTTGATTTAGCTTTTCAATATGTAATTAATGCCAAACAAGTTAATTGCTTTACAAGTGTCCAAAATTCCCTCGTTTCATTTCTATTCATTTATCAGCCTTCATTATACAGCCACTGTTCCACATAAACACAAATGATTGTTAATGAATGCCTAATGTCGTATTCATTAGAAAATCAGGTTAATGGCTAGTAATGAATATCTGAGCTACTTGTTACTTTCAAGTATGTTTTTTTTTTCCTTGTTGATTACAATACTTCTTTAATCTACAAAGAAATCATACCTGTGTGTTAGGCCAACTGAAACATGATGAGGTCAAACCTTTGCAAAAGCCCACAACCATTCCCGTATTGCAGGTGCTTTCTCTTTAGGTGGAATGCTAAAGATATTTGACAAAGACAGACAACCTGTAACTGCTAGTTTATTCTCAGTTTGTGATTAATCTACTTAGAGGACTACTCATGTTCCTAAAGCCATTTTAGGCTAGTCAAGGTGACAAAGATCATTCCTAGATACCTTTCTACAGTCATAAGAGATTTGAAGACCTGAGAACTTCAGGAAATATGCTTTCAGAGAGACCGTCTTTGAATCAGAGGCAAAACTGGGTCCTGACACTTTCTGTAGATCAAATTTCACTGAATTTATCCCATAGCAAACATGAGACTCTGCCCTGACCAAATTGTTTTCTAGCTAACAACATTATTTTGTTTCTACCAGAGGTACCACATTTTAGTTTCTGGTCTCTATTAACTGTTGCACATTATGTTAATTCATTAACATGATTGGTATCTCCTGCCCCAGAAGTGGCTGCATTTTGATGGGTAAAGCAATACTTGGATACTGGCTACAGTGAAATGTTTTAAAATGTTGTATTTCGGCTTACAAGGGTTCAGTAATCTTGATCATGCTAGATTATCCAAATATAAATGTGTGTATGTGCATGCACGTGTAGTGTCTTTTCGCAGATATTTAGAGATAAGTAACATTGAATAATATCTTGTCTTGCTTTATAAGGCTCTGCCGGCCAAAAAGATTTGGCTATTTGAAGTTATATGTCCATAATAACTAGGCTATATTTCATATTTTGTTTTATAAAACATTGGCTCATCTTTGTTTGCTATCGCTTCTGCCATGGTAACATGAAGGCTTGGAGGTCCTAAGAACATTTGAGCTGGAACTATAGGTCTTCTGAGGGCTTGTATTGTTTGCATTGATATCCATCAACAGCCTTCCTGTTTTACCTTTTTAGACCTTTAAGGGACTTCGCAAACATATTGAACAATAATTGTGATGAACATGGTCCTGCTGGACACCCCAAGCACGATGGCTCTTTACAGTTATAAAGAAATTACTCCTTATTGGTAACTAAACCTTGAAAGAACACATTTGCCCTAATTATAAATGGTGTGAAAAAGAGTCCCCAGAGTGACTGTGCAGACTGCTGTTTGTCAGACATTGCAGATAATTTAAAAAAAAAAAGAAACACAATAGAGTTAAAATGTAATTGACTCTTCCTAATGTTCCTGTCAAACAAATTACAGTGTGAAATAAGATGAGAGAATTTATGCAATGAAAGACAGTAAATTGTATTTATTACCTAATGAAAGTATTTAAGTGGCAATGCTGCAGCAGAGAACATTATCTGCTCCCAGTTAATGTTGGTAGTTTGGTAGTAACCACGGTCAGGATTAGGGTCGTATATCAGCATAACAGCTAGGTGTGTGTTACGTATGTTGTTTGATCTCTGGCAGTAGCTCTATGCAGTACTTATGGTCAGAATGATTCCCAAGTGTGTATCTCCTGTGTTGAAAGTTGAGTATGTGCTGTGGGGTTTTTCTGAATCATTTCTACTGGCATCCCAGATTTCATCAGCCCCCTCTCTATCTGCAGAGCGCTTTGCACGACTGAACTTTAACGAAAGTGCCAAAATGTAGGCATGTGCTGGGGTTGCTCATTAGGCAAAGACAGCTGAAATGGCTGCTAGACGCAATATAGGAGATCATTGTGGTACCTCCAGGCAAGTCTTTTTTGGGTGGCTTTAGAACACACCTATGATGAGTTCCTGGGTTTGGCCTGGAAAGGGAAAGGTGATCAATTAATACTGATGTAGGGCTTTAACCTACTATAATAATAATAGTGAGTTGTTCCAGGCATCTGATTTTACTTATTTATGATTACTTTGAGCAGGTCAAGAATGTCATATGATGGAGAAATCTCATGCTTTGTCTTTCTATTGGACGTGGGAGTGGGAGTTGCAGTTCAGGCAGTCTGGTTTTAAATGGTGTCTACCCCTAGATGATTTAATTTCTACTAAATTATCAGTTGAGTATTTGATTTCAGAAACTGTTTACTGGTGTGACATGTACAGAGCTGAGAAGCCAACCAAGGAAATCTGATTATGAAAGAGCACCCTGCCATACTGCAAACCTGCATGAGGCAAGACTGAAATATGAGCTAAAATTTCTGTTGTGCCACCTGAGAGTCTCCTTAGCTCTGTTACACCTTTGAAATCTCTTTTTGAAATCTCTAGAAGCGATGTGCTCAGCCTGCAAAAACAGAATAAAAATGAACAAATCTGTTTTTCAAATACATTGCAGGCTGTCCCTTATACACAGCCCGTGTAAATGGATTATCACAGGTCGGAGACATTTACTGCTGCGCTGTACGTACAGTCTCACAACCGCTGTGTTGCATTCAGTGTGGCTTTGTGTGCTCTGCTCTACTGGCATCAGTCCTCCGTTCGCAGAGGGTTGTTTGGCTCTTCAGTGCTTTTCACTGACGACTGTCCTGCACACGAATAGGGATGGCTTGTATTTTTGACCCCGTCATTCTGCTGCAAGGCGGAAAAGACCCCCGGCAGCAAAAAGTGTAACCTGTAGACACCAGACATACTCGGTAACTCAGTATCATTGCTGGCAGCTGAGGAAGGGTTGGTGGGGGTAGGTAAGGGTGAGGTATCAGGGCACCTAGAAGTCCTGGACTGAGGGACAGAGCTTGGTACGTAGCATGGGGAACTCGTGCACAGCTCAGCTCTGCCAGACGAGCCAGACCTACAAACTGACAGCAAGCAAACATCCAAGGGGAAACACCGTCCTAGACCTCCCTTTTCCACCCACAAAGTTAACCAACTTTTAAGTCTTTTTAATAAGTGCTATTGCTGCATCAGTAGTATACAGCATATCCAAAATTCCCATCATAACTGTGGGAGATATTTTTGCTTATTTTTTGTGTATACTTCATTTCTTATGTAGTTTTTAGGAATTTCTGTTTTCATCAGGCTTGGAGCTAGTATTCTCATGCTGTTGGATAGCTCTTGATCTTCTGACTGATTAAATAACCCCTTTTCCACACACAAGGATTATAAAGCAACACAAAACAACAACAAATAAAACCTTGCTTCGTATAATCGTTAGTACTATTTCTAGTACTATCACCTTTCGCATTCAATGTGCTATTCAGATGACGCTGTGAAGAATATTTTAGGAATACATAGATGTTGAAGCATTGATTTTATTATTCATCTGCTGTGTAAGAATCAAAATCAGCTTTATAGGTGCAATTTTCTCTTCACTAGAGGTACAAAGCACAAAAATTACAAGAATAATTTCATCTTTCTCTTTCAAATAAAAATAAATAGATGAGTTCATCAAGGAAATTGCTGACCTGTTATATTTTTTCTTTCATTTGCTAATGATCCCCTTTTTCAGTGAATGAAGCTTGAGCCTGGTGATTTTTCCTGCAATGTGTACATGTATTTTGTAAATTAATGTCAGTGTGCTGGGGAAGATGGTAGCCATAGGCCAGGGCTTTTCGTTGCCATGGATCCATTGCAGACCTCTCTGATTGTAGCTTGTTAGGGCTTTGTTTAAACAAGTAGGAACTGGGAAAAAAAAAAAAAAAGGGTTTTCAGCTATTTCTGTCATTTACATTTTAACTGTTCTAATTGTCCTAATTTCCTTCCTATTTACAATGAATGGTTAGGGGAGTAAGCCTTCAGTGGTGACCACTACACTCTTCAAACTCAGGCTGCACACTCTGTCCACGTTTTTTATCCTGTGCTATTCTGGCATGGAAAGGATTTAGCCTGCCTCAGTCTGCCTGTGGGAGACAACATGCTGTACCTTAGATACGTACATACACATCACCTATAAAATATTGTGTAAGATCTGACAGCGCTTTGAGCATTAGTTTTAGAAAATAGTGCTCAATTCTACCATGCTGTCTGATTTGGTCAGCTGTGGCACTTGCTTGAATTCACCAGAATGTTTTAAATGAAGAAATACACCCTTTAATATTTTCCATTGCTGTTTGTATTGAGACCAGGCTTATGCTGAACATGGGTTGCTGTGCGTGAAGGCCAGTGACCTGCTCTGAGCACAGCAGTGGGTACCAGCCTGTGCTGCAGCCGCTGCCGTTGTGCCAGTGTGGGGGACGGTCATGGTGACAAAATGTCAGTGGTTGTCTGGCCTTGTATGGACAATAATAAAATGTCTGTGTCCGATTGTGTCCCCCGGTGTGGCCTTCCCGTGGGGTCCACAGTGAAAGATGGGAAATGTGTGAAATTCTGCAAGGGCTTGAAGAATCAGATTTTTGGTACATTGCTGCTGGTCTGAACTCCACCTCCACCAGAGGACCTGCGTTACCTCTGCATGTTTCCTCTCTGTGTCCATGTCAGCCATACCTGTGCAGAAGTGCTTCCCATCTCTTTCTACAGACTTTCTCCTGTGTGAATAGAGAATTACTGTGTATCAGAAGAGCTGCTAGACCTTGTTTTCATTGCAGCTAAAGTCCTTTTTACCCTACTAAATGAAGAAAATTTAAGGTGACATTGAGTGATGTACTGTTTACTGTTACTTTAAAATCCTTCTTCACTCATTTGCTTTATGTATTTGTGTATTTGCTTTAATGTAGATGAATCCAGTTTGTTTCTAAATTTGAGAGCAATATTTTACCCTGAGGATGAGTATTGCGACTTTACTGTGGCTGGAGATGTTCAAGGTTGTTACACTTAGAAGCAATATTCAGTAACAGTGCCAAGATAAGGTTGATACTTATTATCCACTGACTATGCATAATGATACAATTAATAAGAGTGCTAATAATAAAAGCTAATTTGTTGGCTGGCTTTTATTTACTCAAGTCTATGTGAACAGGAAAGTGGGACCCAATCTCTTCCTCCTTTCTTTTTTTCAGCTGTAAGATACAGCTCACTCAATGGCAGCATCTAAGCTTTTAGAGATTGCGTGCAACTCAAAAGACTCAGGTTGGCCACAGAAAGTGGTCCAATGAATTGTCCCAATGCTGTAGAAGGAAGAGGCAGAATTAGGGCTACAGTTACATCATTTTCTTCCTCTTTTCTCATGCCAGTCCCAAACTGTAGTCATCTTCTGCATTTCCTCAGCCATGAGGTTTTCAGGGCAGAGGTAGTCAGGAAATAAAGGTGGTGGAGCAGCCGATGAAACATCACATAAGACGCTATTCCGCTATCTTTTGCAAATGTCACTGTTAATGTTACTTGTGATGGCGCTGAGGCAGTAGTTGTTCCTGGCCTCTTGGCTTTGGTGTTCCTTCAGCTTGGCCACAGACCTTTCTCCCTACCTGTACTGTCTGTGTAGGCTGTGAGGGTTTTGGGACAGGATCTGTCACTTCTGTTCTGTGCAGTGTTGCGCATCGTAGATCTTGGTTCTTCTTGTCCCTCAAGCTGTATGGTTGTAAAAATTGTAGTCACAAAGATGACAATCTGTCTGGGCAGGATAGGAAAGGAGATGGACTGATAAATTTTAGCCTAAGGAATTACCTAGTCAACATTTGCCTATATGAATCCAAATCACCGTTCCAGTGGGCTCATGCTTTTATTTGGCCAACATATGGAAGATTCCCCATCTGCCTTTCTGTCATTGTACCTTTCTTTCCTCTGCAGTACAAATAATCCAAGTGTTTGTGGCAGCTTCTTCACATTGTATTTTCCTCCACTATAAAAGTCTCTTAAAGCAAGACACATCGTTTTCCTCTTCTCTTCCAGCTGTCGGGGCATGCAAAAGTAAAGTCCACAGTTTTACAGCCCTGAGGTGTGCAAAATGCTGCTAGAGTCAGCAGTGGGTGTGTGCAGAGGTCTGCAGGGTTACCCTGATAATTTAAATCCTGGCTGTCTTAACAGCACCTAGAACAAAATAATTTCTCGCTGACCGAGGTATGCAGGAGCTTGCAGGCTCTCAGTGTATTTCTCCGTAACACAGCAGCTTGGGAATGTCACTCGGACTGACTGCAGAGCTGCAGGGGGGCTGCTGGTCCCCGATGGGCAAGACCTGCAGGTTTTGGTGGGAATTCTGACCCTGGATAGGGAAGAGGGGAGGCGGGGGGTGCTGGTGTGCGTGTGGCAATATAGATATACTGGTAATACCCCCTAGTGGAGACATGAGGTCTGCCAGCAAAAGGAGGGGGTTTGCCAGCAAATTTAAATGCTAACTTGAACAGCTTTGGGACAGCTTTATCAAATAACTGTATGGCTGCTGTAGGTGTGTGTATAGGAAATATTTCATTGGTTTGTGCTAGTTAGAGAATGTGATTTGTTTCTGAGTGCTAGGCACTGTTATTAGGCAGGCAGAGCTGTGTACTTGTAGACCAATCTTTTGCTACATCATTCTTAGTGTTATACATTTACATGGGGCTAAAGCGTTGTATTTCTGATTAAGTAATTTACACTGTCTTGCATAACTACGCAATAGAGAGGCTGTTAGCACTTTTTTTTTACTTGTGTTTTCCTGATGGCTGCAGGTAACAGAGGTGAGAATTTGTTGTGTGCTATTTTTCACTGCTATTACTCCTCCACTTCTCTGCAAACTCCATGGGAACACTGAAATTTCTGCTGGTGAAATAGAAAGGCAAATATGGGAATTCAGCTGAATAAATAAGTAAATAACTGAACACCAAAGCTTTCTTTTTTTCTCTAACTCATTTGTATGTGGAAAGTTGCATGGTATTTTGTCAAGGTTTATAGCAATGTTATACTGGGACGATTGGATATTTTTCAGTAATCATTAGTCTGGCATATCTTCTACTTCTGTTGTAAACCACATTGATTTTAGTAGGAACAGAACTAAGACATATTGCTCTTCTGTGATGTCTCTCTTGTTATGAGGTACTATCAGTGTCGTGGAGGAGCCTCAAGAAAAGGCCAATATACAGGAACCAAAAAATCTCTGGTCTCTGCCTTGAATAATTTATCACTTAAGTAAAGGATATTACTTCAAATTGGAATATATTATGTTGGAGGAAGAAAATATGTTCGAGATCTATGCTATTTTGCTTCTTAAGCAATTTTACAAGTTACCTTTCACTCACAAAAGCTATGTGAGAAATGGTTTATTTAATAATACAATACTATTTTACAAGATTTTTATCAGTGTTGCAGATAGGGAAGCATTTTAACATAAAATATCCCAGTGATTACGTTATTTTTTAAAAAAATGGAAATCAAACTGCTGTAGGTATTGCAGTATCAAAAATAATAGGAAAAGAGCAATGCTGATCCTTTAGTATCAATACTTAACATATCAATGCTTATACTGTAATTAGCCGTTTGATTTGATTACCCAGTTAAGTGAGAAAAGTTTCCATGACTTCGGATTTTGGATGTTTTTTGTATGCAAAGACCAAGTTTTACTTCTACTTGTATCATTTTGTTTTGCATGCAACTGGAAAGGATATAAAGTATGATCTGGCTGTCCACACCCTAAGATAGTTCAGTGGTCTAGACGTTTGCTTTCCAAGGTGAAAGTACCCAGGATTCAGCTGGGATCTGGTGTAATTTTGCTGAATCCTGAGGAGTGACTCTAGATTTACACCTCTGTAAACAACAAGCTTACTTAGGCCTGTTGTGCTGCTTGCTTAAATTCCTATGGGCTCAGCTTTTAGAATTGCTTCCTAGGGTTTTAGTCAAGCTCAGATAGGGTGGCATTTAAAGAAAATGCTTAGTGTTGGCTTAACGCTGCTTCCTTTGAAATTAAGTGGAAGTTTTGAAAATCCCATCAGCGCTGTGGGATCTCTGAAGCCAACATGATTAATTATGCATAAGTGTGCTGGCATGCTAGGTACGGCACTTAAATTTGTGTGAATGCAACATAAAACCAGGAGCCAAGGTTACTTTCTGAAGGGCGAAGCAGCTATGTCGGGTTAAGACGTATTGATTAAGACATGCTGCTGAATGAGACAACAGCACGTTGCTGGAACAGCACTGGAGTGACAAGCTCACGGATGGCTTGTTTGCTATCTGTGGAAAGCTTCTCTTCAAGGGAAAATCACACCTCTAAAGATAAAATATGAAATTGCAGTTTAGGATTGTGTGAGGCTATTATATATTATATAGTGTGAGGGGGATAGACGGCGGGGAACGAGAAGTGCAGCGGCAGAACTGTGTAATCTTCCCTCCAGGTATAAGCGACTTAAATTCACCTACCAGGCAGGTCCTCTGAGGCACTCCCATTCATGACTTGTGCTCTGGAGGTAATTATTTCGTCTGTGATCTGAAAGGCAGCCAGCCTGCAAGGTGCTGGCCTGCTAGCGGTTCAAACATTTTTATCACAGATTTCTGGAATTTGGGTTTGCGTTATTTTTATTAAGAACTATAGAACAAACTCCAGGCTCTTGAAATTAAAGGACGTTGGCAAATAGCAGTAAAACAGTTGCCTATTTTTCATTTACCATTTTAAAAGGGACTTATTTTTTCCTTAGAACTATATAACTTGTCAAGCTCAGACAAAGTACGAAGAAATGAATCTGCAGTGATTTTTAATTAAAAAAAAAAATCTCAACGTGTTATAATGTGAAATGATGAGTAGAGGAGGAAGGGCAATTCAGCTTTTACTGGAACATCTATGTTGTTTGCCCTGAATCCCTATGTCTTTGGACAGAGCAGTTGTGGCCATGAGCTACCATGGATGGGTGGAAACGCACGACTGTCCCTCTCCTGTGGGCAGTGCATTACCCTGGTCTCCCCATCCTGCTCCAGAGAGATGCTGGAGCTGGACCACAGCCGCTGCCTCGGGGAGCTTAAGGTGCAGGACCAAGCGTAGGATGGCAGTGCCAGGAGGCAAGAACATGGGGAAGGCAGCGCTTATCACACCACAGTTACTGTAGCAAAAATTGTGAAACTAACTACAATGTGTGATTCAGACCAAGACACAAAAATAGCCCCAAATGTCCCTTTTTGTATATAAAAATCCTAAAGGAGTAGTAAACCGTGTTTTGTATGATGCCAGCTGTAGAGAGAAAAATGCAGTAAGTTCTCCTGGTGTTTTTCTTTCTCTGTATACAAAGGTATGTTTTCTCTCACAAGAACAGTCTAAATATCCCATTAATGCCTTATGTGTAATATTAGTAAAACCCCTTTCAAGATAGATTACAGTATTTTGATTCGTTACTCATCAGTGTGTATAATTATCATTTAACAATGTTATGAAGGACTGATGAAGGGAAGCAGGTGTTTAAACATGCGGTACCAGTAGTTTGACACAGCATTTAATTCTCTTTATTTGCACTTTTTAAAGACATCTATTCAAGGAGGGAAAACAATGAGGCACTATATAGTCATGAGTGTTTGCAAGAGAAAGAAAAAAGATGTTTAGTCAATTTTTGAAGCAAGTATTTTTTAATTAATAAGGGTGGACTTTTTAATGGTAGTATAACATATGAAGTTAGTGGAGGTAATGAAGTGTGTTCCAATTTTAAATAGTGAGAAATTCATATTCTCAGATGGGCTGTAGACCCATAAAATGTTCCTGGATATCAGGGTAGCGAAAAGTACAGTTTCGTCCTGAAAAGCCAAGTGTGATTTTTGAAGTCCATGCACTGGAGGGTGCTGCTGCCAGGAGGTGGCTACCAAGGCCACGAGGAGGGCCAGTGCGGCCCCATGGGTGATGTCCACCTTCCCTGCCCCATGCCGAGCTTAGCTGTGTCCATTACCTTGAAGGGGGTCAGCATCCCTGCTGGAGAATACTGTGGGGAAAGAGTCACCTCTCCAGAGCTTTATGTGTCAGAAGTTGGGATCTTCAGGACCAAACAGTACTGTGAACTTCTACCCAACCATCTCCTTGAATGAGAAAACTCCCATTTACCTCCAGGCAATGCTTTCTGGGAAGACATGCTTGAAAACCTCCATGGCTATGAGCTAACCTTTACCAGTAGCAGTGGTCTCCCTGGCCATTGCAGTTTGTCTTCTCATAATCATTATTATTTAGCAACCAAGTTTTAATTAATATAGGTTAATAGAGCCTTTAAAAATAATCTTTATTTGCATTAAAAAGATGTGCTTTTTTTTCTCTCAGCAGATTTTTCTCTAGTGTCCAAAATAAGCCAAAATGAACTATTTTGCCTTCTGAAGCAGCAGTTTTTCTATGGAGGTCTAGCAGGCACTCGTGTGGCCAGAGTAGGCTGTTTGAAACAGTTCTGTAATGCAGCAGTGCCAGCGCTGATCTTCCTTTGAACCGCAATGTAGCATACTTGGCTGTTTCTTCTTTGTCTGTGGGAGACAGGCTGAAGTCTTACGAGGTGATTCAGGACACCTATATTTAGGTTTTTTGCTCTGTTTTGTTGTGGAAAACCCATTTCAACAGTCTGAGTCAGGCTAGGTGAGTACGGTATTAATGCTGCAGCCTGACAGTTCTTCAGGGGAGACTTTCCTGCTGGTTGATGGAGGAGATGTAGGCACCTCCAGAGACAGGGCAGTTCAGCCATGTCTCCCAGTCCCGTTGTTACTCTGGTGACATCATATCTCTCTTTTATCACTCTCCAACTAATAGTCAGCTGGTTCTGTGGTGCTTCACTTGCTCTGTTTCCGAAGAACCATTCTCTGCATGAAAGAAACTTATGGTTACAAACCCAATAATTGCTCTTCTGAGAGGCAAAAGGATTTTTGCATTAGCAATTGTGCTATTGCCATCGTGACTTGCTTTAAAGGTACCAAGTCTATGCCCTGCCTTATGGTGAAAGTCATTGTAAGTGATCATAATGATCCCTGTCAGCCATAAAATGCACACATTAAAAATAAACATAAGATGGTGTTTCATGATTACACCTGTGTTTCTCTTTGCCTGATAATTTTGTTTTCCCTGCATGATATTCTACAATTCATGAAAATGGTGTCTTTTTAAAGTGATTTAATTTATGGGCAACCTTAGTATTTCTTTTCCTCTATTTACTTTGTCTCCTAATTGCTGTTACATGTCATTAACAGGGAAGCTAGAATTGTTGCACCTGCTGGGCCAAATAAGCTGACTTTTTTCTTTCATTTCTCATTGATCACCTTGTTCAAATTAGTTCTCGGCATGCTTGACAGGTATAGAAATCTTCCATCTTGCTTGTGCTTTGCTTTCATTAGGCAAATTTATTTATTATTTCAAGGGTAATGCTTATGGTGAACTGAGGTGCAACTTTGAGCAGGTGTGACTGTATGTACTGAATTGGGCCCTGGGCAGAGACTGTTCAGAGACCCTGTGTCTTACTGTTTGTCTTGGAGACGCATCTCTCCTACCATTTAGCATGAGAGACAACCTGAGCAACGTGTTATTCTGCTCAGCAATCAGTCCCTTCCACTTTCAATGAGTTCAGTGCAAATCCCTTAAGGATGAGGCCATGAGACTGTAGTTTCCTTTGGGACAGGGCCTCCCCGCGGTCTGCCCCTGTGAGAAGTCAGAGGAAGTAATATAACAGTGTAGGCTATCTGTGTTTTATAAATGTTCTCTAGCTGCTAAGGACTTTTCCTTCTTAATATGGGTGTCAAATGTTTTTATCGGGGAACTTTGCTCTGCACATGCGGTTGGCTCGCTTTTCATCCCTAGTGTACATCGTGCCCAGCCAAGCCTTTCAGCTACCATAAAGCACTATACAGAATTTGCATGAGGTGGCTGTGTAAATGCAAACTCCTTTAAAGGCTGTATTTGAGTTAAGGAAGGGGTTTGGGGATAAATACAGGTGGTCAGCACTGACTTCTTCCAAGGGATCTACCCTCTGGCTCGCCAGGTGGCTGATGTGTGGGGCTTGGCAGATCTGTGCTAACGTTTTGCTGAATTGCCTTCTATTTTTCATGGCAATTTGAAGGCTTAAAGAGCATATTCCTACAGGCCTCAGCGTTGGTAGCTGGCCTGTTATTTCCCTTTGGGGTAGGTAGGGCCTTGCTGCTGCTCAGGTGCAGAGATCACCCCTGAAGCTCCTGGGGCTTGTGCCCAGGAGGTGCACAGCAGAGGGGCGTTTTGGGGGAGCAGCTGCTGCAATTTCTAGCGGGCCAGTCAGGTCCCTTCTCTGAATCCTCTGCCAGAGATGTCTCTCTCTCTTGGTTTATATTATAGGGAGTTTAGGAAGCTGAGCCTCCTTATTTAGGCAGCTAAATATACACCCTGCTGCTTAATTTCCCAAGGTTTCTCTCACGGACAGACCCCTGCTACATGCACGTTGTGGGGTCCCAGCAGTGACAGCGTGGCTTCCAGCTCCGTCCCTAGGGTGCCCTGCTGCCTGCAGCGCTGCCTGCCCTTTCTGGCCAAGGGACTTTTCCTTCCCCCCAGTATCTTCCAGCCTGTTGAAAACGGTAAGTATGGGTTCAGCTCCTTCCTTCAGATGATGTCCGCTGCTTTGTACCAGGAGAAATTATCAGGGTGCACAGCTTGTTTGACACATCATGTCAGTGATGCGATACCCAGAAAAGCACCAGCTTTTGTGATGAAATATTACCATTTTGTCAGGGTGCTCCAACACTTAAAAGTTAACCAGGCTGACTTCAGCAGGAGTGAAGGGCTTTGGGCACCCCATGGACACTCAGCCCAAAGAGCAGATCCTGCAGCAATGGGCTCAATGTCGTTTTAATGTGGCTTTTGTGTCTTCATAAAAAAATGTAACTTCTGGTGTCCGTTGCATGAGAGTTGATGTTTAACTTTTTGGCCTTTAAGAAATTATAGTTTGACATTAAGTTTAACTTTCCTGGCTAATGAAATTATCGTGATGGAACAGCCCAAGTAAATAATAAATACAATAACTCTTCTTTGCCTGTTGTGTGCTTTTACTATTCATAATTTTTAGGACCATAGATATTAGATACACTTACGTAAGACTTAACGAACAGTAATTATCTTTTGGCTAAAGAAAAAGCCCAAACGAATGCTAAGCTGCATTATCGCTTGGCTTCTGACATGAGCTGATAATCAGATTTTCTTGCTTAAATCCATGGTGCTTGAACAATGCTACCCACTGTCTGTCCTTCCCGATATTACCCTTAATTAGAAAGAACAGAAACACAAATCTGAATTATTTCAAAATCTGGTTTTCATGGTCAGTGGTTGGAAGGGCTTAACTTTATTACAAATAAACCTGGCTTTATTTACTAATGAAATCTGAAATGCTAGGCCTGTAATAGTAGATAGTCTAATAGTATGGTGTTTACATGCTGAAAAATCTTGTGTGGGCAAAGTATTTTGTAATAAATCGTTAAGTAATTGAATTATGATTCTTTTATCCAACTAATAAAGCAGGAAAGGAGACCCATAGGAAGCCCCATACCATAGTTTAGGGCAAGCAATGACACATTGTTCTCTAGCCTTGCTCTTTGTATGTAAGACTTTTTTTTAAGATGCATTTGGCGAATGTCTGTTTCTGTCATTCCATACATTTGAGATTTTGATTTGTCTTTTTTCCTAATCCTTTGTTTTTACTGGTTCCTTGTTTCTGAACACTTGACACAGTAAAAACTTTTTTATTTTTAATTTTTATTTTTTTTTTATTTTTTATTTTTTATATATATATATAGCTGGGGAAATCATTGTATTTGGTTCTTTTTATTTGTTTAAAGGATTGGAAGCCCCTTTTTCACCATTAAATACAATCTTTTAATTTGCAGCAATAACTTTTATTCTCTATAAAACATCAGAAAGGTTATTTTATGCTACCTAATCTCTCTTACTCCACTCTGATATAATTGCAACTCTGTTTCCATAGTTACTGTTGTGGTAAAATATAACTTTAGCAAAATGTATCTTGAAATCTACCACAAAACCAGAAGAGTAAGAGTACATAAATAATTTCTTTAGTGCATGCTTTTTGTTTCATAGCATATATATATGTAGCACTTGTTAATGTACCAGCATACATACAAACCTTATATCAATAGCTGGAGTTTTCTGCAGTGCTTTCAACCTATCTTCTTTTTCTAGTAAAATACTGTACATCTTAAATAGATATTTTGTGCATAATAAATAGTTATTTAAGAGAAAAGCCAGGAAGAAAACCACAGTGTTCTTGGCAAGCCAACAATTGAAAAGTACAGGTGCTAGGAGTGGGTATAGGCCTAAAGTAAATAGTTATGTTGTTTTTTTTTTTAATCAAAAGAAGGTACCTTTCATTCTGAGAAATTTATTTCTTTTAAATATTTGCAATCCTCAACCGATAGCACATAACGCCACTTTTCTTTCTTCCTTGACAAAGGGAATAGCTTGTGGTAACAAGCAGATGCTTGAGTGGGTTGTGTGGCATGAGGTGTACCATCAGTCAAGAAAATCAATATTTACTGTTCTAGTATCTTTGTGGTGTGGGAGTTTGCCTTGTTTAAAAAGAGGATTGTGTATAATATATAAGGCCTTGCTTTTAGTTAATCAAAAGAGGGGTATTATTGAAAAGGGCACGTTCTCTACAGTGAGTCACACTTAACCCTCCGTATCCTATAATCCTGGTATGTTCATTTATTATGCAAAAAAATCAAACCAAAATCAGCCGAATGCTTAGATCTGAGAGGTGCTCGCAGTCATTCTCTTCTTTAAAAGTATTTGTTGCGACATAATAAATATGCTTAATAACAACGGTAAAAATGGTACTTGTTCACTAGCAGGGAAGGTGAGTCCCCAGCCACCAGTGGAGACCCCCGGACTGCTGCTTCATCACAGTTTGTGAGAGCATAGTTCTCCTGGCGGGGATTGCAGCAAGGGCCAGAGGAAGATGCATCAAACCCGCGGTATGGAGAAAGGCTGAAATACAAGTCTATGCACTACTTGGGGAAATAAACTTTCGCCCTCAAGGAAACATTTGTAATGAATAATACAATTAAGAAATCTCAGAAGCAGTTTCCCAGTAGTAATGGTTTACTTTTCGAGATTACATTTTACTGGAAAGACTCAGATCTCTGTTTAGCATTGATTTTTTTTTTTCCTCCTTCTTTTCACTCTACATTATGAAAAAAGGTTAATCCATTGTGATAAATTCTCATGCTACCTCTTCCTGCACTGAGCCTTTCATCCATAATTTTTTAATTCATAGTGGGGGAGTATAAACAAGGAAAACAGATGCTAGAGATGACTATAGGGAAGCTATGAAGTTTGCGGGCCAATTTGGTGAAAGAGAAAGGTATCTACTCATGGAATGGAAATTATTGTTCGTTTCACTGTTCAGCTTTGCTCTTCTCTCTCTTCTTCCATGGTTTATTAGGCAGATGGTGCTTATGATGCCACACTTTAACTTCTGTTTATGCGTTTCAGTTATGCAGGAGCATAAACCTCTACTTTGTAAAACTTGATCCTGTGGATGGCTCTCAAATGTGTCGGAAACTGAGTGCTGCTTATAGTTTAATGAAAAAATGGAGTGGCAGAGAGTAGTAAGAGTTCCGAAGTCAACCCTCTTGCTGCTTTTCACTGCACTTACTTTTCTTTTGTCATCTTTGCCAGGATTGCAGGATTTGGGAATCCGGAGGGGAAGAGGGAATCTGTATGCAGCTGAAGGGTGGAAGTGTTTTTGAACATGTTAAGCACAGAGAATGAGAGCCTGCTAAAGGAACGTGCTCAGTCTCCCAGGAGCTCGGGAGCTACGTTACCCCAAGTCCTGAGCCTGGCTCAAAGACCAGGGCTTGGCTTTGGGGGCTGGTGGAGGGACATCTCCCAGTGAGCTCCTTCCTCCTACTAACTCCCCATGAGCCTCACCCTCTGATGCTGCCAAAACCTCCTCCCTTGGCTTTTCATGGTGTTTGCTGGCTTATCCAGGAGATGGGGGTTAAGTACCCAGGGTGAATACTTTAGGGTTGCTGTGTGTAATATAGGCAAGAAATTTATTTCAGTCATCAATGTCTGTTGACAGCTCGTGGGTTGAGCAGCATGGAGGGATGTGAGGGGAGGTGGAAGGCCAGGCTGCCGTGCACAGGGGACTGGCCGAGGTCACAAATGTGCACCCGCATCCCAAAGCTGCAGGGGAGGGACTTGGTGAGAGCTGTGGCAGACGCAGGAGGGCTGACGTGCCAAGTTAAATGCACAGTTACTATGCATCTGATAAACATTAGTTCTCCATAAACCAGAACAGGTTCTCTAGTAGTCATCACACTGGGATGTTTAATTGGTCTCTCTGTAGCTCCTGGGAGTCTGCAGGCCTTATCTTGCCCAGCTTCTGCTGCTTAACCTTAAAAAGCCCACCTTAAAAAATGAAAATGAAGCCACTTGTTTGAAAATGAATGTGAGAAAACAGGAAGTGAAGATGAATGGAGGAACCTGTATAAATTTCAAACTGTATCAAAGCAATATATATATTTCTTTCTTCTCTTTATAAACTCTTCATCTTCATATGCCTAGAATTTTAAAAAGATAGATTATGCTGGAAAATACTTCCTACACCTCCACTTCAGTGCTATGGTGTCTCATGCAACATGCACAGAGATATGTTGAATCTCACTCATGTTTCACTTTACAAAGTGCTCACAAAGGAGGAGCCCTCACTGCCTGGCCCCAGACTTGCGGCACCTTTAAGGATGTTGTGTGGTCCTGGGCTCAGCACCAAGCTCCAGGGCCTTCCAGCTAAACAGAGGAGTCAAACCTAGGAGGGAGTTCCCCTTCTCAGAAGAATACATGTGAAAATCCAGTTAAATTTGTGTTTTCAATCAAGGGAGGTGTAGGATGTTGGAGTTGTCAGTGTTATAGTTGTGGATCTTTGCTGTTTGACTGCTTCTAAGAAGAAAATAGAATATCAAAGAGAAGTTCAGAAGTGTGCTGCTAGTGTGGGTGCACAAACACAAGAACATTCAGTGTTTTGTGTCTAATAGGACTCAAAGTGGAGAGGAGTTATTTGCTATAGCTACGCTTGTACAATACAATTATTCTTGCATTGCATGTGGTAGCATCATCTCATGACATAGACATAGAGTAGAATCAGACCACATGCCCTTTTTATGGTAAATATTTCATTTTCAACAATTGTAAATGAGTAACAAATATCATATGGCAATGAATTTCTCTTTCTTGCTTATTATTAGCAGCAAAAAGGCATCATGTGTGGTTTATTGCATTACTTTCTTGCTGCCCTTGTCTTTTTCAACAGTGATGGTTGTAATTTGCCTGAACATACCAGTACATTTTTTCATGCTAAGAACTATTTCAATTATCTGGCTTAATCTTCCTCATAGTCCAGAACAGGTCACCCGGTGGATGGCAGTAGCATTGGAGCAGAGCAGTCCAATCTCTGTTTAAAGAGTTCTCGAGTGAGGAGGCTGCTCTATTTCCCCCAGGCTAACTGTCCCAAGAGCTATGTCATCCTCAGCACCTTACACTTTTCTACATCCACCTTCCCACTTTTGAATAATACTGTGCATTTATTGAACTTTTCAAGCTAGTCATCTTCAAGATAATTTTTGCAGGTAGGAGTTTTGGGCTTTCTCTCCTGCCATGTTGCAGTCCATAGGTGAGAAAACTTTCAACATGCTTTCTCTTTTCTGTGTTTCTGTATGACTCTGACACAAAATTCCACTTTTTTCAGGATGGGCTGGAAGTGCATGTCATACTGATTTCCATGAATACCATATTCTATGTCTTGGAAAGAGCCATGACGACACCTCGGCATGCAGAACCTACTTAGGAATATTGCCTTGAGTTGTTAGGATTCAGCAGGAGGGTCTGTGTAACCTTTTAGCTTACCCTGAAAAGCAGAAGGTCCAGTTTGTTCCTTCCCAGTAGTCTAGGTCAAATGTTTGTTCAGTGGGAAGCAAGACATTTTCTGTATAGTCTCTAGCTTCAAAGGAGAATTGGTGTGAGGCCAAATGCCAAGTGCTTTGGAAATTTCTCCTAATAGACTAAGGGCTACAATTTATCTCAAATTATTGCTAAGGGAGGGCAGAGGTTCATCACAGGGAGTCTTGATACGAAGCTCGAATTTAGGAACTGCCTCAAATCCTTAGCAATAGATGTTTGGAAAGATAGGTTGAGAATAGGGATGGAATTTCTCTGGATTTTTATGTCTTCTAGACTTAGAGATGTGAGAATTTTTTTAAATGGATTTTGAAAGTGACAGAGCAAGTGTGACCTAGGCATATAATTTCCAGCAATATATATACAGGGCAAAATCAAAATACATTCTTTGTGTTAGGTTGCAAGATTGTTTGGCATTAATTCATAATGTATTTGAGTGTTCTCAGACTGCATCTGTGTGTAGATTGCACGTTGAATGTCTGAAATAAAGAGAAGACTTATAAACAGATATGAAAAACAGTTGATTTGTGGGCATCAAAAAGGATATTGGGAAAATAGACAAGTTGGGGCATTCTGAGTGTTCTTCAAATTTTTACATGAACTAACTTCACCCTATGTGACTGTGTAAATAAGCTGTAGTTCATAGAATAAGAAGGAAAATATTTTATTGATATATTGATTATTGGATATTGCTGCTGCAATTTTTAATCTTTATTCATTATTATAATGTATGGACATCCTACTCTTAAAGTTGCATGCTACTATCAGTGGCTGAAGGCAACAAGGACACGTCACCAAATTTTAACTATTCAGGTTTATTTTTTCTATATTCAGTGTCAGCCTCAGGCAGTCTTTTCTTTTTAGCAGTTTCAGCTGCAACAGTCATGCTGCTTCAGAGAACAGTGTCAAGGAAAACAACTTTACTTTGCTAATGTGGAAAGATTTAGGCTGTTTCCTTGAGAAACAGCGATGCTCTTTGGGAGCAGGGACTAGATCTCAAGCAGGATTTATGCCTCTATCCAGGATTTGCCTTTTGCCAGAGCCCTGAACTTTGCCAAGTGTATAATTATAAAAAAAAAAAAAAAAAAGCGCTTGCGCTTAGAGAAAGATTAGGCAGCTAAACTCTTGGAAAAGTCCACAGACCCTGAGAGCTCCCTCCTTTCCCGTTGCCTGTGCTGTGCCCTTGCATCCCTCTGAGCCTCCCTCCCCGGGGCTGCCTGCCTGAGCAGAGCTGCGGTGGTGCTGGGCTGGCAGCCCCGGGACTGGGGATGTGTTCAGGTAGTCTCTTATTACAGCTGCGAAGCTCAGAGGAGGCTGAAGATGCTGCAAAACCACAGAGGCTACGTAGGAAGTTACAGAGCTTCAGATCAGTTGTTGCTCCTCTCCACCAGCTGAGACCTGGTCAGTCCCTGTCTGAGCTGCCTTCCTCCCTTTCGCCACAAATCACCCAAAGGCACAGCATGTAACGTGATCATGTGTGCCTGACATTTATGCATTAGTATTTAGAGCTGAATTAACAGAATTGCTCTTCTCGGTTTGGGCTGGTGAAGTTAACCTTTGTATTTGATAGCATGTGTTTCTGTTCTTGTTCTGAGTATGGGAAGGATGAAAGTCAGCTAATTTCCAAAGAAAAAGTTTACCTTGATTAAAAGCAGCAAGATTGGGGAGTAGTAGGGAGAAGCTAGACCCAAGAGGTGGGAAAGAAGCAAATCACAAGAGAAAGAAGAGGTTATAAGGAAGCCTGTAGGTAAAATTCAGAAATAAATTCTCTAGACTACTGATGGCTTTTGAGCATGGCAAGGCAAAATTTAGACACTAGCATAGGAAATCATCTGTCACAGCACTGGACAGAGTTTGTAAACTCCTGCATACTTCTGCTTAAAAGCTTAGCAAATAAGTGGTCCTCTGCATGTGAGTGGGATGCCTCCCTGGAAATCAGATCCTGAATTTTTTGTCTGGCTGAAAGATTGTCCTCTGGCTTTTAAATCCAGTTTAGTTACAGGGTAACTTGCTGTTGCAGTCACTCTCAGTTCAAACAAGTGAAAATTCAGGCTCTGTACAGCAAAGCATTTGAGCATGTAAAAAGTTAAATGCAAAGCAGTTAAATCTGGGCTTGGCTTTAACTCTAAGCATATACTTAAGTATTTTGTCAGGTCCTATGTATGATGACTGAGTCCTTTGCTTTGCCAAAAAGAAATCTGCTGAATTACGTTGTGTTTTTTTACCTCCCCTCCAACATAAATTTTGAAAGTAGACAGTGTTTCTAATTATTGTCTGGTTACTTTACACAGGTATGTGTCTGATTTATAGAAAGCCCACTCGGCAGCACAACTGTCATTCAGGATTTGGCAGAAACAGCCTTCTATTATTTGGTAGTGGTTTGGTTTCTGGAGGGCCGGCTGTAGACACAAACAAGAGACGTCGCCCTCAGAAACATTCCCGCAGCATCCTTCAGGAAGGGAGGGGAGGTTATCCAAGTCCCCATGCTGCTGTACTCATATAAATGCTCCCTCTTTTGTTGCTGCTGGACTCCAAAGAATAAAACCAAAACACAAAGCAGAGGCGGCACCACTGAGCGAATGCCACAGTGTTCCCTTAATCCATGTGGATCAAAACCATGAACATTTTGATTCTGTAAAGAATCTTCCTCAGCATGCTGGATTAATCACATGGATTAATAAACCACTGTTGCACTCGCTCAGTGGTGCCTCCTCCGCTTTGTATTTTCTTTTATTATTCTTTGGAGCCCTGCAGGAACAAAAGACGGAGCATTTATAAGAGTTCCATAGGCACTGGGAATTCTATAAGCCTCTCCTCTATAAGGTATGCTTCTTGAATTTTTCCTCATAGATCATGCACTGCAGATTTGTCTGCATATATGAAGCCCTGTGCTAGTGTTCCTGTCTGCCTGAAATACACCAAGTTTAAAACCTGTGCTTTTTTCTTTTGCTGTGTTTCCATTTAGTCCTGCAACAAGTGCGGCAGGCAGCACAACTGGAACGCTCTCATCTAGCTGCTTTTGTGGAGCAAACACTTTTGTGTATCATTTCAGTCACTGGCTGGAGAGTGGAGCTGGTGGGCAGGGGCCAACTTCAGAGAAACCCTTAACTCTAACAACTTTCATACGCAGGAGTGACTCCCGACGTACAGACTCGCACTTTTCATTAATATATACTCACACATGAAAATATATGCTAATGTTAGTCTTTGTGAAGCCATGTTATAAGCTGCCAGTGTCCGGCACATGACTGTTCAACGCCCTCTCTGTTCACTGATTCCAGCTCTCTGTATTTTTTACAACATCTGCTTTCCAAAAAGCATCCTTTTTTGCTTCATAAATGTGAGGCAGACCCTTTCCTCTGCTCTAAGCCCCCACTTCTTTTCATCGGTGCAGGATGTAGGATGCATAGTAATCAATCTTATGTTATTGATAGGTTAAAGGTCTGAAATCTCAGGATTTAGCAAAGCTAAAATTCGAGCTTTAAGCCTTGCAAACAGGACACATTGGGGTCACTGGATGACCCTAATGGAGTTGATTTCAAAGATGCCAAATCAGTTCTTTTTCATGAGTAGAATGTACTTGAAGTTTTTTTGATGTGCTTACGTTTATTTTTATCACTCGTAGGGTTGGGTATACACTAATAAAAAAAAAGTCCTAATCAAAAATAACTTGAAGGCTTTCCAAAATATTCTGCTCATGACTTTGCATACCCAGGTTTTATATACATACAAGGAAACTCTGTATGTTTTCCTGTGTTTGTTATTTGTCCACTATAATTAGAGATTCTGGCCTTTATCTGTTAGTTCAGTCTCACAGCAGTTCCCTCTTTCAGGACACCTGAGTTACACTGAACCTTCCAAATTACAGTGGCATGGTCTGTTACAGTAACTTCACATGCATATGAATGGATATCCTCTATCCTAGGCCTTTTGGACACTATGCTATCTACTCTATAGATGAAGATCTATTTTAAAGGATGTAGGTGCCATAACAAATCAGTCCAGCAGAATAATTTTCTCAAACAGTGGGTTTCTATAGCCTTATGGAGATGGAGATGGAGATTTTCTCACATGACCAGGGGAACATCTTTCTTGTTAGATTCTTCCTTGTTTCTCAGGCTTCCTAAATTCTTCTACCTTCCTACGCACACCTCTGTCCTGGCACGCTACTGCAGCGTCCCGTTTAGGCGCACATTGCTACAGTGCTGGGTGACTGTCATATTGCACCCACCGCTTACGCAATGCTCCAGGGTCCATCCCCACTGATTTCAGTCATCCAGCATCCCCTGATCTTCATGGGATACAGCTCTTCACACTCCTTTTCTCTCTGTGCCTCCTTTTACTTCTGCTAAGACCAGCTTACCTCCTCTCTGCCAGAGACTGATACTCAATTGACTGTAGCATTACACCACCAGTGACTTGACTTTTTCTTTTCAAATGCTGCTCTGAAAATGAATGTCTTTTAGGCTGATAAGGCCAATTTCAAGCACCAGGATGTCCTGCAGTGAGCTCCTCCTTTACTTTCATAGCATATCTGCTTTGCCTAAGATTCTCTTTTTTATAGCCTGCTTTATTCTTTGAGTTTTAGAAATTCTCCTATGAATTGTGTTGTACAACTGATTCTTATTACATATTATTCATTTTTCTACCATGTATTGCAGAAATTGTGGCACTTTGTTCTGCGGTTTTGTTGTGCTGAGTATCTTCTTCTGCTATCATATTTTGTAGCCAATATTGTTAAAATATTGTTTGGGATTATTATCTATTGATGATAAGTGATTCCAGGGTTGTGCAGCAAAAAAGAGTAACTACATAGGAAGAATTACTCAATAAACAGAATTTTAAACATATAGGTTATAAGCTCTTTCACTCTGTGGTAAGTGCCATTCATTAATGACGAATGTAGAAACATTTTCCCCTACAGGCTGGTGTCATATAAGTATCCACTATAAAGCTTCTTATGTCTTCTCTTCATCTCTTAGGTGCCGACCAAAGTTCTGAGGTGAAAGGAGAAGCAATGTTTCTGATAATATGGCAAGGCCACTGACATATGTGATATGTTGTAATGGAATCACAGATGATGTCTGAATATGTATTACTACTGCCAACATGAGCAACAACTGTAGAGTTATTATTGCCTGAAGTGGGAGCAATGACTGCTAGGCACTGCAAACACCTATCCATTTTCCTGTAATGTTTTCTTGTCCAAAGGTGTTTCTCATCCACCAAGACAAATGAAAACACTTCCTTCCCCCAAGTGTTTACATGAGAAATCAAATGTGTATATTCCTTTCTGTTGCTAGATGAGAAGTGTTAGACTTCATACTTTTTGAGCTTACTAAGGCTTTAGACAGTACCTGATATGACATTCCTAAGCAACTAGAGAATTATACTCTAGGTTACTCTAGAATAGATGGGGTGCAAAACTGACTACATAGCTATTCAGCCAGGCAAAGAGCTACAATTTGCAGTGGCTGAGAAGATGACTTAAGAAATGTGGCATACCCTGGCAGACACAGGGCAGAGCCTGTTTGTTCTGCTCAGCCCTGATTGCTGGAGTGTTTTGTTGACTTGGGTAGCAGACCACAGGAAAGATGTGCTAGCCACTTCGGGGCAGAAGGGATGATAAGAGTCTTGGAAAATCAGAGAAGAGTCTTCAAAGATATGAAAGGCAGCTGCAAAGAAGAAAGGAGTAGTTTTTTCACCCGGTCGATGACTGATAGGGCATGACATAGTACTTTTAAACTACAGCCTCAGAATTTAGTTTGGGCTTTTTTTTCATGGCAAGGATATATACTTTGAGTGCTCATCATTTCTCAGAATAGCTTTGACAGAAATCTGTCAGGACTAGGACAGGTAAAGCTGATCCTGCATTGGAGCAGGGGATGGAATAAATGACATCTGACCTCCTGTGATCCTGTACAGATGTATTTAGAAGTATTTCTCTTGATACTGTCATCACATTTTCCACCAGTAACAGAGTAGGCATTCTGCCTCTCATCAGGCAAAGCCTCATAAACCCAAGGTTTAATGTTTTGGAGAACTAGGGCTTCTTTTAAGGCTTGGGGTGTAAATAAAGTTATTTTCTTAACTGACTGTCTTAGGTTATGTTCTAAATCCATATTTCAGCATCTGACTAGAGACATGTTTCACAACTACTGAGTGTTTACCAGTTAGTAAGTTAGTTCATATAAAGAAGCCATAAAGGTTTTATTCTCACATATCAAAGACATTTCTGGGTGGGCTGGCAGGGGAGCGGTGAGATAAATTTTTTTCAATTTTTTAATACTAATTTGATGCCTCACTGTAGCTGAAAGGGACAATAGCAAAATCATTGCCCCGGTGCATCCTTGAAGTGTTTTCCTTTGTTCTTGTTGCCTGCAGGTAAGTGTTAATGTGCTCAAGCACAGAAGGAACAACATAAGCCAGCACTAGGTCAGTCTCATCTCCCAAAATTGAAAGGACAGTCAGTTTAAGCTGGTTCCACAGACTTCCAAATTATTTCCTCAGTCTCAGATGTATTACCTTCTGAATTGTAGATTTGTTTTTTTGTGTACTGCAGGGCTTTTGTCTGCTGGTCCAGGGCAGTTAGCCTCAGGGTTATTTGTGCCTTTTTAGTGTATGCATGCTGTACAGTCTGCAGATTTTGTAGGTAACGATTAGAATTAAGGTTTGCTCTGGCTATCCTGATTGGTTGTAAATGAAAGGAGAAAATAATATATGTTTTTCACTGTGTCTAAAAGAACCATGGACAAATCTCTGGTATATAAATTTGGAAGCAAGTGATAGGAGAAACATAGCTTTCCTTTTATAAATGCAGGTTTTAAAAAGAATTAACCTTTAGAAAACTTATGCTAGGAAGTGATTTCCTAGCAGAACTAAACTTGAATATGAAGTCCAAATGCAAATTGAAAGCTCAAAAAGGAAACCAGCCTCCAACTTTTTATTATTGGGAGTATTTGTTTAATGTCAGTTGCTTTTAGCCTTCCTCATAAATCCTGGGGACATAACACATGATTTCTAGTATATGGGATGGATAAAACTGTGGTTTAAAGACAGCTGGACTCAGGAGGAAGAGCTGGGATGGGAGGAGGAGAGGAGCAGATGCACCTTACAAGGCTGTTCCCATCATTCAACCAGAGGTCTGATACATCGTGGTTTTGGGCCTGCCAGCAGAAGTTTTTGGAAGGACTGCTGGGTCTAATGTATTCAGCTAATCAGGTAAGATTTGGGGTGAAGCACAAATCTCTATTCTACAAGCAGGAAGGAGAGAATAGGGTGACAGGTAGACCAGTGACCACGTGGTGGGTCTGGAGAGATCCCAAGTGTCCTGGTTATGAAAGAAAGGCTTCAGTAAAATCCCCCTAAGGAGACCCTCATGATGGAATGAAGAGGGACAAAGTGATAGGAAAGGTAGATAAGGAAAGGACAGAGAAAAGTCTACTTAGAGTGAGGGGCTGTGGAGGATTTGTGCAGCATTTTGTGGCAGAGAAGGAGCTGCTCCAGAGCATGGGGCACTTGGTGAGTCAGCAGAGGGAGAGCCCCCCTGTATGCTGCGGTAGTCCTGCCATGCAGCTCCACTTGGTAGAAGAGACACCAGAAACACCAGTCTAGCAAGGGGAGAAAAAACCAAGAAGCTGTGTATCTGTAGAGATACATCCACCAGCTGCAGGACACCCGCAGGGATATGTGCCTATTCCTAAAAGCGCTACCCTGTGTCCCTTCCCCAGACATATCCTCTTTGTCTGGGAGCGTGGGAGGTCCTGTATTCTCTGTAGAGCACACAAACATGGTAACCCTCCTCACTTCATCACCTAAGGGTGCAGAAAAGTATGTGTATTTTATTTTTATGTATGTGTATTTTTTTTTTATCAGAAAAGTATGTGTATTTGGGGAGAAAGAGGAGTCCCACAAGAAAATAGGATAGCAGAAATCAGTAGTTGCTCTGTCTTGTTCCATTAATTTCTCTAGATTGATGTGTTATTTTTTTCTCACCAGACTTTAGCTATCTTTTTATAGATGGGAGAGAAAGATAAGCACCTTCTCAGGTGACCCCAGCTCTCTGCTTTAGATATCTACCTTAGAAGCAGGAGTATCTGTCTCTGCCCACTGACCCTACATGACTGCCCAAAATTACAGAAAGGTAGCAATGACTCTTGCAATGTAAAGCAAAATTTGGGTATCTGGTTAGGGCTGGACTGAAGCTGTTGCAGATTGGGATAGGGAAAAAGAGAAGAAGGGAGAGGGGAGTGAAGAACCTTAATCTAAGTCACAGGTAAGATGAGTGTTCCTTTAATAAAGAAGTCTCACACTCTCTGTAATACATGCCAAAAAGTGAACAATTGACCATACTGTAAATGGCCTCTCTTACTGGAGCAGTGATTGTATTCAGTGCAATAGCAAGTACTGGAGAAGCTAATTGATAGAGCCAGGAAAGAAAGGGAAGAGCGCGATTTTGCTGGGACTTTGTTCTGAGACAATGTGTGTTACAGGAGTAAGGAACCAACCCATCCTCTTGAATGGAGGTAGCAAGACCAAACTGACAATAAATAGAACTGGCTGATAATGCTAGTTCTGGTTACTGAGAATTGCAGCCAGTGTCCCGCTCAGCATTTGAGACTGTCTTTGTGCATTTAACTTTTTGTGATGTACTTGTCCACGCGCATCAGTCAGTAAGCAAGTTTTTGTATTTCTGAGTCAACCTAACATTTCGTAGGATGAGGAGTATGATGAAAACCTAATACAATATGTCTTTCCTCCGTTGCAAGTCATAACAATAGTACTTAAGTCATTAAATTGAGAAATTAAGCAAATACAGCAGTTAGACATCTTGTAGAAAACTTGAAAATAACTTAAAGAGGTTATTTTATATGAGGAGCATGAAATACTGCTAGTACGATGAAAATAATAATAAACTGGTGCAATTTTTCAAGAGTTGTTCAGAGCAGATGTGCAAGCATCCTGCATCCAGCTTCAGTGATTCATGTGGTCCTGAGCCATATCACCACGTGTTGATGGTGACAGCAAGGAATGACTAGGAGGAGTTTTTTGAGGCCCTGATTAAGGAATTTTTAAGTGCTTTTAAGGACATGTTGAGTTGTATTCTTTTCCAGGAGAGTATTTGAATGAGATTTAATCCTATGGTCAAGCACTTTTTCTGAAAGTGGTTGTCTTCTGGAACCAACTCTCTTTTCCATTTGTGGTCTAGAGACAGCCCCCACCTGGATTTGAAATGAGGTCATTGGAGCCGAAAGGTGGGGGTAAAGGTATCTAAGTAGCTTTCATGGAGACTTTGTTGCCTATAGCTACTTTCATCTTAAACAAGGAAGTATGGCATGTTTGTATTCACAAATCCCATTGTGCAATGCTCTGTCTCAATTGGGGCTGTCTGTGTTTCCATATCAATTCTGAGGGCAGCTGCAATTTCCTCCATTTCATGCAAATTAGCTTCAGCCTTAAAGCTCCTGGCAGGTCGCCAACGTAGCCCTCTTTGGCAAAAATTTGGATTCATCTGGGCAAAGGTATTAGCCCTTTTGCTTCAAAGGCCTTTATTTAGGCAAATATTTCAGTATTTTAAAGACAAATACTTAGGAAAATCTGTATCTTTTAGACAGATGCATTCTTTAACTACTAGAATAGTCCTAAAGATAGATAAATAAACCAAAAATAATTAAAATAACAGTATACATTCTTGCTGCTTATCTTGAACATTACTATAAATGCTACTGCACCAGTGCCATTAAAATGCATGTCAGGAATTTTCCTTGGCTGCCTCTATGCAGCCTTTTAAGATCATTCAACTACATAATGATTTTTAAAGATATTCTTTATGAAATTGAAGGACTTTTTTTCACAGCCTAGCTGAAGAAGATATTCCATGCATTTTCAATGCAGGTTATAAAGATATCTTAATTCCATCTCTCTGATTTTTGGAAAACAGTTAAACTTTTTAGATTGCATAATGATTTTGTGGTTTTGTGGTTCATATAATTATTCTGAGAATATTTTTAACTTTTATGTCATTATAAACACTTTAGCTGTTTTTTGTTTTATTCTGGGGATATGCTATTCTTTTTAAAAGTCAGATTTATTTTTTTTTCTGTAAAGATAATAGGTACTTAATTCTTTTAAAGAGAAAAGATACCTAATTCTTCCTTCTTTTAGTCTTTTCACAAGGATCACATTCATAGATTTCCCAGGCACCCATTATTTAAATTCTAGTTCTACTTGAACAGTGACAATAAAATAGCATGAAAGGGTCCATGTTCGTGGTGTCACACTGGTTTTGAATTTAATTGGTTAGCAAATAAGATTTAATTTTTCCAGATATCACTGCCATATAGTTTCTTGGCCTCTTAGAATCAAAATGTGTTTGTCCTGTATGGATTATCATCAATAGAAGTAAAAATCCTGTGGGAGAAAATTGGTGTTGTGATTCCATTTGTGCAAACATGTTGGTTTTACCTGATATCCTCATGTCTACAAACCCTCTAAAGCACAATGGAATTCCACAGGTGTTACCAGAACCACCATCTCAAGAACACTGCTTGTCATTGAAATGAGTGACTTTTCTCTTTCCTATTACTGTTGACATGCAAGGTGATAAGATCCCAGGCTGTTCGTAGCATCTAAAGTATTTTCCAAGGCTGGTATTTAGAAAAATGTCACTATATTAGCGCTATAGTAACTGGAGGCACTTTGCAACTGACTGTCCCCTTGTTCCTGTAGCTACTGAGCCAGCACTCATAAAAGCTCCCAATTTTTAGGCCGTCTATTGTTGTATGCGCTTATATCACATCTACTGTTATCTCCTCTCTAAGGTAAACCGTGCCAATCATTTCAGTTTCCATTTAAGAGCTTTTCCGTGGCCTTCTCTGGGCCTTTGTAATTTCACAGAGTACCTGGTCAGCCATGGAGAGCCCTCTCTGCACAGAGGGGTGAAGGCACCTGGTCTGCCTTGTGATTTTCCAGGGTCATAAAAAAAATATATAGATATTTGTTCTTCAGGAATGGATTGAAAATTTGAGAGTAATACAGGAAAACATGGCTTATTGTTCAGTAAAACATGGTTAGCTTTTGTAGCTGCTGTAGTTTGTCTCCTCACTGGATGCTTTAGGTGGTTAGATTTTTAGAAAGTGGGCAGACAGTATAGTCTGCTGTTTTAAGTGTGCTGGAAAATTGGCTGTGTCGCAAAGTGAAGAAATAAACATACCAACTTGTTAGGGACACTGAAATATCCGTTGTGACCAGTCAAGGCCAGCAGGTGTGACATCCACAAGGTGATGGATGTCTCTCCTTGAATGATTTTAAAAAGGCTAAACACTTTCTTTGTGTTATTTAAAATCTTGTAACTCTGGGAAGCATACTTTTGCCTGAGGAAGGGAAGAATTTGATTTGAAATGCTATCTCAAACACAGTCAAAGCTGGTGGATCATAAACTTCTTGAAGGTTCACCTTCTTTTAATCATAATCTGTATTTTAAAATGGATATCTGTTTACCAGGCAAGTAATTTTACAGGGAATTAGGTAGTGGCTTGGGTACAAATGGTATCAATTTGATCACAAAGAATCAAAATTTCATTTAAATAAAACACAAAAGTTCTCAGACCTTAGAATACTGAAAGACAACTGTTGATGTATTTTCTCAATGTATTTTGTGTACATAAAAATCCTGCTAATGTAAAGAATTGAATAACTGCCTAATGCTTTGGGCAAATATATTGTTACTAGGCTTGCCTATTGGCACAGCTCACCTTTATTTTGAATGCTGGTAATTTCTGTAACACAACTTGTGCCCCAGCTAATTACTGATTGAGGTGGAGTTCCAACATACTTTGTTTTTTTAAAGTTATTTATTATAAAGCTTGGCCTGGAAACTGAACGAGAGCTTCATACCTGAGAACTGGCACTCCACCTCTTGTTGTGTGGAGATAATTCTATTCTGTGTTCTTTGCATGTCGTTGCTACCTGTTAATCAAAATTAAAATACTGTCCCCGGAAGGTCCAAAACACTCAGAAAGGTCCACTGAAAGAAGCTGGCTATATCCAAAATATGCGAGTGTTTGCTATAGTGAGGTGCTACCAAGGAACTTATGGCATCAGTTAAATCACCTTTATAATTCTTCAGTCATGCTCTCCTGCAAACGTTACACTCCTGCAGGTAGTGAAGAAAAGACAATAAAAAAAAAAATAGAAAAGGAATGGGTGCAGATGAAATCCACTTTTCCATAGGCAATACCACTATTTGAACTAAACAGGATGAACTCTTGCTTGTGCTAACAACTGTTATCAACAAGATTTAGTGGAGGATTCAGCTGTCAGATGATAATTTCTCCATTTGATACTCTCACACAAATTAAATGGAACCATCGGTGCCTGGTACTGCACCAAAAAGAGATAGATCTGCAACTGCTTTCTGTTCATAAAAATGTACGAAAAACTAAAACCATCAGTACTGTCCATGCATGTTGACTGTGTCTGAAATTTGGAATAGCCTTGGGAAAAAACTGCCTGCCTAGTGGACAGGCTTGACACATGATAAAAAATGTGCAGATACAGATTTCAATAGCTGCCTGCTAGTCAGATCCAGAAAGTGAGTTCAGACCTGTGCCTTTGTGGTCCAATTGACTTCTGCTTGCTTCTGGGTTACTCGTATGGCCAAGAAGATGCTTTGGGGAGGGAGGTGAGCACCATCGGTACCATGGTCTAGCTGGGCCATGTGGTGCATAGAGGTTGAACAACTTGCCTCAGGTTTGGCAGTGACGGTGACAGGATCTGGACCAGGATCAGGCTGTGCACCTGGGTTTGCTCTGTGCCTTCCACCGCTGAATCTACGTGAAGGAAACTGAGGTGTCTTGGCTGCCTGTACTATCCTTTATCTTCTGAAGAGTAGCTTTTGCATGTTATAATTGTGATGCATATTAAAATGTGCACTTCTGTTCTACGTACAATGTATATGCCAGAGTTGTAGCTGTTCCCAACAGCAGGTCTGTTTGTAAATAGTTGCTTTTATTTTAAAATGGCTTTGGGGTGCGTTTGGGATTTTATTAATGACAGGCAATAGCCAGAACCATCAGCTTTCCTGAATGTGATCATCAGTTCAGGATGTCTGCACAATATGGGGATATGTCATCCTATAGAGGAATGTAGGTAAGATCTCTTTTTAATTAGAGGGCTAGAAAAAAAAAATCACTTCAGGGAGTGAAATGCACTTAGAGATCTTAGCTGAGCTTTTAAGTCCATTTGGTGGAACCATCAGGCATATTTACCACCCTCAGTCCTTGGAGGTGAGTGTTTGCTCAGAGGTCTGGGACTGACTCTTCAAGGGGCTTGCACACGGCAGGTATTCAGTATAAATTCGTATGCATCAAGCACTCAGACAAAGAGAAGTGTGGAGGAACCTGCGTCCTGGCTATTTATACAATGCACCTCAATGGCCTGAGAACAGAAGACGTCTGTTTGAGAGCTCTACATTGCCAATCCTTTACATGGGTCGAATTCATCATTTGAAGAAAGAGAGCAGCAAGATGAGAGGAGCAGGATGGTTTATTGCAAAGTTGCTTTAGTGTTTGAGAAATGGAGAAATTTGGTTGAATTGTACTTTTCAGCTATGACTTGCCGCTGCCCATCACTCGGTGCCTTAAGAGTCATCATGATTCTTGCGGTGAGCACAGCTTGATGCCAGAAAATCTCACCTTTTGTTAATGTATAGGCATTCATCATCTGCTGTTCATTAACACACGTATTGCTAATGCCTGGCAATGGAGTGAACATTTTTCTAGAGTGGGGTCGAAAAACTAATTATTCACCATATGGTGGCTGGCTCAGCAACAATTGCTGAAGCCATGGAAGCAAAAGGAAGTTGGCTGGTTGATTTCTTTGGGCAGTTTGCACAGTGATGACTCTCTTGACACATGCCATTCATGTGACCGCTGCATAACAGATGGGCTAAGGCTGGGAACTGTGGAAAAATCATGGCAGAGGTCTGGTGGCAGCCTCTGTCTTTTTATCCTTCAGAATGACTTTGGGTCACGTGGGCTGTGGAAATAACAAGTAGGGGATTGTGCTCTAAGGATTTCCCTGCTTCTTTCATAAAGCCAGAGCGTAATTTTGACTGCCTTTTCGTATTTTGTTTATTAAAGGGATCAGGGTTTTAGATGAAAGAGATTACTTGGTTTGTGGTAGGGGGCTGTGCTGTGCCCATGACACTCAGCTCATTGTTAGCAGGAAAAATGCTGGCAGTTTGATAAGGGATAAGAAAATGGAGGGGTTTTAAATTAAAATTTAAATTACTCCTTATTTGTTCTTTTCTCATTTGTAAATCTCACATAGGCAAGTTAAGATAAGAGCTGTTTTAGATTCAGAATACTCAAACCTGAAATGAGTTAGTGTTTTTTCCAGAGGAGCTTAGTAAGGGAGGGTAAGATTAATTTGAGCATGCTGTCTTTGCAACTTGTATGCTTTCTGGATTTCATATCATCCCGACAGTGCCTGAATGGGACTGAAAGTTTCCAAGCAGAGATTTGCTGAGCTTTAGTGTCATTCAAAAGTAAATCACATGGGTTTGAACTATCTGCAAATTAAATTTTAATTGATTATAGTGAATTGTGGTAGTTGAGAATTTTCTCATGTCTCCTTTCACAGGAGTTGGGAAGAAAAGTTGACAAGCGACGAAGGTATTGCCAGATCCCTTCTGAAGCTGCGCAGCCTTCCCAGACGGATGCTGGTCAGACTGGTTGCAGTGGACGTAGGATGGGAAAAGAAAGCTGGAGTGAAAGCACGACTGTGCACAAAGTTGCCCTGCATGAGGGAAAGTTGGCAGGTGTGAATCAGTCACAAACATTTGGGATTTGGATCCATCTTGTCAGAAACAAACCACAAAGTTTCTTAGGTGAAACGTGATATGCGAGGTCTTGAGTCAGGATTCTCATTCTGTAAACATTTCTTACTGTCATATTTTATCTAAACATATATAGGACCTCCTCCTCCCCCCCCCCCAAAAAAAAAAAAGCAGAAGGAAATGTAAGTCTCTTATATAGTAAACTTCAAGCAATATTTCACAATTCACTGGTTCTGAGATTTCTCTTTACAAGGCAACGGGCTTGTGTGGCTTGTCCTTGTGGCATTACGCTGTTGGTTGTTCACAACCAACATTAATTTTTGTAGCTGTGTGCTGCAGAGATGGCATGCTGATACTGAGCAGGCCATCGGGTGAACACCACATGGCTTTCAGTGTCCTCGCATCAGCCCACTTGCAAACCCCATTTTCCATTCTTCTGTATCAAAACCAGGCCTGTTGGTTTTGGAAGCAGGATCTGCTGCTCTTGCGGTGGTGCTGAGGGGGAGCCTCTTTGCAGGCTGACATTCGCTGTGTCGGTGCAAGAACACAGGAGAGATTGAGGGAAAAGAAAATAATGTGTTTTTATCTTGGATTCTCCTGATGCTATTTACCACAGGCTGGGAGTAAACAACACTAGTTTTTGTTAGAGCATGATACTGTCCCATAGGTGACCAGGGGAACATATTTTACCAGCTCCGTCTTCTCTATGAGAAGGAAGTTCACTAGCCCACAGTACTGCTGGCACTGAGTATTTCTTCTGGAGAAGGAGTAAACCAATGTGTTTTATTTGATGAATTTCCTCATCAGCTTTTTTTTCCTGCAGTGATCTGAGCAAGCATAATGTGGGAATACGCTGCATTCCCCTTAGCCCTGTCGTGTGTCACCTGCGTTTCTGGGCTCTTGTGATCTCCTTGGTCCTTGACGGGTCTTTCGCTCAGCCAGTGCTTACCCCACTTTCCCTCAGTGGTTTCCCTGTCTGCGTTAAAGAGGAAGATACTCTTGTTTTTAGCAAGAAGTGGGTCCAGTAGAAGATTAGGACCATTATCCTCTAGCTGTTGCTGGAGAAAATTTCCATGTCTCAGTGCACTGCTAGGGTTAGACTGCTAGAGGACTGGATTTTCACATCACTACTCCTCTTTAGCTTTTGGAGGTAACTCCAAATCCCCAGCGCCTAATCGTGTGTTCCTCCACGCATGCTCCACCCACTCCCCTAAGCTTGCAGAGCGCTCTGCTAAAAAGTCCCTCAGATTTTGCATAGAAATTTGCAAGGAATTCTTATGGTTGCAATTTATAAGTTTGAATGCCTGCCAAATGTGCTGGCTAATAGTCTCTTTTCCCATGAGAAAAATCCAGAAGAGGATAAATATTTATTAGGAAAATTCAACACGATTCCTAAGGCCTCAGGTGAGGTGTAAAGGCATTTTGCAGATTTGGAGGGAGGAGAAGATGGCATGAAAGTGTGTCCATATACACATATACACATAAACATACAACATAGATACACACACACTTGCATGCCATTGTCCAGACATGCACATATATATATACTAGCACATATTTAAAAGCAAAATAATTTATTTTAAAAATACAAGGTATGTATTAACAATACGGGGTCACAGAGAATGAAGTCAAAGAACCTAAACGTAAGGGTGGTCCTTTTTTAGAAGACCAGATGTTGCCCTAAGACAGTGATGGAAAAACATTGCAAAGTAGTTTCTTCATGAAGTGCTTCTAATTCAAAAGATTATTTTGTAGTGATTTCACTGTATACAACTACTCATCTCGTTGTCTGTTGTTAGACTCTTATCTGAGTATTTTACTAAAAGTGCGTGTGTTCTTATTTTTACAGTGCAATTAGGGAAGTGTAATCTGTATTCCTACCCTGCTTATGAAATACATTAAACACACAGGGCAATCTTTAGACTTTAAAATCTAAAAAATGGTTTGGTATGAAGGAGGTGAACAGCCCAAATATCTGTGTTGGGATCAATATCCAAGATTATGTTCCAGTTACAGAAGACATAAATTAATTTGTCTCTGTGTTAATAGGTAATGAGACTTCAAATGATACAGTTTTTCTTTTGTCATCAGCTGGAAATACCACACATCATGGGAAACAAGATTTAATATGTTGATTGTTTTGCTTGAAGTGCTCTGGAAGAGTGAAATTTGGCAGAAATGTTTCTCAAATCAGAGTTTGCTGTTGCTTGCTCAGGTTCCTACATGAACTGGAGATGGGGATGGGCTGTACAATGATTCATTGTGTGAAAATTAATCTGTTGCTGTGCTTTGGTAATTCTGCTGCTCACTGGACAGTTTTTTTTTTTAAAGTTTGCTTCACAAGAACCTTATCAAAGTGTTCAGGCTTTTAAAACAGATGATAGATGAGCATAATGTTTTCTTTTATGAGTGAACGTATGTTGTAGGAAAAAGTTTTGGTTTTGAGTTTTTTTAATTGAACTAAATACCAGACATTCAGACATTGAAGTGTGGGATTTAAGTTTAGCTTTTGCTTAACCCCCTCTTGTGCAACCAGCAAGAGAAGAGCTTTGAAGCCCACATATAACGAAAAGCTTTCTTTTTGTCTTGAGGCACAAGATCTGCCATGACCTTCATCTGGGGAACTGGTGAATGCTTGCCTGGCAAAAAATCTCTATAAATTGCCGTAAATTATGGGTACAGAGTAATGCAGCCATTTCTGGCTAAGCCCCAGAGCCCAGAGTTTGCTACTTGATCCAGTCCTCCTAAATCATAGCACAGTCCTTTGCTGAGCTGAGGGACTCGCCCATTTGGATAGGATATGCTGTTTATTCTGTTGCTAGGATAAAATGCTTCTTACTTTAAGAACAACTGAATCGTGTTGCTCTCATCCTTGTTTCATACACATCTTACGTAGCTGATACGCACCAAATTGGTTTAAATGGGAGATTAAGTGAGGGATATGCAGTGATTGTATGTAACTCTAAGTGTTAGGTTGGGTATTTAAAACTTTGCTGTGTACATTTTTTCTAAGTCCATTCACATAGAGAGTAATAAAAAATCCCCAATCAGAATATAGGGATCTTTCTGAGAAGAACATCTTAAATACTTCTTGAATTAGCTTTGTTTCAGCTTTGTCAGCCTTATATGCTGAATCATCACAAGTGTTTACTGGATGTTTTGGCTTTGCTACCATCTCCACTGTGCTGAAGTGGGCCATTAATTCAGTATAGTTTGGGAAATACTCCAGTGTCATTCTCCTGTCACACATTAGCAGTTTCAGAGCCATAAACAATGAAAAGAGAGAAAAAGAGAGAGACTGGATATTTTATTATGTATTTCCCTGTGTTTTATTTACACTATATGTTTTCATCCTCCAGCAGTTGAGTTCAAGCAGATAGTTTAAATGGGAGATTAAGCACAGACTGTACAACTCCTTCTTTTGGGAATCTCAGCCAAAACTCTAGTGTCCATTTCCCAGGAAGCATTTCAACCTGAATTTGATTTTAGTTAGATTAGGGTAGAGAGCAAACTTCCCTGATATTAGTTATAATTCTTCACAGAAGAAAATTTATCGTAAAACTAGCAGTAACCACCAAACCTGATGGTCAGAGGGGACCTCAGGGTGTCTGGAAGCCCCCAGTGAAGCAAATATCAGCTATAGTTTTGTTGCTCCTGACTAATTTGTCTCACAGACTTGTGAAGGCCTCCAGAGGTGGGGTCTCTGCAACAACCTCAGGCAACGCAACCCAGTTGCATGTACCCTTCCTGCATGGGTTTGCGGTTGCACTCAAAACCAATCTAACTCAGGGCCCTGGGAGACTTCGGGTTGTGTCTGGCAGTCAGAGTTTAAAGCAGGTTGCTTCAGATTAGCTGCAAATGGCCTGGTATGTCGGGGTGGTTATTTTGGCACAAGTAAGATTAATCCCATTGCTGTGCTGTCACTACTTCTGCGGCCTCATAAACCTGTGCTCATCCTGATGCCACAAAATGCCTTGCTTGTTATTTGGTCTGGCCACCTTTACACATATTTCATTTGATGTCTGTGTCAGCCTCAGCTTTTTGTATTGCCTGTCAAGTGTGCCTAAAAAGGATCGATGGTAAACAGGTCTTGTGGTTTTCTTCTATTTGCCAGACAGTGTGTAATGTTATTCCATTTGCAATAATGTTCTCTGCATTTAACAAAGACTGTGTGATGACTTATCTACAGATATGAGACCAATTTACACGCTTTTTGGCAATGTGCTTCAATGTTGCTGAAAGTTGGCAAAAACACAAGCAAAGTGACTGGTGAGCAGATTGCTTTATGATAAGAGTAAGAGATGTCAGAAAAAAATGCCAGGCACTTGTACATATTGCAGGAGTCTAAATCTACACATATCCACATAATTAAATAGCATAAATATTTGTGGTAGGTTGATTTTATTTATTGCGTTGGTAAACTTGCCAAATGCATGGCATGGTGGACACTGGGATTGACAAAAATGACAAAAGTGATAGCAATGACAAAACCAGGGATGTATGAAGGGGTGATGATTTCCTAGTGGCTTAAGTGATAGTGGTACCTTTATGGGCATAGCAGGATGAGTGCAAATACAAGTACTTGTCGTCTGCAAATTTTGCATATAAAAGGACTCAGTTTTGGTCCATCACAGTTTAGCTAAGAACTGTATTTTTTTCTCCATGTAGCTTTGGTCTCCTGCAAATTTATAACAGTCCTGTAAACATACATGCATGCACACAAGCAAGCATTATAGATGCTATTAGACTCAATAAACTCTGAGCTTATTGATATAACTCTGTGATATGGCTGTAGCTGCAAGACAGGAATCTTATTTTCTCTGGTTGCTTAGTGCAGACGACAGTTTTCCATAACCCAAAAGTTGTTTCTGGCACCTACCATCTGCTAAGGAAATCCTCGTGAACTGTATTGTGGAAAAAAAGCAGGAGCTTAATGACAAACAGTGGTTTTGGAGGGAGGAAATATTTTTTCCCCATCCTAATAATGAAAACTTTACTAAGTCCATGTATTTGATTGGCTTGCTTTTTTTTTTTTTTTTTCCAAAAGACAGGATTTGTTGGGAGGGAGAGAAATGGATCTCTCTGAAAAAATTATATGTGTGTTGACAGCTGGGATGTGTTCATGTGGTGGCTCTTTTCTGTAGCTATCTAATTTTTGTTCTAAGAATGCTACACAAACTCAGGCACTCCCTAATTCAGCAAATGAGGACCCACTGCCAAAACAAATTCCAGCTGTGAACATGCAATCATTTCTGTGGCTCAAATAGGAAAGTACCCTATGCCTAAATGTAATTTCCATGCACATTTGTCTATGTGGCTGCTCCCTCAGTCTTTGAAAAAGCGCAGTTTTGCAGTCAATGCAGGAGCTGACCCCATTGTTCTAATACTAATGAAAATATTTCTTGTGTGGGATGTTTGGGTTTGCACCTGGGTTTTCATTAATATGACCTGAGTGAAAGCCAAATCCTGATGTATGGCTGTGTGGGTGTAATTTGACTGGCAGGTCAGTGTCCGCCTGAAATGCAGGTGGGAGGTGTGTGCAGGTCATCCCCACCTGATGTCTCCTGAATGTAAGGATGCACCTCCAGAGCAGGGAGCTCTCAGGGGCCGCCTGCTTGTAAGATGACATTGGTCTTCAGTGCTGACGCACTTGCGGGTTAATGGGAGGTCCACAGCAGGGGTCCCTTCCCACTCCGTGGCAGTATCAGTGGCACATACTGGCACAGCTGTGGCAGCAGGGTTGCCTCCCATGCACCAGCCCTTCTTCTGGGCCCCTCCAGCAGGACAGTGCTGGTGCCTGCTGACCTCCACTTGCAGCCTTGGAGCATGGGATGAGCTGTCACCGATGGTGAATAGGGGGGTTAGTGACCAAACCTGTCCTTTGCTCCTGGCAGGCACCCAGGGGGATAAGAACAGCAATGATCGCGAACAACATATCTTCTGCAAGGTTTTAGGCCTGAGAGAGAGCTTTTGGGAGCAGGGAGCTGTAAGAAAAGGCCTTGGGAAGCATTTCTGGGCTCAGGGAGCTCAGCCTTGCGTCCAGGCATTTCGACTAAGGTGGTAGGCACTTCTGCACAGCATGGCTGTGCTAAGGCTGGGCCACGCCAGCGCTGCTGGGGGGAACCTCCAGGAGGGGTGTGCTGGCTGTGCCCGTGTACCCTGCGGCAGACCTCTTGCTGGAGGGGGTCAGGGCGTGAGCCAGGTTCAGCTGCACTCTCATGAAATCCTGGTGAGGTCGGGAGCCTAGAGAGCAAACCAGTGTCGGCTAACCTGGCCTTACGCTTTGCTTTGAATTCACACTTCTAGAGATTCCTGGTTTTGCCTCAAAGTTGTCTGTGCAAAACAAGCATCATCAGCAGAACTTTTAAGTCTTTGAACTGACCGATTCTGGTTTGTTTCTTTTTAAAGGGTGACCAAGATTGGATTGGATATATTACTATTCAGTGCTGAGATACAAAATTGAATTTCACTGAGCAGTCAGACAGGAGAAATACTTTCAGATACTTAGCTGAAACATAATGGATGAATTAGATTTAAGGTCTAGATGCAGTTTAACGCACATTACCTGTACCTGATGTTATCCCGCAGCCAGCCCTAGGCATTACACATATGGGGTGGAGGTTATAGGAATATAGTTGCAGCCTTTTGTGCCCAGGTCCAGGGCTGAGGATGCAGTGGGACTGAGCTGGACTGTCTGCAGAGCCAGAGCATGCAGCTGAACAGGCACAGAAATGTTCTGCCAAGCTTCAGGCAGAGAGGTCCTCATGTTTTGGGGAGCAGTCCTTCAGGGTCAGCAGCTGAGTCTCCCTGAGCCATGCTCATCGTAGAGCTAAGGGGTGTATTTCTTGAGAATGCCTCACGAAATTATTTCCCATTTTGCTTTGGTGTGGCTGTTGCCATTCAATTTTGCTTTCCCGTGGAACATGGTGGATTCCTTACCTCCACATTACAAGTATGGAAAAAAATTATATTTCAAATAATCTTGTGCTTGGCGTGCTGTCTGTATTTCATTACAAAATTCACTAACACTGGCTAGAAAAATAAATTAACCAAAAATCTTGGAACATGATTATCAAGAGCATATAGGCCTGTAGTTGAGTTTGGTGTTGCTTTTACTAAACCACAGACTTTGAATTCTGATCAAGTTGTGTTTCAGACTCTGATCTGAAGGTATTTAACACTCTTCTTAGTTCGTGTTCTTTCTGAATAAGCTGCATAAGTTATGGTATAGTTAGGCCAGAGCTATAACAGCCTTAATAAACTATTGATCTCTGAACACAAGGATTAATTCAGCTTGGCTTCCAGTGACTTTGAATCTCATGTTTGTCACGTTTTGCTTGGGGCTGCGTTTTGCCTTTTTTGGGAGCACTCTTCCCTCAAAGCATGTACTGAAGTATTTATTAGAGCAGAGGGGAGCTGCTCGGAAGGAGCCTTGATCGAAACTGTGTGTTCTCTGGTGCCTGGGAAGCCACAAGCTCAGGCTGAACCTTCTCCGTGGTGAGGAGAGCAGTTTCCATCCAGCCTTCAGCCTCTCCATTGAGCAGTGAGCAGCACAGCCGGGTGCTTTTCTGGGTCCGAGGCTGGTGGAAGCCCATCCATGTTGTTCTTGGTGCCTGCCCGAGAATCCCTCCTGGGCTGCTTGGTGTAAGGCTGTAAAACTGTTCTGGTAGCAGAGTGTTCTCCTTCCTCTTCATTGCTCAGATGTTAAGCAAACAGTCTTCTCAAATTTAAAAAAGAAAAAAAGAGGAGATTTTACAGAAATGTGTCAGATTCAGATTTTCATTTTAAATATGTATCTGTACAATTCCACTGTACATTGAACAGCTGTTAGAACCAAAGTGACCAATAAATAATATTATCTTTCTGGCTTCTAACTGTTTAGTGGGGCAGAAAATGATTGGGAAGCCAGTATTTGTTCAGTGAACAAAGGAGTCAAACTATTTAATTTAACTAAATGAATGAACACCGATAATGGAATTTTCCTGTCATCTATTAATTTTACTAAAGAGACCTGTAAAACGATTGTAACGGTTTTGTCCCTTCTAAGGGCCAGACTGTGAATGTCGTATACTGAGAAGCAGTTGCTTATATAAGTCATACAACTGGCATTTAATTGGTGTAACCTCACTGGCATTATTTTCATGACTACTGAAGGACTGGTCAAAGATTTTATTCCGCTGCACTATATGCTTTTTATTTTGATTTTCAAATTTTTTTACAAGTGAACAGTGTATTACTGAGCCTCAAAACCACAACATCATTGCTGACTATCCGTTACTAGTTAGCCAATACAAGAGCTATTGTGGGAGCTCTACCTTATAGGAAGAACTGCTGTTCAGCCTAATTATTACAGATTATTAGATTAATTTTTTAATTGAGTAGCCTAATTAAAGTAGCCCCCCTACTAGCAGTTAGGAAGAATATATCTATTATCTTGTGTTCTCTTTCTCCACTGCTGCTGTGCATTCAGCCCCTTGCAGAATTGCCACTAAGGAGGAGGAGAACTGTTCAAAGTGGTCGCTGTGTTTGCATCGGTTGCCAACTTTCAGACGTATTCTGACAATAACAGGTTTTGACAGAATTTTTAAAGCGTTTTGCCCCCCTGTTTTGGGGCGATGATGAATGTGCCATACAGATGACCTTTACACAAGGCCGTATGCTAATATTCAGAACCGTGCTTTTGTTTGTCTGGAACAATGGCTGTCATTAAGAAAGCTGAGGTTGCCAATATGCCCCCCTGTTTCAGCGCTGGACCCTTCCTGATTGGGCACTGGGAAGCATCATGTGCCTTTGACTGAAATGACATGGAAGATGTATGGTCCGAGTGCCGTCCTCGGCACCACTGCTGTGATGGGAAGAAAACCACGCTGACCCAAACAGACCTGCGCTCAAACAATGTCGCACCAAACGAAGACAACGTATTGGGAAGAAAAATGCTTGTAAACTGTGTGTGCGGGAAGATGTATTGGCCAGACGGCCATAGGGCAATCTTTGAACTATTGAAATCTTTAGAAATATTGTTTAGTTCTTGAACAATACTTACAAACCTAATTAATCAAGCATAGATGCTTATTTTCACTCTTTACATACTGCATCATTTTGGGACAAGAATAGGGCTGTCACATTTATTTTGCTGACCACTTTCCAGGTGCTTGCTGGCAAAAATAGTGTTTGAACATAGATTTCCACAGCAATCTTCAAATAACAGCCTTAAGAGAGCTCCTGGTATTCTCCTAACCCTTAATGAGCTTCAAAACTTCCTGCGGCTTTCCTCTTTTCTGTTTGTGCATGTCTTGGGCTATGAGACTTCATTTTATTTTTGGTTTAGTTCTCTTTATATTGCTAGGAAGAGATTTGACAACTCCTCCAGAACAGTATTTTAAACCTGACATGAACTTAATGAGTGATGGAGCAGCTAATGGCATAATTTTAATGTCAAATCAATTGTATATGTACCCCTCAAGAGATGTGCAGATAAAAAGTTCAGTATAAGACCTGTTATTACTATTTTTTTTCCCCCACTGCTTCTACTACAATCTTATCTGTAGAAGCTCTTGCAAAATACTCATGCCGTTAATTCCTCTTGAATTGGACATAAACCAAGGAATTCAATCTCTTTCCAAAACTTAGATTCTTTGAATCCATGATCCAACTCATTTCCAAATTCCGGTATCTCTACATTTAGATTACTGTTATTACAATAAATGTTTACTGGTTTCAAAATTTTTGACGTACACCTTGTGGCCAAAGCCCTTCTGGACTACTGAAAGTAGATAACTCAACATTTTTAATTCCTTTTAAAAGCTATCATCATGTTTAGTAAGGCTTGAAACTAATTTGTACAGGCAGTAAACAATTTATGAAAATGTTAAAAAACTTTAAAATTCATGTCATGCTATAATATACAGCAAGAGCCATAAAATATCGTCTTGTTATAATTAAAATCACTGAAACAACATTTTAATAGTTTAATATTAATGGTTTATACCAATTTAATACCAATTATTATTTTTATATATATTATAATATAATAGTAATATTTCAACTGGTCTGCTAAAGTAAGCTATGATTCAGAAGAAAGTATATTTTAAATGACTTCTGATCTTGGACTTGACTTTAAATGAACAGTCAGGGTTAAAAGCACGTGTGTGAACTGCCCTCAGAGACAACATTTCCCAATTCAGAGCTTTCTTACTATAGGAATGGGCATCCTTAAGCACATGCTTCATTGTAATTGAAGGCATTGCAATGAGATATGCCCACAAAATATGGAACCGTTGAATGCAGCCAGGAACTTTTTTGCAGTTCATGTAAGCGCACATACTAATTGACATGAATTGCGTGTTTCTTATTCCCTTTTTTTAAAGCACTATTTTTAGCCTACCCCCCTAGTAACCTCATGTGTACATATTTAATATAATAAACAGTCCATATAAAAGCATGTCCCTCCCAACGAGGCTTGAGGTGGTGTGGGAAAATGTTCAGCTGTTGCTTGTCAAGGTCTGTTGCACAGGAAACAGGAGTGTTCAGTGCTAGAAGTCTTCCTATTTGCAGAAATGAATGGAAATAATACATACAAAATGCTGTTTTGATCAGGCTAGAAACACTGGACTTAGGTAACATTAAAAGCAATCCAAAGCATGTGGATCTTCAGGGTTTGTGCACACAACCTGATTACAAAGTAAGGGTAGCTGTGTGGATCTACGGGCTAATTTTAAATATGCTGAGCTGGTAGAGCTAAGCAGACAGCAATTCTATCTCCCAGCGCTCAGAAATCATGAACTGAACCGCCTCTTCACTTGGCATTTAGAAATTCAGGATCTTTGTTTTTATTCTACAAAGACTGGAAGGGCAGTATTTTCATGTAAAAGGGAAAGAGAAGTGGTGAGTAAATAACTTAGCTTGGTGGTTGCTGCTCCACTGTATAGCATTTTACCTTTTTTCCTCCATCTGTTTCAGTCCGTTTTAGAGGAGAGGACAAATGGGTTGTGGTGCCATCACAGTGTTTCCAAGTCACCCCCACCCAGCAGGGCTTCCCTACCAGGCTGAGGACAAGAAAGGACCCAAACCTCCTCAGATCCTGTGGGCCAACACAGGCATCGGATAAAGATGCTGCTGTGTTAGGTGGGCTGGCAAAGCTTCAGGAGTCTGCGGCTCGTTGGTGAGAGCAGAGGTGAGGTGCTCCCTGGGGCTACGGCGTGGCAATGCCCAGGTCAAGCAAGCAGCGCTCAGCTGCGAGAAAGCGGCTGCCGAGCCAGGTAGATGTTACCTCCGTTGTACCTCCTCCTTCCCTGTATGGACTCACTCGCTCTGTTTTACTTTCAATCTTGTCTTCAGCAGCACCAAACCAAGCCTGTCTGAGATTTCTTTATATCAGCTAATATTCTGTAGCATATTTCAGAAACCAGTTACACCATTCATCACATTTTAAATGCAAATGAAAAACCTGTCTTTAGAGTGTATTTTCCATAGGTTGGAGCTCCTCTCCCTTTTCTCCAAGACCAATTTAAATACTGATTACACTGGAAAATGGAAATGTCTATCATAAGGAAGCTTATGTCGGGGTTAATGCAAAAGAAGAGGAACTGAGCTGTAAACCCAGTCTAATTGTGAGACGTTACTCTGGCTCTTCAACGATGTAACATGTTCGGGTCCCCAATGACTTTATGAGTCAAATGATGTTTTGGTCACTGTCTCAGTATATCCATCCTCAGAAGAGGATGGAGGTGACTTTCTGGCCCCGCTATGGTAGGAAGATAGTCAGCCTGCGCATTGGGTGGTCTGCAGGCACCACTTCAGCCTCTTCCATCATTCACAAACCTTCTGCCTGCACCAGTTACACAGGTTTTATGTATCTCTGTATGCATGCAGTGAGAATAATATAGAAGCCTTTCTGGGTCTTTTTGTGTGTACATCTATATGTCAGCTCAGTTGCTGAGCAAAATCCTCACTTATGTTTTTTTTTCCAGAAATCTGCTCAGCTTTTTCCACATCTGCCAGGGTCCCCTCAGCTACGGGCATGGAAGGGGACAGGAGCAGCATCCAAACCTGCCAACCTGCGCCGCGTACAGGCTGCGTCTGGGTGGCGGAGGGTGGCGGCAGCGCTGGCAGCCCCAGCAGCCCCAGTTACCATGGCACTGGAGACATTCTCCAGGCTTCTTCATATTCCATGAAAAAAATGCTCAGGGCAAACACCTTCTTTTGCAGAAATTTGGCATGACCGTCTCCTTCGCTGCTGGCCTGTTCTTCCACCCATCTCCCCACAAAGAGGTTAATAAATGTTTACTTTTTTTCCTGTTTCCATATGGTTTGTTCACAGGCTTTTGCTTGTGTGTGTATGAATGCTCACTTGCATTGACTGCTGTGAGGGAATTGTTCTACTAATGCTGGCCATCTTCAAATCAATGCCTGCACATAACAACAGAAAGTGCCTCAGATGTAGTGGTTTCCACAGGACTATTGTTAGGCCTTTGTTAAGCATTTTTGAACCTAATAAATAATGTCAAAAGTCTCTATCCTCGCCAAAAATGTTCCTTTTGAAACAGTTCTAATAGTATTTTTGTTCTGCGATGTCTCCCAGTGTTGTGAAGAATTTGTGCCTCACAATAGGAATCTGGTATATCGCGTGCCGCTTTGCAATTTTTATTTATTTATTTATTTATTTATTTATTTATTTTGAGATGCGAAGCCTTCTTTTCTGGGCAGACATTTCCATTTCTTTACGTAAATGTTAGTTTTTCTTCAATAACCATATCATTTGGAACTTCAGTGCTGTAAATGCTACTAGATTTCACAAACTACAGGAAGAGCAAATCTTAATAATGATGGAATGAAGGGAAGGAAAACCAATTGCTGAACTTAATTGTATGCTATTTCAGTGAACCTCCTTTGTGCTTTGTTGCATAACTCATAATTAAATTAAGTCTAAAGCAAGGTTTTAACAATTGCTTTATGCACTGAAAAACAATGATAACAATGTTCAAAGATGATCACAGTAGTCCCCTCTGGCTGTAATATCTATTAATCTAGAACTTAATGACTATTTATTCTGGAAAGAACTCTAATTGGAGACTCACTGTGATTCATTATATCTTATATAGTACCTATTAACGATAAACTTGAGCTGTCCTTAAATTGTAGTTTAATTTGTGGATAATATTCCCATTTCTGTGGTGCAGTACTGTGAGGCAAAACAAGCTAGGATGAAACATATTTGCTAGACATATTTTATTTCTGTGCATTTTACTTTGCTTATTTTAATTGGACTCTGGGGAAAAATGTCAAACATCACATTTCTCTGCATTCAGATTCTCTGTGGCACCAAAGCTGTTGGATGCTATCTGTACTAAACAACTGTTTATACTGTGGGATTTTTTTTTAGTCATCTCATTTCAGCCTAGTGCTAAAAGAGACGTTTTAGCTTGTTTTTTGGCTACAGTAGAAGTAAATATTAGAAGACCTACAGTAGGAACTGCTTACTTGTGGTGTTACGTGGGAGGGTCTAAAACAAATTTCAGCTCGCTACAATTGCAGTGGAGAATGAAGCTCCATTTGGGGCTTGATAAATCAAGCTTCTAATACTCCTGATGATAGTTCAGTGGACTCATGTCTGTGTTCATTTTCTTTTACAGTTGAATGCTTAAAAAAAAAAAAAAGAAATGTCCTTGCACAGGGATGCAGCATTCTTGGACCCCGAGCTATGGCAATGGTGCAGCAGCGGGAGGCAGGAGCAGGGACTGCTGGCTGTCTTGCCTTCACCAGGGAACAGCGGATGCTGACGGCCCTGGCTGATGGAACACCGGGTGCAGGATAGCATATGATATCCCTTCAGAATGGGACAAAAATGAGTGCTATCAGTGCATTTTTGAAGAGCTGATAAATCCTGGAATATCTTCACTTCATCTGTTGATGTAGGAAAAGGGGATGACTTTAGGGTGTGGAAAAAACACCGGAAGAAGCCCCTCTGAAAACAGAGATGCATGTTACCTATGCAGGGAATAATCAATTTTAGCAGAAATTTCAGTAATAGAATTTTTGTAGATTTTTTAAAAATTGCTGTCTTCCCAATTTAACTTGTAATCTCAAGCGAAAATAAAAGATCTCTCTGGAGAAGGTTTTAGGCAGTAATAGTGGTTTGCTGTCAGAATTTAAATAACAGTATTATCAAAGTATCTGCCAGAAAAGAAAAGAAAAAAACCACACCTTAAGAGCTGTGTGAAAGTTTAAAAAGAAGTACTAAGAATTTAGTTTTGCTATTGAAATTATGAAGAGGAATACTGGATAAAACAGATCTATTGGATAGGATAGGTACAATAATAGTTTTTGAGTATAGTTGTGTTTTTCTTTTATGTTACAACATAATAAAAAATTATGTTGAACTTTTTCCTAATATTTGAAAATGCAGTGTAAGTTTAAATAGCAGAAATCTCTTTCTGAGAGATATTCTACTTTTCTTGTAAAGTTAGGTAGATCCAAGTAAGTTTTAGACTGAGGTTAGGGTTAGCTTTGAATAGTTTTGTGTTTCACTAAAGCAATAATTCTAATACCTTCAAGTTTTCATTGTGTGTTAGGTTGAACAACACTGAACCACTGCTGCAAGGCATGACTGACCTAGTCCCCAAAACCACAATACAAATGCTGCCATTGGTCTACTGTAATAAAGTGGAAAAATAATTTTGTTATAAAGGAGTGGAAAAAAAAACATTAGAGCCAAATAAAAGAGGCTGTGAACAGCACCATTCTCAACAGTTTTATATACCTCTACAGTCAGATAGACCTATCAAAATAATAACACAAAAATAGTGGAATAGCAGTAAAGTTCTTAAAATACACTAATTATTAACCACTGTACCAGAGTACAAAGCCACTGTTTTTAAAATGCAAGAGACTTCTGTCTTCTAAGGGTGAAGTTTGCTGCTCATCTTGCTGTTGTCTTTTTTTTCCTTAAGGACTTTCCTTCTCTGTCCCTGTCATTAGGTAGGACAGCCCTGGGGAAGTAGCTGTTTTAGAGGGTTTGGAGGCTGGTGGCAGAGGCTGCCAAGATGTGACGTGTGGTGGCTTCTCTGTCACCAAAAGTGGGTGCCAGGCAGAGCTGCATTGCAGTGGGTAAATTGCTGGCTGGGCGTGGGGACACCCCGGCTGTGTCCCCAGGGAGCAGCCTGGCATGGACATGTGTGCTGCTCTTTGGAAAGGCTTTGGGAGGTCTTCCCCCTCTTCCTGCATCCTGGTGGCTAGTGCTCTGGGGTAGGCTAATTCTTATCATTTGAATAGTACTAAGGCAAGGGGACTCTCATCCCAGCTAGTGCCAGAGAGTGCTCCAGTTATTGAAAAATTGAATAATAACAGTAATAATCATCTAATGGCATTGTCATTTTTTCCTCAGACAGCTACTGTAGCTGAGACACTTTCTGGCCATTGCTCTTGCCAGTGTCTTGGGCAAGGGGAAAGGGATGATCCCCAGCCTCTTGATGTCAAACTGACCTGACCCAGCGTCTCTGCCTTCCTTGCACAGCCTGCAGGAGCTGCAGCCCGCTGAGGTCTCTGCTCTCAAGGAGAGGAAGAAGTTTAACCACAGTTCGCCCAGGGGCAAAGAGGACAGCGGGTATGAGTTTGCTTTAATGTAGTTAGCTTCAGAAATGCATTGTCACTGATGCAAAATGGGCCGCAGTAAGCGTTTTGGGCAGGTAGCCCATGCTGAAGCTGGTGTTTCATTGGTACCTGAGGTGGCTAGCTTGACTCTAACATGAGTGTGCCTATATGCACAGCCATTAATCCCCAGGGTATCTTAAGTCTCTGCTGCCTGCTTGCTCAGTTACATTGGTAACAGCTACTGTTTTCTGAGTTCACATTTAGTTACTGTAAGAGGTAGCCAAGAAGGTCAGAGTTTGAATGATTATTTTTTTTCTTAAAAAAATATCTTTTTTTTTTTTTTTCCACAGTATGGGATTTCTGACAAGGATTCATCTGACAGCCAGCACGGCTTCACCAAGGGCAAGTCCTGCCTGACCAACCTAGTGGCCTTCTATGATGGAGTGACTACATCGGTGGACAAAGGAAGAGCTACAGATGTCATCTGTCTGGACTTCTGTAAGGCCTCTGACACAGTCCCCCAGAATATCCTTCTCTCTAAATTGGAAGGATATGGATTTGATGGGCAGGCTGTTCAGTGGATAGCAAACTGGCTGGATGGTCACATCCAGAGGGTAGTGATCAATGACTCAATGTCCAGATGGACATCAGTGACGAGTGGTGTCCCTCAGGGGTCCCTACTGGAGCCAGTGCTGTTTAATATCTTCGTGAATGACATAGGCAGCAGGATCGAGTGCACCCTCAGCAAGTTTGCAGATGACATCAAGCTAAGGGATGCAGTTGACATTCCTGATGGATGGGATGCCATCCAGAGGGACCTGGACAAGCTTGAGAAGTGGGCCTGTGTGAACTTCATAAGGTTCAACAAGGCCAAGTGCAAGGTCCTGCACCTGGGTTGGGGCAATTCCTGGTATCAATACAGGCTGGGGGATGAAGGGATTGAGAGCAGCCCTGAGGAGAAGGACTTGGGGGTACTGGTAGATGAAAAGCTGGACATGAGCCAGCAATGTGCTCTCACAGCCCAGAAAGCCAACCGTATCCTGGGCTGCATCAAAAGAAGCGTGGCGAGCGGGTTGAGGGAGGGGATTCTGCCCCTCTGCTCTGCTCTGGTGAGACCCTACCTGGAGCCCTGCGTCCAGCTCTGGAGTCCTCAGCACAGGAAGGACATGGACCTGTTGGAGCGGGTCCAGAGGAGGGCCACAAAAATGATCAGAGGGATGGAACACCTCTGCTATGAGGAAAGGCTGAGAGAGTTGGGGTTGTTCAGCCTGGAGAAGAGAAGGCTGCGGGGAGACCCCACTGCAGCCTTTCAGTACTTAAAGGGGGCCTACAGGAAAGATGGGGATAGTCTTTTTAGTGGGGCCAGTAGTGATAGGACAAGGGTTAATGGTTTTAAACTAAAGGAGGATAGATTTAGACTGAACACAAGGAAAAAAATTTTCACCATGAGGATGGTGAAACACTGGAATGGGTTGCCCAGAGAGGCGGTAGATGCCCTATCCTTGGAAACATTCAAGGCCAGGCTGGATGGGGCTCTGAGCAACCTGATCTAGTTGTATATGTCCCTGCCAATTGCAGGGGGGATGGACTAGATGACCTTTAAAGGTGCCTTCCATCCCAAAGCATTCTATTATTCTATTCTATTCTATTCTATTCTATTCTATTCTATTCTATTCTATTCTATTCTATTCTATTCTATGATTCTATGATTTTTCAGAATAGCTGGAGAAAAAAAGGAAGGGTGATAAGGTCTGTACTGAGACTGTCTATAATAAAAGATGTGTGGTCTTCTGAGAAATTAATCTCAGAACCCTAGGAAGGATTCAAAGACCTTTGGTGTGGATTGTCTGATGCATCTCTGCTACTTCAATATACAGGACAGCTGTCCATATAAGTTATATTGTATAGTTTGATTTAGGTGATCCAAAGAAATAAAGTGATTTCTTGGACATTCTAGTTAATTAGAATACATAGGAGCTCTTTTTTTCCCCTTTCACAAATGATTGATGGAATTGTTATATTGCTGGAAGAAATGCAAAGTACTTATCTTACCCATGAAACATATTTCCTTTGACTTGAGAGGTCTGTAGATTTCTACCTCTCTATAACGCAAACAACATGCCTATGCTTATTGTTCATGCTCAAAGAAAAGCCCCTGTAACACAGATAGTAGATGCAGAACAGTCTTTCTGCAATAGGCAAGGCCTAGATTGGACTACAAGTGGGGTTTAGCTTAGTAATTAAAAACATGAAGGTTACCTGGTGGGCTGGAAAAGCGAGAGGACACACAAAGGGCAGGGAAAAAAATCTGTTAGTTGCTGTCAGGCTTTGGCAACAAGTGGAAAAGAGCAACAGATCTAAGCAACCTGATAAACTTCCAGCACGGTGAGTGGGGCAGCATCAGTGTGCTAAGCAGTAGCTGTGAGCATTGCTGAGCTAGTGACAGGACTGTGGGTGCCCTGAACGTCATATGCTAAAAATCCAGCTGTGACTACTGATATGTCTCTGTGTGTGCACAGTTTGAAACTATACAGATTTGATTTGAACTGAGACTTGCTGCCTTTCAGATGCAAACATGATATTATATTTCCAAGGGCAAGATCATACATTTCATAGTAGTTTTCCTTTTTATGAAATATAATTCTTGTGGGGAATCTTCATTGGTTCTGGTGAGATATTTTTTCTTTCAGACTATGTTTCATTAGTGCATAAAACCCAGAGAAAATAAATTAAATTAAAAAAAATTGCAACTGCTGATGATGGCAAGAAGATGAAAACCTTAATATTAAATTGACTGTGAGAGAGAATCTAAAGATAAAGATTTTTGGAGATGGTAGTTCTTGGAGATTGATATTTGCTGTTTCTTACACTGTGCCTATTCCTGCAATTTGTATTTTCTCATTTCCTGGAGACTGTGGAACTTCTCAGGAGAAATCAAGAATTCAGCTCTTCTTGCCTTACCTCACCTCACTTCTCATCCCTGTAGAATGGATACCTTTGAGTGTTGCACCAAGCAACACGACTGTCTCTGTTGTTCATAGCTGCTCTCTTCCCTGCTCACACTGTCTTACCAGTGACCTCCAGTTCTGTTTTCAAGAGCCTTTGCCTTGCTGTGGTGGCTATTAGCATCGCTTGCTGGCAGAACCCTGAGGAGGTGCAGCTCGTGCTGTTGGGGCTCTTGCGATGTAGCTTGCTGGTCCTGGGCTGGCCAGGCAGGCAGCCAGATCTCCCCTCTGATGGCAGGACTGGAGCTGCCTGAAACTCAGCCGGGAGTTTGGCTGATATTACGCATCAGCTTTCGGCTGTTTGTTTTCATACCTCTGCTGCTGTGGCTCTGCTGGCAAAACTTTGCAGTGTGCACCTGGCCTTGCTGCCTTTTGGACCTCGCTCGTGGGTGGAATTATTTGGAAAGAGAAGGCAGAGACTGTATGTGATTCTTTGTTCTCATTAGTGGACAGAAACAAATTTCTCATGAGGACAGTGGGGGAAATTCCCTAGCAAATCGAAGGGTTTGATAGAGGATTGAATGATATAACTGGGATTTCCCAAAAGGATACATTTTAGTCATAGAGCCTTTCCACCTGGAGTCCTCCTGTCCACCACCAGGCTTTTCCAAGAAGGAATCCAGCTTCAGGTCAAATATTAAATGTTTATGAGCTTCTTGGAGCCTTAAATTGGAGTAGGAATTTCCTTCTGCTCCTTGAAACAGTGTCATCTACTCAGCTGTTTCATGTTTAAGTAAATATCTCAAAGCAATCTCAACGACAGCTTTTAGAGTAGGCACCAAGATGAGTAAGAATGTGTGACCCTCCAAACCCATTTTGCTTGGACCCCTATTTCTTGTAGACAACCTCGCAAAAACCAAACATCACTCGTTAAAAGTTACAAGAGCTCTGTCTTGTCTGGGGTCTTCACAGCACAGTTTAAATAAAAAAAAAAAAAAGAAAGAAATGTTTTCCTAATCACCACCAGTACTGCATTTGATGGAAATTTGAAAATCAAGGCACACCCTTTTTGCTGTTAGAACTTCACCTTTTCCTAAAAATCCTGAAATATGAATGTAGCTAATCAATTTGATGGTGACACATGAACGAGGACAAAGCTACATTTGTTCTACTAATGACAGAAGTAAATTGTGTTGTGTCAGTCAGGTGTACACTCCTGAGATCAGAGGAAACAGGCTTTTTTAGAGAGGAAAACCCCTGATACCATATGAAAGCACTGGAAATAGCTATCTGAAGGTGATATTTTAATCTTTTTTTTTTTTTTTTCTACTTGTTATCCTCAGAAGTGTACCTGAAATGCACATGTGCACTAGCTGGCTAAATGATTCATTGCAAATATATTATCAGGTGGATTTACCACTTGTTCTTTAGTCATTAATTAAAAGACTTTGGATTTTTGAAGTTACTTATTACCTGCAACAATTTTAAGTTTGTTTCAGAAAACTTCCACTTGTATTTTATGTGAACTGTTCCTTCTGATCCACAGCTAGTCATTATTCATGGAGCATAATTGCTTTTCTAAGTCACGTGTGACTGTCTCCTTCCCCTGATTTGAGGACTGGGTCTTTATAAAAAGAAGAGTAATGAGCTGTGATTAAAGATTGTTCTTGGGCACATATTCGTACATGAATAACCGGAGAACGGAGGATACCAGAGAATTTGTCTGCCTTAACACTCTACAGACATATATGAAAAGCACATGATTGTAGCCAAGTTTAAAAAAAAAGGACAAATTTGTTGCTTTTGCAACTCTGGCTTTCACAGAGACACACCAGCAAAAAATCTGACCCAGCATTTTCATGTTATCTACAAAGTGCTATCAATCACAGAGAAATTCAAATCCCAATTATACTCTAATTAGAAAAAACCACAACAAAATCAAACCCACATTTGTCATGAAAAGTCTTTGTACTTGATACTGCGTTTTCAGTTTATTCAATTTACAGTGCTGTTAGTGATGTCTATGCACATTTATCATCACAAAAGGTTTTTTCATGTGTGTCACTTAACCAAGCTAATATTGAAGCTGAAATTTTTCTGCCAGGTGTCAATGCTAGGATAAAACTTTTTGGAAAATTTCAGCAGGTATTATTTATCAATGTCTGACAATAGAAACAGATGTAGGCAGGATATTGCTTTTCTTACAGTGAAAAAAAAATTACATACCTATGGTAGTAAGTAGAAAAAGGGAAAAATGTGTCTGTATTTTGTAGCTGGCTTATAGTGGGGAGGAAGACATGGCATCTTGTACAGAATGTGAATTTAGATTCATTCTTAGATCCTGAAAACAAGAATTTCCACATGTACACTGTAGCTGTGCTAAGAGTTTGGCATCTGAGATGCCACTGGCCCTCAGCATGCACAGGTTTCACATATCCTGAGAAGATGACTGTGTATGTAGCATCCCCATTTCATGATCTCCAGGGCTGAACGTAGACCTCTCCTCCTCTTTTGCCTCTGGCTGCGGCAGCCTGCTCTCATCCTCAACATCAGAACCCAACAAGGGGACAATGGTTGCCTTATTCTCCGGACCTCCGTCTGCTGAGACTCATGAGCCACGGAGGGGAAGAAGCTGCCTGAAGGAAATGCAGAGGGTGGAGAACACGGTGTTGTGGGGGATGGAGGAAAAATATGAGAGGGAATGGAGGATGGAGGAAAACCAGATTAATGACATAGCCTGGGTTGCCTCACACTGCTGGTGGGGGGAGTTTTGTACTTTGACCCCTGCCAAGGTATTTCTTATGAAGCTGGGTTAGTCACATATGTTTCAATTGCATAGGAGGCCAGCAATTGTGTAATGATAATTTTCATCACTGTTTGATGGTCTAGTTTGAGACTGCTTTTGCAGCAAGCCTAAAAATCATAAATGCTGCTGAAAATAGTTAATTCTGAAAGAGGCACTGATAGTGCTACTGTGACTCCCGTTACTTTTTAGTACTGGGTAATCACTCACATAAGGCCATAAAAAGCTCATGAAAAAAACTAGTTCTGAATTCAGAGGCAAAGGACGTGCAGTAGCAAGGATTAGTCTACGGGGCTTTGAACTAAACTTACATTCATAGAAATGTTTGGTGCCAGATGAACACTGAGACATCAACATTTTTGAGTATTTAGGTTTTTTGTTGGAATCCAGTGTATGAGTGTGAAATAAAGACACTGAGCAGATGAAATATGAATTTTGTCATATCTATATAAACTGACCAGGGCTTGCTACAAGACAAGTTTCTAGTGCTATCTGAGATGAAATCATTTGTCAAAGAGATGATAATATAAAAGATTTTATACCTGAAAAATTACTTTGCTAACTCTTGAAAATGTTGAGCTTCAATTAGCATTTTAGGAATAGCTGGCTTTGATTTAAAGAAAATACAGAGGAAAAAAAAGAAATTTTATAGAAGTTTTAAGTGACTGAAGTTGCTTTTTTAATGGGAGGGAAGGTAATGGTAAATAGTGTTTGTTACATTCAGTATTTCTTACTCTTGTAGAAATTGGGTCCCATTACAAATCTTGATTTTAACGTTAAATGTGAATTTGAACTTCCTCAAGTTTCGTATAATTTCATTTTTTATGGCTTTCATGCATTTAGTGTCCAACACCACTGGTGAATACAAGAGAACACCCTGGACCACGTTCTCAGCAGCTGACCGTTGGCCCATTGATTTTGGGTAGATAAAAAGTCACACCACATAAGAGGCCAGTTTTGCGTCTCAGCAGATATAGGAAGATGTAAGAAAGTCTAGCCACAGATTCAGGGATTTTCCAAAATTTGAGGACCCGTTCAGTTTGGTTACACAGTTTCAAAGATGATTTTCTGTTCTCATTGTTGTCTTGCCTGGAGTTTTTAAAGTGAAAAGGGAAAAGTTGTCTAATAAAGAACATTTGCAAGACCATCGCTGACCTAGTTCAGAAGTACAAGTGTGCAAAAACAGAGCTGACTTCTTGCCCTCAGCGATGTTACTGGAAGTTTTGCCACTGACTTCAGTACAGTGGAAATTTCAGGCATTTTTCCTGTCTGAAGTTGCTCATAATGGAATGTCCCTTTGCTGCAAATGCAGATGCAAGTGAATACACTTCATGACTAATTCTGCTCAACTAAGGCTTTTTCAGGCTCGGTGTCTATATTCCTCTATAGACATTTATGCTGCATTTAAGAATCAAAAACAAGCCAACATTTGATTAATAGAGAAATTAGACTTCTAATAATAAAAATAAGAATCGGGTTTAGATAAATGAATGTCTTGAGATAAATATTTCACAGAAGATTTATCTTAGGAATTAAATTTGTGTAAATTAAATCTGGAAGTTTTTTTTTAAATGATAATGTCTATGTTTCAGGTAAGCGTGAAGAGAACATGCACACACAAAGAGGTTTCAGTAGGCTGTATAAGTATTGATTTAGATAATCTGCATGTAAGCAAAAATATTTTTGTGCTTTTCCATTTTTTTCCTTTAAAACAGTTGGTATTGACAAATGAGTAAGTCTATTTTGGTACCTAAGATGCACCCGTTCCATCTAGCTGTGCAACACACAGTGATTCCCAGGGAATGCTGTGAAAGTTGGAAGCAGACCAATGAAAAAGTCATGGGAAAATTACATCTATTTCTCAGGGTTGCTGTTGTTTTTCCCTTTGTTAGTCAACCTGTATCTCTCTTGTCTTTTCTGTGCTTTGGATGCCTGTTGCTAAGAACTGCCATATCTAGACTGAAATTCACGGTTTGTCCACTTGTACTGCTGGGTTCTTTATCTCCATTTCACTATGAGATTACATCAGTATGTTGTGTTGCCCCCCCCATACTTCCCCAGCTTAAAGATGTGCTCTTTTAGATTTTTTTGTGTGTGACTTTAACAATGTTCGGTTCACATTTCCTTGGATAGACCCAACAATTGCTTGTTGACCCATTTTAACCCCTTTTGAGCATCATCTTCAAAGTGTAACTGTCCTTGACAATGAAAGAGACCTTCCTATTGTCTGGTCCTTCCAGGCAATCTTTAGCATTGAGTTAAATGGCTTTCAGATGGAGGAGTTGGCTGGAAGGAAGGAGACAAAGTGGTCTGTTGTTTCTGAGTGACTTTGCTAGAGTTTCCCTTTTTTCTTTTAGAATGGCGCATTTCTATAGAAGATGACAGACGTTTTGACAGGTGCAATATGCTTTGAACTGTTGTGTCAGATAATTCTTTTGTCTTGGTTTTTCCCAGCAGAGTGGTACGTCTCCTTAGGATGCTGATATGCATATTGTTTGCTTTTCATTTAGTGTGGTGAAGCCTTCCAT